>NC_143027.1:36487500-37115000 GCF_057628025.1 Oncorhynchus mykiss | reverse complement strand
GTGCCTCCTCCCCCTCTCTCGTTACCCCCTTCGCTACCCCTCTCGCTGTCTGTCTGCAGAGCAAGGATTAATGACTGGGCTGCAGCGGTAGCCGGGGTCAGCAGGGGAAATATTTCATAAGTGTCAGCTTGGCCCACAGCGCTTAGCACAAAGTTCCAAATGAGAATGCACGCTCCGATGACAAACGGCAGTAGGCATGTGACTTTCTGGGGCACACATGACCGTAGAGGGGAGTTACGGTGATGTATGGGACTGCTTCACTTTCATGTATTCATCTCCAGTCTGTGAATTACACCCGGGGTCTGGCAGAGTGCTTTGTCACTACCACAAGGACCCAGGCTACAAGACTAATCGTATGTCCCTCCACTACGATTGGAATGCAGCTTTTTATAGTTTTGTTTTTCGACCAAATGGTTCCCTTAAAAGTGAGAAATGAATTATAGTGACTAGTGGTGGATTTAAATGTCATTGTGAATCATCAATGACTGTCAATCTGGATCTGTTCCCAGACTCATACACATGGACAGCAGAAGGGAAGAGGGTTCTATGTTCTGGCAATATATTTGTCAAGCAAATGATATGTTTTCAGCACGCTCATCTGAGAAGACATATGACTTATTTGTCATCTTTTGAAGGTGACAGGCTATGTAGCCTTTATAAAACAGGGCTATTACAACTGTGCACTTGTAGCTACACTGAGTGATGTATGTCTATAACACAGCCTACAGTTTGTCGGTTTCCCACGTGGGACTCAAAAAGTGCAAAAATAATCGTTCTAGAATATCAAGACGGTGAACAGAAGATGAAAATGTTCAATAGCAACTATTTTCTACCTTTATCTTTTGATAAAGTCAAATATTTGTGAATGATCCAAAATAATAAAGTATGGAGAAATGCATTTTCCCAATTTCTGACTCCATCCCAGGATTTCGTTGTGGCATCATGACCCAGGGTTGGCAAGCAACACGCTGGGAGATTAATGGGGTGGGCGGACCAGTGCAATAACCGTTTGTTTGATGTGACAAGACTGATAGGCGTTGATTTACTTACACATTGATAGGCTTTTAATTGAGCGGCTCCATCCTTCGTCACATCAAAGGCAGAGGGCGACCGACAAGTTTCCCCCTCTCACTCCGGGTCTTGATGATTGACAGGTAGCCAACCACTGTGAAGCCAAACGTTTCCCTTCTCCTCCCACCCCCACCACGTAGATTCAGGAAATGCAGGAATCGCCGCACAGACAAACTAAAAACGCGGGACTGCAATGATGCTGTAGGCAAGTCTGGATTGTTGGCCTATATGCCCACAGGATTCTCGCAGTGTCTTGTGGGGATTTTAAAATATAGGTTATTGGCAGGCTATGACCATATTATTGTAACTATTTTCTAGACTTTGTAATTATCTATTACCTGACCTTTCACTCACACATCTCTCACTGAATATTCTCTCTCACATGCAGATGAGCATGGGAAGTGTATTGTCACAAAAACAGAAGTCCTTAACGTAAACCTCTAGATGGCCATGCCAATAAAAGTCTTTCTGATTACTACTTTTCTTCTTACAAAACCATGGCTACATGATTTACACCACTATTTGCAGTCGGAGTACATTTTTACTTTATTTTTTCTAAAAGATGCAATCATCATTTTTATCTGGGTGAGGCTGTTGATTCATGAATGTAGGGCCTATTGGGAATAGAGAACATCTGTATTTTATCACTTTTAGAAGCCAACAAATGTGCTGATGTGGAAGCTGATGCTCTTTTGTAATCAGGTTTGATAAATAACCATTTATAATATAATGTTTTGTTTGTTTTGCAATGAAGTGGAAAGACATATGGAGTTATCAAATGTTCCTTTTTTTGCGTGTGCATGTGTGTGCATGCGTATGAGTGTGTGTGCATGTGTGTGCATGCGTGTGCATGCGTGTGCATGCGTGTGCATGCGTGTGAGTGTGCTTGTTATGTTTGTGTCCTTGGTGTTACAGAACGGATGAGAGTGATGAAGATATTGTGAGCCAGTGACTGTGAGTGTGAGGAGAGGAAGCAGCAGTGAGTTTAACAAGCGTGAGGAATGTGCAGGAGATTTCATTTGCACAGAGGCTGTCTCAAATAGCACCCTATTCCCTATATAGTCCACTACTTATGATCAGGGCCCATAGGTCAAAAGTAGTGTACTATATAGGAAATAGGGTGCTTTGGGATGCAAACCCCAAGCATTCACTGCCCTGGAACCTGTCATGGGTCCTGTGAATGCCTCGATTGTACTGCTATAAAATGCCCTCTCTGGACCAATGGAAAAACACCTTTTGATGTCAGCTGAAATTTCACACAACAATGTAGGACAATCTGATTTGAGTCAGATGTGGTCGGGCATTGAGTCAGTCTGTCTTTTCTTCCTGGGCATTCCCCCACCCACACCCACTATTCCTGATAACTTCTCCATGTGGAGAACAATAGCTGCTTTTGTTTCGTATCTAGCGGGGAAGAATTTGAGATTGCACACGTGTGGGTGTCTGTCATGCTTATGTGCATCTGTGTCTGTGCTTTTGTACAGGTGTATGTTAAAAGTGGAACTGGGGATCATACGACGATCACTTTTCCTAGGAAATAAAAGTGGCAATCCACCATTAACGCTACGAGGAAAGTCCATATCTGCATACCAAATGGCACCCTATTCCCTTTAAAGTGCACTACTTTTGAACAGAGCACTACTATCAGCCCTGGTCAAAAGTAGTGCACCATACAGGGAATCGTGCCATTTGGGACAGAACCCATTATCCTGGTGTGATGATCAGGCAGAGCAGACAGATAGATGACAGGTAGGCAGGCAGGGTAGATAAGAGGAGAGCTGTGTTGGAGAGACAGACTGAGCTGACAACAGAGACAATCTAAACCCCTAAACTGGAGAGATAAGTATATCAGCCACAGCGGTGGTACTGACACACCGATACATTACAATGTAACAGAAATATGTAAATATCCCACTTCTTAGATCTTATCGTATGTGTGCGAGAGAGAGAGAGAGAGAGAGAGAGAGAGAGGGAGACAGAGAGAGAGAGAGAGAGAGAGAGAGAGACAGAGAGACAGAGAGAGAGAGAGAGAGACAGAGAGACAGAGAGAGAGAGAGAGAGAGAGAGAGAGAGAGAGACAGAGAGAGAGATTATTATTTTAAAGAGAGAACCCTGTATGTAGAGACTTTTTTGTGAATGTTTAACACCAGAACCAAGGGAAATCCATATTTTAAACTATTTGTCCAGGATGGAATGTTAGCTACTATGGTTTTCCTCTTTTAAGTGTTTGAAGCCTAAATGGCATGTCTGCTACACCCCATGAAACAGCCTTTGGTTGTATTATTTTTGGAGAACCCACAGACAGGGCTAAATCAGCAGAGCCCCAGCCTCAGGCCTGTATTCCCATTCCACACACCCCATAAATCAGTCACAGATAAGTAAATAGGAGTTATTTACATTCATTTCTTCTCCTCTGCCCCTCAGACGCTTTATCCTTATCCTCTCTGTGCCTGCAGCTTACAGTAGATGCGTACCAAATGGCTCCCTATTCCCCATTAATTGCATTGCTTTGACCATGGCCAATGGGGATATGCTCAAGAGTAGTGCACCATATATGGAATAGTGTGCCATTTGGGATGCAAGTCAGTATTACACTACACTCAATCAGTCAGTAGTTTCTCTCCGTTTACGCTTCATTGATACAATCAGAAGGCTATAGACATGGACATGGTCTGAAAACAACCTGAAAGCCCCTTGAAATATGAACTTGGAACTCAACCAACTCACAAGTCAACATCCTCACGTGTGCCTCAAACTTTATTTTACTCTTACAAGAAGTAATTCTACAATTGACAGGATGAGCAATCCATCCACTGTAGTTTAAAATATTAATCTGATATATATACAGTGCCTTGCGAAAGTATTCGGCCCCCTTGAACTTTGCGACCTTTTGCCACATTTCAGGCTTCAAACATAAAGATATAAAACTGTATTTTTTTGTGAAGAATCAACAACAAGTGGGACACAATCATGAAGTGGAATGACATTTATTGGATATTTCAAACTTTTTTAACAAATCAAAAACTGAAAAATTGGGCGTGCAAAATTATTCAGCCCCCTTAAGTTAATACTTTGTAGCGCCACCTTTTGCTGCGATTACAGCTGTAAGTCGCTTGGGGTATGTCTCTATCAGTTTTGCACATCGAGAGACTGACATTTTTTCCCATTCCTCCTTGCAAAACAGCTCGAGCTCAGTGAGGTTGGATGGAGAGCATTTGTGAACAGCAGTTTTCAGTTCTTTCCACAGATTCTCGATTGGATTCAGTTCTGGACTTTGACTTGGCCATTCTAACACCTGGATATGTTTATTTTTGAACCATTCCATTGTAGATTTTGCTTTATGTTTTGGATCATTATCTTGTTGGAAGACAAATCTCTGTCCCAGTCTCAGGTCTTTTGCAGACTACATCAGGTTTTCTTCCAGAATGGTCCTGTATTTGGCTCCATCCATCTTCCCATCAATTTTAACCATCTTCCCTGTCCCTGCTGAAGAAAAGCAGGCCCAAACCATGATGCTGCCAGCACCATGTTTGACAGTGGGGATGGTGTGTTCAGCTGTGTTGCTTTTACGCCAAACATAACGTTTTGCATTGTTGCCAAAAAGTTCCATTTTGGTTTCATCTGACCAGAGCACCTTCTTCCACATGTTTGGTGTGTCTCCCAGGTGGCTTGTGGCAAACTTTAAACGACACTTTTTATGGATATCTTTAAGAAATGGCTTTCTTCTTGCCACTCTTCCATAAAGGCCAGATTTGTGCAATATACGACTGATTGTTGTCCTATGGACAGAGTCTCCCACCTCAGCTGTAGATCTCTGCAGTTCATCCAGAGTGATCATGGGCCTCTTGGCTGCATCTCTGATCAGTCTTCTCCTTGTATGAGCTGAAAGTTTAGAGGGACGGCCAGGTCTTGGTAGATTTGCAGTGGTCTGATACTCCTTCCATTTCAATATTATCGCTTGCACAGTGCTCCTTGGGATGTTTAAAGCTTGGGAAATATTTTTGTATCCAAATCCGGCTTTAAACTTCTTCACAACAGTATCTCGGACCTGCCTGGTGTGTTCCTTGTTCTTCATGATGCTCTCTGCGCTTTTAATGGACCTCTGAGACTATCACAGTGCAGGTGCATTTATACGGAGACTTGATTACACACAGGTGGATTGTATTTATCATCATTAGTCATTTAGGTCAACATTGGATCATTCAGAGATCCTCACTGAACTTCTGGAGAGAGTTTGCTGCACTGAAAGTAAAGGGGCTGAATAATTTTGCACGCCCAATTTTTCAGTTTTTGATTTGTTAAAACATTTTGAAATATCCAATAAATGTCGTTCCACTTCATGATTGTGTCCCACTTGTTGTTGATTCTTCACAAAAAAATACAGTTTTAAATCTTTATGTTTGAAGCCTGAAATGTGGCAAAAGGTCGCAAAGTTCAAGGGGGCCGAATACTTTCGCAAGGCACTGTATATATATATATATATACAGTTGAAATCGGAAGTTTACATACACTTAGGTTGGAGTCATTAAAACTCGTTTTTCAACCACTCGACACATTTCTTGTTTTGGCAAGTCTATAGTTTTGGCAAGTCGTTTAGGACATCTACTTTGTGCATGACAGGTACTTTAAATTACAGAAAATTATGTCATGGCTTCAGACGCTTCTGATAGGCTAAGTGACATAATTTGAGTCAATTGGAGGTGTGCCTGTGGATGTATCTCAAGGCCTACCTTCAAACTCAGTGTCTCTTTGCTTGACATCATGGGAAAATCAAAAGAAATCAGCCAAGACCTTAGAAAATAAATTGTAGACCTCCACAAGTTTGGTTCATCCTTGGAAGCAATTTCCAAACGCCTGAAGGTGCCACGTTCACCTGTACAAACAATAGTACACAAGTATTAACACCATGGGACCACGAAGCCGTCATACCGCTCATGAAGGAGACGCGTTCTGTCTCCTAGAGATGAACGTACTTTGGTGCGAAAAGTGCAAATAAATCCCAGTACAACAGCAAAGGACCTTGTGAAGATGCTGGAGGAAACAGGAACAAAAGTATCTATATCCACAGTAAAACGAGTCCTATATTGACATATTGACATAACCTGAAAGGGCGCTCAGCAAGGAAGAAGCCACTGCTCCAAAACCAGCATAAAAAAGCCAGACTATGGTTTGCAACTGCACATGGGGACAAAGATCATACTTATTGGAGAACTGTCCTCTGGTCTGATGAAACAAAAATAGACCTGTTTGGCCATAATGGCCATTGTATGTTTGGAGGAAAAAGGGAGAGGCTTGCAAGCCAAAGAACTCCATCCCAACCATAAAGCATGGGGGTGGCAGCATCATGTTGTGGGGGTGCATTGCTGCAGGAGGGACTGGTGCACTTCACAAAATAGATGGCATCATGAAGGAAAATTATGTTCATATATTGAAGCAACATCTCAAGAAGGTCAGGAAGTTAAATCCTGGCCGCAAATGGGTCTTCCAAATGGACAATGACCCCAAGCATACTTTCAAAGTTGTGGCAAGATGGCTTAAGGACAACAAAGTCAAGGTATTGGAGTGGCCATCACAAAGCCCTGACCTCAATCCTATAGATTTTTTTTGACAGAACTGAAAAAGCGTGTGCGAGCAAGGAGGCCTACAAACCTGATTCAGTTACACCAGCTCTGTCGGGAGGAATGGGCCACAATTCACCCAACTTATTGTGGGAAGCTTGTGGAAGGCTACCTGAAAAGTTTGACCCAAGTTAAACAATTTAAAGGCAATGCTACCAAATACTAATTGAGTGTATGTAAACATCTGACCCACTGGGAATGTGATGAAAGGAATAAAAGCTGAAATAAATCATTCTCTCAACTATTATTCTGACATTTCACATTCTTAAAATAAAGTGGTGATCCTAACTGACGTAAAACAGGGAATGCTTACTAGGATTAAATGTCAGGAATTGTGAGAAACTGAGTTTAAATGTATTTGGCTAAGGTGTATGTAAACTTCCGACTTCAACTGTACCATTACACTCTACTCTCAACTGAGTCAAACACCAGCCTTTCACCACTTAAATTGAATAAGGCCTGCCATGAAGCTAGGCATCCATTACAGGCCTCAGTGGGTCTATAAATCACAGGATTACAGACAGAGGGGCATGTCTGTGGGGTCCTCTACTCTCAGTTACCTACCCATGTAGCCCCAGCTCCATATAGCCACAGGACAGGGCGTTTTGTTAGGCTGCTGTTCTAGTAAAGACCTCTTGCTTTGATATGGCCATGCAAAGGCAAATGCCTTCAGGGCCAAAGGAATTTCTACTCCTGAGCACCCTCTTGATGGAAAACCTGCCCCTTAAATATCAACAACAGGAAGTGGCCATCAGTCACCAACACGCCACAACAGCTGTTACAAGCCCCACTTCAATGCAAGACATGAAAGGAACTACTCCCCTTGTTCCTTTCTCTCGCTCTTTGTCTTTTTCCTCTCTTGTCCTCCTCCAGGGCTCCTTTCAACCCCCTCCTTCTTTAACCCGCCCCACCCACACTTATCCTCTCTCTCAACCCACCGACCCCCTTACAAATGGAGAAATGAGTTATGTCAGGGAATGACTTGAGTTTTAAGCACGGCACATTTCCTTGTGACATTTATCAAATCTTTAGATCAGAAGTAGACACGGAGTAAAAAAATATATATTTGAAGCTCATTCAATTCTTGCCTGCCTCATAGCCTGGCCTACTCTTGAATTGGCTTGTGAACAGAATATCCAACCCGCGCATGCGTCATCTGTTTATACGTCTTACATCCCACGGTGGAGACAGAGTAAAACAAACACACAGACAGACAGACAGACACATTCAAAAGGAAGATCACATCACACTTAACCCTGAGTACATCTGCATACACATGTTCTTGGGTCTCGGCAGGTTATTTGAGTGTTAGCTGCAGTGTGTAGGTGAGAAGTGATGGCTCAAGGCTAACGATGACAAGTCAGACAGTGATCCTGTTGAGTGAGGCAGAAGAAGTGACTTCATCTATCCACCCCCAGCCAGCCATTCAGCCAGCCAGCTTCCCACTCCCTTTCCTCTTAACTGCAGATAAATGGCAATAGTCATTCTAGTCAAGGACTCCACTGCTGACAACACTTGATAAGCACTGTCACAGACTTTCTACGTCCTATGATTTTTTTTAAAGCAGCACAGGAAAATCCCTTATTTATTGTTCTCTTGAGTCATTGAGTCTGTCAGTGTTCTCAGTTTAACAAGGTTGAATGAACAGCATGGTGTTGTTTAGAACCAAACAGGCATGTACAGTGCATTTGGAAAGTATTCAGACCCCTTGATTATTTCCACATTTGTTACATTTACAGCCTTATTCTAAAATGTATTAAATCGGAGCATTGCTGCACAGCTATTTTCAGGTCTCTCCAGAGATGTTTGATCGGGTTCAAGTCTGGCTCTCACTCCTGCATTGTCTTGGCTGTGTGCTTAGGGTCGTTGTCCTGTTGGAAGGTGAACCTTTGCCCCAGTCTGAGGTCTTGAGCGCTCTGGAGCAGGTTTTAATCAAGGATCTCAACTGCAATTAACATTGCTCTGTTAATCCTTCCCTCAATTCTGACTAGTCTTCCAGTCCCTGCCGCTGAAAAACATCCCCACAGCATGAAGCTGCCATGCTTCACCGTAGAGATGGTGCCAGGTTTCCTCCAGACGTGATGCTTGGCATTCAGGCCAAATAGTTGGTTTATTGGTTTCATCAGACCAGAGAATCTTGTTTCTCATGGTCTGAGAGTCTTTAGGTTCCATTTGGCAAACTCCAAGCGGGCTGTCATGTGCCATTTACTGAGGAGTGGCTTCCGTCTGGCCACTCTACCATAAAGGCCTGATTTGGTGGAGTGCTACAGAGATGGTTGTCCTTCTGAAAGGTTCTCCCATCTCCACAGAGGAACTCTGGAGCTCTTTCTGGGTGACCAGTGGGTTCTTGATCACCTCCCTGACCAATGCCCTTCTCCCCCTATTGCTCAGTTTGGCCAGGTGGGCAGCTTTAGGAAGAGTCTTGGTGGTTCCAAACCTCTTCCATTTAAGAATTATGGAGGACGTTGTGTTCTTGGGGACTGTCAATGCTGCAGAAATGTTTTGGTACCCTTCCCCAGATCTGTGCCTCGACACAATCCTGTCTCAGGGCTCTATGGACAATTCCTTCGACCTCATGGCTTGGTTTTTGCTCTGACATGCACTGTCAACTGTGGGACCTTATACAGTGAGGGAAAAAAGTATTTGATCCCCTGCTGATTTTGTACATTTGCCCACTGGCAAAGAAATAATCAGTCTATAATTTAGTAGCCCATTCCAGCCTTGTGTAGGTCTACAATCTGGTCCCTGACATCCTTGGAGAGCTCTTTGGTCTTGGCCATGGTGGAGAGTTTGGAATCTGATTGATTGATTTCTTCTGTGGACAAGTGTCTTTTATACAGGAAACAAACTGAGATTAGGAGCACTCCCTTTAAGAGTGTGCTCATAATCTCAGCTCGGTATCTGTATAAAAGACTGCTGGGGCCCAGAAATCTTTCTGATTGAGAGGGTATCAAATACTTATTTCCCTCATTAAAATGCAAATAAATGTATAACATTTTTGACATGCATTTTCCTGGATTTTTGTTGTTGTATTCTGTCTCTCACTGTTCAAATAAACCTACCATTAAAATTATAGACTGATCATTTCTTTGTCAGTGGGCAAAAGTACAAAATCAACAGGGGATCAAATACCTTTTCCCCTCACTGTATAGACAGATGTGTGCCTTTCCAAATCTTGTCCAATTAATTAAATTGACCACAGGAGGCCTCCAATCAAGTTGTAGAAACATCTCAAGGATCGAAACAGGATGCACCTGAGCTCAATTTCGAGTCTCTTCTTAGGGCTGCAGTCCCGTTAACGGGATCGATATGACAACGGCCAGTGAAAGTGCAGGGCGCCAAATTCAAAGCAACATAAATCTCATAATTAACATTTCTCAAACATACATGTATCTGATACCATTTTAAAGGTAATCTTGTTGTTAATCCCACCACAGTGTCCGATTTCAAATAGGCTTTACAGCGAAAGCACCACAAACGATTATGTTAGGTCTCCACCAACTCACAGAAAAACCCAGCCATTTTTCCAGCCAAAGAGAGGAGTCACAAAAAGCACAAATAGAGATAAAATTCATCACTAACATTTGATGATCTTCATCAAATGACACTCATAGGACTTCATGTTACACAATACATGTATGTTTTGTTTGATAAAGTTCATATTTATATTAAAAAATCTCAGTATACATTGGCGAGTTATGTTCACTAGTTCCAAAAACATTCAGTGATATTGCAGAGAGCCACATCATTTTACAGAAATACTCATTATAAATGTCGATGGAAATACAATTGTTAGGCATGGAAATATAGATATACCTCCCCTTAATGCAACCGCTGTGTCAGATTTCAAAAAAACTTTACGGAAAAAGCAAAACCATGCTATAATCTGAGATGGCGCTCAGAAAAAGAAAATAAATGATCCGCCATGTTGGAGTCAACAGAAATATAACATTATAAATATTCCCTTACCTTTGATGATCTTCATCAGAATGCACTCCCAGGAATCGCAGTTCCACAATAAATGCTAGATTTGTTCGATAATGTCCATTATTTATGTCCAAGAAGCTACTTTTGTTAGGCCGTTTAGTACACAAATCCAAACGCTCGTGCAGGTCCAGCCGAACGTCGGACAAAAACTTCAAAAAGTTATATTACAGGTCGAAGAAACTTGCCAAACTAAGTATAGAATCAATCTTTAGGATGTTGCTATCATAAATCTTCAATAACGTTCCAACCAGAGAATTCCATTGTCTGTAGAAAAGCTATCATGTGAAATGTGTGAGACCAGGACCTGGCTCTCTGCCAGACCAGTGACTCAAACAGATCCCATCCAACCCCACATCACAGTAGAAGCCTCATTCAAGTTTCTAAAGATGGTTGACATCAGGTGGAAGCCTTAGGAAGTGCAACATAACCAATATCCCACTGTGTATTCAATAGGAGCTGGGTTGAAAATCGACCAACCTCAGATTTCCCACTTCCTGTTTGGATTTCTTCTCAGGTTTTTGCCTGCCATATGAGTTCTGTTATACTCACAGACATCATTCAGTTTTAGAAACTTCAGAGTGTTTTCTATCCAATACTACTAATAATATGCATATATTAGCAACTGGGACTGAGGAGCAGGCCGTTTACTCTGAGCACCTCTGGGCACCTTTCAGCCAAGCTACTCAATACTGCCCCTGCAGCCATAAGATGTTTTAACAAAGGGTCTGAAAACTCATGTAAATAAGTTATTTCTGTTTTTTTATTTTTAATAAATGTTCAAAAATGTATATAAACCTAATGTCGCTTTGACGTTATTGGGTTTGTGTGTAGATTGATGAGGATTTTTTTCTTTCATTTAATCCATTTTAGAAGAAGGCTGAAACGTGACAGAATGTGAACAAAGAAAAGGGTTTGAATCATTTCTGTATGCACAGTAGACACATCTGTTGCTTAGGAAGATACTGTAGAACACATACATTTGCTACAGATGGGTTGACTTGTTGCTCATCTCAACTGGCCTGAGAAGCAAAATGTTTCGACTTGTATTACTGAATAAGGGGGGGAAAAAATACAAAAATCCATATGTGTAATAACTTGATATGTTGATTGTTGTAACATAACCTGATGCATAGTTCTGTTGGATAATATCGGTTGAATAGTGACTCATTTTGTTGCTGTGTTGTCAGACAGTTGCTGTTGTCTTGTCATGACAGGCATCTCTAGACACAAGCGTGTCATTCTAATGTATAACCTCAGTGGAGACAGTGACGTGTATTATACGGCCGATATAACAAGAGGTGATGTGGCATCATGTAGTTACTTGGGAGAGAAATGAGAACAATCATGCCAGACACAATTTATGACCATTGGAGGAGCAGAGTACCCTGAGCATCAAAGTTTATTTATTTCAGCCCGAGCTTAATAGCATCTGTCAGGACTAATTTTCCAATAATACAACCAATTCATTGCACAATTAGATTAGTTAAATTACCTAATTGGCGATTCAAATAGCAGCAATGCAATGAAGTCATTAACATTCCAGAATTGTACCCAGACATGAACATAGGGCTGTTATTTCGAATGCACTTCATTTATTTACAAGGGGAATGGATAGGCTATATAAAAAAATGACCTCTTTAGGAAACCATCAGCTTGTTGTTTGGCTATGCGCTATCTATGTCAATAAAAAACGACTTAATGTCAGTTATCATAAAAATGTCTATGCGTCTAGGGCTCCCGAGTTGAGCAGCGGTCTAAGGCACTGCATCTCAGTGCAAGAGGTGTCACTACAGCCCCTGGTTCGAATCCAGGCTGTATCACATTCGGCCGTGATTGGGAGTCCCATAAGGCGGCACACACTTGACCCAGCGACATCCGGGTTTGGCTGGGATAGGCTGTCATTGTAAATAAGAATTTGAATTTGTTCTTAACTGGCTTGCCTAGTTAAATAAAGGTTAAATAAAATTACAACAAAAAAAGAACATAGGCCATACTTTACAACATTGCTACAGAGAGTGTAAGGGTGTGGGCATAGGCAGGCCACGCCTCTACATGGAGAGAGTCTTCCCCTTATTGAATGCGGGAACTCGCTATTGGGCGACGGCTTCTTGCTTTGAAATTCCTCGTCCTTAGATCTTTAGTATGTGAAATGAGCATGGTACTAGCTGTTGTGTGAACGGAGAGAGACAGTGGGACATCGACGGAGCAGCCTGACCATATCCTCTACGACGATATTCGATTTAGTCCTTTTTTATTCTGTTCTTGTGATAACTGACTACTGATGATCTTTCTGCTCCATTCCAAGGAAAGTATTTTGAAGGGACAGAAGAGCGGATCAAGGAATGATGACATTTGAGATAAATCTTCCTCTTTAAAGAAAATAATTTGATCTGATTCAGGGAACCCATGCTAGCGTTGGTATATTTGGATTAAACAAACCGGGTACTAATCATTGATTATTGATTTTCGCATAATACGGTGTGTACATAAATGTATTTCGACTTGCACCTACACGTTCGCTGCCCTCGCCTGAACTCTGCGCCGCCTCGATCCAGATGAACGGTTCTCCCCACGGATCTGAAGCGCATTTACGCAGTCCGTCCCCCGAGCGCACCGGTAACAACAGCGGTAATTCACCCCAGAGAGGAGCGAAAAGACCGCTGGTTTCCGTACCTTCTCCCTCAGATCCAACACGCCAGGCTAAAAGGCTGCCCATTCGGATTCTAAAGATGTTGAGCGCACACAGCAGCCACTTGCTACACCCGGAATATCTCCAACCCCTGACGTCCGCGCCAGTGAGCATTGAGGTAAGCGAAGCATATCTTCTAAAACTGTCTAATTGTTCAATCATCATCTACCGTGTTAACGTTTGGAAATATCTACATATATGTACAAATATCCCATGTAGTTTACGAGATTAATCATGAATTACGCATCAAATTACGCATCAAATTGTCGCTAATGCGTCAACAGTTTACATTACAATGCTGTTTATATTTTTTTCCCTTTTAAGTTTTGTTCTTAGATATTACAAACATGGGCCAACGAATTACACTGAATTAATCTCTCAAATTAGTAGCCTATTATTGAGTCGACTTTTTTAAGATGACATAAATAAGCCAGTGTCTTGATACTCTCAGATATTGTGCGTAATTGTCTGTAAAAGAAATAGAAATAGTTCAACCGTTTCCTTCGTTTTCTCCAAATAGAACAGATGCTGTTTACCACGTGCCAACATTGCAGTCATAAATCTTTCTATTGGGGATTTTCATACTGAATACACAGGGACATTACAACTCTCGAGCATAATTATGTTTCCTTCCTTCTGCGGATATATGACTCATGGGCTAATTTATGACTAACATTTATAACACATTTTACTGCACCTCGTTGTGATGACATTTATTGGATGGAAATCACATCCATGTATTTTATTTGGCCTATCAAATGATAGTGGCTGAAATAGATTTCTAGTGGAAATACTACACGCAGCACAAATATTACAGAATAGTAACCAAATAGTTACAGATTAGTTACCAAATAGTTACAGAATAGTAACCAAATAGTTACAGAATAGTAACCAAATAATTACAGAATTACCCCAATACTTACCAAATTACCATCCAATGTAAGTCTAGTATAGTGTGAATATAGAGTGTTTTTAACATGGCAGTGCTCTCATCCTGTCTCTGTGTGTGTCGCCCCCTCAGCTGGATGCTAAGAAGAGTCCCCTGGCCCTGCTGGCTCAGACCTGCTCTCAGATTGGCAAACCAGACCCCCCGTCCTCGTCCAAACTGGGCTCCCTCTCCTCCGGCAGCCTCAGTGACAAGGACTCATCCGGACGCTCCTCCTGCTCCGGCCACAAGTCTGGAGACCAGCATCAGTCTCTGGAGGATAAGTCTAGCTTCAAGCCTTACAACAAGGCCGGAGGGGAATGCCGCAAGGATGGGCTGTTGACCAAGGGTGCTACAGACAAAGCTGGCTTCAGAGTGCCCAGTGGTGGATCCGGGAGCGGCGGCTCTTGCCCTTCCTTCCCCCCACACTCCACCTCTCCTAGCTCTAGCTCCCCTCCCCTGCACTCCCAGGGCCAGTCCCACAGACAGACCCAGTCCCCCTCCACGCAGCAGCAGACATCACACTCTCAGGCCCTGCACATGGACAAAAAGCCTGTGAGCTCAGACCAGGCCAGCTCAGACAGCAACAGCAGCACAGGGAAGAAAGACTCTGATCACAGCAAGGAGAGGCTGGATGGGGCCCAGCTAGCAAACTCCAGTCACATGCGGGCTAGCGCCAACTCCAGCAATGCCAGCTCCGCTAGCAGCCCGCGGCCGGATAGCAAGGCTGACCCACAGTCCTCTCAGCCTGGGCTAGGCTCCGGACACATCGCCCCTGTCTCCCCCTTCAAACCAGGACACTCCGTATTCCCCATGCCCCCCGCCTCCATGGGCTACCATGGCTCCATAGTGGGCGCCTATGCAGGCTACCCCTCTCAGTTCCTGGATCATACCAAGTCTAGTCTAGGGATGGGGATCCCAGGGAAGCACCCTGGCTCCAGCCCCCTCACCGGGGCCTCACCTCCATCCCTCATGCAGGGTCTATGCAGGGACCCATACTGTCTGACCTATCCCAACCACCCCCATCTAGGGGGCAGCAACTGCAATACGTGTGTCCACGACCCCTCCTCCCTAAAATCAGGTTTCCAAATCATGTATCCGTCTCACCACCTCCACTCCCTCCACCCCAGTTCTCTATCCTCCACCACCCCCACCCTGTCCCACCCGCTCTACACCTACGGCTACATGCTGCAGAACGAGCCCCAGCCACACGCCTGTAACTGGGTGTCAGTAGGAGGGCCGTGTGACAAACGTTTCTCCACGTCAGAGGAGCTGC
Organism: Oncorhynchus mykiss; assembly: GCF_057628025.1. Taxonomy (NCBI): domain Eukaryota; kingdom Metazoa; phylum Chordata; class Actinopteri; order Salmoniformes; family Salmonidae; genus Oncorhynchus; species Oncorhynchus mykiss. The sequence goes on along the minus strand of NC_143027.1, from coordinate 37,099,434 downwards.
TGGCCCACCTGCGTACTCACACAGCTCTCTCTGGTGGGCTGGACAGTAAGCTCCTCTCTGCCTACCCCTCCTCTGTCTCCTCAGCCGCCTCCTGTCACCTCCACCTTCCTCAGCCCGGCAGCCCTGGCACCATGCCCAGCTCCTTCTCTCTGCGGGGGTCACCTGGCTTAGGCCTGGCCCGCTACCACCCCTACACCAAGGCCCACCTGCCAGGAGCCCCAGGCCTGTCCATGCATTCTCTACAGGCCTCCTCGCCCTACTACTCCCCCTATGCCCTCTACAGCCAGAGACTGGGCTCAGCCTCTGCCCTGGGCTACCAGTGATGTCTGAGGACACAGAGACAACAGAACAGGCACCTCAGACATGCACAGTGGATGGATGAACCAGGCCCCGTCTGGACAGGAGGGGTCTTTGCCAGTCACTACAACAAGGGGGCCTCACCCTGCCTGCCTGGAATACCACCTGTTGCCACAGGATTCTGAATGGCATTGCAATGGCAAGAGACCCAGTGGTGATGGCTGGCCAGCAGTACAGGCCCAGAGACATTGGTGTGTGGGCCAGACACCTGCCTGGGAACAGAAAGGAGCTTGAATTTGATTGGATGAGATGGTGGAATTTAGATTGTTTTTTGATTTTAGATTATGATTTTTTTTCCCGCTCCCTCCTAGGAATGAAAACGTGTATTTATTTTTCACTTGAGCGCTTGGCATTCAAAATGGGGGAAGTTTTACTATCCAAATTAATTGTTCATAAATATTCGAATAGAAAAAAATGATTTGAATCATAGCATTATGTCTATCGTACACTCTTTAAATAAAGTTTTGCACCATGGCAAAGATGGACTGATGGTTTTTTTTCTGGAGGAACAAGCCTACTTTTTTTTTGACATTTCTTCTGTATCTTTCCATTTCCACTATTCTTTTCCCCATCTGCTATTCACACTCTGAGGGAGTATCGCATGTCCTGACGGTGAAAGTCTCCTTGATAAATTGCCATTTATTTTCTATTCGTAAGCAGAGATGTCATATTTTTTCAAAGTGTTATTGTGTGAGCCCGTTGGGGTTGCCGACTGTCATTGAAAGAGGACGGGATTAAATCAAACAAAAATGAATACACAACGATGGCAGTGCTATGCATCTGACAGGGAAATGTCTTATTTTCTTTAATAAATCATACTTGATTGCATTGGAAGTTGTTTTGTCTTAATTAAATGTTTATATACTGCCCTAACGTAAAACTAGTTTTCATCACGGGTATAAGAGGGTCATTTATCTGTTAAATGTAATTACATTTAGCTGTTGCACTGCAGTTGTCTCTATGGACCAGTACAGTAATGATTTAGTGATATACTACAGCTATATGGCTATGTGTTATATTTAAGCAATAAGGCCCGAGGTGGTGTGGTATATGGCCAATATACCACGTCTGAAGGCTGTTCTTAAGCATGACGCAACGAGTGCCTGGAGACAGCCCTTAGCCGTGGTACATTGGCCATATATCACAAACAAGTATTTTTGAGTCATGTGTAACCTTTATATAACTAGGCAAGTCAGTTAAGAACAAATTCTTATTTACAATGAAGGCCTACACGGGACAAACCCGAATGACACTGGGCCAATTGTGCGCTGCCCTATGGGACTCCCAATCATGGCCGGTTGGGATACAGCCTGGACAGCCTATACCCGTGGTATATTGTCTGATATACCACGGCTTTCAGCCAATCATCATCTAGGACCCAAACTACCCAGTTTATAATTCAGAATAAATAATAGCAGTTGACAGGATTTTAGTGTCTCAGAGAAGGCAGATCAGGTCAACTCACATTTAGCCAGTTAGCTTCTTTCTAAAGACAACTATCCCTCCTTCCTCCCCTTCTCCCTCTACCGCCACCATAATGTTGGCTGTTGGGAGTGCAGGGTTTAATTGCTGATGCTTGTTTGTTAGCGGGCCAGAATAGCCGTCTCAGCAGCACTGTGGCTTGCTAGCTGTCTCTGAATGGCTGCTGGGTCAGTGGGATTTCAATAATGACTAGAGAGAGGGATGCCAACCCTGGCTCCCCTCCCTGTCTGATGGATGGCCCTGCTGCACAAAGGCCAGGACTGACAATGCAAGCGCTAAATAGAGAAATATTAATCAAAGCTCTTGACATTTTGTCCTCCCCAGAGAGGAGTACAGCCTTTAAACCAGGCAGCGCAAACAAAAAGGCTATGTGCGTCCCAAATAGCACCCTATTCTAGGACACTACTATGTCCTACTATGTCGGACACTACTATGGACCAGAGCTCTATGGGAATAGGGTGCCATTTGGGATGCATTCTATGTCTTTCTCCTGGTGGAGAAAAGCATTTCGTAGGTTAATAAATACAATACTGTGTTATGTATAATCTGAGGTCAGATTTCTCTGTTTTTAGTATTTGTTAGATACTAATATTCAGGAAAGAGAATGCAAGCCTAGGTAACAACAACACCACCGTTCTGCAATTCCAGTGGTTTGGATCTTGGTTAAATAATGGTTTATTTCTCCAGCCTTTAACTGTCTGACAGTGTATCGTACATGAGGTTTATCCAGGAGTAAAGAGGATAGTAGTCTGTCTCAGGGGCGGCTATTGACCCAGACTCCCCTAGCAAGAGAAGCACTCTCGGTTCATTAGCACTCCAGACAGGGGAGAGAGAGAGAGAGAGAGAGAGAGAGAGGCGAGCACAGGTGTCACTTGACAGGGCCATTAACAAAATAGATCACCCTCCCAAACCATGGCGGGCTGGCCAGCTCCAGACCAGCAAGATCACTCTGCCCTGAGAGCTGAGCACAGGAAGTCATCAGGAGGGATGCCCAGCGGACACATTTTTCATCCCCAGGAACAAGCTAAGGCCCACAGCAGACGGGGATGGGAAGTGTCTACCACACATATGGTTTATCTGGGTTCTCTACCTGTTTTCAGGGTTGGATCAGATATGGTTTATCTGGGTTCTCTACCTGTTTTCAGGGTTGGATCAGAGGTTGGAATCAAAACTAGGACAGAGGAATTGTTATTTTGAGGTTGTACTGTAAATAAGAATAACTTTTATATTGAAGATATGTTAAACTGTTAAAATTTGGTCATATCCTGGTTTGTGTTGCCACCTATGGGTCTGTTGTAGAAGTAAAGATTATATATTTGACTAAGTACTGTACTACGTATTACTCTTTGCCATGCTGTACACAGCTATTGACTTTGTATATCCGGGTCCCTGTGTAAATGTAGTAGTAAGAGTTTAAATATTAAGTTAATGTCCTGGGTGAGGCTGGCACTGGCCCTTAAAATACTTGTGACAGATCAGCCTCACGCTAGTGTATTAGAGAGGGGCCTAGAACCAGAGGTCAAACTGAGGGCAAAACTTTCAATCTTGTCCACGGGGAGGAATTAATTCCGCTGTCGCTATTTACACTCGTTCATCAAATGCCTCACTATTCTTTCCATCCAAGTACTCTCATCAATCTCACTCTCCATCTATCTTTCTCCTCTCTCACTGCTCCAGCTGAGTCAACACCCAGATTCTCCATTTCTGTCGCCTCTGCTCTGCAGGCTGGCTGGGTGAGGAGGAGGGGTGAGGGGTGAGGAGGGCAGTTCATAAAGTCTCCAGCTGCTGTCCTCCCAGGAGGGCCCACACCTGAGATAGATTGATCTCCCTGTCCTGTCCCTACTTCCTGGGTTTGGACCCAGGTCAAAAGCGTTTGGACCCTGGTCAAAAGTAGTGCTCTAGAAAGGGAGTCGAGTGCCATTTGGGACACAGCAAGGGAGATTGTAGCCTCTCTCTCAGGCTGAAAGAGAGCTGTGTTGCCTGCCTGCCTGCTTGCCTGCCTGCATGTCACTGTGGGGTCCTGGGCAGACAGCCCCAGTGATTAATGACAGGGTGTGGAGCTGCTCCTCAATTAGACGCCAAGTCCACACTGGCTTACCATTCAAGATGTTGTCCTAGGAGACACAGGGATGAGAGAGAGAGAGAGAGAGAGAGAGAGAGAGAGAGAGAGTGAGAGAGAGTCTATTTCTCTCTTTCTCTCACTTACACACTCTTCTCTCATAAACACAAATAAACAGTCAAACATAACCAAATGTTAACTTCAACTTCAACTTCCATGACTCTGACCTCTACAGGGCGGCAGCATAGCCTAGTGGTTAGAGCGTTGAACTAGCCACCGAAAGGTTGAAAGTTCAAATCTCCAAGCTGACAAGGTAGAAATCTGCCCCTGAACAAGGCAGTTAACCCACTGTTCCTAGGCCATCATTGAAAATAAGAATTTGTTCTTAACTGACTTGCCAAGTTAAAAAAAAAAATGTGGAGCTTCATTCAGAACAGGACACAATGCAGAGCTCTACTCTTTCCAACAGTGACCACACTGTAAAGCAAACCAGATGGTAAAACACATCCTTCATCTGGGCCATTAAGCAATCACACAACTCCTGCTTTATTTCCAAATAAAAACACGAGGAATGCCTCTCTCTACATGCTTCAAATCAACCTCTCATCTCATTCACACCCGAATTTAAGCACAGCATAATGCCAGTCTTTAAAACAAAAACAAAGAAATAAAGCACATGGCACCCCAAGGGAGGCCAAACTCGTTTGTCCTATTGCATGCGTGTGCGCGGTTAATAAACATACACCCGGTAACCCCGGAGCAGAAAAGTACATCGCAATTATGGCGCACCGCTAATAACGCGCATACCGCTATTGCAGCTGGATTCCATTTGTTTGTGCGCTGGGAGAGCTTGGTGGGGATGTCACAATCCCGGTGTTGCACAGGAGAAGGTGCCTTGGAAAGGAATGAGCGTTGGCCCTGCTACTTGCCATTATTGGCCTTGTATGCAAATCTTTCCCCCTTCACTTAGAAAATAGTATTTTTGCGTCCCTTTGATATTTTAAGTAGAAGTTGCGCACCAATTTTGAATTTTAAATGCCTGTTATATTAAATTAAGTGGTATTTTGTAGAACACATGGAAAATTCCATTATTCTGATTTTTTTATATGAATAAAGGATTGCTAAAGTGGCAAAATTCAGCATGTCCCCTATGTCAACCCTGTGTCACTTCTAGGAAGATTTCAACCCACTTAATCAAAAATAGTATTCAAGTTTCCCCATCATCTCTAAGTTTCCCCATCATCTCCAAGTTTCCCCATCATCTCCAGGTTTCCCCGTCATCTCCAAGTTTCCCCATCATCTCCAAGTTTCCCCATCATCTCCAAGTTTCCCCATCATCTCCAGGTTTCCCCATCATCTCCAAGTTTCCCCATCATCTCCAGGTTTCCCCATCATCTCCAAGTTTCCCCATCATCTCAAAGTTTCCCCATCATCTCCAAGTTTCCCCATCATCTCCAAGTTTCCCCATCATCTCCAGGTTTCCCCACCATCTCCAAGTTTTCCCATCATCTCCAAGTTTCCCCATCATCTCCAGGTTTCCCCATCATCTCCAAGTTTCCCCATCATCTCCAGGTTTCCCCATCATCTCCAAGTTTCCCCATCATCTCCAAGTTTCCCCATCATCTCCAAGTTTCCCCATAATCTCCAGGTTTCCCCATCATCTCCAAGTTTCCCCATCATCTCCAGGTTTCCCCATCATCTCCAAGTTTCCCCATCATCTCCAGGTTTCCCCATCATCTCCAGGTTTCTCCATCATATCCAGGTTTCCCCATCATCTCCAAGTTTCCCCATCATCTCCAGGTTTCCCCATCATCTCCAAGTTTCCCCATCATCTCCAGGTTTCCCCATCATCTCCAGGTTTCCCCATCATCTCCAGGTTTCCCCATCATCTCCAGGTTTCCCCATCATCTCCAGGTTTCCCCATTATTGTAAAGCCCTAGTTATGTTGCTGCTTTAGTAATTTCTGAAGATTATTATTTCTTTCATGTGATTAATGAGTCATGTATTTATGTCCCTCTTTTTAAGGTCAACCCTGTTATGTGTAATGAACTGTCATTTTAATATGGTGAACACATTCATTTTTTTTGTTAAAAAAAATACATTGAACATCTAATAGTCAAATCATAGTGTAAAAGCAGGTGAGCTGGTTCTACTCTTTTTGGCCATTTTCTGGTGTTTAGTGGTGGAAAACATAACACGTCAACCCTGTTACCATTAGATGGACAGGCCAAAAAGGTTTTAGCAATTTCATTTTTTTGTGAAGCTTGCACACAATAAGCTTCCATTCCCCCTCATGAGGGGATTTATTCCTGATTTAAGATGAGATCATTAACCCTGTTATGGTCGGTCAATCCTGTTTTTATTTGCCACTTATAGGTACTTACTATAGTCATTTTTTTATTTAACTTCTTGAGATGGGAAGACGTGTTATTTTAAATAAATTGAACATGTGCTCTTTATGACAGAATGTTAAAATTAGGTGAAATCAAATGTTTTTTTTGACCAAGTTACACTTCTCAAAAGGTTACAAATTGGTGGAACAACCCTTATGGTTTCTGCCTCTTCTGTCTCTCTCAAATCAAAGAGTCTGTCTAAAACCAGATGCACTCTTCAGTCAAAATGTCTAGCTAGAGAGAAGTTATTTAGATCGTACTTTCAATGCAGCTGGTCTGAATTTCGCAAAGTCATGAACTTCAAAGTCTAATCAATCCCAAATTCGTATATTCTTATCAGAGGCAAAATCAAGGTTATCTTATACACTTATATTTGGGCCTAGGGTGAACTTATCTGACATGTGAGATTGAAACCACATGTTGAAATAAAAGGATGTGAACCCTCTTGATGAGTAACCATCTATTCATCAATTACACAGTCAGTCTCTATAGGAATACCAGTATGTGAGGACTGAACTTCTTCAGACTGTAGGTAACGAGAATGAATGATTGGTTGACTGTATTGTAGGAGCGCTGCCTCTAGAGCAAACAGTGTTGTGTGTCTCTGTGTGCCACGTTCACTCATCTGTAGAGAGTGTATTCAGGGGATGGTATTGTCGTCTCGCAACTGTTCAAACAGAGACATAATTCCAGGTGTCAACACACTGCCGGTGCCCCCCCACCTCACCACACACAAATGTACGCAAACACACACACACACACACACACACACACACACACACACACACACACACACACACACACACACACGCACAGCGAGAGATCCCCTTCTCACTCCCATACCTAAGCTTCAGCTTGCATGTCTCCCTTAGGCAGTGACAGCTCTGAGTAAGACACAGTGAACACAGTTGGTCCAAACTGACACTATGGCCTGATTCCATCACAGTGACTCTAATGAGCCCTTGTATTTAGCTAGTGGATAGATATATTGTCCCACGAGTCTCCATAGCTCTTGTTGCCACTATAGCACTACATTACAGAGTTGTCTGGTGTTGGCATCTCATGCCCATCCATGTGTTGTGTGTATTTTAATTCAGCAGGACTGTGAGATTGTGTTCACATATGGGACTTTACATTAGGAGAGTCATAGCGGTATCTTGAGTGAGGGTGAAAAAAAACGAATTCCCTCCAGAGGCCCTAGCTGTAATTATTTTCACTTTTTTTTTTACTCAAGCCCCTTTTAGAAGCCTGAGAGAGACCACTCCCTCACTCCTTCTTCACCCCTCCTCTCCATGTGCGTCCCAAATGGCACCCTAGTTACTATATAGCGCACAGAGCCCTATGGGCCCTGGGCAAAAGTCATGCACTTTATAGGGAATAGGGTGCCATTTGGGACGCAGCCTCTGTCCTGTAATAAGTCAACCCAGCTGCCTGTGATGTTGCTTGGGGCGGAAAGAAAAAGAGGGAGGGGATAAGAGGGGAGGGGCTGGAAAAGCCAGGAGGGGAAACAGAGCTGATTATCCAAATACAGTCATTAAAGGGGAAATGTGTTTTTCAAACTGTCAAGATGATTAATGGGGTAGAGCAAAATCCTCACAAATGCTCTTGTTTAGTCTAACTGGCAGACACGATCCTACCCATTGATTTATGGCAGGCCTGGTGTGTGAGGCCATAGTGGGGTTAGGGGAGCGCTGGGGGAGGGAGGGGGAGGAGGGGAGAGGCAGGATGGTGAGGAGCGAGGAAAGGGATTTGTGGTGAGGGAGCATTAGGGCACAGGAGGTAGAGAGTTAGGGAGGGATAAAGGAGAGGAAGGGAGGGGTGGAGGGGTGGGAGGCAGAAACAGCCAAGTAAATACTGTGACTCTGACAAACTTTGGCCCCTTGGTTTTTAGAATGCAACATGTCAAGAGAAGGATTTCCAGTGCTACTTTCATATTTTTGGTGTTATGAAAGAAAAATGCTGTCACATTTTCAATCTCAATAAATCACGCAGGCAATAAATCAACAAACCTGTCAAGCTGCCTTTTTTTGAATGAATGAATTAAAAGACCTGCACTCAAAGCAATGGATTATACTATAAATCCCCTTTAAGTGAGAAAGGGACACAAAACCATTTATTTTTCCATTAATCCGGTTGAGACTTCATGTAATAACTGTGCATGCATGTACAACATGTTTCCTAAGACATGGGATATGCACTGTCAAGTGTAATACCTCTACAGTACAACTCTGAATAGATATGACTAAGACGCTAATAAAAATCCATCAATGCATTCATCAAAACCACCAACTGGTTTATCCAAAGGTTCTAGAACATGTCCCAATCCCAAATGGCACCCTATTCCCTATGATAGTGTACTACTTTTGACCAGTCCTGTGGGCCACAGGTTTACCCTACAAACTCCCCATTGCCTATTGATGAGTCCCTGCAGACCACCCTTTTCCTTCCAGTGAGGCCAGATAGATGGCTAGCAGCTGTTAGCCTTACAGCCTCTATCCAGTTCCTCCAGCAGATGCAGGGGCTGTCTATCAGGAATGTTCTCATTCTTCCAATGCCCCGCAGAAGCCTTCGGAGAGCCTTTCCCACACCCCCACAGCACCGCACACACTGTGTCTCTATGTACCAGAAATATACTTAGGCACATTCACAGGACCATTTTACCCCGCCCATGCACACACACTGTACACATACACTGAGCCCTCTCATAACTCTTCAGATGAAGAGGAAGGTGTTAAATGGAGATCTCAGCAACGAGGAGAAGATTAATGTGTTGCTGGAGAGAGAGAGAGAGAGAGAGAGAGAGAGAGAGAGAGAGAGAGAAAGAGTGAGAGAGAGAGAGAGAGAGAGAAAGAGAGAGAGAGAGAGAGAGAGAGAGAGAGAGAGAGAGAGAGAGAGAAAGAGAGAGAGAGAGAGAGAGAGAGAGAGAGAGAGGGTGTAGAGAGGGATATAGGGGGGGAGAAGGAGAGAAAGAGAGAGAGATAGGTCAAGCTTGTGTTACTCTGCACTGGGACCACTTCTGGCAGCAGAGAGGAGAAGGAGGACATCTAAGACCTGGAGCACAAACAGTAATGATATTAAATGGCACCGAAATGGAGTAGAGGGGAAAGGTAGCAGAACATCAGTTTCCAAAAGCTAAAAGTAACATCTTGACTTATTTCCTACCTGCTTAACTTTGTGTCAGGTGTCTAAGGCATTGTGAGGCTATGGTGATTTATCCTAAAGGGGGGGGGGGGGGGGGTGGAGGGGGCTTGGAATCTGGGAGGGAGAAAGGCAGGGAGAGAGAGAGGGAGAGAGAGAGGGAATGCAGGGTATGAGTATGAGTAGTTGGCCAGCATGTTTTGTGAGTTGAGTTTTGTCTTGCCCAGCTGTAAGCTCACTCATGGTGCCATGTCCTTCTTGGCTGTCTGAGAGTGTATATGTGTGTACACCCGTGTGCCAGTATACCTATGTGTGTCTGAACCGTGTGTGTGTGTGTGTGTGTGTGTGTGTGTGTGTGTGTGTGTGTGTGTGTGTGTGTGTGTGTGTGTGTGTGTGTGTGTGTGTGAGAGCCTGTATTTGTTGAGTTTGTCCCAGCTGTGAGCTCACCGGCAGTGCCCCTGGCCTCCTGGTATGTGTGTGTCAGGGCCCTATGATTAATGACCCACAGGCCTTGTTTCTGCTGCTTCCTTTCTTTCCAGCCATGTCACACTCACCGTCACGCGTCAACCTAATGGACGCCGGCAGATTGATACTCGAGCAACCCCCACTAGGCCACAGCAATAGACTGGAGGTTACTAGGTACTACACATGGACATACACACATGTATGTCCATGTGTAGTACCTAGTAACCTCCAGTTCCTACCTTGCTCACACACAAACACACACACACACACACACACACACACACACACACACACACACACACACACACACACACACACACAGACAGACAGACACACACAAACACAAGATACAAAGCTCCAGGGATAATTCAGTCCAAACCTCGCTTCTCAACCTCTCCTGTTCTGGAAGGTAAGACAGTGCTGCAGTGGCCATGTGTGTTAGTTAGTGAGGGTGTGTGTTGGAGTGTGTGGGTTGGGCTGTCTGTAGATGTGCTGCGCAGTGTACGTTTGTGTGTGTGCAGGAGCAGGAGCAAGGCTTGCATGTGTGCTGGTTCCCAGCCTGTCAGAGGGCTGTCAGGCTGTGATTTATGGTTGCTAGATTCAGAGCAGTCTTCGCTGCCAGTTCAGTATTGTTACAACTGACAGCTAATGAGGCCAGACGTGCTTTCAAGAACAGCACTTAACAGAGGCCTCCATCTTCACGAGTCACAGGGTCCTTCTCCTCTCTCTCCCATGTATTTTCTCTTCTGGAGTGGCAGTATGGAGAGGGCTAGCAGCCATGAGAGCCCTGCTGGGCTACTGAGAGAACAAGGCAGGGCAAAGCAGACAGAGACATACGGAGGACGCTCTCTTTCATTTACACTCTTCACTACCTCACGCACACTATTAAGCCGGACTTCACACAAAACAGCTGCAAGAAAAACTCTGAGCACCATGCCACACTTTACTGCTGCTACACACTGTATATTATTCATGTTACACGGGTGTGGTGTGATTTACATAATCTTCTAAAAAAGAGTAACGGTAAGGAAACAGTACAGGAAAAACGGTGATAATATCACTATGGTGGGCTCCTTGTTGTTCAGACGGTGGAAACATACCTGAACTATGAGTTTTAGCTCAGTGGTCTCGTCTGTTCTACCTTCAACACCTTCGCTCTGTGTGTAGACCCCATGCTATAATCACTACCAGAGTCTCTGGCAGCAGCACCCGTGCGCTCCGCTCCTTCCCTCCCCCCTCCTCCCCTGGCCCCTGGTTCCTTGTCAGTCGTGATTAATGGTAGGGCCCCGGTGTGGCTTACATTGCCAGTTCCAGCAATGTTCCCTTGATACTTAATGAACTCTGACAAACTTATTTTCCCCTCGCTCTGTTGTTCCTTTTTTTCTTTCCCCGTTTAAAATGCACAGCACAGATCTGCCATGCACTGCGGCACCTAGGGGTTAGGGCTGGCTTTTCCTATGTCTAAAAAAAAACGGACCGAGGGCTATAAAAGGCTTGTTTAGGAAGTGAGGAAGCAGATGCCTTTCAAGCTTAATGAGGTGTTATCACTCTACCTTGTGAGCTGCACAATAAATAGTCAAATGTATCCTAACTATAATGTAGCTAAATCATCTTAAATAATGTTTTGTACTCGCTGTGAGTTCTGCCGTTGCTGCAGTCCACCACTAGTCTCACCATTAAAACAAAAAAAAATGTTTTACTTTCATTTAACTAGGCAAGTCAGTTAAGAACAAGTTCTTATTTTCAATGACGGCCTAGAGGCAGAACGACAGATTTGTACCTTGTCAGTTCAGGGATTTGACCTTGCAACCTTTCGGTTACTAGTCCAATACTCTAACCACTAGGCTACGCTGGCGCCTGTTCTCTCTGCTTCCACAGGGAGCAGTACCGGAGCACCATCATCAGCTCATTTAGGCAGTCCAGCATATGGAATCAGTTTTCAAGTTTTTATTGTCACATTCTAGCTCTTTAAAAAATATATATTTTTTAAATAAATAAATAAAATGTAAAAATATATTTATATTTAAGTCGAACAAAAACACAAGAAATATAAATAAAAAGAACACAAGAAGATAAGTAAGCTATATACAGGGTCAGTTCGTTCCAGGGTCAGTTCCAGGGTCAGTGCCAATACCATATTTACAATGTGCAGGGACACTGGAGTGGTAGGGTTAGATATGTATAAGGGTAAGGTGACTAGGAACCAGGATGTGTGATAAACAGAGTAGCAGCAGCGTATATGATGATTGTATGTGAATTTGTGTGTGCGTGTGCCAAAAGTCAGTATGAATGTGTGTGCGTGGTATGCGTGTGTGAGCAAATAGTGTGTGTTTGTGTGTGTTGGAGTGTCAGTGTGTAGAATGTGCCTAGAGTCAGTGCAAAAATAGAAATAAAATAGAAGGGTCAATGCAGATAGTCCATGTAACCATTTGGTTAGCTATTTAGCAGACTTATGGCTTGGGGATAGAAGCTGTTCAGGAGCATGTTGGTGTCAGAGTTGACGCTCCGGTACCGCTCGCCGTGCGGAAGCAGAGACAACAGTATATTGCTTGGGTGGTTGGAGTCTTTAACAATTTTCTGGGCCTTCCTTTCCCACTGCCTGATATAGAAGTCCTGGATGGCAGGGAGCTCAGGCCCAGTGATGTACTGGGCTATTCGCACCACCCTCTGTAGCGCCCTCCGATCAAGAGCGGTGCAGTTGTAGCTGTAGAACATTTGAGGACTTTTGAGGGTCCATGCCAAATCTTTTCAACCTCCGTAGGGGGAAGAGGTACTGTCGCGATAAAGATAAACGCCAGAAGAATCACATAATAGCCAAGTTGGCTCGGAACTCCTTCTAATCAACTGAAACAATTTGAAAATATTAGGCTACCGCGGCATAACTTTATATAAATATTTGGACATCCCCAAAATGTTCAAGACAACATTGGTCCTCAAATGGCTCTCAAACAAATGGCAATGAGGGAGTTTGATAAAGTGAACCGGGCTATGGTCTATGATGTGAATGGGCAAAAGTGGTGAGGGAGGATCACCCTTCTCAAATCGAACAATGATCTGCGCCGCTCGGTCATGTTGCCAACAAGGCAAACAAGGCAAAAAAAAGCTAGGAAAAATGGCGAAGAAAGTAAGGGTCCATCCCAGAAATGATGTACACATCTCTTTATCATAAAATATACACTACTGTTCAAAAGTTTGGGATCACTTGGAAATGTCCTTGTTTTTGAAAGTCTCAACATCAACAGTGAAGAGGCGACTCCCGGATGTTGGCCTTCTAGGCAGAGTTGCAAAGAAAAAGACACATCTCAAGACTGGCCAATAAAAAGAAAAGATTAAGATGGGCGAAAGAACACAGACAGTGGACAGAGATAACGCTTTTCATCAATTTGATGTTATTTTAATGGACAAAATTTTTTGCTTTTCTTTCAAAAACAAGGACATTTCTAAGTGACCTCAAACAGATAAAAGCCTTTTTTAAATCAAAAACAATCACTTTTGCATATGAAGCACAGAATCCTACTCATTACCCCACGTGCTTAATCTACATCACTTTTACATCACTTCGGACAAAACGGGGCACAGAGCTCATGCCTGGGAGGCAGTCCGGTTCCAAAATATACAATACAATCAACACTGGCCCGGTGCATTACTCGAATCCCCTCACTGGACAGTCTATATTACCAGGGGTGGTTTTATACCATTACATGTTCCCCACTAATTATGATCCTCTGCGAAGCACTGACCAAAACTATGGTTCCTACCTTGTTACAGTAATATAAAAGCAACTCTGCCCTATTGTATCACAGCAAACAGTGTAGCAATTTACTTATCAGTACACTTGTATTAATGCATAATATAAATGCCACAATTAATAGAAAACTTAATAGAAAACTCATAAACCTAGATATATGATTTTTTTCAATCACAGAAACAACTTCTACATAACTACATAACATAAATAATAAAGAATATTTAGCTTTCTTTGATATAGTCTTTGTTGCCCTCTACCGGTTTTGAAGGATATTTCCTCTAAAGGCACTGAAGGACGCCCAGCTGATGACGCATGACGCAAAATGAGGAAGTGAACTTTGTAGTAGGTGTTAGCAAATGTTGTTAGCGTATATGTTTTGTATTTATTTATTTATTTTTTACCGTGGAGGAGGCACCTCGTGTAATAATACAGGTAATAATATGGGTTTCGAGTACACTTTTATCAATGGCCTTTCAAGTATCTAACGTTACATGCAACAACAATGTTTGTGAAATATTTAGTCAATGTAGGTTAGACACCATCCTCTGTAGGAACTAAAGATAGCTTAACAAACTAACGTTAAACTGTTGTTGCACAATGCCTGTTACGTAGTTGGCTTATCTTGTTTTGCGTTACTGGGAGGGGTGTATGAGTAAATCCAAGACTGGGCGCTTAGCTAGGTAATTCATGTTTAGCTGTCAGCATTCTGTCAACTGAAAGTGAAACAACTTCTCCATGTTAGACTTAGAAAGTGGAACCAAAGATACTGAACCAAAGATGACTGAACCTTCACGTGCGAGCTCAAGTTTCACGACCTGGTATGAAAAGACTGCATGCTGTCATTGATTGATTGACTGACTTGTAGTTGTCTAGACAAGATCACTATAGTATCTTAATATGATTCTTGTTGTAGCTGTGCACAGACTAATAACTTGTGGCAGGCTTCAGTTGTTGATGTTTTCGGAGTGAGGTGAGGCAGGCGAGAAGTTTCCATGCCTTTCTTGGTCAATCCTCTTATAATGTTGTAAGGTCAGTCCCTGCTGATGTCTCAGCTAAGCTTCTTCTTCCTGACTAATAGGAGTTTACCTTGACGCCAGCATACCTAGCTGGCACAGAACGTTTTAGTAGTGTTTTACAACATTGTTTTTTTTTACCAGCTGAATGATCTCACATCCATAGCCTTCTATTTACAAATAGAATGCTCTGCTCAGATGTTGTTTTAAACTACATGCAGCTAATTCTATTCTAATCAACTGTCCTAACATCCAGAACTTGCAAGATTACTATTTACTACACTAAAACAACATTTTTGTAAAAGCGGTAGAATATTTGTAAGGTTATGTATTAGATTAGACTTCAACTCTTCAGTGAAAGGTATCAACAGTGCATTCGGAAAGTATTCAGACCCCTTCGCTTTTCCACATTTTGTTACGTTATAGCCTTATTCTAAAATTGATTAAATAAAATAATCTCATCAATCTACACACAGTACCCCATAATGACAAAGCAAAAACATATAAATGTCTGCAAATCTATTCAATTAAAAAAAAACAGAAATACCTTATTAAGTGTTAAGACCCTTTGCTATGAGAATCGTAATTGAGCTCAGGTGCATCCTATTTTAATTTGATCATCCTTGAGATGTTTCTACAACTTGATTGGAGTACACCTGTGTTAAATTCAATTGATTGGACATGATTTGGAAAGGCACACACCTGTCTGTATAAGGTCCCACAGTTGACAGTGCATGTCAGAGCAAAAACTAAGCCATGATGTTGAAGGAATTGTCTGTAGAGCTCAGAGACAAGATTGTGTCGAGGCACAGTTCAAGGGAAGGGTACCAAAACATTTCTGCAGCATTGAAGGTCCCCAAGAACACAGTGGCCTCCATCATTCTGAAATAGAAGAAGTTTGGAATCACCAAGACTCTTCCTAGAGCTTGCATGCTCGGCCAAACTGAGGAATCGGGGGAGAAGGGCCTTGGTCAGGGAGGTGACCAATAACCCAATGGTCACTCTGAGAGAGCTCCAGAGTTCCTCTGTGGAGATGGGAGAACCTTCCAGAAGGACAACTATCTCTGCAGCACTCAGCACCAATCAGGTCTTCATAGTAGAGTGGCCAGACGGAAGCCACTCCTTAGTATAAGGCACACAACAGCCCGCTTGGAGTTTGCCAAAAGGCACCTAAAGAACTCTCAGACCATGAGAAACAAGATTCTCTGGTCTGATGAAACCAAGATTGAACTCTGGCCTGAATGCCAAGTGGCAATTCTGGAGGAAACCTGGCACCTTCCCTACGGTGACACATGGTGGTGGCAGAATCATTCTGCGGGGATGTTTTTCAGCGGCATGGACTGAGAGACTAGTTAGGATCAAGGGAAATATGATCGGTGTAAAGTACAAAGAGATCCTTGATGAAATCCTGCTCAGGACCTCAGACTGGGTCGAAGGTCTCTGAATGTCCTTGAGTGGCCCAGCCAGAGCCCGGACTTCAACCCGATTGAACCTGAGCCCGGACTTGAACCTGAAAATAGATGTGCAGCGACACTCCCAATCCAACCTGACAGAGCTTGAGAGGATCTGCAGAGAAGAATCGGAGAAACTCCCCATACACAGGTGTGCCAAGCTTGTAGCATCATACCCAAGAAGACTCGAGGCTGTAATCGCTGCTAATGGTGCTTCAACAAAGTACTGAGTGAAGGGTCTGAATACTTTTTTTTGCAAAAAATCAAAAATGTTTTTGCTTTGTCATTATGGGGTCTGAATACTTTTTTTTGCAAAAAATCAAAAATGTTTTTGCTTTGTCATTATGGGGTATTGTGTGTAAATGGATAAGGGGGGAAAAAACGATTTAATGCATTTTAGAATAAGGCTATAACATAGCCAAATGTGGAAAAAGTCAAGGGGTCTGAATACTTTCCGAATGCACTGTAAGCTTGGTTATTATTTAATTCATCCATCCTCTATGTCCAACATTGTGCATGCCAATCCTTTAAAAACAAATGGTTTATTCTTCCTCTTCTTCCCAGGATGGCACAGTTGGGTGCCATTGCTTCAATAATCTGTGCGATTGGTGGCGCTGCTCTCTTCGCCTCTGTTCACAAGATTGAGGAGGGACACACTGGAGTTTACTACAGGTCAGATTTATGTTATGTCTTCATTTAAATTGATATATTATTATGTAGCACAGACGTGTCCCTTCAACATGCATGCAGAGTAAGGAATCATATCATCTCTATTTGTGGCAGATCTATCTGCAACATTTGTTATGTTGCTGCCTCCTAAATGTGTCCTTGACTTGTGTGTTCCACAGGGGAGGAGCTCTCCTGACCACCACCAGTAACCCTGGGTTCCACCTGATGATGCCTTTCATCACTAACTTCAAGTCTGTGCAGGTAAGAATGATGTCTTAGGCCCTGGGCATGACTGGTCTGGCTGGGGTTTAGGCTGAAATGTAGTTGAACAAAGAGAGGAACTGAAACCTGACTGGTCTCAGAGGTGTACTGGACTTCAATCAAACTGCAAAGTTATGGCAGTTTCTTTGTTTAAAAAAGTCACCCTGTGCCCACACACTTCTTATTCTGAAAAGTGACAGCAAATCTATGATGGGAGTCTATTCACTAGGAACCAAACGTGGAGGAACCTGCCTATATTTGTCTAATAGTAAATCTAGGTTACTGTTTCTGTTACAGAACATTTAGCTACGAGTGTGCTACTAATGAATACACCCCTGGTAGGTTTGCAGGTTTTCATACAGTGGTATTGTCACATACACCGGATAAGTGCAGTGAAATGTGTTGTTTTACAGGGTCAGCCATAGTAGTACGGCATCCCTGGTGTAGATTAGGGTTATGTGCCTAGCTCCGGTTTTTCACCTCGTCGACTCTGGTATTTAAACCAGCTATCTTTCGGTTACTGGCCCAACGCTCTAACCGCTCGGCTACCTGCCGCCCAAAGAACCTGTCAGAAGAGTTTTGGGACCATGAGGGAAAATAACTACTGTGTAAATACTACAATGTAGGTTTTATTGAATTGAGCCCTGCAGAAATTCTGGATTTGTCGAGTGTTTAACGCCTTCTCTTTCTGTTC
Organism: Oncorhynchus mykiss; assembly: GCF_057628025.1. Taxonomy (NCBI): domain Eukaryota; kingdom Metazoa; phylum Chordata; class Actinopteri; order Salmoniformes; family Salmonidae; genus Oncorhynchus; species Oncorhynchus mykiss. The sequence continues at coordinate 37,081,704 of NC_143027.1, read as the reverse complement.
TTTGTAGACCACTCTACAAACGGATGAAGTGAAGAATGTACCATGTGGCACAAGGTAGGGTTGTATGTCGTCAACGCCCGAAATAAACTTCCTGGATGGAAAGATTACCAGCTACTTTTATCTCCATTCTTGAGGATGTATTGCATGCATGTCTAGTTACATTCTGTTTTATTTGTTCAGTGGGGGAGTGATGATTTACTTTGACCGGATAGAAGTGGTGAACTACCTGGTGCCCTCAGCAGGTAAAGTCATAAGCCAATACATCAAACGTTGGAGCAATTTTGACAAGGTGCTCAAGTTTTATCTCTCAACACAAAACTAAAAACTGATCTGGCTTGTGACATAACATGCCTGATGTTCAAATCCTTCCTTAGTATATATGCTATATTGTTTCAAAACCAGTGTAACCCATGTATTGTAACAGTGTGTGTTGTCCGCTGCACCATCATTTCATGGGAGACTCATTTTCCAACCTGTGTTTGAGTAAAAATAAAACCACTGTTTAGTAAGTCCCTGGTTCTGTTAGTGAAAGGCGTCTGGACACATTTAAACACTGTGTTTACTCCATGTTCTCTCAAAGTGTGCTCCAAGTCTCTTTTGTTATGACAGATGTAAGGGGTGGGGGGGATGAGGGGCAGCCTGGTGTGGGATGGTTGTGTACTTAGCAGTGTTGTAGTAAGTGAGACCGGTCCTTTTTTTTCTTCTTCTCACCATTCTGAATTTCTAAAGAATCGATATGTTGTCGTAAAATATGAACACAGAAATACTGAACACTTTGAACTCTTATGCTGGCAATTTGACACAATTACAATCCCCATCCAGTCTTGATCTTGACTCTATTTGTTCCGGTCTTGAATCAGTCTCGCTTCAGGTGGTCTAGAACACAACACTAGTACTCGGCAACCATTTTGAACTCAGCTTACTGTAACCCTGCGATAGACTAGCTTCCGGTCCAAGGGGTATTACATCAAGCTGCCCGATGCTAAGAAACAGGAGGCTTCTGCCTTATGGACCGTTCAGGCTCGGACCAAGCTCCGTATTTACTGTAGCCACTACTACTTACTTACTTTATACTGCTTTCACATAGGATTTACGGTACTATATCAAAAAGCAAATGTAATATTGATTAACTTTCAGATATAAAGAAAGGGCGGGGGAAAAATTGGCGGTATGGTAAAGTTGGCAGAAAAACGTTTTGGTGTGAAAGGGATATTACTGTAGCCTACAGGAGGGGAGAACGGGTTGTAATAATGTTCGGAGCGGCGCAAATGGAATGGCATCAAACACCTGGAAACTATGTGTTTGATGTATTTGATACCATTCCACCAATTCCGCTCCAGTCATTGCCACGAACCCGTTCTCCCCTATTAAGGTGCCACCAACCTCCTGTGCTGTAGCCATTCTTCTTTGTCCTTTCTCTGCAGTGTATGGTATAGTGAGGAACTTCACAGCAACTCTTTCTCCTCTCTTCTACAGTGTATGGTATAGTGAGGAACTTCACAGCAACTCTTTCTCCTCTCTTCTACAGTGTATGGTATAGTGAGGAACTTCACAGCAACTCTTTCTCCTCTCTTCTACAGTGTATGGTATAGTGAGGAACTTCACAGCAACTCTTTCTCCTCTCTTCTACAGTGTATGGTATAGTGAGGAACTTCACAGCAACTCTTTCTCCTCTCTTCTACAGTGTATGGTATAGTGAGGAACTTCACAGCAACTCTTTCTCCTCTCTTCTACAGTGTATGGTATAGTGAGGAACTTCACAGCAACTCTTTCTCCTCTCTTCTACAGTGTATGGTATAGTGAGCAACTTCACAGCAACTCTTTCTCCTCTCTTCTACAGTGTATGGTATAGTGAGGAACTTCACAGCAACTCTTTCTCCTCTCTTCTACAGTGTATGGTATAGTGAGGAACTTCACAGCAACTCTTTCTCCTCTCTTCTACAGTGTATGGTATAGTGAGCAACTTCACAGCAACTCTTTCTCCTCTCTTCTACAGTGTATGGTATAGTGAGGAACTTCACAGCAACTCTTTCTCCTCTCTTCTACAGTGTATGGCATAGTGAGGAACTTCACAAAAACTCTTTCTCCTCTCCTACAGTGTATGGTATAGTGAGCAACTTCACAGCAACTCGTTCGCCTCTCTTCTACAGTGTATGGCATAGTGAGGAACTTCACAAAAACTCTTTCTCCTCTCCTACAGTGTATGGTATAGTGAGCAACTTCACAGCAACTCGTTCGCCTCTCTTCTACAGTGTATGGCATAGTGAGGAACTTCACAAAAACTCTTTCTCCTCTCCTACAGTGTATGGTATAGTGAGCAACTTCACAGCAACTCTTTCGCCTCTCTTCTACAGTGTATGATATAGTGAGGAACTTCACAGCGGATTACGACAAGGCCCTGATCTTCAACAAGGTTCACCATGAGCTCAACCAGTTCTGCAGCGTCCACTCTCTACAGGAGGTCTACATCGGCTTGTTCGGTAACTAATCAATATTCAAAGGGTTTTAAAGGCCTAGTGTTGTCTCTGGGTGGTCCCAAATGGCATCCAATTCCCTACATAGTGCACTACAACTGCAAAAGTACTATACTGTATAGTGACTAGGGTAGTGTGTGGGATGCAGCCTCTGTCTCCATTGTGTGTGTGTGCGTGTGCGTGCGTTGGTTTCCCTCCTCAGACCAGATAGATGAAAACCTGAAGCTGACCTTACAGGAGGATCTGACCTGCATGGCTCCTGGACTCATCATACAGGTACTTGGAAGGAGGAAGAGACAACAAACCAATCTTAGAGAATCCTTGCATACCAGTATAAATGTTTATTAAAGGTTTATAGGCAAGGAATTCCGATGATTGATTTGATTTACTTGATACTCCACTTATCCTTGTGTGACTGGGAGAGGAAGAGCGATGGGAGGTTGGAATTGTAGAGAATCCTTGCATATAAATATGATGTTGATGGTGAATACTCATTTAACAATATCATGAGCAGTTTGAACATTGAAACTGCCCATGTTATGTGAGTACTGTTTCATAACTGTTTATTTATATACAAGGATTACCTCGTATTGATTTCTGATTCGGGTTGATAATCCACTTATCCTTGTGTGATCCAGGTAGAGCCACACACACACACAGGGGGTTGAATGGCAGACAGGAAACAGGGTTAAATTGAAAGTAATGTGTAAGGTTAAAGTAGAATACTGTTCTTCAACTTTATGAGGCTCTATGTTGTGATAATGAATGCCAGGCGATGAGTGGGCTGCTAAGCTGTCCTGGATGGACTTCAGTTACTAGCTAAAACTTAATGAAAGACAATAGACAGAACAGATCCCATGTTGCAATATCTGGACTGGAAAACGATGACAGATTCTGTCAGACTCAAAAATGAGAGAGCGAGCTGGAGAAAGGGAGAGGAATAATCATTTCCTCCCCCACCCCACCCCCGCTCATTCCTTTACAGTTTTAAGGCCCCTCTAGGTTTAAACACTTAGCTTTTTGTCCTCATTAATCCTCTAGAAGAAACTACAATAACAGCTGTAGGTTCTGCCAGGAACGCATAACACTACAGTACAGTTCACTTCAGAAAGTGTTTGGGGAGGAGTAAGATTGCGTTGGTTCTTTTGTGCTCAAAAGGCACCCTATTTCCATGACCAGAGCCCTATGGGGCTGGATCAGAGGTAGTGCACTACAAAGGGAATAGTGTGTCATTTGGCATTTAGCCTAGATGATTCCCTGGTGATGGAATGCCTCTTATTGCCATGTAATGACTTGCAGTTCCACAGTAAAACAAATGTTCAATATGATCTCCGTCACCCTTCTTTTTCACGGTTGTGGTTTGGTAATCTTGACCATAGGCGGTCCGAGTCACAAAGCCCAACATTCCTGAGAGCATTCGGAGGAACTACGAGATGATGTGAGTAGAACAGTTGGCTGTGTAACACTGAAACATTCTAGAACACTGCAATGCTCCATATTCCCAAAACCCCCAACCCCCTTCCGTCCTGTATTCATTCTCCTCAAACCCGGTTGTAATCCCAAATGGCACCCTATTCCCTCTATAGTGCATGATCTTTGACAAGTGCACTACATAGGGAATAGTATGCTATTTGGGACACTCACCACTACCATCTGGAGGGCTTTAGTAACTGACTGATGATGGTATTTTTTCCATGTTAACATGCTGGCTGTTGTTGTTTTAGGATGTTCTTGTGAGGGATGGGACACATTCTGTGGGACTTTTAGCACGCACCTTTAATGTGTGTGTGTGTGTGTGTGTGTGTGTTTGTTTAGGGAGGCTGAGAAGACAAAGCTTCTGATTTCTGCTCAGACTCAGAAGGTGGTGGAGAAGGAGGCAGAGACAGAGCGGAAGAGGGCTGTGATCGGTCAGTCATGTGATTGGTCAGACACTAACACACTATGACCTTTACATTTTCACAGAAAAAATATTAAACTGACATTTTATAATAATACATGACATTTATAAACAAATGACTAAGTCTGTTTTCTTGAATGAATTTTTAAGAGGAATTCTGCCCGTTTTCTCATTAAATCCCAGAATGTAAGGCTCATTTCCTGTCTCCTCCCTGTGCTGCTCTACAGAGGCAGAGAAGTTAGCTCAAGTGGCTGAAATCAAATTTAGCCAGAAAGTCATGGAGAAAGAAACAGAGAAAAGGATCTCTGAAATTGAAGGTGTGTATGTATGTTTGGCAAAACAATAAGACTGTATACTTAAGCAATAAGGCCAGAAGGGGTATGGTATATGGCCAATATACCACGGCTAAGGGCTGTTCTTTGCAACACGGAGTGCCTGGATACAGAGCTGTGGTATATTGGCAATATACCGCAAACCCCAGGGGTGCCTTATTGCTATTATAAACTGGTTACCAATGTAATTAGAGCAGTAAAAATACATGCTTTTGTCATACCCATGGTATACGGTCTGATATATCACGGCTTTCAGCCAATCAGCATTCATTGCTCCAACCACCCAGTTTATAATTGTCATTAGGCCACTGGTCAGTGAAATGGCATGCTGGCATAACGGGGCTTTTATGATGCTCTACATTTTTGTCCTTTTCCCTGTGGGTCATGATGGTAGAAAGAGTAGTCTCCTGAGGATTGACTATGGGAGCTATACATTTAGACATACCCCGTCACTGCTCCCTCCTGTCTTCAGACCACGATGGTGTCGTAGCCTATTCCCTTATCATAACCTTTGTTTTTGTTTCTCCGGCTAGGCCTACGTTAGACATTTTCGGCATGTGCTAGGCTATCCATGGAAAGTAAACTTGTCGTATTCTCACGTGGGGAGAGGGAACATAAGCTCTGGCGTAGACAAATTGGAATGTTTTAGCACAACACAAAATAAGGGACAGTTCCCGGTTCGACACACTCAATGCGTGGCTGGTAGCCTTGTGTCTGCCTCGCCACTCACAGAATGGAATTCGTATCACAACAAGCTCCTGGGTTTTTAAAAGTATTATCTTGATTTTAAAATGTTTCCGACCCACAATGTAATTCTGAACCGCGAACCAACCCACCGGTTGAAATAATGTTTTCATTCTACCCGCCAGCTGATAATATTTTAGATGGCGTCAACACAATTTGACGTCTTACCCCTGGGTTGCAGACGGAGCATTCTTGGCTAAGATGAAGGCCAGGGCCGATGCAGAGTTCTACACAGCAGAGAGAGCGGCCGAGGCCAATAAGGTGAGAGGACCATACTGAGAGGAACCGCCGGTCCTCCTTGGCCCTAACCCTTCCACGTTTGCAGATCTGAAGGATCTGCATAATCAGGGTGGTGAAAGATCTCTCATCTCTCTCTCTCCATGTTGCTTCCTCCATGCAGATCTACAAATATCCAAGGGTTAGAGCCAAGGCGAGGTGGTAGGGAGTGAATTCAGACTGGCTGGAAGAGTGAGAGAGAACACACTCCCTCCTCAGGCTACAATCTAACAGTATCACAGGACATCCAGGCATTCATCATTGGCTTCTGCCTTCTCTCCCTCTCTCTCTCCTCTCTCCCTCCATTTCTATCTCCACCCTCACCTTCCTTTCTCTCCCCCCTCTCTCTCTCCACTCCCAGTTGAAGCTGACGCCAGAGTATCTGCAGCTTATGAAGTTTCAGGCCATAGCAGCTAACAGTAAGATCTACTTTGGGAGTAAGATCCCCCAGATGTTTGTTGACTCTGGCCCCTCCTCCACTAAGGCCTCTGATGCCATGGACGTCCTAACTGAACAGATCCTGGACCTAGACTGATGGAAAGGAGAAGAGAAGAGACCCATCCCAGGGCTGGAGCTGTGGAGCTGGGCCCATGTCAGCCACAAGGTGGGGTGAAAGATGAGCCTTGGGTTATGTGTCCCAAATGACACCCTGTTCCCTATATAGTGCACTACTATTTTTGAAGTATCTGGCCAGTGAAAATCTTAGTTTTAAAAGTTAATATTCTGTTAACTCATACCAAAATGTTTTTGACTTGTCTTATTAATATTTGTGGCCAAAGAACTTTATACATTTAAAAATAAACACTTCAAAACCCCACCTCAAACAGTCCGTTTAAAAAAAATAACAAAAATGCTTACTATTTCCTCATAAAACATGATGTCATGTTGGCTTATTGGCTGAGCTGACCAATGAGCGGTCTACTAGCATGAATAATTTTTAATGACCAGTATACGGCCACACCATTCTGTTGGGTTATTCCCACACCATTCAAACACAGGAAAGCTGCTTTCTAACCTACTTAATTGCCATTTTTTGGGAAGGAAAACTTTCACTCGTGTTATTAATTATAGGTCATATTTCATAGAAGTCTGGTCCACAGATACTTTAAAGAGGCAATCAGCAGTTGCTACATTCATTTTTGGAGTTATACATTAAATATATGTACCTTATTGAAGAATATAACTTATAAATGCCACATGAGCTTAGGTCAGCTGACGTACCCCATCAGAACCCCAAATATACGCTTGTTTTACTCCAGTGTTTGTTAACAAAGTAAATGTAAACAAACACTATATAGCCTCAACATGACCCATAGCTCTGTTTATTCATTTTAGTGGTTACATTCCTCCAGCCCCATCCCTCATCTTTTTACCAAACATTTTTTTTTAATTCTACCGCTGATTGCCTTTTTAAAGTGCAACTGAAGGCAAACAACTTCTCTGATAGAAAATGGCATATGTGGCATCTATATTAGTCAAACATTTATTCTAGTGTCAAAATGTACTACAAAGTGTAAAAAGGATCATTTTGTTCATAAAGTCAGTCTTGTCCAAAACTGAGTTTAGTAAGTGAGTTCTTCATGACTTACTTGAGGGTTGGGTTTTGATTTCAACAATGCTCACTTGCCCACTAACACAGGGTTACACAGCTGCGGTAATTGCCTCTATCCAATCCTACTGCAGAACACCCAGACAGTGAGACATACCTGCCCATTAGCAGGTAACCCGGGACCGGTTTAAAAAATGAATGGAAGTATGGAGGTGGTTTTGTGCCTACAAAAAAAGGGGTTAAATATGTGTCCAAAAAAACTAAATATTTCCTGAAATTTCTTAAATCTCCTAGATATAGGACAGACACTTCAAAACCTTATTCCTTATGATTTCCCGTCTTTTTTTGTCCATTTTATGAATGTGTTATTCATGGCATTTCTAAAGCCCAAATTAAATATTTAATCACATTTTTGTATATATTTTTTTGATATCTACAGGGGTCTAAAATTCGAAATCAAATAGCTAACTGATCCATGGTTTGACCAATTCCAGGTCAGCTTAGTAGAACCCCTACCCATAAGTGCACTACTACCCATAAAGCTCTGGTCAAAAATAGTACACTATATAGGGAATAGGGTGCCTTTTGGGATGCTACCCTGGACCGGAGGTTTTACTAGCCCTACAACAGACCGTAGGCGAAACAATGATATATTGAATGTAACAGTGTGGTTTGGGACATTTTAAACATGAATTGAACTGTTGCAAGTGTATGATGTATGTTTTGTAACTTCATTTAATTGGTAGCGCTTTCATGTCTTTTCTATGTGTTGCATAGCTCATACAGTAAGTGTATGAGAGATGTGTGCAGATACAGTGGGGCAAAAAAGTATTTAGTCAGCCACCAATTGTGCAAGTTCTCCCACTTAAAAAGATGAGAGAGGCCTGTAATTTTCATTATAGGTACACTTCAACTATGACAGACAAAATGAGAAGAAAAAAATCCAGAAAATCACATTGTAGGATTTTTAATGAATTTATTTGCAAATTATGGTGGAATAAGTATTTGTTCACCTACAAACAAGCAAGATTTCTGGCTCTCACAGACCTGTAACTTCTTCTTTAAGAGGCTCCTCTGTCCTCCACTCGTTACCTGTATTAATGGCACCTGTTTGAACTTGTTATCAGTATAAATGACACCTGTCCACAACCTCAAACAGTCACACTCCAAACTCCACTATGGCCAAGACCAAAGAGCTGTCAAAGGACACCAGAAACAAAATTGTAGACCTTCACCAGGCTGGGAAGACTGAATCTGCAATAGGTAAGCAGCTTGATTGAAGAAATCAACTGTGTGAGCAATTATTAGGAAATGGAAGACACACAAAACCACTGATAATCTCTCTCGATCTGGGGCTCCACGCAAGATCTCACCCCGTGGGGCCAAAATTATCACAAGAACGGTGAGCAAAAATCCCAGAACCACACGGGGGGACCTAGTAAATTACCTGCAGAGAGCTGGGATCAAAGTAACAAAGCCTACCATCAGTAACACACTACGCCGCCAGGGACTCAAATCCTGCAGTGCCAGACGTGTCCCCCTGCTTAAGCCAGTACATGTCCAGGCCTGTCTGAAGTTTGCTAGAGAGCATTTGGATGATCCAGAAGAAGATTGGAAGAATGTCATATGGTCAGATGAAACCAAAATATAACTTTTTGGTAAAAACTCAACTCGTCAGTGTTTGGAGGACAAAGAATGCTGAGTTGCATCCAAAGAACACCATACTTACTGTGAAGCATGGGGGTGGAAACATCATGCTTTGGGGCTGTTTTTCTGCAAAGCGACCAGGGTGACTGATCCGTGTAAAGGAAAGAATGAATGGGGCCATGTATCGTGAGATTTTGAGTAAAAACCTTCCACCAGCAAGGGCATTGAAGATGAAACGTGGCTGGGTCTTTCAGCATGACAATGATCCCAAACACACCCCCCGGGCAACGAAGGAGTGGCTTCGTAAGAAGCATTTCAAGGTCCTGGAGTGGCCTAGCCAGTCTCCAGATCTCAACCCCATAGAAAATCTTTGGTGGGAGTTGAAAGTCCATGTTGCCCAGCAACAGCCCCAAAACATCACTGCTCTAGAGGAGATCTGCATGGAGGAATGGGCCAAAATACCAGCAACAGTGTATGAAAACCTTGTGAAGACTTACAGAAAACGTTTGACCTCTGTCATTGCCAACAAAGGGTATATAACAAAGTATTGAGAGAAACTTTTGTTATTGACCAAATACTTATTTTCCACCATAATTTGCAAATTCATTAAAAATCCTACAATGTGATTTTCTGGATTTTTTTTTTTTCATTTTGTCTGTCATAGTTGAAGTGTACCTATGATGAAAATTACAGGCCTCTCATCTTTTTAAGTGAGAGAACTTGCACAATTGGTGGCTGACTAAATACTTTTTTGCCCCACTGTATATAGTTGTGTATGATTAACTACATTATTAATGATTCATTTACTTAATCATACACCATACATTGTTTGGAATACCTTGTTTCTTCATACAGATCCCTCTCCCATATGAATTGGCTGAGTGTCTTCACCTTATCTCACCAGGATCGTCTCACAATAGCAGAAGTAACAGATCTTAACTAGCCCACTGAATGAACATTACTTTACCTCCGTTTCAGAGAGTGAGCATTGATGTTCAATTGTTTTTTGACTCAAGAAAAGTCAAAGTTGACTTGTTTTCTCTCAATTATCTGTAATTATGCTGGGCAAAAGGCCATTATATTCATGTCTGCTCTTGAGAGAGTGTCCTAGACACAACAGAGTATCTGTTAGAATTGAGATGTTGAGAAACCAGCTTCTCCTTGAGTGGGAACATTGTCCCATTTTGGAACAGAGAGAGCAATGGCTTCTCTGCCAGTAGTAGTCATAGTATGAGGGATACAGATGAACAACTCTGATAACGACAACTTGACAAACCACACTACACTCAAAGCATGTTCTACTAGTGGTGTTTGACGGTTGGTCTCATGCTTTGCCACTCGTTTTAAACCATCCCATTTTATTTTCTGGTATTGACTACAAATGTTGTAGGAATGGCATTGAACTACACAGATGGATACCTTTTCTGAAACTGAGGCAGACTTTGGGCTGAAACTCTCCTGGTTTTGCTTGGGAAGGGAAGGGGGGTGACATTAGAAAAGGGTTCGGGACTCACTATAAAAGTATTATAAATTATCTTCAGCATCAAATCTTCCTGGGAATTTGGGATTTGTGACATTATCTAATTGTACATTATACAAAAAGTTCTACATGCAATACAAGCCTCACACTCATTGATGAACCATCTTAACCCTCTGCTATTGCCTATCCCCATGATTTGGTGAAGGGGTGATACCAACCAAATCCAATTTTATTGGTAACATACACATATTTAGCAGATGTTATTGCGGGTGTAGTGAAATGCTTGTGTTCTTAGCTCCAACAGTGCAGTAGTATCTTAACAATTCACAACAATACACACATCTAAAAGTAAAATAATGGAATTAATAAATAAATAAATATTAGGATGACCAATGTCGGAGTGACATTGACTAAATAGAATACAGGAGAATAGAATACAGTATATACATATGAAATTAGTAAAGCAGTATGTAAACATTATTAAAGTGACCAGTGACTCCATGTCTATGTACATAGGGCAGCAGCCTCGTAAGGTGCAGGGTTGAGTAACTGGGCGGAAGCCGGCCAGAGAGCACTATTTAACAGTCTGATGCCCTGTCCAACCACTCAGTTCAGTATTCGAGAAAAAAATTAAAAATAGCAACTTTTGTCGTTATCTGCTAGGCATTTCATACAGGCTCTACATGGAAACATTTTTTTTTCCTGACATTGGATACTAAGAGCATTACAGGTGCGTGTTTTAACAGTACATTTTATCATCTGCGTCTCGTCTGCGGTTCATGACAGATCATGTCCATATATATTAATTCTGTCATTGTGACGCATGTTCGCTGAATATTGGACCAGGCCTCTTGTTATTTTCCAAATAAAATCTCTCTGTCATCTTACATGGAATGGTGGAAATAAAAAACCAATAGTGTTTTTTTTCTTATTAAAGTGATTTCTTTACATAAAAGCAAACAAAAGCTGACTTGTCTTAGTCATTCATATTGGAAGGATGAGTCAATGGTATAAACATGTAATGGGGTTTTCATGAAAGATGCAACTGTAACTTTTTGACTATTTCACACACTGGTGCCCTCAGTGTAGTGTTGGACTGAGTTCATTTGGGGTGAATCATTTGTATGTTTTTCACCAACGCTTTGACTAAAGCAATGACTTGTTTGAGAGGCACTTGGGTTGTATCCATTAAACTGTTCTCTCAATGTAACACTGGTTTGTTCTGGCTGTGTAAACTGTTTGTTAGACTCTCAGGTTGACTTGACTGATTATGACTTGAAGGAGACTCTTTTGCACTCGCTCACTGATGTTAAATTGTGAATCAGAAATCCATCATTTTGTGATTTACACGATTAAACGTTTTTCTTTGATGACGAGGTACTTTGTCTTGAAATGTAGTCTGTTTTTATTGCCTTTTTCTTACATAGCCCTTTCACATCTGTCAAACAAAGAGACTGAATCTTGATTTTGCAATTTAGTAGGGGTAGACCGTTACATACCACACAGTCTATTAAAAAAATATATCTGCTTATGTTATTTAAACTATGATAGATTCACATCTTGACTGACATTCAGACTATTGCACACCATGTGGACTGGATTTCAGACGTCATGGAGAAGAGAAGTTTCAGGTGCAGGTGAAATGTTTAATAAAACAACAAAACCAGTAACGAGACAATTCCTTAAGGCTACACACCGGTAAACAAGAACAATACCACCTGGTGAGAAAACAAGGGAGTTACATATAAAGGGGAGGAAATGATGAAGGGAATGAAGTCCAGGAGAAGAAGTCAGTAACATTTTATAAAAAAGTATAGTATTTCATAATGTAGCACTGTGATTTTTAAAAATATTTTTTTAAACTAGGCAAGTCAGTAAAAACACATTCTTATTTACAATGACGGCCTAGGAACAGTGGGTTCACTGCCTTGTTCAGAGGCAGAACGACAGATTTTTACCTTGTCAGCTCGGGGGTTTGAACTTGCAACCTTCCGGTTACTTAGTCTACACTATGCTTGGCGGGGAAAATAGGGTTGGAGTGTTCTTGTGCTTTGCTCTTGTCCTGACCGCTGCCCTGATCTATAATGGAATTACTGTGTTTTCGTCCTTCCAAGGAAAGCACCAAATTATATTTGAATAGGTCATCATTATATTGTGTGCTTGGTTACTGGCCCAAGGCGCTAACCACTAGTCTACCTGCCGCCTCAAGATGACTTGATAACCTGGCGTACACTGTCAAGTGCTGAAAGTTCAATCACCTGTTATCTCCTGTGAGAAACCCCCTAGATTCCCAAACAGGTATGCCGGATGTGCAATCAGAAGTCTGCGACTGCGTAGGCAGGCCCCAAGGTGCCAATATCCCTGCTTCAGATTCAGGCTTGTAGAGGTCATTTCAAGCATGAGACATGTCTAGGATTGCATTACTGGTAACTTCCGAAGCTACCGGTAAACTACCAGAACTTGGTAACTTTCAAGTTTTTAAAAATTCGATCACATGAAATCTAGTGGCCTTATTGGGTACATCAGATTATCACAGGTGTCTGTAATTATCTCTGGCCCTCCATGTGGTCATATAAAATTATAAAATAAGATGATTTTAAAATAAACAATATAATGACAAAGCTAAAATCTTTATCTGAAGTCAGGTCTATGACATGAATTGCTTTACTCCCATAAAATTATCACATGCTTTGAGTTTGAATGGAACACATTGACTAGACAGATAACCCTGTTCCAGAGAGGGGCCCCACGCAAGATGCTTATGTGAAACCATCTGACTCCAGCATGGTATCATACACTAGACGTAACATAGTAAATGAAAATACAGGACACTGAAATTAGTATATGCTACGTTTGGTATGGTTACATAAGACAGAAGGTTACTTAATAAGGCAAAAACTAAAGGAGGGTAGTTGGTCAGGGTGGATGAGTGGGCGTGTAACCTGAATGTCTAGCAAACCAACACTTGCATGTTTGAATCTCATCACGGACAACATTAGCATTTTTATTAATTAGCAATGACTTACTACCGTTTAGCTACTTTGCAACTACTTAGCATGTTAGCTAACCTTAACCCCTAGCCTAGCTAATGTTAGCCACCTAGCTAACGTTAGCCATAAAAAATAGAATTCGTAACATATCACACTAAATGGAGGGAGGTAGATTTACTATGTTACCTACCCCTAACTATCATACAAAATGGATGATGGAGATCCACAAGTTAATGCATGCCATATGAAATGTAACATACTGTATCATACTAAATGGAGGGGGACAGATTTACATTTACTATGTTACCTATAGTCTATGAGACCAGGCTGTGCTGTTGACTTGTATAAATTGGAATGTGATTTTTTTTTTTTACAATTTACTGCTTCTGTGGCTCCATTACCCTCCCACCAAACGACAGCCAATCGTGTTCTGTCAACCATTGTGGAAGAGAAAATAAGTATTTAATTAGGCACTCGAGCATAAACTAAATGCGTACCGTCAGCTGGAGAGAGTGAATTGAAGAAACTTCATCATGGACTACGTTATTACAAAGTAGTAGCCAACACACTTGGATAAATGCGGAGAACACTTCATGATGGTATTATGAATATTAGTACTTTTCTAAAACATGGGAACCCAGATGGACTGCTGCTCCAGCCGCTTTGGGATGATCTGCGAGCACAACGGGAGTTCCTCACGTCACCTTTCCTGCCCGCATGCTACGCTTTCCTCATCCACCTTCTCCTCTGCGCACCTTTTCTAGCCTTTGAAGCGCTGGGATGTTTCTGGCCACGGATAAATCTCTACAGGATCTCGAGGACCGCTGAACCGTTGCTGTTGTGTTTGCAGCGATGGGTTGGCTGCTGTTGGAGGATTTTTCAGAAATACCTGACAACTGTTCTCCCAGCCACCGCGCTTTATCAAAGAGTTAGGATTCCAAGATTTCCCGAACTCGCGCCATCATGCAGCCTGCTCATTGGGGAGGTTATCACGTGCCTACTTTTATTTGATGCGCTGTTCTTTATATGGCATTATTCCATGCATCGGTAAGCTTGAACCAGGATCTGGGTTTACAGTACAGGAGGTTGGTGGCACATTCATTTGGGAGGACTGGCTCGTGGTAATGGCTCGAGTGGAATAAATGGAATGGTATCAAACACATGGTTTCCATGTGTTTGATGTTTCCATGTGTTTGATGCCATTCCATTTACTCAGTTCCAGCCATTAGTATTAGCCGTTCTCCCCTCAGCAGCCTCCACTGGACTCAGGAGACATTGAATGTGAAGATTCACCAGCTTTTCAAGCTGAATACTGTCATAATACATTCGGTAATTAGAAAAGGATGTCGTTTTGCTGAACAACTATCGTCATTACTGCAGTTACAGCCAGTAGGCCTATGTACTTCCTAAAAAGGTCTAAATAAAAAGTCACATATGCAACTGATTTAAAATGCATTGTCTGGAAAGTTAAAGGTGAAATATATATATATATGTATATTTTTTTTAGTATTGTTTTTGACCAAGTGTACATGCGCCAAACCTCTTCTGCACCTGTAATATTGGTAATATAATTAAAATACACTAAATGTCCCAAACAGTCATTCTGATTCCCATGTAAAATAGCCTTTTGAGTGTCTAAAATATCACCCACAATATGTGTTTGGATGGAAATGCTATATATATATATATATGTTGTTATTTAAGTACTTTTTCTCTCGTGGCTAACTACCAGTCAGTTTGAAAAGACAGGCTGAGTGGGCGGGGAGCTTATACTCATGGCTTCGCCTTGACTGACAGCTTTTTGAAATGTTTATGTCAAGTAACTTGGATGCGGTATTGCATTAAAATCATCTCAATCAAATTTGGTAATACGCAAACCAAGTCAAACAACATTAAAATAGCATTAATAACCACGTTTCCATCAACAGTTTTTATGCAAATAAAGTCATACCGTAAAAAAATATATTAAAAAATCACGACAGCTGTGATTGAAACGGGTAGTTTCAGTACAATTTTGTAAATGCCGACAGATCATTTGTTCGTTCGACATGGTGGGATCTTTTTGTGTCTGTAAAATTAATAATGCGAGAAATGGTGGTGGCAACACCTTTATGTACAAATATTGATATAATAACCATCATATCGAAGTAAACTTGGAGTCACATGATGATATAATGTGTGGTCCTCCCACTATGATTTGGGAACCATACAGTTTATTAGGCTACAGATGAAAAAAGTTATGAGTTATGTAGTAGTGAAACCGTGAAAAGCTTACTTATGAGCCCCTAACCAACAGTGCAGTTTAAAAAAAATATGGATAAGAATAAGAGATAAAAGTAACAAGTAATTAAAGAGCAGCAGCAAAAAATAACAATATATACAGGGGGATGCCGGTACAGAGTCAATGTGGGGCACCGGTTAGTTGAGGTAGTATGTACAGTTGAAGTCAGAAGTTTACATACACCTTAGCCAAATACATTTCAACTCACTTTTTCACCATTCCTGACATGTATTCCTAGTAAAAAGCCCCTGTCTTAGGTAAGTTAGGTTCACCACTTTACTTTAAGAATGTGAAATGTCAGAATAATAGTTGAGAGAATGATTTATTTCAGCTTTTATTTCATTCGTCACATTCCCAGTGGGTCAGAAGTTTACATACACTCAATTAGAATTTGGTAGCATTGCCTTTAAATTGTTTAATTTGGGTCAAACATTTCAGGTAGCCTTCCGCAAGCTTCCCACAATAAGTTGGGTGAATTTTGGCCCATTCCTCCTGACAGAGCTGGTGTGACTGAGTCAGGTTTGTAGGCCTCCTTGCTCGCACACGCTTTTTCAGTTCTGCCCATAAATTTCCTATAGGATTGAGGTCAGGGCTTTCTAATGGCCACTCCAATACCTTGACTTTGTTGTCCTTAAGCCATTTTGCCACAACTTTGGAAGTATGCTTGGGGTCATTATCCATTTGGAAGACCCATTTGCGACCAAGCTTTAACTTCCTGACTGATGTCTTGAGATGTTGCTTCAATATATAAACATAATTTTCTTTAGTCGTGATGCCGTCTATTTTGTGAAGTGCACCAGTCCCTCCTGCAGCAAAGCACCCCCACAACATAATGCTGCCACCCCCGTGCTTCACGGTTTGGATGGTGTTCTTCTGCTTCCAAGCCTCCCCTTTTCCTCCAAACATAACGATGGTCATTATGGCCAAACAGTTATATTTTTGTTTCATCAGACCAGAGGACATTTCTCCAAAAAGTACAATCTTTGTCCCCAGTTGCAAACCGTAGTCTGGCTTTTTTATGGCAGTTTTGGAGCAGTGGCTTCTTCCTTGCTGAGCGGCCTTTCAGGTTATGTCGATATATGACTCGTTTCACTGTGGATATAAAAACTTTTGTACCTCTTTCCTCCAGCATCTTCACAAGGTCCTTTGCTGTTGTTCTGGGATTGATTGCACTTTTCGCACCAAAGTACGTACATCTCTAGGAGACAGAACGCGTATCCTTCCTGAGCGGTATGACGGCTGCGTGGACCCATGGTGTTTATACTTGCGTACTATTGTTTGTACAGAGGAACGTGGTACCTTCAGGCGTTTGGAAATGTCTCCCAAGGATGAACCAGACTTGTGGAAGTCTACAATTATTTTCTGATGTCTTGGCTGATTTCTTTTGATTTTCCCATGATGTCAAGCAAAGAGGCACTGAGTTGGAAGGTAGGCCTTGAAATACATCCACAGGTACACCTCCAATTGACTCAAATGATACCAATTAGCCTATCAGAAGCTTCTAAAGCTATGACATATTTTCTGGAATTTTCCAAGCTGTTTAAAGGCACAGTCAACTTAGTGTATGTAAACTTCTGACCCACTGGAATTGTGATACAGTGCATTCTAAGTGAAATAATCTGTCTGTAAACAATTGCTGGAAAAATAACTTGTCATGCACAAAGTAGATGTCCTAACCGACTTGCCAAAACTATAGTTTGTTAACAATAAATTTTTGGAGTGGTTGAAAAACGAGTTTTAATGACTCCAACCTAAGTGTATGTAAACTTCCGACTTCAACTGTACATGTAGGTAGAGTTATTAAAGTGACTATGCATAGATGACAACAGAGAGTGGCAGTGGTGTGGAGAGGGGAGGGGGGCAATACAAATAGTCTGGGTAGCCATTTGACTAGATGTTCAGGAGTCTTATAGCTTCGGGGTAGAAGCTGTTTAGAAGCCTCTTGAACCTAGACTTGGCGCTCCGGTACCGCTTGCCGTGCGGTAGCAGAGAGAACAGTCTATGACTAGGGTGGCTGGGGTCTTTGACACATTTTAGGGCCTTCCTCTGACACTGCCTGGTATCGAGGGTCCTTTTCTGGTGACATGATGATCGATGCTTGACTGCAGTTTGACAAATACAAATATTCTCTTATCTATAATAATCTCATCATGTAGACTAGTCTACCAGCATAGCGTACCTTCACTGTATTGGTGAGCTCTTGTCTAGTGCACACGTGCCAAGACCAGAATAGGCAAATTTGCAATTCAACGAAACAGTTTTTGTGATACAACTATCGGTGGAGTTGAAAATGCAATGGAAACACTGAACTTTTAGATTTTTATTAAGTACAACGGAAACTTAAGCGAAAATAAAATGTTGTGTGCACTACATCATCACGCACTGATTTTTATCTGCAGTCAGTTGAGTGGAAACACTCCAAGTTTCTCAACAACAAATTAAATCGGACCGTTCTATAACATGCTATTTACATGGGAAATAGAGATTATATTGTAAAAAAAAGCTAAATTCTCCTTTACCTCGGACGACCCTCATGTAGAGAGTCTAGAAGGACCACATAAGGTTTGTCCCTGACTGCCTACCAAACACATAAGTTCTGTCTGTATGGTCCCCAGGGTTCCCTGGCTGTATCGGAGGGTCCACCAGACTCATCACCAGAACCGGATCACCTTCGCCCTGACTGCCCAGGACGCCAGCCCGGCTGAGCTACTCTCCCTGCAGATGCTGGCCCTGAGCAGTGCCTGGGTGGTGGGCTGCCACCCTCTGAGTGAGGCCCTGTTCCACCTCCTCAACACCTGGCTGGCCATAGAGGACCACTGTGGCTACGACCTGCCCTGGGCTATCCATAGACTACTGCCCTGCTTCGGAGGGGCCCCCTTCCACCAGGCACACCACCACATCTACAGGGGGAACTATGCCCCCTACTTCAGGCACTGGGACTGGCTCTGTGGGACCTACCTGGGGGTAAGGGATGAGGCTGGGAGTAAACATGGAGGGAGGACAATCAGGAGAAGGAGAAGAAAGAAGAGCCTTGGATCTGTCTGTGTGTGCGCACAAGCTTGCATGTGTTAAAATGAATGTAATCTATGAAGCAAACAAAGAACTGACATCTTAGGTAGCATCATTAGTACAGTGAGTACAGGCTAACACATGGGTTATGTGTACTTGTGTTTGTAAATTACAGGTGGTTATGTTGACTCAAATGGAATATTTTGACAAGCATTAGATATGAAGAGACAATGCTGGTCATTTGGCTAAATGTGAAAATAAAGGACAGCCGCACACTCTAGGAGCTCAGATGCAAAAATGTAATGTCCAACGTTTTGACAGACAAGCTGTCTTCATCAGGGTATAATGACAAACACTGCGGGATGACTAGTTTATATAGTGTCAAAAGACACATGCAGGTGTCATGGCTTGTGAAAGTATTGTGTATTGTGAAACATATGTGATTAAACATGAAACTTTTTGTGAAAAGATGTAATGTGATGTTACAGTTCTAAACGAGAAAATACGGGTTTTCATGTCAAGTTAACAAAATCATTGGTCACGCCCACGTGAGCATAGACATTAATTCGGTGTCATGGAACCGCCCCTTCTTCCACAGAGTATAAAACCCACTTCCTACAAAATCTACATTAAGTCAGAGAACGCCGGGACAGAGTCCCCACGTTGGAATGGCTACAATTCTATAGATCATTAGACCATACAGCTGTAGTTTATGGCTACACGATTGGAAATGGTTAAACTCTGAGACTATCAATCACTACAGAATAAGAGCAAATCTTAGACACATACAGTGCCTTGCGAAAGTATTCGGCCCCCTTGAACTTTGCGACCTTTTGCCACATTTCAGGCTTCAAACATAAAGATATAAAACTGTATTTTTTTGTGAAGAATCAACAACAAGTGGGACACAATCATGAAGTGGAACGACATTTATTGGATATTTCAAACTTTTTTAACAAATCAAAAACTGAAAAATTGGGCGTGCAAAATTATTCAGCCCCTTTACTTTCAGTGCAGCAAACTCTCTCCAGAAGTTCAGTGAGGATCTCTGAATGATCCAATGTTGACCTAAATGACTAATGATGATAAATACAATCCACCTGTGTGTAATCAAGTCTCCGTATAAATGCACCTGCACTGTGATAGTCTCAGAGGTCCATTAAAAGCGCAGAGAGCATCATGAAGACAAGGAACACACCAGGCAAGTCCGAGATACTGTTGTGAAGAAGTTTAAAGCCGGATTTGGATACAAAAAGATTTCCCAAGCTTTAAACATCCCAAGGAGCACTGTGCAAGCGATAATATTGAAATGGAAGGAGTATCAGACCACTGCAAATCTACCAAGACCTGGCCGTCCCTCTAAACTTTCAGCTCATACAAGGAGAAGACTGATCCGAGATGCAGCCAAGAGGCCCATGATCACTCTGGATGAACTGCAGAGATCTACAGCTGAGGTGGGAGACTCTGTCCATAGGACAACAATCAGTCGTATATTGCACAAATCTGGCCTTTATGGAAGAGTGGCAAGAAGAAAGCCATTTCTTAAAGATATCCATAAAAAGTGTCGTTTAAAGTTTGCCACAAGCCACCTGGGAGACACACCAAACATGTGGAAGAAGGTGCTCTGGTCAGATGAAACCAAAAGTGAACTTTTTGGCAACAATGCAAAACGTTATGTTTGGCGTAAAAGCAACACAGCTGAACACACCATCCCCACTGTCAAACATGGTGGTGGCAGCATCATGGTTTGGGCCTGCTTTTCTTCAGCAGGGACAGGGAAGATGGTTAAAATTGATGGGAAGATGGATGGAGCCAAATACAGGACCATTCTGGAAGAAAACCTGATGGAGTCTGCAAAAGACCTGAGACTGGGACGGAGATTTGTCTTCCAACAAGACAATGATCCAAAACATAAAGCAAAATCTACAATGGAATGGTTCAAAAATAAACATATCCAGGTGTTAGAATGGCCAAGTCAAAGTCCAGACCTGAATCCAATCGAGAATCTGTGGAAAGAACTGAAAACTGCTGTTCACAAATGCTCTCCATCCAACCTCACTGAGCTTGAGCTGTTTTGCAAGGAGGAATGGGAAAAAATGTCAGTCTCTCGATGTGCAAAACTGATAGAGACATACCCCAAGCGACTTACAGCTGTAATCGCAGCAAAAGGTGGCGCTACAAAGTATTAATTTAAGGGGGCTGAATAATTTTGCACGCCCAATTTTTCAGTTTTTGATTTGTTAAAAAAGTTTGAAATATCCAATAAATGTCATTCCACTTCATGATTGTGTCCCACTTGTTGTTGATTCTTCACAAAAAAATACAGTTTTATATCTTTATGTTTGAAGCCTGAAAATGGCAAAAGGTCGCAAAGTTCAAGGGGGCCCGAATACTTTCGCAAGGCACTGTAATTACTAGTTAGCAGCTAGAAATTATGTAAGTTTAGAATGAGAATACCGACAACCGCCGAAGCATCTATTCTATGAGAAAATTTCCAAATGGTACTCTGAGGTAGCCATTCTAACCACCTACAACCACGAAGGACATTGTGAATTCTGGAGAATTTAACCAGACTCTCTAACGATTGACTCTCCAGCAGACAGACTGGATTCCAACAGAGAAGACAACAAGGACATACGGGCGTAAATATATACAGTACATTGCAATTATTCTCGAATGAGCGGCCGTTCATGTGCAAAGGATTATAATTTCAATGATTATAATTATCCACTGTGTGTAGTGAATCCATTTTGTCTTTCCTGCTTTTTCTCAGTCCCCACCCCTTTCCTGTGTCGTTTAGCCCACTAGGGACTTTTCTATCATTGTTAGTAACCAATATCTACTGTTTGTTTGTTATGTATTTCTGTGATTATTTAGTTAGTTAGTAAATAAATAAGCCAATTTGTATATTGCTGATTCATTATGGAAACTAGGGTTCGTGCAGATATCCAAGGGTTTGTGACATTCAGTAATGAGAACTGATGAGGTAATAATAATAATAGATTAATGAGAATGACTGTAATTGATCAGATATTAAAATATCTGAAGAGTTATATTCGGAAAATTATAACTATAAATCGCAACATTTTCCGCTGTGCCCCGACTTCTTAGTTAATTCATGTTTAAATGATTAGTTGAAATCACGTAATAATGAAACATAGAGAACTGATTTGATATAAATAAGTCTTCACATTTAATGATAGTCCAGACACGACACAGCTGTGCGTAATGAAGGGCACCCTGGCGCCCTTGAGCGCCAGAGAGAGACAGCGGGAGCAGGCATGACAGTAGTCTACAATTATGAAAACTATATTGGGGATCTAATATCAGCCTGCTCATGAGGGCTTCTCATTCACCAATTTCACTTGGCATTTTGCCAGCATGAATTCCCAGTCATCAAACTTGAATTCTCAAGTCATCATATTTGATGACTTGAGACTCAACTTGATTGAAAATAAAATAACTTGAGACTTGACTTGGAGCCTCAAGACTCGGAACTCGACTTTGACTGTTTTGTCATTTATTCTGTGGTTCAGAGTCTCTGTGGATTACTCTCCACAAAGCCAGAGAGAGTATTGCACTTGCAAAAAAACTGATTGTCTAGTAAAAAGCCCATTCAGCAGCAAACTTTCAATCAACACAGCTAGAGCTAGGGTTGACAGTAGGCCTATATTATTTTCCTACATATTTTTATAGACCAGCCAGTACGCTAGCCTAACATTTGTATTTTACATTTATACCTTTGCTTATTTTTGTATTTTATTTTTTGTAAATTTTTTTACTCCTTTTTCATGTCTCATCGCTGCAACTCCAGTACGGACTCCGAAACACAACCAAACCAAGCTGCACTGCTTCTTGACACAATGTCCACTTAACCCAGAAGCCAGCCATAGTGTCAGAGGAAACTATGAGGGCTTGGCAACCTTTTCAGTGTGCACTGCGCCCAGCCCGCCACAGGAGTCGCTAGTGCGTGATGGGACAAGTGCGTGATGACGCTTGGCCAATTGTGCACCAGCCCATGGTTCTCCCGGTCGCGGCCGGCTGCGACAGAGCCTGGACTCGAACCCAGAATCTCTAGTGGCACCGCTAGCACTGCGATGCAGTGCCTTAGACCACTGTGCCACTCGGGGAGGCCATACCTTTCCTTATTCAATCTGGTTACCATAGGCCTCCGTGCTTCTACACCTGCATTGCTTGCTGTTTGTGGTTTTAGGCTGGGTTTCTGTACAGCACTTTGCGATATCAGCTGATGTACGAAGGGCTATATAAATACATTTGATTTGATTTGATTTGATTAGAAAACTTTTTTTTTGCCAGAAACATCTAATCTGTGCTTCAGAAACAAAAAGTTGCACATCTTGACTGTTGACCAATGACCAGTCATCAGCATTGCAAAGGCGGATGCACATATTCAGATTATTGACCAGAAAGCGCCTAGCAGAAACAGAGTAACCTACCTACCAGTGGCGGTTGGTGCCGTTTTTTTTAATGAGCATGGCCTTATTTCTATTCAGTGGCGTGTATTCCATGGTTGCAAATATTTAACCAATTCAAAAATGTAAAAATTATAAAATAATTTCTATTCTGTCTCTCTGTGTTTCCCTAATTTTCCGTCAATTCAGAAGTGGCTGAATCTCAACAGAGAAATCAACCCGAGCGAAGGAAAAAGAACCCCACTGTCTCAGTATGTGTAGCCCATGTATCTGATGCTGTCTGGACCAAAAGAGTATAACATTTTGCCGCCATAGCATTTGTTGATTGACGCCAGAAAGAATTTGCCCTCCCTTGTTAAATAAAACATACATGAATTAGCCAATCAGCAATGAGGTGTAATGTTTAACTTTAAACGGTGCTGAAATAGCGGAGACAGTACTCCTGTTGTCGTTGTGCTGACTTAAACATATCGAAAGCATTAACTTGCTTGACCATGCTGCAGGAGACATTTGCTTTGTGGACTTCACCAGACAGATGTTGCTCTCCGATTTATTCCGCCACTGTGTGACTGTTGGCTTTTTGTCTTCACGGTCTTATTGTATCTTGTGTCGGAGTGGTGTGTGAACAAATGGGTTATAGAGAAAACAATGCAATTATCACAACATAGGTTGTAATGCAGCATATTGGAAGACGGTCATTCATATTCCATTCACCCAGATCAATGTAACATCAATAGGTTTAGCTTACTACTTGATACTGACACCTATACCCATCATAAGGTTGCTACAACTTAGCCTATGAATGAAGAAATTTGTCTGGCCACCAAAAACATTCACAAACTTTTACAGATGCACAATCGAGAGCATCCTGTCGGGTTGTATCTGGTACGGCAACTGCTCCGCCCACAACCGTAAGGCTCTCCAGAGGGTAGTGAGGTCTGCACAACACATTACTGGGGGCAAACTACCTGCCCTCCAGGACACCTACACCCCCCGATGTCACAGGAATGCCAAAAAGATCAAGGACAACAACCACCCGATCCAACTGCCTGTTCACCCCGCTATCATCCAAAAGGCGAGGTCAGTATAGGTGCATCAATGCTGGGACCGAGAGACTGAAAAACAGCTTCTATATCAAGGCCATCAGACACAAGTCAAGAGAAAATTTGAGTAAACAAGGTGACAGACAGTGACACATTCAATGCCGCCTTGCACACTCTGCCTGCATCTAGCTGATCTCGTAAGTAATCATTAGTCCAACAAACAAGAGTTGCAAACAGGTTTTTGTTACTGTCACGCCCTGGTCTTAGTATGTTGTGTTTTCTTTATTTATTTGGTCAGGCCAGGGTGTGACATGGGTTTTTTATGTGGTGCGTTTTGTCTTGGGGTTTTTCGTAGGTATTGGGATTGTGGCTTAGTGGGGTTTTCTAGCATAGTCTATGGCTGTCTGGAGTGGTTCTCAATCAGAGGCAGGTGTTTATCGTTGTCTCTGATTGGGAACCATATTTAGGCAGCCATATTCTTTGAGTGTTTCGTGGGTGATTGTTCCTGTCTCTGTGTTAGTTTGCACCAGATTAGGCTGTTTAGGTTTTCGTGTTACGTTTATTGTTTTTGTACTGTTCGTGTTTCATCTTCATTAAACATGAATCTAAGTAACCACGCTGCGTTTTGGTCCGATCCCTGCTACACCTCCTCGTCAGAGGAGGAGATAGAAGAAAACCGTAACAGTTACGTTTGCTTCTGTTCAAGAAACATTTTTTAACAGAATTGGCAGAATGAATACACCCCTGATCACATACAAACACAGTTTACTTTTATAGCAGGATGATCACTTTGCTCCTTAATTCCTTCTCGCATCTACGCACTCTCCTCCTCTCATCTTTTCAGTTCGCTTGTGGACTTCAGTGCATAACACATCAGCTGTCTGTAACCAGGCAAAAAAAAACATTCCAAGCCAAAACTTAATGTCATAACTACACACAGCCAACATAAACTCAGCATAAAAAGAAACATCCTGTCACTGTCAACTGCGTTTATTTTCAGCAAACATAACGTGTAAATATTTGTATGAACATAACAAGATTCAACAACTGAGACATAAACTGAACAAGTTCCACAGACATGTGACTAACAGAAATGGAATAATGTGTCCCTGAACAAAGGGGGGTCAAAATCAAAAGTAACAGTCAGTATCTGGTGTGGCCACCAGCTGCATTAAGTACTGCAGTGCATCTCCTGCTCATGGACTGCACCAGATTTGCCAGTTCTTGCTGTGAGATGTTACCCCACTCTTCCACCAAGGCACCTGCAAGTTCCCGGACATTTCTGGGGGGAATGGCCCTAGCCCTCACCCTCCGATCTAACAGGTCCCAGACGTGCTCAATTGGATTGAGATCCGGGCTCTTCACTGGCCATGGCAGAACATTGACATTCCTGTCTTGCAGGAAATCAGGCACAGAAAGAGCAGTATGGCTGGTGGCATTGTCATGCTGGAGGGTCATGTCAGGATGAGCCTGCAGAAAGGGTGCCACATGGTGGAGGATGTCTTACCTGTAACGCACAACGTTGAGATTGCCTGCAATGACAACAAGCTCAGTCCGATGATGCTGTGACACACCGCCCCAGACCATGACGGACCCTCCACCTCCAAATCGATCCCGCTCCAGAGTACAGGCCTCGGTGTAACGCTCATTCCTTCGGCAATAAACACGAATCCGACCATCACCCCTGGTGAGACAAAACCGCAACTCGTCAGTGAAGAGCACTTTTTTCCAGTCCTGTCTGGTCCAGCGAAGGTGGGTTTGTGCCCATAGGCAACATTGTTGCCGGTGAGGTCTGGTGAGGACCTGCCTTACAACAGGCCTACAAGCCCTCAGTCCAGTCTCTCAGCCTATTACGGACAGTCTGAGCACTGATGGAGGGATTGTGCGCTCCTGATGTAACTCATGCAGTTGTTGTTGCCATCCTGTACCTGTCCCACAGGTGTGATGTTCGGATGTACCTATCCTGTACAGGTGTTGTTACACGTGGTCTGCCACTGCGAGGACGATCAGCTGTCCGTCCTGTCTCCCTGTAGCGCTGACTTAGGCGTCTCACAATTAATGTCTATGTGTTTGCACCAGATAGGACTGGTTAGGTTTTCGCACAGTTATTGTTTTGTTAGTTATTTCATGTCTAGTTCCTTTATTAAAGAACATGAATAACCACCACGCTGCCTTTTGGTCCGCTTCTCCTTCACCACAGGAAAACCCTTACAGAATCACCCACCACAACAGGACCAAGCGGCGTGGTAACGGGCAACAGCAGCGAAAAGAGGAATGGATATGGGAGGACGTTTTGGACAGCAAGAGTATGGACTATACTACTTGGGAGGAGATAGACAGGTGGGCGGTCGACCCAGGGAGAGTGCGGAGCCCGCCTGGGATTCGATGGAGCAGTGCGCGGAAGGTTATCGGAGAATGGAGTTGGAGAGACAAGCACGGCGGCGCGGAAGGAAGCCCGAGAGTCAGCCCCAAAAATGTATTGGGGGGGGGGGGGGGGGTGGCACACAGGAAGTGTGGCGAAGCCGCACTGGCAGGGCAAACGGGACCATTCAACCGGGTAAGGTTGGGCAGGCTCGGTGCTCAAGAGCTCCAGTGTGCCTGCACGGTCCGGTCTATCCGTCACCACCTCCACGCACCAGCCCTCCGGTGGCAGCCCCCCCGCACCAGGCTATATCTTCAGCGCTGCCGGAGCCTTCCTCCTCTCCAGCGCAGCCGGAGTCTCCCGCCTCTCCAGCGCTGCCAGAGCCTTCCTCCTCTCCAGCGCAGCCAGAGTCTCCCGCCTGTTCGGCGCTACCAGAGCTCCCGCCCCTCATTCCAGAGGCACCAGAGCTACTCAGTCCAGCGCTGCCAGAGCCTTCCTCTCCAACGTTGCCGGAGCTTCCCGTCTGCCCAGCGCCATCTGAGCCGCCAGTCTGCCCAGCGCCGCCAGTCTGCCCAGCGCCGCCAGTGCCGCCAGTCTGCCCTGCGCCGCCAGTCTGCCCTGCGCCGCCAGTCTGCCCAGCTCCGGCAGTCTGCCCAGCGCCGCCAGTCTGCCCAGCGCCGCCAGTCTGCCCAGCGCCGCCAGTCAGCCAGTCTGCCGCCAGCGCCGCCAGTCAGCCAGGGGCCGCCAGCGCCGCCAGTCAGCCAGGGGCCGCCAGCGCTGCCCCTCAGCCCAGAGGCGCCAGCGCCCGCCCCTCAGCCCAGAGGCGCCAGAGCCGCCCCTCAGCCCAGAGGCGCCAGAGCCGGTGTCATTAGTTGTCTCTGAGAATCATACTTAGGCAGCCTGGGTTTCACTGTGTGTTTGTGGGTGATTGTTCCTGTCTATGTGTTTGCACCAGATAGGTCTGTTTAGGTTTTCGCACATTTATTGTTTTGTTAGTTATTTCATGTCTAGTTCCTTTATTAAAGAACATGAATAACCACCACGCTGCGTTTTGGTCCGCTTCTCCTTCACCACAGGAAAACCCTTACAGGTGGGTTATAATTAATATACAGTGCCTTGCGAAAGTATTCGGCCCCCTTGAACTTTGCGACCTTTTGCCACATTTCAGGCTTCAAACATAAAGATATAAAACTGTATTTTTTTGTGAAGAATCAACAACAAGTGGGACACAATCATGAAGTGGAACGACATTTATTGGATATTTCAAACTTTTTTAACAAATCAAAACCTGAAAAATTGGGCGTGCAAAATTATTCAGCCCCCTTAAGTTAATACTTTGTAGCGCCACCTTTTGCTGCGTTTACAGCTGTAAGTCGCTTGGGGTATGTCTCTATCAGTTTTGCACATCGAGAGACTGACATTTTTTCCCATTCCTCCTTGCAAAACAGCTCGAGCTCAGTGAGGTTGGATGGAGAGCATTTGTGAACAGCAGTTTTCAGTTCTTTCCACAGATTCTCGATTGGATTCAGTTCTGGACTTTGACTTGGCCATTCTAACACCTGGATATGTTTATTTTTGAACCATTCCATTGTAGATTTTGCTTTATGTTTTGGATCATTGTCTTGTTGGAAGACAAATCTCCGTCCCAGTCTCAGGTCTTTTGCAGAGTCCATCAGGTTTTCTTCCAGAATGGTCCTGTATTTGGCTCCATCCATCTTCCCATACATTTTAACCATCTTCCCTGTCCCTGCTGAAGAAAAGCAGGCCCAAACCATGATGCTGCCACCACCATGCTTGACAGTGGGGATGGTGTGTTCAGCTGTGTTGCTTTTACACCAAACATAACGTTTTGCATTGTTGCCAAAAAGTTCCATTTTGGTTTCATCTGACCAGAGCACCTTCTTCCACATGTTTGGTGTGTCTCCCAGGTGGCTTGTGGCAAACTTTAAACGACACTTTTTATGGATATCTTTAAGAAATGGCTTTCTTCTTGCCACTCTTCCATAAAGGCCAGATTTGTGCAATATACAACTGATTGTTGTCCTATGGACAGAGTCTCCCACCTCAGCTGTAGATCTCTGCAGTTCATCCAGAGTGATCATGGGCCTCTTGGCTGCATCTCTGATCAGTCTTCTCCTTGTATGAGCTGAAAGTTTAGAGGGACAGCCAGGTCTTGGTAGATTTGCAGTGGTCTGATACTCCTTCCATTTCAATATTATCGCTTGCACAGTCCTCCTTGGGATGTTTAATGCTTGGGAAATATTTTTGTATCCAAATCCGGCTTTAAACTTCTTCACAACAGTATCTCGGACCTGCCTGGTGTGTTCCTTGTTCTTCATGATGCTCTCTGCGCTTTTAACAGACCTCTGAGACTATCACATTGCAGGTGCATTTATACGGAGACTTGATTACACACAGGTGGATTGTATTTATCATCATTAGTCATAGGTCAACATTGGATCATTCAGAGATCCTCACTGAACTTCTGGAGAGAGTTTGCTGCACTGAAAGTAAAGGGGCTGAATAATTTTGCACGCCCAATTTTTCAGTTTTTGATTTGTTAAAAAAGTTTGAAATATCCAATAAATGTCGTTCCACTTCATGATTGTGTCCCACTTGTTGTTGATTCTTCACAAAAAAATACAGTTTTATATCTTTATGTTTGAAGCCTGAAATGTGGCAAAAGGTCGCAAAGTTCAAGGGGGCCGAATACTTTCGCAAGGAACTGTACCTCAGTGGTGGTACTGGCTATATGTCTAAAGATAGCTGTGACATCTCACTATCTTCTATACTTGGGATGAAGTTGTAACTTTTTTCCCTCATTAAAATGCAAATTAATTTATAACATTTTTGACATGCATTTTTCTGGATTTTAGCTGTTGTTATTCTGTCTGTCACTGTTCAAATAAACCTACCATTACAATTATAGACGGATAATTTCTTTGTCAGTGGGCAAACGTACAAAATCAGCAGGGGATCAAATACTTTTTTCCCTCACTGTAGGACATGTTTTACTGTGGATATAGATACTTTTGTACCTGTTTCCTCCAGCATCTTCACAAGGTCCTTTGCTGTTGTTCTGGGATTAATTTGCACTTTTCGCACCAAAGTATGTTCATCTCTAGGAGACAGAACGTGTCTCCTTCCTGAGTGGTATGACGGCTGCGTGGTCCCATGGTGTTTATACTTGTGCACTATTGTTTGTACAGATGAACATGGTACATTCAGGTGTTTGGAAATGTTTCCCAAGGATGAACCAGACTTGTGGAGGCCTCAAGTCAATGAATTGCAACATGTTGGCGTCTCAGTGGTTGGGCAAAACAGTACACTGAGAAATAAACCATGAATCATAGACACAGGAAATACGTTTCCCAGCACAATAGTCTAGTGTGTGAGTCTTGGCTGATTTCTTTTGATTTTCCCATGATGTCAAGCAAATAAGCCCTGAGTTTGAAGGTAGGCCTTGAAATACATCCACAGGTACACCTCCAATTGACTCAAATGATGTCAATTAGTCTATCAGAAACGTCTAAAGCCATGACATCATTTTCTGGAATATTCCAAGCTGTTAAAGGGCACTGTCAACTTAGTGTATGTAAACTTCTGACCCACTGGAATTGTGATAGTGAATTAATTGTGAAATAATCTGTCTGTAAACAATTGTTGGACAAATTACTTGTGTCATGCACAAAGTAGATGTCCTAACCGACTTGCCAAAACTATAGTTTGTTAACAAGAAATGTGTGGAGTGGTTGAAAAACTAGTTTTAATGACTCCAACCTAACCGTATTTAGCAGATGTTATTGTAGTGTGTAACGAAATGCTCCAACACTGCAACACTTTTTAAAAACAAGAATTACTCAGGAGGAAGAACTGTTGACTTAATGAATGTGGGTTTGGTTTTCTGTAGGTCCCAGGTGAATACCACCAATATATTCATGTTGACCAATAATGGTTGTGGAGGTTTTAGTTGAGGTCAAGGTCATGTTTCTTTTTTTCTCTCAGGGATTGGAGGTGGTTTAGCGACTACATTTCACGCTATTCCAACTCAATCACAGAACATGTTCACTGGCATACTACTCAGCTTCTCATAACAATGTCATAATGGCAATTCCCTTAGTGAAGTAACTCCCCGATAATGACAAAATGAACAGTTCCAAACAACTGTCTACTGTATTTAACTTGTATGTCCTCATTTGCTATTATATACCATATCTGTACAAAGCTAAACCAAATATACTTATGTTTTCCTAGTACATTAGGCTTACAGGACATAATCAAACTATCACTGTTTTCAAACTGAAGCGAGACTTAAAATGTCTGACTGCATAATGTTGGAAGAAAGGTAAGGCAAACTGGGGACACTTCGTTTAGTCAATCATAGGCAAACATCACCCCATTGTAGAAACACACAGATCTGCAGTTAACTACTGTAACTGTAGCTACATGATATAAGTAAACAAGACAGAGAGTTATGTAATACTATGACAGCGGATACAATGCCTTGTGTTCCGGGAAAGTACATGTTTATAAATCCATAAATCCATGTGTATACGTCCATAAATACCCTGGAAGACCACCAGATGTCTTCATTGAGTCAATATTATAAGTTTGACTGGATGTAGCAAAAGGGCCTCAAGTCAATGAATTGCAACATGTTGGCTACTCTGTAGTCTCAGTGGTTGGGGAAGACAGATAGTACACTGAGAAATAAACCATGAATCATAGACACAGGAAATACGTTTCCCAGCACAATAGTCTAGTGTGTGAGTGTTGAGGCTACCAATGACAAACATTTGGTACATTGTCCCCCCAAAAAAGGTCATCAAACCCCCTACAACCCACCCCCGTTTCCCCCATATCATTGATAGTCAGTTGAACACGGATGAAAAAAAAAAAAAAAAAACACTGATGGAGGAGATGAAAGTTAATAATAGTCCAATAGCAAAGCCCTGGCCAGCATAGAACACAGCTGGAATACCAAGTCTCTGTGCAGAGTGGCAATGTGCAGAAAGTTCCAGACTTCATTACACTCTACAGAAGTGCACCCACCAGAGCTCCCGGTTGAGCTGCAGCTGCTTACAGTACAGTACAGAACAGTAGTGTTTATTCCTGCTGAGGTGTGGCTCACCCCAGCTGTAATGAACATGGGTGGGAGTAGGAGGGGGAAGAAAAGGTCGGGGGCCACCCCTGGGGGATGCAGACACACACGTAGCTCCTTTCCACACAGCTAGTCCACATGGCAGTGTGACTTCAGCACAGCTTCCTCAGGACAATTGGACTCTGGGGCTCTGCCCAAAAGCGTGCCAGCTATCTCCATGATCAGCACGGGCTGTGGGGCAGAGATCTGGCTGGATGGAGGGCAGCGTCCTTGACCCTACGCCACACCTTCCCCTGTCCCCATTACAGGCAATTAGTACATTTCCTCCCATGTAAATATCCACGTTTGATGGTTCCTCACATCTCACAGCTCCCTCCCTCTTTCTCTCTTGCTCTGCCTCTCTCTCTATCCACCTCTCTCCATGTTGCTCTCTTTCTCGCATTCTGCCACTCTCTCTTGTATGAAACATATCTGCTCTTCTTTATCTGTGAATCTAGCATTTCTTCTCTTGTGCTTTGCCTATGAACATGGATAGATAATTACACAAAATGACAGCTGGAAAGAACACCCACAAACCCACACATAGCCTGATATGGGCCTGAGGGATTCAGAGGGAGGGATATGATGGGAGCTATCCCACGTCAGAGCAAAGGCAGGGCAGGATGACACACCAAAGCACCCTTTCCAGCATTATCTCAAACTCATCTGTAATGTCTAACCTATGCATGGCAATTTCTCAGTTATGACTAAGTATGTACCACATTCAGGGAAAAAAAGTGTTGCCACTAACTCTGGCATGAGCATACACAATGGGTAAAATACGTATTTTTATAATAGTCTTGACAAGGCAATCGATGCGTAATTACGAAGCATGTTTTGAGAGCCGTGTCATTTTGTAATGTGAGAAGTAGCCAGAGAAAGCACAGATTTTTCCACATTCATGTCCTATCATCAGCACAAACACTTACGACTTCCTATTTCAACATGCTTCTTAGACTTTGGCATTAGTTGACAGTGGCCAGACTCATATTTTCAGCGGTTTCTGTAAATATTCAATTAGTGAGCTCCCACACTGAGGCTTGAATGCCAGCCTGTTGATGTCCAGTGTCTAGTAATTGGTTAGGGTCCTTGCCTTCTGGTCTGAGACTATTTATAGATGACCTCTGCTCTCATCTATCACGAGATGACAGAGGTCACGGATCTCATAGTTTACTTCCCAAAACATTGCAGTGCATTTGTCATTAGTATGGTAATGCCAAATAGCTGTGTATATGGTTGTGAATAACTTAGACACATGCACTTAGTTCTATGGTATAGGACTCTTCAAGAAAAGTGGGTCGATGTGACTTAACTTTTCATATTTTGCAATTAATTAGTTTTTGACCTCAAGGTCAAATTGGTGGTGCTTATATTTGTCCTCTTTCACACATCTACAAGTGTGCGGTGAGAAATGGACATGTGTTTTTTGCACATCCCACCCCCCCTGCCCTCAGAGACTGGGGTCATGGCCAGGGATCAGCCATTATTGACAGCAACCATTGAGCAATTAGGATTAAGTGCCTTTTTCAAGGGCAGATCGACAGATTTTTCAACTAGTCAGGTCGGGGATTCAAACTAGCAACCTTTCAGTTACTGGTCCAACACGCTAACCACTAGGTTACTTGTCTTTGATTAATGGTTTTGTCAAATCCAAGTTTTATGTGTTTTGGTGAACTAATCCTTGTGTAAATATTTCATTTTGTGTAATTGTCTATCTAATAGAGAGAGAGTAGGGCCATGTCCTTTTATACAGTGGTGTAAAGTATTTAAATAAAAATGCTTTAAAGTTTTTTGGATAACTATACTTTACTATTTACTGTATATTTTTGACAACTTTTACTTTTTACTCTGATACCCAAAAGTACTCGTTACATTTGAAATGCTTAACAGGACAGGAAAATGGTCCAATTCACAAACTTATGAAGAGAACATCCCTGGTCATCCCTACTGCCTCTGATCTGGCAGACCCATTAAAGAAAAGTGCTTCGTTTGTAAATGATGTCAGAGTGTTGTTGTGTGCCCCAGGCTATCCGGAAAGGAATTTTTAAAAAGAAAATTGTGCTGTCTGGTTTGCTTAATACAAGTAATGTGAAATTATTTATACTTTTACATTGAATACTTAAGTTTAGTTTACCAATTACCTTAACTTTTGAAACTTAAGTATATTTAAAACCAAATACTTTTATTATTTTACTTAAGTATTATTTTACTGGATGACTTACATTTTTATGCGAGTCATTTTCTGTTAAGGTATCTTTACTTTTACTCAAGTATGACAATTGGGTACTTTTCCACCACTGTTTTTATACTGTGTTATGTATTTATTTTATCACAGGGTTTAAACTGGTAGTATGCTTGTCTCCTGGCAGTTTAAGGCATGTGGCATGCTGCTTGGGAAAGCCAATAGCTCCTCCATGTTTCTACTTATCTGTGTGTGTCCCTCCTCAGTGTGTTGACATGGGTGACACTAGTTCTCTCAAAGAGGGAGACACCATGCCAACACAACACAGTCTGGCCTACAGTCAACTGGCCCTTGCACTGTGTCAGTGTTCTGGGTACTTTTTAGCTGGGTATGGTATAGAGGTCAACCGATTATGATTTTTCAACGCTGATACCGATTGTTGAAGGACCAAAAAAAGCTGATACCGATTAATCGGCCGATTTAAAAAAACATGTATTTGTAATAATGACAATTACAACAATACTGAATTAACATTTATTTTAACTTAATATAATACATCAATAAAAATCTATTTAGCCTCAAATGTTCAATTCGGTTTAAATAATGCAAAAACAAAGTGTTGGAGAAGTAAAAGTGCAATATGTGCCATGTAAAAAAGCTAACGTTTAAGTTCCTTGCTCAGAACATGAGAACATGTGAAAGTTGGTGGTTCCTTTTAACATGAGACTTCAATATTCCAAGGTAAGAGGTTTTAGGTTGTAGTTAATATAGTATTTATAGGACTATTTCTCTCTATACCATTTGTATTTCATATACCTTTGACTATTGGATGTTCTTATAGGCACTATAGTATTGCCAGTGTAACAGTATAGCTTCCGTCCCTCTCCTCGCCCTTACCTGGGCTCGAACCAGGAACACATCGACAACAGCCACATTCGAAGCAGCATTACCCATCACTCCACAAAAGCTGCGGCCCTTGCAGAGCAAGGGGAATAACTACTCCAAGTCTTAGAGCGAGTGACGTTTGAAACACTGTTAGCGCGCACCCCGCTAACTAGCTAGCCATTTCACATCGGTTACACCAGCCATTAGGCTGAAGGCTTGAAGTCATAAACAGCGCTGTGCTTGCGAAGAGCTGCTGGCAAAACGCACAAAAGTGCTGTTTGAATGAATGCTTACAAGCCTGCTGCTGCCTACCATCGCTCAGTCAGACTGCTCTATCAAATCATAGACTCAATTATAACATAACACACAGAAATACGAGCCTTTGGTCATTCATATGGTTGAATCTGGAAACTTGTTACATTGCACAACCTTCAATGTTATGTCATAAATACGTAAAATTCTGGCAAATTAGTTTGCAATGAGCCAGGCTGCCCAAACTGTTGCATATACCCTGACTGCATGCAATGAACAATTTATTTTAGCTAAATATGCAGGTTTAAAAATATATACTTCTATGTATTGATTTTAAGAAAGGCATTGGTGTTTATGGTTAGGTACAGTCCTCCGATTGTTCTTTTTTCGCAAATGGGCTTTTGTTAAATCATCCCCCAGCGTTGCATCGATTATATGCAACGCAGCACACGCTAGATAAACTAGTAATATCATCATCAACCATAACTAGTGATTATGATTGATTGATTGTTTTTTATAAGATAAGTTTAATGCTAGCTAGCAACTTACTTTGGCTTCTACTGCATTCGCGTAACAGGCGACTGACTGGTGGAGTGCAATGAGAGGCAGGTGGTTAGAGTGTTGGACTAGTTAACTGTAAGGTTGCAAGATTGGATACCCCGAGCTGACAAGGTGAAAATCTGTCGTTCTGCCCCTGAACAAGGCAGTTAACCCACCGTTCCTAGGCCGTCATTGAAAATAAGAATGTTTTATAAACTGAATTGCCTAGTTAAATAAGTATAAAAATAAATACACATTTTTTAAAAAAAATTCATCGGCAAAATCGGCGCCCAAAAATACCAATTTCCGATTGTTATGAAAACTTGAAATCGGCCCTAATTAAGCGGCCATTCCGATTAATCGGTCGACCTCTAGTACGGTAGGCCTACTACTACAGCCTACTACAGTACATAGCTACTGGATCCTCAAAAATGTCTACAGCTGCACCATTGAGAGCATGGTTGCATCACCGCTTGGTATGGCAACTGCTCAGCATCAGGCGACATTGATGTGCTGTAAGGCGCTACAGCACATCAATGGGGCCAAGCTTCCTGACATCCAGGACCTCTATACATGGCGGTGTAAGAGGAAGGCCCAAGAAATTGTCAAAGACTCCAGTCACCCAAGTCATTGACTGTTCTCTCTGCTACCGCACAGCAAGCGGTACCGGAGCACCAAGTCTAGGATCAAAAGCCCCCTCCCCTTTTGTTTTTACACTGTTGCTACTCACTGTTTATTATCTATGCATAGTCACTTTACAAATTACCTTAACGAACCTGTACCCCCGCACATTGACTCGGTACCGGCAAGAAGAAGTATGTGAACCCTTTGGAATTACCTGGATTTATGAATAAATGTGTCATAAAATGTTATCTTCGCTTAAGTCACAGTCATAGCTAAACACGTTGTGCTTAAACTAATACACAAATTATTGTATTTTTCTTGTCTATGTCGAATACATCATTTACAGGTACAGGACGGCAGGCAGGCTCAGGGTCAGGTCAGGCAAAGGTACAGGACGGCCGGCAGGCTCAGGGTCAGGTCAGGCAAAGGTACAGGACGGCCGGCAGGCTCAGGGTCAGGGCGGGCAGAAAAGGTAAAAACCGGGAGAAACAGGAACAATCAAGAGACAGGAACAGAGGGGAAAACGCTGGTAGGCTTGACTAAACAAAATGAACTGTACACAGACAGCACAGGTATAAATACACAGGGGATAATGGGGAAGATGGGCGACACCTGGAGGGGGGTGGAAACAGAAAACAAAGGGCTGTGAGAAATGGGTTTACATCTAGACACATGTAAAATAGGAAGTATACGGAGGGTACGGGGCAACCGAGGACAAAGAGCAGAGGTGCTAATGATCTTGGAGCAGGGGAGAATGGTCTTGGCTTCTGGAGGTGTAGCCGCGGGGCTATAGCGGCGTGCCATTCAGGCTTGACATTCTTGGGTACCGGTCGTTGCAGAAACGAAGTGGCCTGGGCCTTACTGAACCCCTCCCGGAGGTCCTGGTACTTCGCGGGAATGGCGGAGAGGTCCGGGGCAATTTCCAATCCCCCAGGAAGACGTCCCGAGGCAGGCAGAGCTAACTTCAGGCAATGAGTGTGGCAGAACGGGCTCCAGCCCACAATGGCACCACCAGTCAATAAAGGGATTGTGTCGCTGGAGCCAAGAGAATCCCAATACCACGGGAACCTGCAGAGACTCAATTGGATCATCTTGCTGTGGTTCCCGACACTCGTAGGTGGATGGGGGTGGCACGGTTGGTTACCCGGCCTATAGAGCACCCGTCCAGCGCTCTAACACCCATGGGAATGAAGCGGGGTTGAGTGGGGATGCCCAGCTCAGACGCCAGGGTAATGTCCATAAGAATCATATCGGTCCCCGAGTCAATGAGCATCTGGAGAGACTTGGACTGGTCCCCCCACCACAGTGGCATGGAGAGGGGGGCGAGTAGGGGGAGAAGCAAAATTATCCTTAAGACCCACCAGAGTACTCATTCCCACAAATGAGCTAGGTCTCTTGAAGGGACATGTAGACACATAATGACCGGCAGTACCGCAATACAGACAACTCTGGGTGTTAAGTCTGCGTACGCTCGGGAAGAGGTAAATCGTCAGTCTTCGGAGGCTCTTGGAGGAACTCGGGTAAGCTTGGATCCTCTCAGGGACGTAGACGCCGGGGACTTCCGGAGTTCATCAGATCCAAGGTGGGATCCTTGAGTGAGTGATTGGGACCATAATCAGAACTCTTCTCCCTCTTACGTTCCCGTAGCCGTCCATTGATCCGAATGGTTAAGGCGATGAGCAAGCTCGTCCTTTACTTCCTCAGATAATCCTCGCAGGAACGTGTCGAACAGTGCTTCCAGGTTCCATGCACCCTCCGCTGCTAGCGTGCGGAAATCCACCGCACTGAGGGAGTCCTGCCGAAGCTGGAGTGGCTTCCGGCAGCCTCTCTCCCGGACACCGGTGCCTCAAACTTTTTTCACTTCCCCCACCAATCCCTCCAGACTGAAGCATGTTGTTCCCAAACGGCCGTAGCCCAGGCGAGGGCCCTGGCGGACATCAGTGTGATGAGGTACACTGTCTTAGAGCGGTCTGATAGGAAGGAGGAAGGCTGCAGCTCCATGACGAGGGAACACTGAGCAAGAAAGCCCGACAGGTGCGGGATTCCCAGGAAACCGGGGTGACGGCACTGCTACTGAAGGGCTGGGAGGTTACCGTCGTGGTATGCTGCCTAGTAGACAACCCATGGAATTGCTCCCGCAATGTGTCCAATGCTAGGTCGTGCCATGCGGTCATGACCTGGAACCCTGCCATCAGCCCACAAATCAACTCCTCGTGCCTACCAATGTTGGCTCCTTGGGAGATGGCGTTGCAGAGCTAGTCCAAGTCTGCTGGGTCAGGGAAAACCAGCACAAGCCTTACTAAAGCTTCCACCTGACTGTAGACACCTCTCACCTCTGGCACCATTTCCCAAATAATGCTAGCAACATCCGAGCTTGTTTGATATGTGTAATTAGCCCCAAACATGGCCAGCTGCACCTGCAGTAGTCTTGAATTCAATTCAGGATACACATCTACCACCTTGTCCAGGTCTCCGCGTAGCAGCACATGTTCAAGCTGCTACAGCTTGTGGAATTTGATAGGGTTTGACTAAGTATGACATTCACATTTGGATGATTTGGGCGAGGTCCAAGCTCCTCACCACCCTCTCCTGCACCTTCATCTCCGCCTGCCTGTCTGCTCTCTCTTTCTGTCTGTCATTGTCTCAAACTCACTCTCCCTGCTTGATTGTATTATCTGAAATACACATGAGAAGGCATACTTAAGAGGAATATCTCAGCTTAAATGAACATTAGGACTAGACTGCTGTGATGTCTTTATTCAGTCTATTGCCATGATGTTCAGGAATGGATTACTAACCATTTCTGATCTGAATGGCAATGATTATTATATCAAGAAACATTGACTCATCTCTTCTACTACTGTATACCTCTAACATCTGACTGGTACTCATTTTCTCACTGCTCTCAACTTACTTTTCTTCTTTTCTGAGGCTGCCCAAAAAACTGACGAATGTCACTGCCACCCTTCCTCTTGCTCATGATGACACTCACTGTGAATAAAAGCTGACTGTAATAAAACTGCTTGCACTAATCAAACAACCACTAATAATGTTATTAATCATAATCAAGTACAGCTATACAGTATACTATACGAATATGCAATAAATGAAAGCTACTACTGTCTACATAAATTACACATAAATTGACACTTTACTCAAGACACCTGGGCTTTCTGACAAATATAACGTAATACAGACATTAACGTTAGTTGAATACGCCTGTGAGCACCATTGGTGGTCGCTGGATGAATGTGAGGCTAATTAACTTTCCAGGTAAGTTAGCTATGATAGCTAACGTTAGTGATGGTTGATTGATTAGCACTCGCAAATCGGCCCGTTTTCACCAAAAACGTTTGTTTCCACCACATACATTTACTGAAACTTTTTAACTAAATATGATTTATTTCCAATATTACAGTCCTGGCGCAAAATTACGTGTTGACGTTAAAACTATCACAATCGACAGTGATATAGCCTACGTAACACTCATGAAAGTAATGAAATAGAGAGACAGTACAGTGTTTGACACTGATTGTACCTAGCCACAGCAGTCGAGCAACGGCTTCTGCTGGGGTATGGCAACTTCACTTGGACAAACCACACGCAGAACTGCAGTACACCGTCATACTGGAACCGGTAGTAATAATAATAGCAATTTGTTAAGTTTAGTTATGATTATGAACATTTGCTAATGGTTATTTCAGACGGCGGTGCGTGGTTGCCTGTCGTAGCATAGCAAAAAAATATATAGATTTCTATTTTTTTATATCAATATATTGTGGGGGACATTTATAGCATATTTTAATATTGGGCTGTAGTAATATATATTATAATTACGGCCCTGTTTCACAGTAAGGTCTACCTACACCTGTTCTATTCAGCGCATATGACAAATAACATTTGATTTAATTTGATTGACTACTACAGCATACTACTACAGCCTACTACTACAGCCTACTACTACATCCTACTACTACATCATACTACTACAGCCTACTGCTGCGTCCTGCTGCTACATCCTACTACTACATCCTATTACTACATCACCCTACTACTACAGCCTACTACTACAGCCTACTACTACAGCCTACTACTACATCCTACTACAACATCATACAACTACATCCCACTACTATATCCCACTGCTACATCCTACTACTACAGCCTACTACTACATCCTACTACTACATCCTACTACATCATCCTACTACTACAGCCTACTACTACATCATACTACAGCATCATACAACTACATCCCACTACTATATCCCACTGCTACATCCTACTACTACAGCCTACTACTACATCATACTACAACATCATACAACTACATCCCACTACTATATCCCACTGCTACATCCTACTACTACAGCCTACTACTACATCCTACTACTACATCATCCTACTACTACAGCCTACTACTACATCCTACTACAACATCATACAACTACATCCCACTGCTACATCCTACTACTACATCCTACTACATCATCCTACTACTACAGCCTACTACTACATCCTACTACATCATCCTACTACAACATCATACAACTACATCCCACTACTATATCCCACTGCTACATCCTACTACTACAGGCTACTACCACGTCCTACTACTTCCTACTACTACAGCCCTACTACTACATCCTACTACTGCATTATACTACTACATCCTACTACTGCATTCTACTACTGCATTCTACTACTACATCCTACTACTGCATTCTACTACTACATCCTACTACTGCAGCCTACTACTACATCCTACTACTACATCCTACTACATCATCCTACTACTACAGCCTACTACTACATCCTACTACAACATCATACAACTACATCCCACTACTATATCCCACTGCTACATCCTACTACTACATCCTACTACATCATCCTACTACTACAGCCTACTACTACATCCTACTACTACATCCTACTACATCATCCTACTACTGTCATGTTGTCTTGTCTCTGTCCTTTCCCTTCACCCTGTCTCCCTCTGCTGGTCGTTGTTATGTTACCTTTTCTCCCCCTCTTTTCCCCAGCTGTGCCTTGTCTCCTCCTAATTACCCATTCACCCCGTTCCCCACCTGTTCCCTTTTTCCCTCTGATTAGGTCCCTATATCTGTCTCTGTTTCTGCTCCTGTCCTTGTCGGATTCTTGTTTGTTTGTTTATGTGTCTCATGCCTGAACCAGACTATCATCGTGTGTGCTGCAACCTTGTCCTGTCCTGTCGGAATCTACCTGTCCATCTGAGCCCACGTATGTTCGTCATTAAAGTACTCTGTTTGTTAATTCGCTTTTGGGTCCTCATTCACGCACCATAACAGAAGAATCCGACCAAGAATGGACCCAGCGACTTCGGATCCTCTCCACTCAGCCGTCGAGATCCAGGGAGCGATGCTAGGCAGACACAAGCAGGAATTGTCTGCTGCTCGACATGCCGTTGAGACCCTGGCCAC
Organism: Oncorhynchus mykiss; assembly: GCF_057628025.1. NCBI lineage: Eukaryota > Metazoa > Chordata > Actinopteri > Salmoniformes > Salmonidae > Oncorhynchus > Oncorhynchus mykiss. The sequence continues at coordinate 37,040,102 of NC_143027.1, read as the reverse complement.
CCAAGTCTCCAACCTCACAGAACAGGTTCACCATCTCCGCCTCGATCCACCGGCCACTTCCAGGGCTTTCGAATCTCCGGAGCCCAGAATCAATAACCCGCCGTGTTACTCTGGGGAGCCCACTGAATGCCGCTCGTTCCTCACCCAGTGTGATATTGTGTTTTCTCTCCAGCCCAACACTTACTCCAGGAGCACTGCTCGTGTCGCCTACGTCATATCTCTCCTTATTGGACGGGCTCGTGAGTGGGGCACGGCAATCTGGGAGGCAAGGGCTGAGTGTATTAACCAGTATCAAGACTTTAAGGAGGAGATGATACGGGTTTTTGATCGATCTGTTTTTGGGGAGGAGGCTTCCAGGGCCCTGTCTTCCCTATGTCAAGGCAATCGATCCATAACAGACTACTCTATTGAGTTTCGCACTCTTGCTGTCTCCAGTGGCTGGAACGAGCCGGCCTTGCTCGCTCGTCTTCTGGAGGGTTTCCGCGCAGAGGTAAAGGATGAGATTCTCTCCCGGGAGGTTCCTTCCAGCGTGGATTCCTTGATTGAACTCGCTATTCGCATTGAGCGACGGGTTGATCTTCGTCACCGAGCTCGTGGAAAGGAGCTCGCGCTCTCCGTCGCCTCCCTCTCCGCATCACTACCATCTTCCTCTGCCGGCTCGGGTGCTGAGCCCATGCAGCTGGGAGGTATCCGCATCTCGACTAAGGAGAGGGAACGGAGAATCACCAACCGCCTCTGTCTCTATTGCGGTTCCGCTGGTCATTTTGCCACTTCATGTCCAGTAAAAGGCCAGAGCTCGTCAGTAAGCGGAGGGCTACTGGTGAGCGCTACTACTCCTGTCTCTCCTTCAAGATCCTGCACTACCTTGTCGGTCCATCTACGCTGGACCGGTTCGTCAGCTTCCTGCAGTGCCTTAATAGACTCTGGGGCGGAGGGCTGTTTTATGGACGAGACCTGGGCTCGGGAACATGACATTCCTCTCAGACAGTTAAAGGAGCCCACGGCCTTGTTCGCCCTGGATGGTAGTCCTCTCCCCAGGATTCAGCGTGAGACGCTACCTTTAACCCTCACTGTTTCTGGTAATCATAGTGAAACCATTTCTTTTTTAATTTTTCGTTCACCTTTTACACCTGTTGTTTTGGGCCATCCCTGGCTAGTTTGTCATAATCCTTCCATTAATTGGTCTAGTAATTCTATCCTCTCCTGGAACGTCTCTTGTCATGTGAAATGTTTAATGTCTGCTATCCCTCCTGTTTCCTCTGTCTCTTCTTCACAGGAGGAGCCTGGTGATTTGACAGGGGTGCCGGAGGAATATCACGATCTGCGCACGGTGTTCAGTCGGTCCAGGGCCACCTCTCTTCCTCCACACCGGTCGTATGATTGTAGTATTGATCTCCTTCCGGGAACCACCCCCCCCCGGGGTAGACTATACTCTCTGTCGGCTCCCGAACGTAAGGCTCTCGAAGATTATTTGTCTGTAGCTCTTGACGCCGGTACCATAGTCCCCTCCTCCTCTCCCGCCGGAGCGGGGTTTTTTTTTGTCAAGAAGAAGGACGGGTCTCTGCGCCCCTGCATAGATTATCGAGGGCTGAATGACATAACAGTGAAGAATCGTTATCCGCTTCCTCTTATGTCTTCAGCCTTCGAGATCCTGCAGGGAGCCAGGTTTTTCACTAAGTTGGACCTTCGTAACGCTTACCATCTCGTGCGCATCAGGGAGGGGGACGAGTGGAAGACGGCGTTTAACACTCCGTTAGGGCACTTTGAATACCGGGTTCTTCCTTTCGGCCTCGCTAACGCTCCAGCTGTCTTTCAGGCATTAGTCAATGATGTCCTGAGAGACATGCTGAACATCTTTGTTTTCGTTTACCTTGACGATATCCTGATTTTTTCACCGTCACTCCAGATTCATGTTCAGCACGTTCGACGTGTCCTCCAGCGCCTTTTAGAGAATTGTCTTTTCGTGAAGGCTGAGAAGTGCACTTTTCATGCCTCCTCCGTCACATTTCTCGGTTCTGTTATTTCCGCTGAAGGCATTAAGATGGATCCCGCTAAGGTCCAAGCTGTCATTGATTGGCCCGTCCCTAAGTCACGTGTCGAGCTGCAGCGCTTTCTCGGCTTCGCGAACTTCTATCGTCGTTTCATCCGTAATTTCGGTCAGGTGGCAGCTCCTCTCACAGCCCTTACTTCTGTCAAGACGTGCTTTAAGTGGTCCGTTTCCGCCCAGGGAGCTTTTGATCTCCTCAAGAATCGTTTTACATCCGCTCCTATCCTTGTTACACCTGACGTCTCTAGACAGTTCGTTGTCGAGGTTGACGCGTCAGAGGTGGGAGTGGGAGCCATCCTTTCTCAGCGCTCCCTCTCTGACGACAAGGTCCACCCATGCGCGTATTTTTCTCATCGCCTGTCGCCGTCGGAACGTAACTATGATGTGGGTAACCGCGAACTGCTCGCCATCCGGTTAGCCCTAGGCGAATGGCGACAGTGGTTGGAGGGGGCGACCGTTCCTTTTGTCGTTTGGACTGACCATAGGAACCTTGAGTACATCCGTTCTGCCAAACGACTTAATGCGCGTCAGGCGCGTTGGGCGCTGTTTTTCGCTCGTTTCGAGTTCGTGATTTCTTATCGTCCGGGCTCTAAGAACACCAAGCCTGATGCTTTGTCTCGTCTCTTCAGTTCTTCAGTAGCCTCCACTGACCCCGAGGGGATTCTCCCTGAGGGGCGTGTTGTCGGGTTGACTGTCTGGGGAATTGAGAGGCAGGTAAAGCAAGCACTCACTCAAACTCCGTCGCCGCGCGCTTGTCCTAGGAACCTTCTTTTCGTTCCCGTTCCTACTCGTCTGGCCGTTCTTCAGTGGGCTCACTCTGCCAAGTTAGCCGGTCACCCTGGCGTTCGGGGTACGCTTGCTTCCATTCGCCAGCGTTTCTGGTGGCCCACCCGGGAGCATGACACGCGTCGTTTCGTGGCTGCTTGTTCGGTCTGCGCGCAGACTAAGTCCGGTAACTCTCCTCCTGCCGGCCGTCTCAGGCCGCTTCCTATTCCCTCTCGACCGTGGTCTCACATCGCCTTAGATTTTGTCACCGGACTGCCTTCGTCAGCGGGGAAGACTGTTATTCTTACGGTTGTCGATAGGTTCTCTAAGGCGGCTCATTTCATTCCCCTTGCTAAGCTTCCTTCTGCTAAAGAGACGGCACAAATCATCATCGAGAATGTTTTCAGAATTCATGGCCTTCCGTCAGACGTCGTTTCGGACAGAGGTCCGCAATTCACGTCTCAATTTTGGAGGGAGTTTTGCCGTTTGATTGGGGCTTCCGTCAGTCTCTCTTCCGGCTTTCACCCCCAGTCTAACGGTCAAGCAGAACGGGCCAATCAGACTATTGGTCGCATCTTACGCAGTCTTTCTTTTCGCAACCCTGCGTCTTGGTCAGAACAGCTCCCCTGGGCAGAATACGCCCACAACTCGCTTCCTTCGTCTGCGACCGGGCTATCTCCTTTTCAGAGTAGCCTCGGGTACCAGCCTCCGTTGTTCTCATCTCAGTTCGCCGAGTCCAGCGTCCCCTCCGCTCAGGCTTTTGTCCAACGTTGCGAGCGCACCTGGAAGAGGGTCAGGTCTGCACTTTGCCGTTATAGGGCGCAGACTGTGAGAGCTGCTAATAAGCATAGAACGAAGAGCCCTAGATATTGTCGCGGTCAGAGAGTTTGGCTCTCCACTCAGAACCTTCCCCTTAAGACGGCTTCTCGCAAGTTGACCCCGCGGTTCATTGGTCCATTCCGTATCTCTCAAATCATTAACCCTGTCGCAGTGCGACTTCTTCTGCCGCGATATCTTCGTCGCGTCCACCCGGTCTTCCATGTCTCCTGTGTCAAGCCCGTTCTTCGCGCCCCCGCTCGTCTTCCCCCCCCCCCCCCCATCCTTGTCGAGGGCGCACCCATCTACAGGGTCCGTAGGATTTTGGACATGCGTCCTCGGGGCCGTGGTCATCAGTACCTAGTAGATTGGGAGGGGTACGGTCCTGAGGAGAGGAGTTGGGTTCCCTCTCGGGACGTGCTGGACCGTGCGCTGATCGATGATTTCCTCCGTTGCCGCCAGGCTTCCTCCTCGAGTGCGCCAGGAGGCGCTCGGTGAGTGGGGGGGTACTGTCATGTTGTCTTGTCTCTGTCCTTTCCCTTCACCCTGTCTCCCTCTGCTGGTCGTTGTTATGTTACCTTTTCTCCCCCTCTTTTCCCCAGCTGTGCCTTGTCTCCTCCTAATTACCCATTCACCCCGTTCCCCACCTGTTCCCTTTTTCCCTCTGATTAGGTCCCTATATCTGTCTCTGTTTCTGCTCCTGTCCTTGTCGGATTCTTGTTTGTTTGTTTATGTGTCTCATGCCTGAACCAGACTATCATCGTGTGTGCTGCAACCTTGTCCTGTCCTGTCGGAATCTACCTGTCCATCTGAGCCCACGTATGTTCGTCATTAAAGTACTCTGTTTGTTAATTCGCTTTTGGGTCCTCATTCACGCACCATAACAACTACAACATCATACAACTACATCCCACTACTATATCCCACTGCTACATCCTACTACTACAGCCTACTACTACATCCTACTACTACATCCTACTACATCATCCTACTACTACAGCCTACTACTACATCATACTACTACAGCCTACTACTACATCCTACTACAACATCATACAACTACATCCCACTACTATATCCCACTGCTACATCCTACTACTACAGGCTACTACCACGTCCTACTACTTCCTACTACTACAGCCTAATACTACATCCTACTACTACATCATACTGCTATATCCTACTGCTACATTCTACTACTACAGCCTACTACCACGCCCTACTACTACATCCTACTACTGCATTCTACTACTACATCCTACTACTGCATTCTACTACTACATCCTACTACTGCATTCTACTACTACATCCTACTACTACAGCCTAATAGTACAGCCTAATACTACATCCTACTACTACATCCTACTACTATGTTCTACTACTACAGCCTACTACTACATCGTACTACTACTTCCCACTACTGTATCCCACTGCTACATCCTACTACATCCTGCTACTACTACAGCCTACTACTACAGTCTACCAAGTAAAAGTCATGCATCTTTACACAGTGTTTTGGGGCACATGCTTTTTATTTACATTCACTATGTGTAGTGTCAACATTCCTTGGCACTGCTGCTGCTGTTGTTGATATAAGTCTATCAGGCATGTTTTTGGAAGAGCATTGGAAGTGAAGGAAACATGTTTATAGTTCATTTTTCTCCATTTTTTTAAGCGCTCAAAAAAAGGTAAAGAACAGGTTTTCCATCCAAAGCAGCTGCCTGCATCTGCAGTTTGTTATAGCGAGCAGCAGGCAGATCATCAGGAAGACCATCCATTGTGTTCATTAGCTGGGCTTCCAGTCAGTTTCCCACTGTGTTTGTGTGACGTGTGTAAACTATGGCCTGTGAGCTGATACTATGGTACACAACAGTCCCAACCTCAGAGTTATGCATCCTAGTCATACCCCCAGCCCAGAAAGCCCCCCCAGCTAGCACATAATGTTCTGAGAACCATATGTTTCTTAAAGCCTGGTGAGAGCATGGTTGTCCTATGGTTATTTAGCATACAACCTTCCCACAACTTTCTGAGAATGGTGCAGGATAATTCCTTGGCTTTAGCACATTCTCAGCACATATAAGGAACTTAACATAAAAAGCGTTTTTCTTTTTCTTGGTATTTCAATAGAACGTTTCCTAGTAGTTCAAACATGGCATGCTAGCTCCAGCCTGGTGCCGCAGCAGACTTCATAATTCCATGGATAGAGATCAGAAGATTATAGGTTTGAATCGCACTGATGACGTGTCACAATAAAAAATACATGTTTTTGCATGATTAATACCTCAGGAAATTCATTTCCATGTGTCCTATCTGTGCTTGGAGTTCTAAAAAGTTAACCCAAAATAGAAAAGTTAAGGAAAAGTTAAGGAAATTATTCAAAAGCCTCCGAATAACCTATAATTTCCGTTCTCAGAACGCTAATAAAACCTTTCCCAGGAAAACTTTCAAATAACCAGAGTAAAATATTATCAGAACCTCCCTGCAACATAAAAATAAAAGTTGCCAGAACAGGCAACATTTTCACTTCTGTTCTCAGAACGTTTAAAAATCTTTCAGTTTTACTGGTCAGGAAACCAAAAACATACATTCCCGCAACTTACAAGGAACCAAATGTGCTAACTGAGCTCTTTTCTAAAGATAATTAGGCCTAGTAGGGAGGTTCAGTTTTGCAACCTGTTTATAGTTGCCGGGCCAGGAGAGAAATGAATTATGGTTTCCGATACAGATATTATTATGATAATATATGTACAATAGTCCTTTTTTAAAGTATTCATTGTATGAAAATATAATGATTTGTGAAGCCTTTTATGCACACTAAGTTTAAGTTTCGCCTCTTCAGTATTTTACAAAAGGATTCACAAAGGAACCACAACAACAGGTAACAAAATATAATATTCATAAAATATTTATAAATTAAAGACATTCTACAATATGGTCAGGGTATGTACTGTATGTTCACCCTCTGTATGCATATCCATGTTGTACAATTTTACATAATCACCTACTTGTCATAGTAAAATCAATAAATTAATCAATAAATAGGCTTTCACGTTACCCAAGCAGCAGAGAACTGTGTTACATTTGTATTACAAGAACACAGAACAACAAGAGAGGACTCCACACAGGACTCTCAGGGGAGGGGAGGAGAGACATGAAGTGCCATACTCTCCACTCATCTTCTCAGCCTGTCCATGATAACAGGCCAAATATATGGAAATCTTTTCCTTAAACGTGAAGGATTTCAGGGCCAGGGGGAGAGGGATGTATGGAAGGTAAAGACACAAAGGGAGGGAGAGGAGGTTGGAGGGGGCACATGATGGGGGTAGGTCAGTGAGTTGAGCCTGTAGAATCTGTTTCTATTAGTACCCATGGAATCTTGACAGGCCATCCCCCCCTCTCCTCCCCCCGCCGCTCCTCCAGCACCTCCAGTCCTGAGTGGTGGAGCACATGTTTCTCACCGCCAACACCTCCTTATCGGCACGGTGCGGAGGAGTGGGAGAAAGTGGCTCGCACGGCATGTGACTGACTCTGAGGCCGATGTGGGAAGGTGGGTGAGGGCTCGAGGGAGATAACCCAGCCCACCCTAACTGCTGCCCTGACCTCAGCCCACTGTCCTAAATGCCAGGGGGAGGTGGTGGGGATGAGGATGAGGGCAGGCCCCTACCAGAAGTCCAGTCCAGTCAGGTTTGTATTTCCCTTGGGAGGCCTGTTGCTGTTAGGGAGACATGCTAAATGAGGTGTGGATTAGTGTTAGCGTCTAGGGAGGGGGAAAACAAAGATAAGTGGAGAGGAAGACAGGAGATCGATGTCAGTGGAGAGCTAACTGTGGAGAACCCTATGTGGTCCCACCAGCTAGGCCTATTGGACATCACTGTATGGCTGGTTGCTGTATTGCCGGAACCCTTTGAGAGACCTAAGGATAGTTTATTTTTTAAGGTCCAAACTTTTTTCCTCAAATTCTTTAGCAAATTCCAAATGTGTTATTTAGCTTCAAATGGCATCCAACTGATTCTATTACAGAATTATGAATTGGTATCATAGATATTTTACTGTACAAAACAAAATATACATTTTCCTGAAATACAAAATATACATACACAATGTACAAACTGTTTAGTTTAGATCCATCTTATATACACATACATGTCATAGCTGTTTTTCTGTCAACTGTTCTCAACGGTGATTCTAGATTCATTTCAGAGTCCATCTATTCTAATACCAATCCTGCTTTAAAAAATGAAGTCTTTGCTTTGTTCCATCCTCACCCTGTCATTTCTTTTCACGAATGTCTCTCTCCGTGTCCATATGAACAGCAGGGTGGACTAGCTATCTGCAGCCACACTCTGCCACCACCATGCCCTCAAACTTATACTTGTACGTGACTACTCCGGTGTCATCCATGTAAAGCAGGGAGATGGGATCCAGCTTGGTGGGCACGCAGCAGGCCCGCGTCACCTTCTGTGGGCTCTTCATGCTCACCAGTGTCTGGACGATGGCGTGCTTGGTGGGCGTCACGTGTTTGGTCAGCGGGTATGTACAGATGCCACTGCACTCAAAGGCCTCGTACCCGGCAGGCGCTAGGATCCAGCTGTCCCAGCCGATGTCTTTAAACTCCACGTACAGCGACTGCTTCTTACACTGGTTGACCTTGGCGTTGCGGCGGATTCTGGAGGCCGTGTCATAGATCAGATTGGAGCGCATCTGGAGCAGGGCCTCTTCGTCCTGCTCCTCCTCCTCTTCCTCCTCTTCCTCGCCCCCCGCCCGGCCCAGCTCCCCCCACAGCCTATTCAGCTCCAGGTCACCCTGAAGCACCGCTTCCGAGGTCTCGTGTCCAATCATCTCGTTCAGCTCCCGCTTGTCATCGCGGTGATCACCGCTCTGGTCGTCGGAGAAGATAATCATCAGGGGTTTGTGTTTGTCATCTGGGCTGGTGTCTATCTCCATGTCTCCCCTGAATATCCTCCTCCCCTCTCCTTCTCCCTCACCGTCTGCTAGTGTCGGCCCTCTTTCCCCCTCGGAAGTCAGGCTTGCTATGTGGACCTCCAGCCTGTGGGTGGTGCTGTACTCTGACTTGCGCCAGTGTTGGACGGCAGCAGTTAGGTCAAAGGCCTCCCAGCCGTTATCAGTACCATAGACCTGCCGTGATGCCAGCTCTACTAACTCCTCCCGTCCTCCACCTCTTCCTCCTGCTCCTCCTCTCTCGGTGTCCTTCGCTGTTCTGTTGTCCTCTCCTGTTCCGTCCTGCTGCTCCAGCTCGTAGATGGTCACCTTGCGGTCGACCCCAGCGTAGAGGTTGCGATCGGTCTGGACCAAAGTATAGAGACGCAGCTCTGCGGCGGTGATACGCTCATTGTGGGGTATGGATACGTTGAAGAGCAGAGGGTGTTGTCTCACCCCTCTACTACCCAAACTGCAGGGAGACGAGTCTGGGGGAGAGGAATACACAGAGATAAAGGCTGTTAATGAATCAGTAGTTCTCCATGTTGATGCTTTGAATACACTGCAGAATTGATAGTACAGCAAAAGCCAAGATTTTGTTCAAAACACTTCCGAGGCAATTGTAGCATTCCAATTAACATTAAACTAGATCAAGTTGAATGAATATATTATTGTAAAAAAATCTAAATGAATAATGAGATATTCACAGTTTCATATTCTTGTCCAAATAAATAAAAACGTTTTTTTTTATTTGCACAGTGCAGAATCTCAAAAATGTAAGGTGCTACACTATTTGTAAGATGAAAAACAAACGTAAATGAAAATGCATAAATTATACTTAATTGTTTTTACACTATGCATGTTGACCTTCTACAGGTACATTTTGATACGTAATACATTTCTGATGAACAGTTCTGATATTAATACTCTCATTACACAGGGATAAAGGGCTTACAGTACTTTAATTAAAAAAATTCCAAAGCAAAGAACACCACAGCATAATGTGAAGCTAGTACGGCATAAGGACACAGAGTACAGTATAGTGGCTCTCTACCTTCGTTCTTGAAGCTGCGGATGATGTTGGCGGTGGGCATGGCGGTGTGGTCGTTGGCGAAGCGGTTGTACAGCTCCATCATGTACTCGGGCGGCTCCACACGGACACTGCCAGGTGCCTGGGCGGGAGGGCCCAGGCCAGACAAATTGAAGGTCCGGAGGCTCTCCAGCAGGCTCTGCATGTCCACGTCCCTGTCCTGCTCCAACAGAGATGGGTCTATGACGCCCCCGTGGCCATCTCCCAGACCTGGAGCAGGGCGATGTCTCTCTGGGGCCAGGGAGATGGGGCTGCCCTGCCCAGACAGGGGCCACATCAGGAGCAGCAAGGGGAGCAGGGGGAAGGGGGTCCTGGTGATAGAGGTGGCCTCTAGCCTGGAGAGCCCATTGTCCGCCATGGAGAGGAGTGCTACTGTTCTTGTGTTGTATGGTATATCCACAGGGACTATCCAATGTTGAGATTAAACAGAATTATATCTAACAAATGTGTTAATCCAATGGTCCACTGGAGGTTGGATTCAGCTTGATGAAGGGTGAGAAACAACAACCGTGTTTTTCTCTTGCTGATCCGGGTGGTTGTCGGTTCTCTGGTGACTCAAAAGGTTCGGTTGACCCTTGGAGTTGACCAGTGAGGAGGTCTGTGTTCTGTAGCTCTCCCCGTGTGTTCCTCTTGCTGTGTGTGGAACCCTGATAAATGACTCTCATGCCAGATCTCATGCCATTTATCCTAATTCACACCTTTTGATGTTGTTTTCTAAAGAGTTGGAGTCCCAGCTAGAGGGTGGCTTTGCTGTGTCCAAAGGAGGCATCCCTTGTGTTTTTTCTCTCAGTTTCTCCCTCTGTTCTCTCTCTTCTCTCTCTCTCTCTCTCTCTCTCTAGCTCTCTTTCTTTCTGTCTGTTATCTATGATATGGTAAGCTCTGCATTTCTCAGTGTTTGTGTCCCTGTGTTTGTGTGTCCCTGTGTGCGTGTGAGTGTGTGTGTGTGTGTGTGTGTGTGTCTTATCTCACCACTTCCTTAATGAGGACTTTGTAAACAATGTCCTGTAGCCTGTTCCTTGTAAAAGGGATATTTTGTTTTGTGTCGGAGCACCAGGCAAAGATGAGATTGTTCATGTGTTTATTTGTTTGGTAAATGGGGGAACTGCAGAAACAGGAATTTGCTCCATTGACCATTTGTTTTTGACAAATCCATAAAGGATCTATTGATGTTGGATGCTACATGATATGTCTGTTGGACAGTGCCTTCCCAAATTAAATTGAAATGTAATGAGGTGTGAGATGTAATGGGCAGTGATGAGAAATTATGGACTTCTGCAAGTCTGAAGAACACATAACAAACCAATTGAGATCAGCTGATGAGAACAGCACTGCACAGATGACCGTGCATTTCATTAGTATTTTATGACATAAGTTGTAATAGTTAAAAATAAAAACTTGAAAAGCATATATTTCAGTTGGAGAAAAAAAGTTGTATTATGAGAGCAAGAATTTAAATTGTGTCTTCGTCTGTTGTGGAAACAAAGTCGACCACACAACACAACTTTTCCATAATCTACTCAGTACCCACTTGTGTTTCAAAGTTTGCAGCACTTAAGTGCACTTCCTCTTTTAGTTGGCGAACACGTTGCAGATGTCACTGGAGTGTTGGAAATGGATTATCTCTGTCTGAATGTCTGACCAAGAGGCCCAACTGCCTATTGAATGCACAGGAGCCAAGACGTACAGTTTCCAGTGTGCTCTGCGCTATACCCTCACATGTCTGTCAGACATCAGTACAGTGGTTCTGAGGTCAGCTTTAGTCCAGATTCCACAGCCCAGAATGGATTGCAGGAGGGAGAGGGCTTTTCAAGAGCAGACTCCATGCTTTGTAAGGGCAGACTAGTCTCCTTGCATTCCACTGTGATTAGGGAGACAGCATGGAGTCAAAGGTGACAATGGAACTAGAACCTGGATGGCTCAAGCTAGAACACATCTCCACTGACCAATGACCAGAGGAGTAATCTACACTAACCTCCCCTTTAAAGTCACGTGCCCACTCTCTCTTTTCTTTCCCTCTCTTTTTAAGATGAACGCACGAACGGTATTTTAATGAGTGATTCCAAAACCTGAGAATCCCCTCAATACCTCATCATAACACCTCGTCATCTCAGATTTGCCTTTAAAGATGGACTCCGCTAGATTAATTAATGTTACCGCCAGTTCCAGATTCTCAATTCGGACGTATAATTTAACTGCACTTTCAGAATCTGTATGGCTGCTACTGTTTGTTTCCACATGAATTCAGGGGTCCTCATTCCTGAGTCTCTGACAGTGACCTGCAAAGATACATTCTTGATAGTGAGGAGGAGATGACATGGGAGGGAACAGGATCTTCCTTCCCCCGTTACCCATCCTCCAGGGTGACAGTTGACAGACGTGCTGTTATCTCCCCTGCGGTCCCTTTTCCGCAATGCCTCCTTTGTACACCGCCAGTCCCCATCTCTCTTCAATCTTCCTGCAATGCTGAAGAATGCTTGATAACACCAGTGTCCCACTTTCACTAGCTCCCGGTTTTTCTCACAAGCACAGACATGCCCGAACAAACGTGCTCCCACACACACACACACACACAGAATGCACAAACAGACTTGCACACACGCGCACACACATACGCACACATTCCAGCCATTTTCCCACTGGCCTTACACTATCTTTCCTCTGACCCCTTCAGTGTGTGACGACATTCTCTTTGGCCCTGATCTCATTCATTCTTTCTGTCTCTCTCACTCTATCTCACGTGCATATTACACATATCACATGCAATCCCTCTTAAAAGGTTGTAGTTCAACCATAATAATGACAAACTGTGCAGATTGTTGGTCAGTCAACTTAATCTGTTCTTCTTTATTCATTTGCTGATCAAAGAAATTTAAACATGATTCGGACCTTAACAATTGAGCCGACATGCGCAGCGTTTTACCATGAATGCGATCTCCGCGAACGTTGGCAAAATGCCTTTAAAAGCCGCATTGTTGGCTGTCCAGCGCGCAGCGCTATGAATTGAATCGCAGCCATACTAATACAGTCCATTATAGTCCAAGTGTCCTGGACATGATCTTAACCTGGACACTATGCACCAATAGCTATTGCATTTACATGCTGTATGTTATCCACAATAGAAATGTAACAGCCCCTGCATGGTCAGCAACCATCAGCATCTTATAGGATAATACACACATCACGTCCATAATCAGCTACACCAAGCAAAGGCCATTTACATACATTTGCAGCATTCCTCATTGTATGTCTATGAATGTGAAGTGTAGTCAACATCTGCTTTAGATAAAGAGTTTATACATGGTTTTTCCCACCAAACAAACTTGACAAGCTAGCAACATTTTTCAGGTCCCAGCCAGGGTTACATCTCTGGCCAAGACACTGACTCTCTACCTCTCTCTCCCTTGTTAATAGATCTCTATGTTAAATATCCATATACTGTATTGAGGGATCTCTTTGATAACTTAAGGGTAAAGGCAGTTCTAGGTTCTAGGTTGGCCCTCGTGGTTCTCTGGTGGGGAACTACTGGATCTAGGTTGGCCCCTTTGTGGTTCTAAGTTGGTCTTCCTGGTTCTCTGGAGAGGAACTGCTGTATCTCCTGGTCCAATTCCTGGTTGCGTCTCTGGGCCTCGTCTCGGCTGCGTTCTGCGTTCCTCAGCCGGATCTCCAGAGCCGACACACAGCGCTTCTCTGTATCCAGGGCTGACTGCAGCTCCGCTACTGTGGCACTCAGCTCTCTGTTCCTCTGCTGCAGGCTGCATGGGAGGGGAGAGGAGAGGGAGAGAGATTGCATTTATGAATGCAGAGTACAGTACACTTGTGTTGACATCGTGTCCTTTCCAATAAAATAGTATTCCGCATCCTAAATGACACCCTATTCCCTATAGCCTTAGTCAAAGTAGTGCACTATATAGGGAGTAGATTGTCATTTGGGAAAGAGACAGTATTCCATAATACAGACCTGGTAACGAGGTGCTCTGTGTCTCCCCGTCTGTCCTCCTGCTGTTCAACCTTACTGTCTGGTTGCTGGGCTGAAGATGAAACCCCAGCTCTTCTGGCCTCTGTCTTCTTCTCAGGGGTCGCTGGCTGAGACTTCCGCTGGGGGTCCCTGCTGGGTTTGGAATAGGGGACTGTGATGTCATCATAGGTGACTGTGATGTCACTTCCTCTCCTGGCCGTCCCTCTGTCCTCCCCGTCCTTCTTCTGGACCTCTCCGAACAGAGAGGTCCTCTGTAGGTCCAGGATCTTAAAGATGTCCTCTGAGAGAGTCTTCTCCCCCTTCTCACCTTTCTCCTCGCTGCACTCATTGATGTGGCTCCAGCACTTTATGGCCTCCAGCTTGCCGGCCATCCCGGGGACTGGGCAGTTCAGGGTGGGCAGGGTCTGGGTGCGTTTGCGGGGACTCCCGGACCAGAGGTCCATGGCTGAGGATGAAGAGGGGGCGTGGGGCTGCTGGGGCCCTGCCTGGGGGATGGAGATGGTCACTGGATCTGGCCCCAGTGTGTCTGTGTCCTCTTCCTCCTCTGGAGACTCGGACAGAGACCCCTCACACTGCAGGGACAGACAGAATGGATTTAGACCACAGAACTAAAATGAGAGAGAGATATCAATTTCTTCTCCAAAACATTCTGAAATTGAATCAAGCTTTATTTAAAGTGTTCTTACACACTGCAACACACATTAACATTTACAGAAGTGTAGCTATGCAATGCTTACTGATATAATAATGTATCATAATATACACTGAGTATACATTGAGAGGGTGAATGGTCAAGACACAAGATCTAAGTGCCTTTGAGCTGGGCATAGTAGTAGGTGTCAGATGCACCAGTTTGTGTCAAGAACTGCAATGCTGTTGGGTTTTTCACTCTCAAATTGTCCCGTGTGTATCAAGAAGGTGTTCCTAATGTTTGGTGTACTCAATGTATTACTCCTTTAGTTGTGCATGTGTTGTACCACGTTCCCGGTATGAAATAAGAGAAGAACCTCTTTAAGGTTGCGACCCAAATAGTACCCTATTCCCTTTATAGTGCACCGCTTTTGACCAGAGCCCTATGGGCTGCGTTGAAAATGATTGTGTGATGTTGTTACCTCAGCAGACTCCCAGCCCACAAAGCTGCGTGGAGCGCTGTTCTTCTTCTTGTCACTCTTCTCGATGGGGGGTGAAGGAGCCACGTCTTTAGACGGAGGGAACAGAGCCTCGTGCTGCCTGATCATCACTGTCATCAGCTTCTGGATCTGAGGAGTACCTGTGAGGAGAGACAGCCAAGCGCACAGTCGGTTCATGCAAAAGACAGTTCTGAATGGGAACGAGGATACAGAAACCATTTGTTGACATAAATGATACCGTATCTATGCATCTGCATTTCATAAATAATCAAACTGTACAGTAAGGTCGGTTTGTCATTGCGTCAAGCAGAAGTATGTCAAAATAAAGGTATGACTTTCAAAATAAAGGCATAGGCCTACTGCTGCTGATAATGACAATTACACCCCGTTGCAGCATGCACTAAAGGCCTTTTCACACCAGGGTTGGGGTCAAAACCATTTCAATTCCAGTCAATTCAGGAAGTACAATGAAATTCAAATTATTTCCACTGTTTTTCAATGAGGAAATGCTGTAATTAGAATTTGGTTTACTTTCTGAATTGACTGGAATTAAAATGGAATTAACGTCAACCCGGGTTTCACAGTGCAATTTCTTAGCCCAAGTGGTCTGGTCTCACCCTTCATCATGGTGATGGGGTCCTCAATCTGGGGCTTGAGCAGGTTGATCCCAATGACCGTGGCCAGGTTTTCAACACTCATCTTGTTCACCTTGGAGTTCTGCTGCACTTCAAATAAGAACCTTCACAGACACAGTTCACAGTTTAGACAGCAAAGTCACACAGGGCGAGTACCAAATTATACCTTATAACGTGCCCTAGTTAGGACTTAGAATCACTCACCATGCAGATGCTTTTATTTTTTGGGGTCAAACACAAAATGCTGCATGAGCAAAAGCTGTAGACTAATCATTACAGGGTAGTAATCAAATTGCTTTTCAAATGTTTCAATGGAAGCTCGTTCGTCAATCGGTTCTATGATATGTCATTCAATTGAATATTCACTACCCTGGTGTGTGATTGTGTAAGTATAAGCTCACCTGCATATGTAGCTGAGGAGGTTGTAGTTGGCTCTAGGAAGGAGGCTGATCTGCTTCTCCAGTCTCTCACGACCCTGGGTGGAAAGTGAGTTGGAATATACAAAGTTCAACTAACGCACTCTTACTCAGCAGGCCTGCATGTAGTCATTTTGGCACAGTTGATAGAAATAAAGCTAAATTACAAATGATTGTGAGAAAACAAAAATGCCCATGAACATTTGGCTACGGTCATCATTAAAGGAAGTCACCACACTTTGATTCAGTACATACTCATTTTGGCACCGTGGACAGATATAGAGCTAAATCACAAATTGTAGCCTAGAGGACATGTTTATTTATAAGAATATTTGGCTAACTTCTTTATTGAAGTAAATATTAGTTCCTACTGCAGTACTGTTGGGGTCCAGCATGGGGCTGCAGTCCAGGAAGTCTTGGTACTGTGTCCAAGGCACCACCGGCTCAGGCAGCTCCCGCAGGTACAGCTTGAGGAGCGACGCCACTGTGTGGACATCTGTGTCACTGCAGGGCACAAAACAGTCAGAAGCGGTGCACGAGCACACCCACACACAGTCACACGTGCACACACATGCAGGCACACATGCATACACATGCACATGCACACACACACAAACAAAAACATACAGTTGTGCTGAGTGCATTTCTATTTTGTGTTGAATCCAGCTACAAATCAGTTTGTCCCCCTTTTCAACAAATGTGTCACAATAGAGAGCTCCGCGTGGGGAGAAGGTTCTTATAAAACTGTCTTTCTCTGTCTACTAGGACAGGATGTGGTGTAAGCCACAGAGCACTAACAGCAGAAAAGTGTATCAGGCATCTCTGTACTATCATCCTCACTGCATCTCTCTCATCTTACTATGCAACCTTTAGAAAAGAAGCCAACGGGATTTCAGTTTGTATAAAAAGGGCGTAATAATTGTCTGTTTGTACATTGGCGCCCTTGAACGTTCCTTCAAACGCTCTTATGTAAGTTAGCTTAGCTTAGTTTAGCGCTGAGACATCTCACATTGGGAAGGAAGGTCTCTCTCCGGCGTTGAACGCGTCCCTAAACTGTTTGACTGTGTTGTCTTGTCCCGGCAGTCTGAAGATGCCTTCCTCGCTTAGTCCGTGTTCTCTGATGAACTCTGCACACTTTTGCACCAGGATGGGCACCATGTGGGGGCCGAATCGCTGCTCGTAGGTTACCGTATCACCCAGGCCCTTGCCAAATATTGCTGAGAGGGAAGGAGAGCGGTTAGAGTAAGTCACAGACCAAACTGGAGAATCAGAGACAGGGTTTTTCAAGTTTGTGGCTAGTTCCTCATGGGTTGCGGCTTTATGTCATGGGCCCGAGGACAATTCGAAAAAGAGTCCTTGAACCAAAAGTCAAGAAAATAAGTTCAGATGACTAGAGACCCGCTTTTTCCTGACCATGTGACCTGACCAGGAAAAACCTATTCTGGGTCCTAGTTATATGTTTTGTTCCTGGTCAGGTCCCTTGGTCAGGGAAAACTCTTGTCCTTTAATGTCAGCAGACTATCTGTACCTCCACTAGAGGGTGATCCAACCACCCTGCGCAGCGTGCGGACCCACTCCTCCATCTCACTGTGGGAGTTGGCCATGAGGACGTACGGGTGCCGCTCCCGATCACCACTGCTGCCTGGAATACAGAGAGGGTATGACTATCCAACATACTGGGATACATCATACATAGATTGAAAGGTATATCTTTCATTACTCTCTCAACAGAGAGACATGGTGAGGTGGAGGCTGAGAGAGAGAAATGGTGAGGTGGAGGCTGAGAGAGAGACATGGTGAGATGGAGGACGAGAGAGAGACATGGTGAGATGGAGGCTGAGAGAGAGACATGGCGAGATGGAAGACGAGAGAGAGACATGGTGAGATGGAGGCTGAGAGAGAGACATGGTGAGATGGAGGACAAGAAAGAGACATGGTGAGATGGAGGGCAAGAGAGAGACATGGTGAGATGGAGGACAAGAGAGAGACATGGTCAGATGGAGGACAAGAGAGAGACAATTGTGAGATGAGGCCAAGAGAGAGACATGGTGAGATGGAGGACAAGAAAGAGACATGGTGAGATGGAGGGCAAGAGAGAGACATGGTGAGATGGAGGACAAGAGAGAGACATGGTGAGATGGAGGACAAGAGAGAGACATGGTGAGATGAGGCCAAGAGAGAGACATGGTGAGTTGGAGGGCAAGAGAGAGACATGGTGAGATGAGGCCAAGAGAGAGACATGGTGAGATGGAGGGAAAGAGAGAGAGACATGGTGAGATGAGGCCAAGAGAGAGAGAGAGAGAACACAGAGAGAGAGAGAGAGAGAGAGAGAGAGAGAGAGAACACACAGAGAGAGAGAGAGAGAGAGAGAGAGAGAGAGAGAGAGAGAATGAGACAGAGAGAGAGAGAGAATGAGACAGAGACAGAGACAGAGTCAGAGTCAGAGTCCGAGACAGAGACAGACTGAGACCGTCTTCTGCTTACGTGGTATAATCTCAAAGAGGAATTTCCCTGGATCATCTTGATTCTGTGGGAGTTTGTTGACTTTACTGAACCTCAGCTGGATTACACCCTGGGGACAGAGAGACAGACTGTCACTGACATCTTAGTAAACAACGCATACATGTCTAGGCTACAGGAAACACAGGGAAGGACTTCAATAAAGATGGAAACATGCTAACTGAATATTGACAGCAGTAGTGTTGTTTGGATGCTTGAAGGTTTTCCTAACCACATGACCAGATCAGGAAAAGCCAAAGTTAAAGGCTATAACTAGAGCCTAGACCGATCTGCCTTCTTCTCTACCCCATCTCTCACCTGGACAGTCCCCTCCTTTTCGTCTTTATGGTAGGTCAGTGTGCTTCCTCTCAGCACAAAGTAGCGCAGCTGCCAGTTCTTTACGATGGACCTCTGCTTCTTCAGCCAGCCAGCCTTCAGAGGCCTCTCCATGGACCTCCTGGTGGAGCCGGGCGAGCCTAACCCTGGGCTGCCCTCTCCAGGCATCACACTCCTAGACCGCGCTGCAGCAGAGCAGAAACAAACAGAACAGCCGTACTGTTAACGAGAGCCTTATTAAGAGACACTTCACTAAACACAGCCAGGATGTCAACAAGGCTCTCAACATCCGTCAAGTCAGGTCTTCCTCTTTTATTAATTTGAACACGCATCAATCTGACTTGCGGCAGATAGAAGTGGTGGCCTGGCAGGAAACAGGCCGCCCCTGTCTGACCTGCCAAGCTTCCTGTTTAAGGTGCATGCTTCTAGATTCTAGTCGTGATTGTTCAATGGTAGGAAAATAGTGACCTACAAAGACACTGTGCCTTCAACAATCATGTACAATAGACTACAGGGAAGGGCAACACAAGAACAATAACACAGTACATGGTCTCAACTAGGCCTAAATGTAGACACGGTTGAGTCATTTGTCCTTTACTAACAGGCCAGTCATTGCTCAACAACATGATGACTTACTGTCTAAGTTGTCTGTGGATGATCTCAGAAGAGAGCATGAGAGAGATAAACGGAAGAGTATGAAGAACGGCTGGAGATGGGGGTAGAGTTGTAGGCTACGTGACACAATATGGAGAGAGAAAATCACGCATTGATTGGCACGCAGGGTGGTACTGTAGCTCGCTGGACAGATGGTGTGATTGTGATTGAGAGTGTTCGCTCACTTGTCGTGTAATTCACCGTGATCTCCCAGGCCAGATGAAAGAAGAGAAGAAGACGAGCCTGGCTATATAAACAGGACGTGACTGCATCGATGGGGGAAAGACTTTGAAGGCCCCCACCTAAAACGCAGACCCTTTGGTCTGTTTTAACAGCGTCATCCCTTGAAGAGGGCCATGTCAAAGGACTCTGGACAAACCTCTGGCCCACACACAGTGAAGGATGAGACGCCACGAAAAAAGGAAAGACGGACACAGACCCTTGAGGAACTTTTCAACTGGACCCGGGACCTCCTAGACCCAGGAGTCCCAATGGAGGCATGAATAAGATGTTCAACTTCTCAATCAAACAGAGCTTGTTGCAAGAATGCCAGCTCTTTCACGTCAGTGGGAATAGTGAGGGGTTGAACGTGCGTGGCCGTGGCACAATCCTATTGAGTGTACAAAGAGTCAGCAGAAATAGATGTAGTTCCAAATAAGGGTCTCAGTTACATGAATATTTAACCCCTAGAGACCAGTCCTAAATGGCACACTATTCCCTATGCAGTGCACTACTTTTGACCAGAGCTTTATGGGCCCTGGTCAAAAGTAGGGTACTAAATAGGGAATAGCGTTCTAACTTCAGCAGTTGAAATGACAGAACACACTGGCCCCATTCAGTTGCATGACTATACATATTCATTCTGTGTACATATTTCTTATCCCTCCCTACATAATGCCATTGACATGTATGGCTTTTGATCCTCTGATGAACAATCAAGGGTAGCCATGCAGTAGATAAAATGTGTGTACAGTGTACAGGTGTGAGAGAAATTATAGAAGTCATCAGGCCTTCTCACACAGTCGCTCTCATACACAAACACACACACACACACACACACATACACACACACACACACACACACACACGAGTCTGCAGAGTCACAGCTACTGTTCTGACATTTCATCAACTTCCTGCTGAAAGTACCCAAAGGGCACAGAGAAAATGAGAAACGCCTTGCTGCCTGAACTATAGCACTACATTTTCTTGAGATGAGGACTGGGGTTAAGTTCTCAGGGTTGTGAGTAACTGACTGGTAAAGTATACCGTGTGATAAATTAAGCAATCCTAGAAGTCAATCAATCAATCAATGTATTTATAAAGCCCTTCTTACATCAGCTGATGTCACAAAGTGCTGTACAGAAACCCGGCCTAAAACCCCAAACAGCAAGCAATGCAGGTGTAGAAGCACGGTGGCTAGGAAAAACTCCCTAGAAAGGCCGGTAACATAGGAAGAAACCTAGAGAGGAACCAGGCTATGAGGGGTGGCCCTCGTAGCATAAGAAGTCACTTCTTTTCATAGAAATAACAAGTCACTTGTCTCCCAGCAATGCTGATGTGTATCCACTAAACTACATAAACCTGTTCATCATAAATAGAAGTATCCACACTGTTTTCACTGACAGGTTGAGGACAACTGCACCATTCCACTAATAGTTTCAGTATGAAGTCATGACATTGCCATATAAGGCTGTAGCGGCTATATATGTATTCACATGCACTCATGCACTGTCTTGTTAAGTTATAGGTGCACCACACCTGCTGTAATCAGGTGCATGATCCTTCTGTAAGCCAGGGCCCTGGACCACAAACACAGCTTAACACAGAAATATAACCAAGTATAAGAACAACAGTCTAAATAAAACACTCTCAGTATGCCGCTGGCACACACAGTGCCACAGTCAACCTCATGTCTAGGGATGGCTGGGTTACATTGTAAATGTAATCCATTATAGTTACTAGTTAGTTAGCTGTCCAAAATTGTAATCACTGACGTAACTTTTGGATTACCCAAACTCAGTAACGTAATCTGATTCCTAATTCCTTTTAAAAAGCATTAGAAGAAGACAGAAGGGATCCATCAAATGCATTCGGTGTGTCATCATAGTAGTCTCTGACTTGTGGTCATACCCACTCAGATGGATCAAAGTTAAAGGTCCAATGCAGCTGTTTTTATCTCAATATCAAATCATTTCTGCGTAACAATTAAGTAACTTAATGTGATTGTTTTAAATTAAACTGGTCAAAAAGAAACAAAAGTAGCTTCTTAGGAAAGAGCCATTTCTCAAGCAAGAATTTTGCACGGACTCTGGGAATGGTCAGAGTGGGGAGGGGAAAACTGAACATTTGCTGTTATTGGCAGAGAGGTTTAGAACTCTCTTATTGGTCTAGTAGCTAATGTACTCCCTGGTGATATCACCAGGCAAGCCAAAACTCCATTCCACCAAAACAGGCTGAAATTCTAAGCGTTTTTTTCTACATTCTCACAATTTCACAGCAATTGTTATTATTCCAACCACAAAATGTGGAAATATAACTTTAGAAAATCCTATTTTTGACTGCACTGGGCCATTAAACCCACAGGTCCAGTCTCTATACCTCTTCATAGACGCGTGTAACACACATGCACTAGTGTACAATGCAACTGATGATACAACAACACATTTTCCTATTTACGCAAATGCAATGACTCCCAAGAATGCTAAATGTTTAGGATAACATCCAGTAACTTACCTATTCTAGATGTTTCAGCTTTGAGGGTACTGAAGTCCCAGTTCCGAGGTAGCTTGAGAGACATTATTGCTCCTTCATAGAAAAGATCAGTATCTCACTTCACAACACACGCACACACACACACACACACACTCACATATATACACACAGCACACACACATGTATGAGGGGTTTTGCTGTAGATCTCCAGTCTGTCTGTCACATTAAAACCTCTCTGTATCTGACTTCCTACTTCCTGTATAGCTGCTAATCTATCTTTTCATTTTTTTTCAACATGTCAAAACACGTTCTTTCATGTTCCCTCTACTTCCCTCTAGATACATGTTCTGCTAATCTAATACTTCGCCACACTGTAAATACCCCCTCTCCAGGTAGGTATATCATAGCAAGTGCTCTACGATAGCAGGTTTCAAATGACGAACCATTCACCAGTGTCACTTAACCACTGGTCTCCCTTTATTCTCTCTCAGGAGGAAGTGGGTTTTGTTTCTGGGTTGCAGTCTCTTCAAGCGGTGGCAATGTCGCTTAAAGGCAACATGCAGCCTAGGGTATGTGTTCACAGCCATACATTTCAACTAGATTTTTGTACATCTAAAATTGTAACATTGTGGCTTGCTGTTACAGCATTGGTGATTTATTTTAGAAGTTGTGCACTGATTAATATACTACAAAACTGCCCTAATGAGAACACACTCTGAGGAAAACTATAGTCAGGGGTGAAAGTAGACTGTAGTGTTCCTGCCTCATTCAAAGATACAGCATTCATTCTTAAAAGTCTAAGCTATTGCGGGGGGGGGGGGGGGGGGGGTTCCAAGCTGACATATAGAATTGTTTTAAGATGGTCATACTATAAATCATTTAGCTATTTGATTTGACATTTTAGGATTTGATAAAATATTGAATTTGGCCTTTACTACTGTAGGCCAGAGAAACTCATTGAATAACATATTCATTAAAGGTCAAAAGACAGTCAAAAAATACACAATAAGAAACTCGGTTTTGAAGTGTTGTCCTATATCTAGGAGATATAAAAAAGATCCGAAGATCCAATCTTTATTTTTACTATTTTCTACATTGTAGAATAATAGTGAAGACATCAAAACTATGAAATAACACATATTAAATCATGTAGTAATCAAAGAAGTGTTAAGCAAATCAAAATATATTTTAGATTTTAGATTCTTCAATGTAGCCAACCTTTGCCTTGATGACAGCTTTGCACACTCTTGGCATTCTCTTAACCAGCTTCACCTGGAATGCTATTCCAACAGTCTTGAAGGAGTTCCCACATATGCTAAGCACTTGTTCGCATACCACCCCAACAGATACACAGATGATGTAATCTCAATCGCACTCCACACCGTCCTTTCTCACCTGGACAAAAGGAACACCTATGTGAGAATGCTGTTCATCGACTACAGCTCTGCGTTCAACACCATAGCGCCCACGAAGCTCATCACTAAGCTAAGGACTCTGGGACTAAACATCTCCCTCTACAACTGGATCCTGGACTTCCTGACGGGCCGACCCCCAGGTGGTAAGAGTAGGCAACAATAAGTCTGCCACGCTGATCCTTAACACTGGGGCCCCTCAGGGGTGTGTACTTAGTCCCCTCCTGTATTCCCTGTTCACCCACAACTGCGTGGTCAAACACAACTCCAACACCATCATTAAGTTTGGGGCCAAGCTTCCTGCCATCCAGGACCTATATAATAGGCAGTGTCAGAAGAAAGCCCATAAAATTGTCAGAGACTCCAGTCACCCAAGTTATAGACTGTTTTCTCTGCTACTGCACGGCAAGCGGTACTGGAGCTCCAAGTCTAGGACCAAAAGGCTCCTCAACAGCTTCTACTCCCAAGCAATTAGACTGCTGAACAACTCATAAAAACCGCCATCGGACAATTTACATTGACCCCCCCATACACTGCTGCTACCCGCTGTTTGTTTGTTACCTATGCATAGTCACTTCGCCCCCACCTACATGTACAGATCACCTCAACTAGCCTGTACCCCTGCACGCTGACTCGGTACCGGTGCCCCCTGTATATAGCCTCGTTATTGTTATTGTGTTAATTTTTATTATTACTTTTTATTTTAGCCTACTTGGTAAATATTTTCTTCTTCTTGAACTGCACTCTTCACTGTAAAGTCTTCACTTGTATTCGGCGCATGTGGCAAATCAGGTTTGATTTGATTTAATTTGTTGGCTGCTCTTACATCCCTCTGCGGTCCAACTCATCCCAAACCATCTCAATTGGGTCGAGGTTGGGTGATTGTGGAGGCCAGGTCATCTGATCAGCACTCCATCCCTCTCCTTCTTGGTCAAATAGCCTTTACACAGCCTGGAGTTGTGCAGGGTCATTGTCCTGTTGAAAAACAAATGATAGTCCCACTAAGCGCAACCCAGATGGGATGGCATATTGCTGCAGAATGCTGTGATAGACATGCTGGTCAAGTGTGCCTTGAATTCTAAATAAATCACAGACAATCTCAACAGCAGAGCACTCCCACACTATCACACCTCCTCCTCCATGCTTCACGGTGGGAACCACACATGCGGAGATCCTCCGTCCACATACTCTGAGTCTCACAAAGACAGGGCGGTTGGAACCAACAATCTCCAATTTGGACTCATCAGACCAATGGACAGATTTCCACTAGTCTAATGTCCATTGCTCGTGTTTCTTGGCCCAAGCAAGTCTCTTCTTATTATTGGTGTCCTTTAGTAGTGGTTTCTTTGCAACAATTCGACCATGAAAGCCTGATTCACGCAGTCTCCTCTGAACAGTTGATGTTGAGATGTGTCTGTTACTTGAACTCTGTGAAGCATTTATTCGGGCTGCAATTTTTAAGCCTGGTAACTCTAATGAACTTATCCTGTGCAGCAGAGGTAACTCTGGGTCTTTGTTTCTTGTGGTGGTCCTCATGAGAGCCAGTTTCATAACGCTTGATGTTTTTTTGAGACTGCACTTGAAGAACATTTTCCGCATTGACTGATCTTCATGTCTTAAAGTAATGTTGGCCTATCGTTTCTCTTTGCTTATTTGAGCTGTTCTTGCCATAACATAGACTTGGTCTTGTACCAAAGAGGGCTATCTTCTGTATACCACCCCTACCTAGTCACATCACAAATGATTGGCTCAAATGCAATAAGAAGGAAAGAAATTCCAGAAATTAGATTTTAACAAGGCACACCTGTTCATTGAAATGCATTCCAGGTCACTACCTCATGAAGCTGGTTGAGAAAATGTCAATAGTGTGCAAAGCTGTCATCAAGGCAAAGGGTGACTACTTTGAAGAATCTCAAATATAAAATATATTTTGATTTGTTTAACACTTGTTTGGTTACTACATGATCCAATGTGTTTTATTTCATAGTTTTGATGTCTTCACTAATATTCTACAATGTAGAAAAAAAAATTAAGGAAAACCCTTGAATGAGTTGGTTGGTCCAAACATGTTACTGATACTGTATATATATAATTTTTTAAACCCTTTTTTTGGGTAGGCACAAAACTACCTTCATACTTCCATCATGTTTTTAACTGATACCGGTTTCCTTCAGAAGAGTCCCGTGACCCCTGTCATCGTGTTCGTGAGAGTTTCCCCTTTCCATAGAGTGGTCATAATAGTAGTAGATAATAATATATTTTTTCGGGATGTCTCATGGTCTGAGAAACACGGCTCTAGCTCTGCCTCCTTTCATCGCAGATGCGTAAATGCGACATCGGTGGATGCAGTGGATTGAGACGCCTCCGACGACAAAGGGGAGATTATTTTATTATGTTTCTTAGATTGATGCACCAATGCGTCAATCGACTCTAGAGGGCTAATGATAACTGGAGCTGTTAGCAGATAAGAAAACGGGGAAGTTCAGAGATACAGGGAAGAACACACAGATCATGCCATCTAACATGAACAGGGTATTTACTGAAAGGCAAAGCACATTTTCTGGCATTATCAAGAATGTACAACTTCAAACGGTTTCCTAAATCAAATACAATTGAACACAAATCATTACACAATATACAATGATAATGATAACAATACATAGAAATCATCAAATATCAATATCTATCACAGCAAAAGTGAAACAAGACCCACAGGAGGGTATATGCGACGTGTGAACAGCAAAACATAGCAGGTACAGTTGAAGTAGGAAGTTTACATACACTTAGGTTGGAGTCATTAAAACTCGTTTTTCAACCACTCCACAAATTTCTTGTTAACAAACTATAGTTTTGGCAAGTCGGTTAGGACATCTACTTTGTGCATGACACAAGTCATTTTTCCAACAATTGTTTACAGACAGATTATTTCACTTATAATTCACTGTATCACAATTCCAATGGGTCAGAAGTGTAGGTAACTAAGTTGACTGTGCCTTTAAATAGCTTGTAAAATTCCAGAAAATGATGTCATGGCTTTAGAAGCTTCTGATAGGCTAATTGACATAATTTGAGTCAATTGGAGGTGTACCTGTGGATGTATTTCAAAGCCTACCTTCAAACTCAGTGCCTCTTTGCTTGACATCATGGGAAAATCAACATAAATCAGCCAAGACCTAATAAAACAAACATTGTAGACCTCCACAAGTCTGGTTCCAAATGCCTGAAGGTACCACGTTCATCTGTACAAACAATAGTACGCAAGTATAAACACCACAAGACCATGCAGCCGTCATACCACTCAGGAAGGAGACGCGTTCTATCTCCTAGAGATGAAAAAAGTGAAAATCAATCCCAGAACAACAGCAAAGGACCTTGTGAAGATGCTGGAGGAAACAGGTACAAAAGTATCTATATCCACAGTAAAACAAGTCCTGAAAGGCCGCTCAGCAAGGAAGAAGCCCCTGCTCCAAAACCGCCATACAAAAGCCAGACTACGGTTTGCAACTGCACATGGGGACAAAGATCATACTTTTTGGAGAAATGTCCTCTGGTCTGATGAAACCAAAATAGAACTGTTTGGTCATAATGACCATCGTTATGTTTGCAAGCCGAAGAACACCATCCCAAACGTGAAGCACGGGGGTGGCAGCATCATGTTGTGGGGGTGCTTTGCTGCAGGAGGGACTGGTGCACTTCACAAAATAGATGGCATCATGAGAAAAAAAAATTATGTGGATATATTGAAGCAGCATCTCAAGATATCAGTCAGGAAGTTAAAGCTTGGTCGCAAATGGGTCTTCCAAATGGACAATGATGCCAAGCATACTTCCAAAGTTGTGGCAAAATGGCTTATGGACAACAAAGCCCAGGTATTGGAGTGGCCATTACAAAGCCCTGACTTCAATCCCATAGAAAATTTGTGGGCAGAACTGAAAAAGTGTGTGCAAGCAAGGAGGCCTACAAACCTGACTCAGTTGCACCAGCTCTGTCAGGAGGAATGGGCCAAAATTCACCCAACTTATTGTGGGAAGCTTGTGGAAGGCTACCTGAACCGTTTGACCCAAATTAAACCATTTAAAGGCAATGCTACTAAATACTAATTGAGTGTATGTAAACTTCTGACCCACTGGGAATGTGATGAAATAAATAAAAGCTAAAATAAATCATTCTCTCTACTATTATTCTGACATTTCACATTCTTAAAATAAAGTGGTGAGCCTAACTGACCTAAAACAAGGAATTTTTACTGGGATTAAATGTCAGGAATTGTGAAAAACTGAGTTTAAATGTATGTGGCTCAGGTGTATGTAAACTTCCGACTTCAACAGTATGCATACGTTCCATAATGTCCTGGCTAGCTTGGTAAGATTCATATACTACTAAAATAGAACTGTGTGATAGGAAATTGCACAATGATAGCCTATTTCATGAGCTGCATAAAATAGGTATGCTCAATATTATGATTAACCTATTGCTGAGGGAAATTCTCATTTATGTAAGAGCAAGTCGCTAAGGAGGAATAATGATGCTCATTTCCCCCTATAAGTGGTTTCCTTTCAACCTTCAGGAGATGGAATGCATCGAACTGCAGTGTTGCAGATGGAATAATAACCTTGCTGCTTTTAAGTGCAATACCGGCAGAGGCTCAAAAAATAGGCCAAAGAGGACTCTCAATTATGAAAAAGCTATTTTAGCCTTTAGCGCACTCTAGTGGCAGCTATCTGTAATACAGACATGGTATTGGCACAGTACTGTTAGTACCACCAATGAAGTCCAAGGGAAATGTACCCCCTTCTCACTGGTTGGGTTCCGACTTTACTTCTATTAATACCTCCCTTAACTACACATCATGAGACATCGCAATAGGTTCCCTTTCTTGAGCGCATCACACAGATAGCACATACTCAGTAAGAGCTTCTATAGACAGACAACACCAGCCAATATCAGGAAATACAAGACTAGCTAATGCACCAGATACCACAGCAATAAGAGAGAAAATAGCGACACGCGTATTTGAACAAAGTCTCTCCTCTAGTCCTATATTACCTGAATATTTCTCTGAACATTAGCTAAATGTGTGAGTTATGTAAATGTACAAAACAGAAGAATATAGAGAATATAATTTCTAAACTGCTGGATTTGGATGATATAATAATAATAATAATATAGAAAAACAAAGGTAAGTTTAATACCAGTACACTAGAGTATACAATTCACAGAATAACAATAACAGGCAAGGTAGAGAAGACTGACATAACATCAAATAATTATCACAAAAATGTATAGGGGGTAAAAATCATGTAACATGTGGGTACTGTGTGTTTAAAGTAGGCATTTCAAGGAGTAGAGCTGCATGGTTTTTGGAGTGTGTAGAGGTCTCCCTCTGTCGAGGGGCTTTCCATATCAATGGAGACAGATGGGATGGAAGGTGAGGATGTGAAGCACAGAGACATAATGGCAGTGGAGGTGTAGAGTAATGCAGACGCTTGCCCAATACGAAACATACCTCATTGTCTTTTTAGTCACCGGATTCCCCATTATCCCCCCTTCCTGTAAGTATAGGATCCTACATGGACTTTTCACAGCCTACATTTATACTTGATATTGCTTTGTTTCTTTTCCTGTTACATTCACAGAATAAAATGTGATACTTATGATACTCAATCCTACATAAAACATTTTACTGACAGAAACGGAGGTACCTTTTCAATATCTTTGTAGCTAGTGATTGTTCAAGTTCAAGATGCATGAGGCTTGGCTTGATATAATTAGACCTAGGCTACTCCAAATATAATGTATCAGTCTACAACATGGGCCCAATCCCGAGTTACTGTACACATATGGCATCAATTGATGATCGACTGGTTATACAGTAAATCAGCATCGGGCCCTATGTGATCAGTCAGAGTGAAAGATAATCTGTATGTGGGTCAGTCAGCCTGCAACACACCCATCTATTCAATTAAACACATAAAATCCTAATATTCATAGATAGATGAGCCTCGGGCCGTATTTGTAAAGCATCTCAGAGTCGGAGTGCTGATCTAGGATTTTGTCCTCGCTGTTCATATAATTTTATCCACTATGATCTTAAAGGCTTATCTGATCCTAGATCAGACAGCACTACTACTCTGAGACACATAAAGATGCAGAAATTGCTTCATCATTTCCTGGTTGCTAAAATGCTAATAGTTCGCCTAATTTCAGTTTATGTTGCAAAACAAGCAAGTATAGTGTAGTAGAGAATCATTGTTCCATCTAAAACGCTGTGAAATATATTTTCCATAAACAAAAATATTGTATTTTCAGTTGTTTGAAGCTGGTTTACAAAACTTAAAGTAAAAGACCCAAAAACAAAACTTAAGAACGCGAAGAATAGAAATAGATAGAACATATCTACCGCTTTTTAGACGTACTTTCAATGAGAATTACAGACCTATAACTCACATTTCGATGTGAATATGGTTGGGTCGCCCAAAAAGTTACATATTGTAGCTTTAAAGAATACAGGCCCTGGTTTCCCCACTAACACCATTAATGTCATATCACACTCAGATTGGTCTATAGACTGGTCCTTGTAAATGAACACTTGACACCGGGTACAACCAAGGAGAAGAGTTTAACCATTTATGTTCATGTGACCACAAAAGCCCCTTGGTGGTGATCTCACAATGGCAACCAGGAGGAAATACATCAACAGCATCTGTAGCTTTTATGTAGCTTTACAAAATATATTCTTAGTTCACCTGGTGAGATTGATTATGAAATAGGTGTTACTACTGTTCTCGACCCACAGGAGGGGTGTGTAACCATGAGCACTATCTGTGAGCCTGGGGTTGCATCCCAAATGGCACGCTATTCCCTTTATAGTCCACTACTTTCGACCAGGGCCCACAGTGCTCTGGTCAAAAGCAGTACAGTATATAGGGAATAGGCTGCCATTTGGGACACACTACCAGAGTTTGTACTATCAGGCTGTGGTAGTGTGGTCTGAGAGGGAACAGACTTGGCAGTGCAAAAATCATTAGCATGAAATGCTAGCAAAGTGATTATGTGACTCCATTACTGTCCCATAGCTTTGGAAACTGTACACAGCATTCACTCCACCAGCCTGGCACTTCCTATATAACACTCTATAACAGCTGAAAACAAGTGTGTGTCTGCCTCTTAGAAGATTAAAACATATATTTTTTTAAAGTATGGTGGTCATTTGTAACTATTCTTCAATTACAAACGCTGATGTAAACATGGACGGTGTCCCATCTCACTCATTCCTATGAGAACCTCAACAGTGGCCATCGGAACCAGAAATACATGGCGCATATAGAGAGAAAGAGATACAGTATATATACACTGAACAAAAACATAAACGCAACATGTAAAAGTGTTGGTCACATTTTTCATGAGCTGAAATAAATGATCCCATAAATGTTCCATATGCACAAAAAGCTTATTTCTCTCAAACTTTGTGCACTAATGTGTTTACGTCGCTGTTAGTGATCATTTATCCACCTGACAGGTGTGGCATATCAAGAAGCTGATTAAACAGCATGATCATTACACAGGTGCACCTTGTACTGGGGACAATAAAAAGCCACTAAAATGTGCAGTTTTGTCAAACAACACAATTCCACAGACCCAGTTTTGAAGGAGTATGCAATTGGCATGCTGACTGCAGGAATGTCCAACAGAGCAGCTGGCAGATAATTGAAGGTTCATTTCTATACCATAAGCCACCTCCAACATAATTTTAGATCATTTGGCAGTACATCCAACCAGCCTCACAACCGCAGACCACGCCAGCCCAGGACCTCCACCTGTGGGAGCGTCTGTGTGGAAAAACACATTCTGATTGGCTGGACCTGGCTCCCCAGTGGGTGGGTCCTACAGTATGCCCTCCCATGGCTGCACCCCTGCCCAGTCATGCGAAATCCATAGACTATGGCCTAATTAATTTTTATAAATTTACTGATTTCCTTCTATGAAGTATAACTCAGTAAAATCTTTGAAAGTGTTAACTTTATATTTTTGTTCAAAACAGCTCTGGCTGTCATCCACCATGAACTGATCTTTGATAACGGAACTTGATTGGCAAATAAATAACCATCGCTAAAACCCTAACATATCAGTCCCACACAAAAATAATTGTTTTACATAAAACCTGTGTAGTAAACTATCAGAAATGGCAATGAAATATTTTTTGAAATACCAACTAGTCTTCCTATACTATTCATTTGTCATTTTACAACTGTGTACTCCATCCAGTGCAGGAAACAGTTTGACCCTTGACCTCCATTCCGTAACACTAATGACATACTCAATAATCCGGTCAAATCCCTAGTGGTGTTTTGTTCCTAATTTAGACAGTCCACTTCCTCTAATGGTTCTACCCCCACATGACATCACACACACACACACCATTTAGCTGGATGTGAACGAAGCTGCAGGTGAAGCATGAGTGGCTACAATGACACCCTTTATAGTGCACTACTTTTGACCAGGGAGCCAATAGGGCTCAGATCAAAAGTAGTGTAGTGTATAGGAAATGGAGTGCCATTTGGTAACCAGAGAGACACACACATATGCAGCATGACATATGCCATTAGCAGAGTGAATCTCTGCGGGGTAAAATGCACATAGACAAAACACAGATTTAATGGAAGATACCAATGTAAAAACTTAACCACCAATATTATAAATACAAACAATTATTACAACGAATGAAGTAAATAAAACAGGCAGGGTGACAGGATGAGGACAATACAGTGTGAGTATGTTGAGCAGTGCATTAAAACATATATGTATCATTAAATATTCTCACACACACTAAAGGTATAGAATATTCTGTATACATGTGGAAATGTACATCTGACCTCATTGTGGTACACAAAGTGGCATGACTGTTGTAGATAATATGGCTGACATGACTAAATAAACAGGTACAGTAACTCAGACAACCTGAAACACTGAAGGAAAACAGTTTAGGACACACTGTCATAATGTACACATTCTCTGTCACACACACACACACACAAAATGGAATGACCCAAAGGCTGGAGTTATTTTCTCACACAAGCGCTACACTACTTCCCACACCTCCAGGGCTTTCTGGTGCCAGGGGGCTGCCCTCCCAGCCCCAGTAGGGTGACCCCGGCCCTGACCGTGGGGGTCCTAGGCTTCCTCCTCCAGCAGACCCCTCTCTGTCAGGTGGGTCTTAAGGGAGTTGAAGATGTGGAGCTGCTGGTCCAGGCGCAGGGCTAGGAGTTGCTGGACCACCTTGGCAGGGTTAGGGCCCCTGGAGACAGAAGATTACACAACGGATCACATACAGGGCGATATTTTGACAGCACAAAGAGGTCTCCAAGAAAGGCCTGGTTAGTCAAACTGGTTGAGGCTGCAGCTCATGTCTCTATACAACAGCAAATCCACTGGGAGAGAATCACAAATTATAAACTGGGTGGCTGGAGCCCTGAATGCTGATTGGTTGACAGCCGTGGTATATCAGACCATATAGCACAGGTATGAAAACCTTTATTTTTACTGTTGTATTTGTATTTAAGGCAGCACCTACTCCTTCTGGGGTCCAGCTAAATTAAGGAAGTTCATAACATTTTAAAAACATTACAATACATTCACAGACTGTGCCATCAGGCCCCTACTTCACCACTACCACATATATACAATAAAACATCCATGTGTACGTGTCTATGTTTGTGTTGCTTCACAGTCCCCTCTGTTTTTTTTATCTGTTAAAAAAAATATTTAAAAAATATAATTTTACTGCTTGCATGAGTTACTTGATGTGGAATAGAGTTCCATGTAGCCATGGCTCTATTTAGTACTGTGCGCCTTCCATAGTCTGTTCTGGACTTGGGGACTGTGAAGAGACCTCGTGGCATGTCTTGTGGGGTATGCATGGGTGTCCGAGCTGTGCGCCAGTAGTTCAACGATGGTGACCAGTTTATAATAGCAATAAGGCACCTCGGGGGAGTTTGATATGGCATTCAGAAAGTATGAATGACTTTTTCCACATTTTGTTACATTAACGCCATATTCAAAAACTAAAACAATTCTACCCCCATAATGACAAAGCAAAAACAGGTTATACATTTTTGCAAATGTATTAAACATAAAAAACTGAAATATCACATTTACATAAGTATTCAGACCCTTTACTCAGTACTTTGTTGAAGCACCTTTGGCAGCGATTACAGCCTCGAGTCATCTTAAGTATGATGCTTCAAGCTTGGCAGACCTGGATTTGGAGAGTTTCTCCCATTCTTCTCTGCAGATCCTCTCTGTCAGGTTGGATGGGGAGCGTTGCTGCACAGCTTTTTTCAGGTCTCTCCAGAGATGTTTGATCGGGTTCAATTCCGGGCTCTGACTGGGCCCCTCAAGGACATTCAGAGACTTGTCCCAAAGCCACACCTGCATTGTCTTGGCTGTGTGCTTAGAGTCATTGTCCTGTTAGAAGGTGAACCTTCCAGTCTTGGGTCCTGAGCAGGTTTTCATCAAGGATCTCTCTGTACTTTGCTCTGTTCATCTTTCTCTCAATCCTGACTAGTTTCCCAATCCCTGCTGCTGAAAAACATTCCCACAGCATAATGCTGCCACCACCACGCTTCATCGTAGGGATGGTGTCAGGTTTTCTCCAGACGTGACACTTGGCATTCAGGTCAAAGAGTTCAATCTTGGTTTCAACAGACCAGAGAATCTTGCTTCTCATGCCTTTTGACAAACTCCAAGCGGGCTGTCATGTGCCATGTGCCCGCTTGGCTTCCATCTTGCCACTACCATAAAGGCCTGATTGAGCTCCAGAGTTCCTCAGAGTGGACATCTGGTTCTTGGTCACCTCCCTGATGAAAGCCCTTCTCATTCGATTGCTCAGTTTGGCCAGGCGACCAGTACTAAGAAGAGTCTTGGTGGTTCCAAACCGCTTCCATTTAAGAATGATGGAGGCCACTGTGTTCTTGGGGAGCATATACCACACCCCCCCGCGCCGTATTACTTAAATATAATTATATATGTTTTCACCTGTTAACACATCAGCATTGTCAGCCAAAGCAATTAATAAGCCTGTGGTGTTCTAGCTAGTTACCTGATGAAGCTGGCGATGTAGACGTTGACGAACGTAGCCATGAGGTACTGGCAGTCGAAGCGGTCCATGATGCCACCGTGGCCGGGAATTGTGTTGGCAAAGTCCTGGAATAACAGGCCAGACGGACATGGTGACATCAGGGCAATAGGGCATCAGAGCAGAGGACAACATAACACACAGCTGGTGCACTGCGGAGACCCTTTGCTCAAGCAAAGTCAAAAGTAAGGCAATGCAGAGACTGCGTGAAACTGCAGTGGATCACAAACTACGGTGAAACAACCAAGTGGTTCCGGAAGCATAGATCATGAGCACGGCCAACTAAGGCTACTCAATTCTAGTGAGTCCACCGGGCCCAGTGATAACAGTGGTGAGGGGTTCTGACAGTCACCTTGATCTTGAAGGCCCTCTTAAAGCCGCTGGCAAAGAAGCCTCCGAAAGGTCCCATGAGGGAGGCAAAGGCAGACAGGGAGATGCTGTGAATCTGAAATGGGTAGAGGCGCAGTGTGGGCTGGAGACAGAGAGAGAAGAGAGACGTTAAACTGGTCTCACATATGGTCAAACCGTTTCGACAAAAATAGGACAAATAAGGAGACATTTAGGACAGGGAAGGGAAACTGTTTTGAAGGCCCTCAGATCAATGTATTTAATTTTTTTGGAACTCAGTCTGGGTCTCAACTTAACATTGGAGTTAGAATAGTAGAATGCATAAGGTGCCATTTCAAAATGTGGTTGTGTATCAACAGTTTCTCTCTTGTTATGTCGGTCACTGATAGTCACTCAGCCCATGTCGGCTAACATTTTTTCAGATTGGTAATTTAGTCTAGCGGCCAGCTATCTAAACTCATAGTAATCAAGGTCAAATTAAAGCCCGTGGGGCCACCATTGATTTCGTTAGTCAGTCTCACTCAGATATCATATTAAAAACTGCAAATCTTCTCTCTGCCCAATAGCAAAATGTGTATAATTGGAGCAAACTAGCTTTAAAACAGCAACATTCTCTCTCCACCCCATGGCAAAAATGTGTAGACTTGCACAAAATTAACTCTAAAAATGTTTTGTTTTTTTAAATGTTCTCTCTGGGGCACCTTAGACCAGACAGAGATCATAAGCAGAGACCAGCCAACCAGACGGAGAGAGAACAGATCAGACTCACCCATCCAGTGAGTGACTCGAGGGCGGCAGGCAGGGCATAATCCTGCAGCTGGAACAGGTCAGAGGGTTCACAGTCCACCTCAAAACTGTTACGGTCGCTGTTAAACTCCACCGGACACACAAAGAAGCTGTAGCCCGCCATCACATAGGACAACTGGATAGAGCAGGAGAAAGGGAGTAAGATAAGACTAATAGACACATTTAAATACAAAACTTTTGCACTTAGTTATGGCAATTTCTTACCAGGATCCCAAACACAACAGTTGAAAAGAATCCGCCAATGAAGCCCTCCCAGGTTTTCTTAGGAGACAGCTGCACGGAAAACAGCCACGTTAACACATTAAAGAGTGTTCAAACCTTGGAAGATGCAACATACCCATGACATATTCATAGGATCGCTACGTTGCCTGTTGACCATAGCTGTGTGACTGACAGTGCCAGTCTTGCTAACCTTAATGAGTGGAGTACGTCCAAAGAAGAAGCCAAACATGTAGGCCATGATGTCATTGCAGATCACACAGGAGATGGGCACGATGAACCTAGACAGAGAAGGAGAGAGGAACTGGTATCAACAACTGGGGCATATTCAATGGAGTGTCGTACGTTGTGCATAGCGCAGACAACTATTTACTCTACAAGAGACAGAGCGTGTCTCTTCTACATCGTTCATTTCCCTGAATGTTCTGTAAATAAGCCCCTGCCATGGTGCAATTACATCAGCTAATAGTATTTTTCACTCTGCAGTCGGCTCTCCCACTAGAGGCCTTCACGGATCCACCGTACCCGAATAACCGAGAACTGACCTGGGACCAGAGCGGGTCCGGATCCAGAATTCTAAATAAATGTCATGGATCTGGATCCGATCTGATATGATTGTCACTGGTGTGTGTAAATTGGACTGACCGTACAGATCTGAACGCGACTGCTGCAGTAGAGAAATGTTATAATGTATGCTGCTGCTATTGCGTTTCACGAGAGTGGAGGGTGGCGCGTGTTGCCGTCCAATCACAAAGCGGTCAATAGGCTACAGTCATAGATCCACCGTGCATGGCGAAAGTTAGGAGATATCTAATCAATGGAAGACGGAATTAAAAGTTAAAGGAGGAGGATAGGCTACAACGACCAATAGCCAACAGGTAGGCTGCTACTTTACATTCTGAATTAAGTTATTTGTAACGGTAGGATGAGATGGTGCATGAACTGCAACCTCAATTAGCCTAACGTTAGCTAGCTTAACTAACTTCTCCCGGTTTGACGCTACTATAGTGCGAGTCGGCTTGTTGCAGTCTCCTCTCTCCATGCCTGCTCCCCAGGATCACTCGCTCACAGTACAGCCCCTCCCCAGCATGCTAGAGCGGCACCTCTCTCGTCGCTCCCTCCTCACTGACTTTATTAGCTCCGGAACTTCTTATGGATAGGCGTTCAGTCAACAGGACAGTTGTAAATCATGTAGCGCCATCTGTCATGATCTCACATTTTAGAGAAACAACAAATGTCGGTACATATAAATGTCTTATATCGGCTGAAAGCTTAAATTCTTGTTAATATAACTGCACTGTCTAATTTACAGTAGCTATTACTGCGAAAAAAAATGCCATGCTATTGTTTGAGCGCTCCTAACAACAAACCACTTTTCACGTGATAGGTTTGATAAATTCACCATGTAATATAAATGTGTCCTTCACGATTTGCCAAAATGTGCCTGGGTGACATCACACTAAATGTCATGTAGCTTACTCATACTTCAAGTTATCAGTCTGAAACTTGGCACATACACTGCTGCCCTCTTGTGGACACCATCGGAATTGTGATGGCTAGATTTGGGACCTTTCTGTTGCATTTCAAAGATGGTGGTAGGAAAAAAACAATTTTTTCCACCCTTTGTATTTTCTTCTACCAGATCTATTGTGTTATATTCTCCTACATTCAATTCACATTTCCACAAACTTCAATGTGTTTCCTTTCAAATGGAACCAAGAATATGCATATCCTTGCTTCAGGGCCTGAGCAGGCAGTTAGATTTGGGCGAAAACTTTATTTAAAAAAAAAAAGATAAAAAAAAGGGGGCTATCCCTATAAAATAGCTTAAAACATTTATTTTCTGCTGTTCCATCACTCAGATCCGATTGGACCGGGTCTGGATCCGACCAGGTCTGTTCGGGAACAGGCCCGTGAAGACCTCTACCTCCCACTGTACAGAACAGAAAGAGTGGGCTGAGTGAAAACACTCCATGTATTAACCTCTGGGTATGTCCCAAATGACACCCTAGTCCCTATATAGCCCATTTTAGACACAACCACTGAATTTGCCCTCCCATACAGTGGAAACCAACTAGTGGTCAGAGATCTGATTAGCATTGCTGTTTACAATAGTTATGTTCTCTGTGTGCTATATGTTGTGGGCTGTGTGTGTGCATGTGAGAGAGGAAGAGACAGGGACATTCCTTACCAGATCATTCCCTCAAACAGGTTGTGGATGATGAGGTGGGACTGGGTCACAACGATCAGCAGAGTTACGTGAGTCCAGCCAAACTGTCAGGGAGGAAAAACAGAATTACATACATATATATATTGTCTTAAGATCGTGTAGTATAGGATCTCTATAGAAAAGTGATATTGAGGAACCCAAAAGTTGGAAGAAAATGATTCAATTACTGTGGTATTTACACATCTCTGCTTATTTCTAAGTGTTAATGACGTGAATGGCATTTGGCAGAGCAATCCTTACTTATAGGCGTGTCATCATTGCTCTGTGGTCTTTGCAACAACACAAACAGATCCTAGAACCACTCACGTTCAAATCTGGACCTGGAAGCCAGTTTCACTGCTTAAACCCCCCCCCTCCCATTCTTGTCCACTAATGAGGGTCTGATTTAGACCTGGGACACCAGGTGGGTGCAATTAATTATCAGGTAGAATAGAAAACCAGCAGTACTCTGGACCTCATCTGACCCTAAGGGTCATCTATGAATGTTTGAACATCTTGCCCATGTTCTGTTATAATCTCAACCCCGCACAGCCAGAAGAGGACTGGCCACCCCTCATAGCCTGGTTCCCCTCTAGGTTTTGTCCTTTCTAGGGAGTTTTTCCTAGCCACCGTGCTTCTACGTCTGCATTGCTTGCCGTTTGAGGTTTTAGGCTGGGTTTCTGTACAGCACTTTGTGACATTGGCTGATGTAAAAAGGGCTTTATAAATAAATGTGATTGGGTAAAATGTAAATACCGCTGTAGACGAAGTCCTCAGGCCAGTCAGTGTGTGGCAGTTTAGCTTTAATGCAGTGTTCAGAGCTCACTCCCTTTCACCGATTGATGTGTTACTGCAGTGTACGGTGCATTCGGAAAGTATTCAGACCCCTTAACTTTTTCCACATTTTGTTATGTTACAGCCTTATTATAAAATTTATTAAATAAATTGCTTTCATCAAGCTACACAAGGACAGAGCGAAAACAGGCTTAGAAATGTTTGCAAATAAAAAAAATACCTTATTTACATAAGTACTCAGACCCTTTGCTATGAAATTCATATTTGAGCTCTACAACTTGGAGTCCACCTGTGGTAAATTCAATTGATTGGATATGAATTGGGAAGGCACATACACCGGTCTATAGAAGGTCCCACAGTTGACAGTGCACGTCAGACCAAAAACCAAGCCATCAGGTCAAAGGAATTGTCCGTAGAGCTCAGAGACAGGATTGTGTCAGAGCACAGATTTGGGGAAGGGTAGCAAAACACATCTGCAGTTTTTAAGGTCCCCAAGAACACAGTGTTCTCCATCATTCTTAAAATGGAAGAAGTTTGGAACCACCAAGACACTATCTAGAGCTGGCCGCCCGGACAAACTGAGCAATCGAGGGAGAAGGGCCTTGGTCAGGGAGGTGACCAAGATCCCGATGGTCACTGATAGAGCTCCAGTTGCTCTGTGGAGAAGGGGAAAACCTTCCAGAAGGACAACCATCGCTGCAGCACTCCAACAATTCAGGCCTTTATGGTAAAGTGGCCAGACGGAAGCCACTCCAAAAAGGCACCTAAAGGACACTGACCATGAGAAACAAGATTCTCTGGTCTGATGAACCCAAGATTGAATGCTTTGTCCTGAATGCCAAAGGTCACACCTGGAGGAAAACTGGCACCATCCCTACGGTGAAGCAAAGTGGTGGCAGCATCATGCTGTATGGATGGTTTTCAGTGGCAGTGCCTAGGAAAATAGTCAGGATCAAGGGAAAGATGAACGGAGCAAAGTACAGAGAGATCCTTGATGAAAACCTGCACCAGAGCACTCAGGAGCTCAGATTTGGGCAAAGGTGTACCTTCGAACAAGACAACGACACTAAGCACACAGCCAAGGCAACACATTAGTGGCTTCGGGACAAGTCTCCAAATTACCTGAAAATAGCTATGCAGCGACGCTCCCCATTCAACATTTGCATTTATTAATGGATCCCCATTACTCTTCCTGTAGTCCAGCAAAATTTAGGCAGTTTATACCATTTTAAAAGCATTAAAATACATTCACAGATTTCCCACCACACCATGTCCCCTCAGGCACCTACCCCACCGCTAATCTAAAGTACAAAATCCATGTGTACGTGTGTGTATAGCGTGTGTGTTATCGTGTGAGTGTATGCATGTGTCTGTTCCTATGTTGGTGTGGAATCACAGTCCCCGAGGTTCCATAAGGTGTATTTTTATCTTATTTATTTAAATCTACATTTTACTGCTGGCATCATCAGTTACTTGAAGAGACCTCGTGGCATGTCTTGTGGGGTATGTATGGGTAGCCGAGCTGAGCGCCAGTAGTTCAGACAGCTCGGTGTACTCAACATGTCAATACCACTCATAAATACAAGTAGTGATGAAGTCTCTCTCTCCACTTTGAGCCAGGAGAGATTGACATGCATATTATTAGATCTCGGGCTATGTCCAAGGACCAGCCGTGCTGCCTTGTTCTGATCAGGTGTGACAAAACTAGGCCTGTAGGACCTGCATTGTTGATAGTGCTGTTAAGAAGGTAGGGCAGCGCTTTATTTCGGACAGACTTCTCC
The DNA here is from genome assembly GCF_057628025.1 of Oncorhynchus mykiss. NCBI lineage: Eukaryota > Metazoa > Chordata > Actinopteri > Salmoniformes > Salmonidae > Oncorhynchus > Oncorhynchus mykiss. Next base: position 36,999,383 of record NC_143027.1, on the reverse strand, counting down.
CCATCTTTTAGGTACTGTTGTATCAATATGTTTTGACCATGACAGTCCTCAACTTGCTTAATTCCCACATGTTTTATTACAAGATTTAGTTGAGGATTAGGGTTTAGTGAATGATTTGTCCAAATTGTATTTACTACTTACAATGCTTTTAGTTTTAGAAATAAATTACTTTAAACTTCCCTCTAAGACTGGGGGCACACACTTTATAGTAAGTAGGCTTAAATTGAACATATGGCAAATAGGAGTGGCAATATCGTCCTCTATTATCCTCAAGTCATTTTCCATCAAAGTTGTCAGACCCCAGTGGCTTGTCATTGTTGATAGACAAGGACTTTACGGAATTCAAAATTACAATGCTTGTCTTTCATAATTTGTTCAGATATACTTGGATGTGTAGTGTCAGTGTTTGTTGCTGGCATGTCATCCCTAAGTTTGCTAATCTTGCCTATGAAAAAAATCATTGAAGTAGTTGGCAATATCAGTTGGTTTTGTGATGAATGAGCCATCTGAGTCAATGAATGATAGAGCTGAGTTTGCCTTTTTTCTCCGAAATGTAATTTAAGGTGCTCCAAAGCTTTTTACTATCATTCTTTGTTATTTATCTTTGTTTCAGTGTAGTTTTCTTTTTATTCAGTTTAGTCACATGCTTTTGAAATTTGCTTGCCATTTTGTTTGAACAGCCAGACTTATTTGCCATACCTTTTGCCTCTTCCCTCAACCATACAAATGTTCAATACTTCATCAATCCAAGATCCAATCCAAGATTTAACAGTTGTTTTCACTGACATGTTCTTAATGGGTGCATGCTTAGTAGTTACTGAAATAAACAATTTCATAAATGTGTCAAGTGCAGCGTCTGTTTGCTCCTCATTACACACAACGGACCAACAAATATTTACATCAACATAGGAATCACTACAAAACGTATTGTATGACATCTTATACACTATATTAGGCCCAGCATTATAAACTTTGGTTTTCCTAGATATGGCTACTATATTATGATCACTACAGGCAGTGGATCTGGATACTGCTTTCAAGCACATTTCTGGTTCATAGGCACATGATGACAGTATACAATATCTGTAGGATCAGCAGAGACATTCAGGGCAGTTAGAGGGACATAAATTAGGTTAGTTACATTGTATCTACCAACGCCCCTGGTGTAATGTACATTTGCTGAAGAATTATGGCAATTCTGCATCACAAATGGTAGGGATTAGCTGAGCTGGGCTTGGGTCATTGATAAGTCATTGTCTCAACACAGCCTTATAACGCTGTGAAAGGATAAAGGAACCCAAATGATTTGGGTGGATCCCATCCTCCTTATAAAATGTGTTTTGTTTCCAAAATGTATCGAAATTGTCAGAAGTTACACTCACTGAGCTGCAATAATCACGTAGCCAGTTGTGAGGAGAAAGAATCCTGCTAAAGCATTCAATGCCACGATTGAGAGGGCACAGGTCCAGATATGGGTCTTTTGTTAGTGTCTAGCAGAGTCAATCAGCTCTTTTAAAATCCGTTCATAATGTCATTAAAAACCCACATGGACTACGATAGAGTCGATTTCCATGTCCTGACGTAGTACATTCGGGAGCAGCTTAGTAATGTAAATTTACTTGAGCTCCGGGATAGGACATTGTTTTTGCACCAGGAGCGGTCACATTTCTTACCATGGAGCTGACAAAAATCACAGCTGGCAAGAAGGACGAGGAAATCTGCCCACTCCCACGGTTCACAGGAGTCGGAGAACCTTTTATGGACGGGCGAGAGGCATGATAACTTGAGCCCGTTGCAGGCGTCTGACAGATGGAGAAGCCCCGTTTGATCCAGAGCAGGGCTGAAGGTTGCCGACGTCGACATCGTAGTAGTAGGCACTGCGGCCGCAGACACAGGCACCCGAAGCGATGAACGTGCAGGAAGCTCAGGCTCCAGGAGAGCGAAACTATTCCTTGTTTGAATCCACTCTGGGCCTCTCGTTGGGAGTTTAAACTGCTTTGCGGGAGGTCGCTGTCTTCGACTTCCACGGCTTGTGACATGTGACCATCGTTGATTGCCTTGCTCCTCTTGCTGTGCTCCTTCAACTGAATGGGGAGCTCCGGGCAACACCGGCAAGTCGGATAACGACACACAAGGAATCCAACAAGCGTGAACGCCATCCAGCCACCGGCTTAGAAAATGTACACATTCCACTCTGCGTTTTTTCCAGTTTCTTACGAAGGCTGGCGACCTGTGTGATCAAGGAAGCAATTGCTGCATTGGAACTATCAGTGATCCGGATTGTCCCGAAACAAAGCGTAGTAGATACAGCTCCTACAGCGCTGAAACCATTCATTTATTTCTCCAGACAAAAAGGGCTCCATTGCAACACTAATTTAGTACCAACTTCGTTAGCTTGATGGCTAGCAGATTAGCATCTCTATCAAGCAGGCCTCAACCTTTGTTAAGCAGAATTCCGGGACAAGACATAGCGGTCCTAGCTGTTAAAAGCTTGTAGCGTCATACCCAAGAAGACTTGAGGCTGTAATCGCTGCCAAAGGTGCTTCAACAAAGTACTGAGTAAAGGGTCTGAATACTTGTGTAAATGTAATAGTTATTTTTTAATATATATTTGCAAACATTTCTAAAAATAACTGGTTTTGCTTTGTCATTATAGGGTATTGTGGGTAGATTGACGTTTTAATCCATTTAGAATAAGGCTGTAACGTAACAAAATTCCGAATGCACTGTGTTTCCTTGCAGCGCTCAGCTCTTTCACTGCCTTACATGGTCAAGCCAGAGCTCAGAACACAAAGCCTCGAGCTGTGTGTGAGTGTGAGAGAGAGAGAGAGAGAGAGAGAGAGAGACAAAGGCAGCAGATAAAGTGCCTTCAGAAAGTATTCACACACCTTTTTTCCTCATTTTGTTGTGTTACGAAGTGGGATTCAAATTGATTTAATTGTCATTCTTTGTCAACGATCTACACAAAAAACAAACCTCTAAGTGGAAGAAAAATACAACACTAATATATCTTTACTAGATAACTATTCAACCCCCTGAGTCAATACATATTAGAATCACCTTTGGCAGCAGTTACAGCTGTGAGTCTTTCTGGGTAAGTCTCGAAGAGATCTCCACACCTGGATTGTGAAACATTTGCCGATCAAAATTCTTCAAGCTCTGTCAAATTGGTTGCCGACGATCATTGCTAGACAACCATTTTTTTTTAGGTCTTTCCATACATTTTCAAGCAGAGTTAAGTCAAAACTAACTTGGTCTGTGATTAGCATCATTCAGTTTCCCATTTCCAGTCCTTAATGATTACAAGCATACCCTTAACATGATGCAGCCACGACTATGCTTGAAAATATGAAGAGTGGTACTCAGTAATGTGTTGTATTGGATTTGCACCAAACATAACACTTTGTATTCAGGACAAAATGTGAAATGCTTTGCCACATTTTTTGCAGTATTACTTTAGTGCCTTGTTGTAAACAGGAAGCATGTTTTAGAAATATTTTTATTCCGTACGTTTCCTTTTCACTCTGTCAATTAGGTTAGTATTGTGGTCATTTAACTAACTGTTTTAGAGTCCCCATTGGCCGCCTCCCGAGTGGGCAGCAGTCTAAGGCACCCGGGTTCAATCCCAGGTGGTGACAGAGCCGGCCGTGACCGGGAGACCCATGAGGCGGCGCACAATTGGCCCAGCGACGTCTGGGTTACGGGAGGATTTGGCCGGCCAGGATTTCCTTGTCCCATCGCGCTCTAGCAACTCGTCGCGGGCCAGGCGCCTGCAAGACGACTTTGGTCACCAAGCTGGATGGTGTTTCCTCTGACACATTGGTGTGGCTGGCTTCTGGGTTAAGCGAGCAGTGTGTCAAGAAGCAGTGCGGCTTGGCAGGGTCGTGTTTCGGAGGACGCATGGCTTTCTACCAAGTACGTAGCGGAGTTGCAGCAAAGGGACAAGACTGTAACTACCAATTGGATATCACGAAATTGGATATCACGCTTTGTAAATAAAAGTATACCATTGACTACAAGTGACTAGAGAAGACCAGCCAAGCCTGGTATATAAAGTGCGTGGTGCGTAATGGTTTTACAGTTTAAAATAAATCTCACTGCTCCATGGTAAAGGGTGTCAATTGACCTCAAACACTGAGTGGAAGCATTCATATATAAAATATCACCATAGTCTAGTATAGGGATAAATGTAGCAGATACCAACCGCTTCCTTGCTTCCAAAGAAAAAACAGGCCTTATCCTAAAATAAATTGTTACGCAAATGTTTTGTCCCGAACTTATTTAGGCCTGACATAACAAAGGGTTTGAACACTTTATTAACTCAAGACATTTCAGCTTTTAATTAGTACAATTTTCTAAAAACAATTCCACTTTGACATTATGGGGTAATGTGTGTAAGCCAGCGAAAAAAAATAAATAAATTGAATCCATTTTAAATTCAGGTTGTAACAACAAAATGTGGAGAAAGGGGTATGAATACTTTCTGAAGTTACTGTAGATCTGGGGTTCCCAAACTTTTTCCCTCAGGCCCCCATTACAGCATTGGGGAACCTTGTGCATTCTGCTATTACAACTTTCAACAGCAAGTTGAAAGTAGGAATGTGGTGGAGAGAAGAACCCCTACTGTGGATGAGGCCCTGGTCTTATGTCCTGGAACGGACCCAGAACACTGTTGGAGGGCTTACACGTTTTTAGGCCGGGCCACATCAATAACATAATAGTAGCCAAGAGGAAGAAGGCTCATATAATACAGAACACACAAACACTATGCCCAGTACACTACACATGCACACAAACACTCACCATGTAGAACTGCAGGCGATAGTGTTTCTTCACCAGGCTCAGCACAAACATGCAGAAACCTGCAAAAAACACAAAGAAGAGGGGAAACAAGTCAACAAAGCATTTTGGGGTCAGCCTGTTTTTAGTAGTTATTGTCATTGTTTGCTTTCAAACTGAGGACCGGTAACTGCATCCTTGTATATCATCCTGAAAACTCAATCTTCAGTGACGCATTAATGCCAATTTGGTTCTGTGTTCAGAGGATAAAAGCCTGCCAAAGTCAGTAACAGATAAAAAGACAATAACGTGAATGTGCAGCATCGAACTCTTCATTTCTTACAGTTCCAAGAATTCTATTCTTCCCCAAAGCAGAGTAAGAAGACAGCCTTCTGAGTAAGAGGCTTTTACTGAATCAAACAAATTAGATCAAGCCAATGTGACTATAATCCAGTTAGGACAACTTGGACATCTGAATATTGGATGGCAAGACATCCATCCAATTCACATGATTTGGTTAGATGGGCTTCATCAGAGAAGAACACAGCTAGCCTGGTCCCAGATCCGTGTGTGCCGTCTTGCCAACTTTATGGTCATTGTGGCGGCCACGTCACAAACAGATCTGGGACCAGGCTAGAACAAAGCACACAGTGTTCTGCTAGTTTATCTTTATAGAACTAGCTGACCCTGTGAGCTCATTCTATATTATCTGGCAGTGGGGAGATGGCCCGATTACCTTAAAAGCCTTTTCCTGTCAGCATTTCCACAGTAAACGACCTGGCCTGGTTTTTATATGTACCCAAAGGGAGGAGTGAATGAAGGAGGGGTGGGGTATTTACTTTCCTCTCCTTTCACCTTGAGGCACGGAGTCGAGGTGTGATCATGCAGTCTAAAACAGCCGTTAGCAAGTCAAGTGCTGCCTGTCTTTACCACATCCTGCTGCCATTAACTGCCATACTGCTGCACCAACTGACTGAAAGCGGGAGGAGCAAGTGAAGCACAGTGGATCTTCCGTTTGAGACTTGTACCAAACCCGTAGTCAGGTAAAAACTGATAGAAATTGCAGAAGCTCCAATAGTGACTAAAGCAACACTAAAAGTGGAAAAGAGGACTGCCCTTCTCCCTCCCTCCCGTCTCACTCAATACTCCCTGAAAGCATATATCCATATATCCTGCCTGGCCAGATCAGTGATCAGGAAGGAAAACACAAGGAAGCTAGTTAGAACTTGAGCCACAGCCTCACCAGTGAGGTACATGGCAAAGGAGATGAGGCGGTGGTATTTGCTGAGGATGCGCAACGGCTCCTCCCTCTGCACCAGATTAGAGAAGTAGTCCGTCACCGTCTCGCCGTAGAAGAAATAGTTCACACACAGTAGGAAGTACCTGAGGGGGAGGATGAGGAGGGGAAGGAGGAAGGGGAGGTCAGAACTGTTGCAACACAGAACACAGATCAACTGCACTATGCACTCCAGTCTAGAAAAGTCTGGTGTAAAGGTGAACTTTGGGGTTTGCATGCATCTGAAGCCATTAAGGGACATTATGGGTTCAATATTTACATCAATAATGTTAAGAGCTTTTCACCAGGTTTTTCCAACATAGTGCAATGTGAATGGCAGGAGATCATACTACAAATACCATCCCCACTACGTTGGTTAAAAAACTACACTTCTATATACTCAATTTGATCAGCTAACAAACATGATATAGTCTATCTGCTGATTGGTTTAATAAGCTAGATAAACACTAAAGTGGGTAAACATTACCAAGACCAACAAATCTCAGGAAGTCTGCAATGAAATAAAACATGCAATTCATTATTTTGGGTGGCCAAATGGTTAGTTGCAGTTTAACCTTAAACACAGTCATAGAACTGTGTATGTGTGTGTGTGTGTGTCTCTCACCAGCTCAACGTTCTGAACCAGGGCAGGTGGTAGGAGTGGTACACACTGTAACCAATGTGGATGATTTCTTGGAAGCATTTGATCTGCACACACAGCACCTGGGCAGAGACAGATAATCCAATATTACTGCAAATATACAACAGGTCTGTAATAAATTACAGAGGTTTGCCGATGACTGTCTGAGTGTTGGTATCATCTACATGGAATTCCCCTACCATACATTTGATATCGCTCTGACAACAGCATCTGGTCTGTGTATGATTCCTCATTGCTCAAAACCATCTAATTTAATCATACACATTTGGACATGTCTTGTGCTATGACCATTTAGAGTTTGTGTTCTCGATTTAGTTCCTGCAGTGTCGATGTGGCAGCATGCTTTCTCCCTCCCAGCAAGTCCAACAGACCATTAAAGCAGAGCAAAGAAAAGCATGTTATTTCCACTGACCTACACTCTGAACCTGAAACTATTAAAGGACAGACCCAATTAAATCCCTCACCCTCTCCTAACGCTTTGTTTCTGCAGATCTGTAAGATGTGTTAGCAACATGGTAGAAGCGCCACCGATGCACTGCTTTTACCTATCCTGAACCTACTGATCTGGAAACGGCGAGGGGCCAAGGGAGCGGGGTAGGGAGCGATTTGGGATCGGCTAACAAACTGGACTGACAGGAGGCTTAGGGAGGGAGGAAGAGCACTCACAATCAGCATGAGCACCATGGGGCCCAGGTAGATGATGAAGAAGAAGAAGGAGATCATGGCCAGAGTCAGGATCCCTCGCACCCACCAGTTCTTCCATCTGAGAACACACACAGTTAATACCCGTATGCGGTGTTTAATAGATCGTGAAATAAACACAGTGAAATGAAGAGGGGAACAATAAGCATCCAAGATATTTGTTGACCAACACATTCCTAAAGAATGTCAATATAGGCCGACACAGATCAATAGGAATTCTATTGAGTATATCAGGTGCGGTTTCATAAGCATTCAATTATCCATGACTGAACAGCAGGATGTTGTTAGGAAGGAGGAAAAAACAGAAGACAGTACAAAAAAAAATGATTTAGGCTTTGTGTGTCCCAAATGGCACCCTATTCCCTATAAAGTGGCACTACTTTTAACCCGAACCCTGTGGGACTCAGGCACCGTGTGTTGTGAAACTATGATCTTTCCCTTGCTCTAAACAATTCCCAAACTGGATGTTGGGATTACCATGAGAAGGTAGTAAATAGAAATCTGTTACTTTGGTAGTGTTTACCGTGAGGACAGTCCAGAAAGGGCTTTGTTGAGGACTTCGGGGGTGTCATCAGCAGGGACTGGCACTCCCGGGGGTCCTGTATCAGGCTTGCTCTCACTGTCAGATGCCCCATCCTTCTCTGCTTTCCCCTCATTCTCAGATCCCTAAAGAGAGACAGAGAGACGGGGAGAGAGTGAGTCAGACAATGTAAATAAACACAGCTAGCTACCTATGAGGAATGCTCTCCCACTTCCTTTCTAGCTCAATTTTTTTTTGTCAGTGAATAAAAACTTTGCAAGGAATCTTGTAGAGCTTTCCTGATTTGGTGTTAGGATATTCTGCATGATAAATGTAGGTCTGATAGCGACAGAGAAATCAATATATTTCAGTGTCTGTCTGCCCCTTGATGCTCTGAGAGCTTTTGTTGTGAAACTGCATTAATCTGGATGACCCTCTACTTTTCCGTGGTAACAGTCACCAAAATGTGTTATCAGGAGACAGCAGACTGCTGTAAAGTCCTCGTTGTCGCTCCCCCCCCCGGGCGCTACCAAAGTAACACTTTTGTCTAACCTCCTAATAACACAACAGATAGCTGTTAGCCTACACGATTTCTATCTTGGTTGCAAACACACACACACACACAGCAGTAGCCATCAAGCTGATGGATCCTCCAGGCTCGCTGGTTTCCATGGAGACCATATCACGTCAGTCAGGATGCCTTGGTTAAAAATAGCCCCTCCTTTCACACAAACAACACTCCTGCTACTGAAGAGACCATTTTCATGTTTCCTGTGTAGGAAAGAGTACCAGTACACTCTTTCCCGTTTCACATCAGAAGCAAAAGATTTATTCAACCATGTTAAGTAAGTAATGTAGGCCTATGCTATTTCTACCTTGTCTTTTGACTCCTGTCAATCATGCAAGCTTAGGCCTACTCTTCTAAATTTGGCTCATATGGTTTCAACAACAACAAAACATTGAGGGTGCAGATGACAGACAACTTGTTTTCCATGGAAAGTTGCATCTGCAGTCAGGGAACTCCTACAGTGACATATGACTAAACCGAACCATAGACAGAGCTGTGGTGCTGTGCTATACCACTAGCACAACACAGGCCTGCCTGACAACAGTTGTTAACACTATCCTTCTCTTCACCAGTCAAACCCAGATTGGGGGTAATGTCAATTACTGATCAAAAACCACAATGCAAGGCCCTATGCCAGGCCACCCAGGACTACATTCTACTGAAGCAGGAATGCAAGGCGAAGTGTAGGGACACTGAAAATCTAATAAAGCCCCACACTGTGTCGACTTAGAGAACAGGCAATACACACCAAAGCTGCTGGACACTATTTTTATTAGAACTTATGAACACCCTTGACTTTAACATATAACTAATGTTTCTTTCTTCAAAAGAGCCCACAACTGGCATCAAATCACATTTTATTTGGCACATGCGCCGAATACAACAGGTGTAGACCTTACAGTGAAATGCTTACTTACAAGCCCTTAACCAACAATGCAGTTAAGAAAAAATATATATGAAAAAATGAAACAAATAATTAAAGAGCAGCAGTAAAATAACAATGAAGAGGCTATATAGAGGGGGTACCGGTCGGTACAGAGTCAATGTGCGGGGGTACCGGTTAGTTGAGTTATTAATGTGACTTATGTATAGACTTATGCATAGATAATAACAGAGAGTAGCAGCAGCGTAAAAGGGGGGGTATGGGGAGCAATGCAAATAGTCTGGGTAGCCATTTGATTAGATGTTCAGCAGTCTTATGGCTTTGGGGTAGAAGCTGTTTAGAAGCCTCTTGGACCTAGACTTGGCGCTCCGGTACCGCTTGCCATACAGTAGCAGAGAGAACAGTTTATGACTAGGATGGCTGGAGTCTGACAATTTTTAGGGCCTTCCTCTGACACCGCCAGGTATAGAGTTCCTGGATGGCAGGTAGCTTGGCCCCAGAAATGTACTGGGCCGTATGCACTACCCTCTGTAGTGCCTTGCGGTCGGAGGCCAAGCAGTTTCCATACCAGGTAGTGATGCAACCAGTCAGGATGCTCTCGATGGTGCAGCTGTAGAACCTTTTGAGGATCTGAGGACCCACGGCAAATCTTTTCAGTCTCCTGGGGGCGAATAGGTTTTGTTGTGCCCTCTTCACGACTGTCTTGGTGTGCTTGAACCATGTTAGTTTGTTGGTGCACACTAGCTAAGTTGAGGCAGTCGTGGAAGTCTATTTGTATGTGGCTACAAATGTGTATGTGGGTTGTCCTTCCTGCAGAGTTGATTGGCCTTTTCATTTCAGCCTAGCTATCGTTTGAGTTGAAATCCAACCCATACATTGGAAAAACTAGGCAGAGTTTATGACTAAATTGAAGGTCGTTCCACCTCAAAAAGAACAAGAGGATTGACACCCACCATCAGATTGTTCTGAAATCGTTTCTGTTGATAGAAAGTAAACAGATAAGATTATCATTCCAGCAACATTATTTTTGTTGAAATAATTTGATCAAGTGCATTGATTTCTCAGAGATCAAATTATATTTAAACAAAATAATATTGCGTGAATACTAATCGTACCTGTTTCTAACTACAGAAACGATTTCAGAACCATCTGAGATGGTGGGTGTTATGGCCTGCTGAAATGACATGGAACGATCTTCGATTTAATCAATTGAATACCTAACTTTAGCTGCCCTCTTTGACCTGGCAACACAGGCAAACGTTAACGTTAGATAAGATAGATAAACAGCTAACCACTGAAGTAAACGAGTGCCTTTCATGTTAGAACTAATGTTAGCAGCAAATCAGCATCCATATCATGTTGTTAACATTTTATCTATGTTTTGATAGCAAGCTAGCGCAAATGTATTAATTGCAGACGTGGCTGGTCAACTAGCTAACTTGCATTTTACACTAGATATAGTTTACTAGCTAAAACATGTGCTATAATTACTATATCATAATGTGTGGAAGGGTCTCGCTGCATCATGTGCATGTAGCGGATGTTTCTCTTCCCTTGGCTAGCTAGCTAGCGGTCTGTCCAAACGGCAGTCCATAAACACTCCGTACCTTGTCTTCGGATTGTTGATGTTGTAGGTCGTTTTCCGTCGTTCCGCGGTGCCGTAGCTCTGTCATTTGTGCAACTCTTGTCCAGGCTACTACAGAGGAGTGTATGTTACGGCTTGCTAGCTATTTTATAACCTTTGCTAGCTTGCTAAATAACAAATACGCCCGTTTGGTTCGACAGAAATTATTATTTGCCCCAGATGATGCACGTTCCTTTCACTGCGTTGCCCCTCCCACAAAGTCGTTTCCCGAAGTTGCTAAATGGTCTGAGTTGCATTCTGTATCGCGACGTTTTGTAACGTTGCTTTGCATTTGGTGCGAAACACTCTTTAAAATCCACTTTCTCTTGTCTGTTCTAATCTAGACTTGAATGAATTCCAGAGTTGGTCTGCTGGTTGTGGTTTTTGGGTTGCGTATTTCATATGCATTATTGTATATATCACTCTGCTGGTAGTGGGTTACAATTCATTTATATCGAATCTATCCCGGCTGACCTTGGAGGCATTTTGAAAATGATATATTTTTGTTTTGCAATTGGAATTTTTCACGCTATGTGGCAGCAAAGGCCCACAAATGTATTGAATGAGTACTGTGTGAGCGTGTGTGTGTGTGTGTGTGTGTGTGTGCTTGCTTGTGTGAGTGTGTGTGTGCCTGCATGCTTGCTTATGCGTGCATGTGTGCCTCTCCCTCCCCAGGAGCACAGGGATGTGTTCAGCCCTGTGGCGTGATAGGGGCACAGAGCTGTATAAATACTTAATGGCTTCCTGCAGAGTCAGAGTGAAGGGAGAGCAGCACTGCAGACAAAACACAAATGCTACGTTTTTAAGCTTCTCAGGGCGTTTCCCCTCTTTCCTCCTCTTAATAGTCAATGTGTCATCTATGTGTCATCCACAGAGCTTCAAAGTCTGAAAAGTAGGCTAATAATTAACTACAATTTCTACAAAAACATCAGTGCTCATGTGAAGTAGGTCTACTGTGAAGTAATGTTTTTTGTTTGTTACTTCATTTGATTCTTGCGTAAGTCCATTGAGACCCCTCTCACCACTGTAGCCCATGCTGGAGCACAGCACTGAGATGTACGACTCATCAAATACCCCTGTAGTGCTGAAAGAGATCAACCAATCTATAGCGATGCAGGTGTGCAGCATGTTACATTTCATTTTTGGATTATGACTGCAGTGTTGTGTATGTGATCTGTGGTATGTGGCGTTGCTTCTCCTGCAATATGTGGCACCCGACTTTGCCCAGTCATGCTATATTACGTGTTGGGTGCACGGTGGTGTGATGTCTTGCTGTACTGTCTGTCAGTGGCAGAATTTGGCTGGGATTCCTCAGGAGCTCCAACGCGACTGCAGGGCTCTGGGACATCTGCAATGCAGAAGTCTATATAAATAGCGGTGGAGAAAGGGTGCCAGAGAAACTGAAAGAGAGGGGGTGAGAGAGAGAGAGAGAGAGAGAGAGAGAGAGAGAAAGAAAGAGAGAGGGAGAGGGAGAGGGGGAGGGAGGCTGAGAGGGTGTGAAAGAGGAGCCGCTGAATTGTGGATACATGAAAACTATTATTGTGCAGAAAAAGCAGAAACACTTGGAGGAACACGTTTTTGCTGTAATTTTACCCTCAATTTGCCCATTTTCTTTTGACCTGCTGTTTTCTCCTCCATCATCAATAAGTTGCTAAAGAAAAGTTAAGAAAGCCCTTGGACGATTTGAGAAGCCAAAAAGCAGGACACATCAGTGGATAAAACTGCCCTAAGGGGCAGACTGAAAGACTGTTAAGTTGGTAACTTCGCTTAGATATAATCAGCTTCACCTGCCACATGTGCTAATGAATTCTGTAGTACAGGAGTATGCAAAAACCACAACTAAGCCCAATAAGAGATTGTATTTGAAAATAACAATAATTGAATACCTTGATTACATTGAGACATGATCACTTATGTCTATTTTTTATTTTATTTGTGAGACTACTTGGTAACAGATTTCCTAAATGTAAGTAATTATTTTAGCTGAATTCCTGGTGGTTTTACAGTCTTTTTTAATTTTGTAACGCTTGTCTTCGTCCTCCTCAGACGAGGAGTAAGAAATGTCAGACCAATGCGCAGCGTGGTAGGTGTCCATATCTAATACGAATACTGACCACTTGAACAAAAACAATAAAACGAACAGTCCTGACCAGTGACGCAAAACACAGAACAGAAAATAATCACCCACAACTCAAAGGTGAAACCAGGCTACCTAAGTATGGTTCTCAATCAGGGACAACGATTGACAGCTGCCTCTGATTGAGAACCATACCAGGCCAAACACAGAAATCCCAAATTATAGAAAAAAGAACATAGACTGCCCACTCCAACTCCCGCCCTGACCATGCTAAAACAAAGACAAAACAAAGGAACTAAGGTCAGAATGTGACACCCATGATGTAACACTTTTCCTAGATACAGAGGAGTCTTTTCTCTGATTAGCAGGATGTCTTGGTAAGTTCATTACCTTATTGTAATGTAGTGCCTTCGGAAAGTATCCAGACCCCTTCACTTTTTCCACATTTTGTTACGTTACAGTCTTATTCTAAAATGTATTCAATCTTTTTTTCTCAGCAATCTACACCCCATAATGACAAAGTGAAATCTACACCCCACAATGACACAGTGAAATCTACACCCCATAATGACAAAGTGAAATCTACACCGCATGATGACAAAGTGAAAACAAGTTTTTAGAATTTTTTTATTAAAAATATTCATTTATTAAAAATAAATTACAAATGTACATTTATTAAAAATAAAATACAGATACCTTATTTACATAAGTATTCAGCCCCTTTGCTCTGAGACACGAAATTGAGCTCAGGTGCATCCTGTTTCCATTGATCATCCTTGAGATGCTTCAACAACTTGATTGGAGTACACCTGTGGTAAATTCAATTGATTAGACATGATATGGAAAGGCACACACCTGTCTATATAAGATCCCAGAGTTGAGCAATGTCAGAGCAAAAAAAAAAAAAAAAAAACATGAGATCGAAGGAATTGTCCGTAGAGCTCAGAGAGAAGATTGTGTCGAGGCACAGATCTGAGGAAAGGTACCAAAACATTTCTGCAGCATTGAAGATCCCCCAAGAACACAGTGGCCTCCATCATTCTTAAATGGAATAAGTTTGGAACCAACAAGACTCTTCCTAGTGCTGGCCGCCCGGCCAAACTGAGCAATTGAGGGAGAAGGGCCTTGGTCAGGGAGGTGACCAAGAACGTAATGCTTCTTGGTCACCTCTGTGGAGATGGGATAACCTTATAGAAGGGCAACCATCTCTGCAGCACTCCACCAATCAGGCCTTCATGGTAGAGTGGCCAGACAGAAGCCACTCTTCAGTAAAAAGCACATGACAGCCCGCTTGGAGTTTGCCAAAAGGCACCTAAAGACTCTCAGACCATGATAAACAAGATTCTCTGACTTCGGAGCAAGTCTCTGAATGTCCTTGAGTGGCCCAGCCAGAGCCCGGACTTGAACCCGACCTGAAAATTGCTGTGCAGCAACGCTCCCCATCCAACCTGATAGAGCTTGAGAGGATCTGCAGAGAAGAATGGGAGAAACTCCCCAAATACAGGTGTGCCGAGCTTGTCGCGTCATACCCAAGAATACTCAATGCTCTAATTGCTGCCAAAGGTGCTTCAACAAAGTACTGAGTGAATGGTTTGAATACCTACTGTATGTAAATGTGATATTTCAGATACTTTAGCAAACATTTCTAAAAACCAGTTTTTGCTTTGTCAGTATGGGGTATTGTGTGTAGATTGATGAGAAAAAACAACAATTTAATCCATTTTAGAATAAGGCTGTAACTTAGCAAAATGTGGAAAATGTCCAGGGGTCTGAATACTTTCCAAAGGCACTGTTTAATAGTAATAGCATTTCATATAATTAGGCTACTGACCATTTCCCAATGTCTCAGTGAACCGTGCTGGTGATAAAGGGATAAGCAGTGGCAAGGTCAGAGAACTGTCTCCCTGCCAGTAACCATATTTAATTTAGTTTCTAGTGGAAATGTAATTATTGGGCCGTCAACATGGTTAGCGATTACTGAAGCCAAGATTTACGACCTTATCGCAACAGGTCTCGGGAGTGCAGTAAGAAGAAGATGCAATTAAATTATGTATTCATCTCAAGAACAGCAAATTTGCTGACAGCATATCTACCCACACCGTGCCAAGCTGCATGGCCGCCAGACAAATCAACGACAGCTCCACCACGGCCCAAACACAGACCACAGAAAGGGATTGATCACATTGCAAAATTATTTTATCAATCTGTCCGAATAGTGTGCTCTGTTTTGCTGTGTGCATGTCTTTTTTTCATATTTTTTTTACTATCCTTGTGGGGACCAAATCAAATCAAATGTATTTATATAGCCCTTCGTACATCAGCTGATATCTCAAAGTGCTATACAGAAACCCAGCCTAAAACCCCAAACAGCAAGCAATGCAGGTGTAGAAGCACGGTGGCTAGGAAAAACTCCCTAGAAAGGCCAAAAACCTAGGAAGAAACCTAGAGAGGAACCAGGCTATGTGGGGTGGCCAGTCCTCTTCTGGCTGTGCCGGATGGAGATTATAACAGAACATGGCCAAGATGTTCAAATGTTCATAAATGACCAGCATGGCCCAATAATAATAAGGCAGAACAGTTGAAACTGGAGCAGCAGCACGGCCAGGTGGACTGGGGACAGCAAGGAGTCATCATGTCAGGTAGTCCTGAGGCATGGACCTAGGGCTCAGGTCCTCCGAGAGAGAGAAAGAAAGAGAGAAAGAGAGAATTAGAGAGAGCACACTTAAATTCACACAGGACACCGAATAGGACTGGAGAAGTACTCCAGATATAACAAACTGACCCTAGCCCCCTGACACATAAACTACTGCAGCATAAATACTGGAGGATGAGACAGGAGGGGTCAGGAGACACTGTGGCGCCATCCGAGGACACCCCCGGGCCAAACACCCCCGGGCCAAACGGGAAGGATATAACCCCACCCACTTTGCCAAAGCACAGCCCCCACACCACTAGAGGGATATCTTCAACCACCAACTTACTATCCTGAGACAAGGCTGAGTATAGCCCACAAAGATCTCCGCCACGGCACAACCCAAGGGGGGGGGCGCCAACCCAGACAGGAAGATCACATCAGTGACTCACCCCACTCAAGTGACGCACCCCCCCCCCCCAGGGACGGTATGAAAGAGCCCCAGTAAGCCAGTGACTCAGCCCCTGTAATAGGGTTAGAGGCAGAGAATCCCAGTGGAAAGAGGGGAACCGGCCAGGCAGAGACAGCAAGGGCGGTTCGTTGCTCCAGAGCCTTGCCGTTCTAGGGACAATTAGGAGGCCTGCGTCTTGTGACCGTAGCGTACGTGTAGGTATGTACGGCAGGACCAAATCAGAGAGATAGGTAGGAGCAAGCCAATGAATGCTTTGTAGATTAGCAGTGAAACCTTGAAATCAGCCCTTGCCTTGACAGGAAGCCAGTGTAGGGAGGCTAGCACTGGAGTAATATGATACATTTTTTGGGTTCTAGTCAGGATTCTAGCAGCCGTATTTAGCACTAACTGAAGTTTATTTAGTGCTTTATCCGGGTAGCCGGAAAGTAGAGCATTGCAGTAGTCTAACCTAGAAGTGACAAAAGCATGGATTAATTTTTGGGGCCAGAAGGGGTTGGGGTTAGGGATGGTTATGGTTAAGTTCATGGCTAGGGTAATATCTAGGTTTAGGGTTAGGTTAAGTGTGTGTGTGTGTGTGTGTGTGTGTGTGTGTGTGTGTGTGTGTGTGTGTGTGTGTGTGTGTGTGTGTGTGTGTGTGTGTGTGTGTGTGTGTGTGTGTGTGTGTGTGTGTGTCAAAAACAGGTTCTCATATCCCAGACCACCATAAATACGAGGCTATAACGGTTTAAATGTGTTCTTTATCTCAAATTATTCACAGCAAACCATAGGAAATCATTCAAAAGTATCAAATAAGGCACATACTATCTTAAATAAGTGATCTCTCTGTCTCTGCTTCTTCTTGTTATTTTCTGTCACTCGGTTTGTCTGTGCTTCTCCTTGTTCTCCTCTGTTGTCACTCGGTTTGCCTGTGCTTCTCCTTGTTCTCCTCTGTTGTCACTCGGTTTGCCTGTGCTTCTCCTTGTTCTCCTCTATTGTCACTCGGTTTATCTGTGCTTCTCCTTGTTCTCCTCTTCTGTCTGTCTGTCACTCAGTGTGTTTGCGCTTCTTGCTCTCCTCTGCTTTCACTCGTCTGTCTGTGCCGAGCCTAGCCACATCCTCGTTGTGAATGAATAAACACATATATACTGTATGTTTTATTGTAATACATGATGACTTGTGTTTAATAAAAGCACTGTATTAATGTCTAGTAGATGTTTATTGGCTTCTGTGTTATAAAACTACTTTTTAGGCTATATTGATGTTAGTGCCTGTCATATGTGTTCCTCTGAATCCCCCCTTCCTTTATTAAGTGTTATTTAGCCTCCTATTTCTGTCTCGCCCTGACCTTAGTATTCTTTGTTTTCTTTATTGTTTTGGTTCGGTCAGGGTATGACATGGGCGATGTATGTGTTTTTCTACTGTCTAGGGGTTTTATAGGTTTATGGGGTTGTTTACCATCTAGGTGTTTATGTATGTCTATAGTTGCCTAGATTGGTTCTCAATTAGAGGCAGGTGTTTATTGTTGTCTCTGATTGGGAACCATATTTAGGCAGCCATCTTCTTTGGGTATTTTGTGGGTTATTGTCTATGTCTAGTTGCCTGTGTCGGCACAGTTGTAGTATAGCGGCACATTTTTTTGGGGGGGTAGTTTGTTTAGTGTCCATCTTCATTAAAATATAACATGTATTCAAATTACGCTGTGCCTTGGTCTCCTACATTTGACCAACGTGGCAATTTCATACCATATACAGCCAAAATATGAACTGGCAGCAGTAGGCTACATCTGTGTCAGTTTGTGTGACAGTGTGCCTCCCTCTGTTTTCTTCCTATAGTGACTGCACTGTCCTCTGCTGCCTCAGCAGCTGATGATCTGTCTGTGTGATAGCCTGGCATCATTTCTCACATTCACAGCACTCAGACCAGCAGAATAACCAGAACTTTTAGAAAATAAGTTGTTTAATTTTACACACTCAGCAGCGTTGGCTTCAATAGATATTTTTTGGTCTCTAATTTTTTTCGACAGCACCTTTTACAATCCATGATCTTGGCTGACTAACTGATGACAGAGTCAGAGTGGGTCTCTTTTCTGATGAACTGTTTGACTGAATGTGAATTTCTGCAACCTCAGTTCAGTCAATCAGAAAACCGGGGACCAGTCGTTGCACACTGATCAGCCAAATGCTCATTATAGATTATTATGACAACAGCAAAAATAATTTTAAAAATCTTAACAGGCCCTTGGGCCAAAGGAAATGTCACCTGTTTTTGCCGGACCAACTGAAAGATGGTCCGGCCCATCGGGCATTTGCCAGAATTGCCAGGTGGCTAATCCACCCCTGTGTGTGTGTGTCTTCTATTTCAATCCCACTGCAGAGCGATGTGTCGCTGGACTCTCCTCATTCACCCCACCGGCCCTGCCAACCCATAACTCTCTCCATGGCACACCGACAACAGGGAATCAGTCATTCTGTGCCTTGGCTTACATACAGATGCGAAGGTTGACGTTTGCATGGCCACACATGCACTGTATACACACACATGAGGAAGCTACTCTGCAAATCTAGTTTACCAAGCTACCAATTACTTCACACTGGAAGAAGTTAAACTACACTAAAGCTACCCTTAAGAAAACTATAGTATACTTTTTATTTTTACTAGGCAAGTCAGTTAAGAACAAATTCTTATTTTCAATGACAGCCTAGGAACAGTGGGTTAACTGCCTGTTCAAGGGGCAGAACGACAGATTTGTACCTTGTCAGCTCAGGGGTTTGAACTTGAACTCCACCGCTCTTAACCACTAGGCTACACTGCCGCACTTTACTAAAGTTACTTTTAAAAAGTAGTTAATTACATCCAAACTACTTTGTAAATATTTATCATTTGTAAATCGGAAATGTCATAGATGACCAATTGCAAGAACAGTTCACTTTGGGGTCCTAATGTTAACAGAATGTGTAATATAGCCAATTAGAAGTGAGAGAAAAGAAGGTCTGATGCTAGACAAGAAAAAGTTTTCTGTTTAATTGATCTGGCCTTTTTGCTGATGGCCTTTGGTCAATGCGCTGATGCCTATTTGCCCACACAGTATTACTGAGTGGCTTTGCAAAGAGTAAAGATTTCCGTTCTGAGATAAAGTATTTGCTTCTGACAGCAGCGCTGGTGGACACTCTGCTGCTGTCATCCATCTTGCATTCTCCTCCCATCCTATACCTTTGAGTCAGACAGGCAGCAGAGAAAGAGAGTGCTGAGATGGGGAGATATCGTTTGCGTCCCAAATGACACCCTATTCCCAATAGTCCCTGGTCAAAAGTAGTGCACTAAATAGGGAATAGGGTGACATTTGTGACAAAGACATCCAACTCATCTAGAGACCCAACTGACTTCATACAATACATCACTTTAGGTCTGGTGGGGCAGTTTGTTGAACTTTCCCCCAACTAACTACACTACAGTAATACATCATTTCTACTTCACATTATTATAACAACCTGTCTGATATAATGTAACTGTGATGTGTTATTGTATGGTATAGTCATTACTGGTTGGACAACCCAAATTGCTATATCATATCAGCTATTATAATTTACTGTTTATTCTAGGTTTGCCTATTGCTCTCAGGTCAGTGAGTTGGTGAAATTAGTTGTCAGCAGCATGACTGCCAATAATATATGCTATGTCATGCTAATGGTTCAGCAAAGCAGGCTGGGGCGGCAGTTTAAGTAAAGTCCATGTATTGATTTGTTCTTTTTGTGGACTATTATTGATCTCTTTTGCCATGTCCATTAGTGAAGTAATGAGTTGATATCACAGGATGTTTCACTTTACAGCTAGAATCCTGAGTTGCTACATCCGTTTTTCAACTTTTAAATTAATAATATAGTACATACCCATCTATTCTTGAAGACTATAACTTAGAAATGCCTCATGAGTTGAGAACCTACTCATTCAAGGGTTTTTTCTTTATTTGTACAATTTTAGAATAATAGTGAAGACATCAAAACTATGAAATAACACATGGAATCATGTAGTAACCAAAAAAGTGCTAAACAAATCAAAATATATTTTATATTTGAGATTCTTCAAAGTAGCCACCCCTTGTCATGATGACAGCTTTACACACTCTTGGCATTCTCTCAACCAGTTTCACCTGGAATGCTTTTCCAACCGTCTTAAAGGAGTTCCCACATATGCTGAGCAATTGTTGGCTGATTTTTATTCACTCATCCCAAACCATCTCAATTGGGTTGAGGTCGGATGATTGTGGAGGCCAGGTCATCTGATGCAACATCACTCTCATTCTTGATCAAATTTCCCTCACGCAGCCTGGAGGTGTGTTGTGTCATGTTCTGTTGAAACAAATGATTGTCCCACTAAGCACAAACCAGATGGGATGGCGTATCGCTGTGGTAGCCATGTTGTTTAATTGTGCCTTGAATTCTAAATTAATCACTGACAGTGTCACCAGCAAAGCACCCCCACACCATCACACCTCCTCCTCCATGCTTCACAGTGGGAGCCACACATGCGGAGATCATCCATTCACCTACTCCGCGTCTCACAGAGACACTGCGGTTGGACTGGTCTAATGTCCATTAATTGTGTTTCTTGGCCCAAGCAAGTCTCTTCTTATTATTGCTTAAAACTATAATTCCTATATAATAGATGGTCAGTCCTTGCATCCATAGCTCTGTCTATGAATTTGAGACAGGTTTGCTCCAGGTCCATACCTCAGCGTTTTACCAAACTGAGGTGGGATTACTGCTTTATTGTTTCAACAAAGGATTTTAGCTTGAACATTTGTCATGTCTACTGCATGCATTTTCAATGCAAAATGCTACAAATATTACAGCATTGCTTTTTGATTTGCCCTTCTTGTTCTAACCTGGCTGTGCCCAGTCAGAAAATGTTTCAAGTTTTAATGTCACATATACTCTTAGAAAAAAAGTTGCTATCCTTAACCTTAAAGGGTTCTTCGGCTGTCCCCATAGGAGAACCCTTTGAAGAACCCTTTTTGGTTGCAGGTAGAACCCGTTTGGATCCATGTAGAAACCTTTCTACAGAGGGTTCTACCTAGAACAAAAGTGTTCTCCAATGGGGACAGCCAAAGAACCCTTTTGGAACCCTTTTTTTCTTGGAGTCTACACAAGTACAGTGAAATGTCTTTCTTGCAAGCTTTAGCCCCAGCAATGCAGTAATCAATAACAATGTAATACAAAAAATAACAAGGTAGAACAAAAACACACAAGATCTAGAAATAAGAAGAACACGATGAAGTAAGTAAGAATACTATTTACAGGGTCAGTACCAGTACCACATGTACAATGTACAGAGATACTGTAACACATGTAGTATGGTTTTGATGTTACCATAATAATGGAAGACACTGACGATGGTTGTGAGTGTTTGGTTAATAAATCGCTTTATTTGGCTTTGGGAGGAATATCACAGCATGAGACAGCAGCACGTACAGTCACAGTAGTATAGCAGAATGAATGGTCTGTGTCAACACTCCTGAACCACCTCGGGAAACATGGGAAATGCAAGTGAAAAGGTTGTTTTATTGTTTTGAACATGGTTAAGGCAATTATCTTTTTTTTTACACTCAACAAGCAAAATCTATCCCATCCCCAGTTTTCAAGCTCCCAAGAATCAGGCCATGCAGTCAATGCTTGTCAATTGATTCATTTCTCAAGGAAAGGAAGAAGGAGTGATATCTACAACGGTTAAAGATAAGGCCTTCCACAGTGTGTGCCAGTCTCAGAAACAGAACATTTAACATTCTGTGAAGCTATACATTTGCCCACGGTAAGTTTACAAACATTTTGGAGGACAGGTCATTTTTATAGGATTCTAGAGTACAGGATTCTAGAGTACATTCCATTTTACTACAGTATAGGATTCTAGAGTACATTCCATTTTACTACAGTATAGGATTCTAGAGTACATTCCATTTTACTACAGTATAGGATTCTAGAGTACATTCCATTTTACTACAGTATAGGATTCTAGAGTACATTCCATTTTACTACAGTATAGGATTCTAGAGTACATTCCATTTTACTACAGTATAGGATTCTAGAGTACATTCCATTTGGGGTTTTCCATGTATTTTTCTTTCCCTAAACAAACTTCCTGCAACACTTTTCCTTTTATCACTAGAAATCATAAATGTCTCCTTCTTTAACATTTTCACTCATTCTTTATAACCTTACATATCTCTGCAGTCACTCACTGTATCCTGACCCACAGATAGTCCTGATATCGATAGCTTAGCACCTTGATGGAAGCTAGCCGGCCATATAACTTACAGTATGCTATTATGGTCCCTCTCGTGCAGCTACGATATGTCTGCCTAGGGTGTCCTGTGTACATACTGTTGCTGTCCATCTCAGACTGTGGTAGTGGGGGGGGGGGGGGGGGGGGGTGTATGGTGATAATAGCCCTTTTCTGTGGCGCAGCACCATGTGACCACCCATGACCCCAGTGGTGTCTGCACCGTCTGCCACTTGGTCCTGCAGTCCACATGAGGCTGCTTAGGGGAGGATGGCTCATAATGACTGGAATTGAGTAAATGGAATGTTATCAACCACATGGAAACCATGTGTTTGGTGTGTTTGATACCATTCCATTCCAGCCATTACTATGAGACCGTACTCCCCAATTAAGGTGCCACCGGCCGGCCGCCTGTGATGCAGTCAGAGTGGAGGGCTGTCTCTCACTCATTGTCACCTCCAGCTGTCCTTCACAGCAGCCACAGGCCTGTTAACTGTCTGGAGCAGAGCACACTGCTAAAAGCAAACACAGGCTGCATCCCGATGGGCTCTGATCAAAAGTAGTGCAGAAAATACGGAATAGGGTACCATTTGGGACTTAACAACACACACTCTACCACTCAAACCACCAGCCAGAAGGTCGTAGGGTACAGAGCAGTAAACGACCGCAGATAGTAAACAAACAAGACCTAGGCTGCTCTGGGGTAAGGAAGGGACTAGGAGAGACATTTACCTCAGGTTTAGAGAGAGTTATCTTACTTTGAGGGTATATCCATTCAGTGACAAATGAATCAATCAAGAGAGGGTATTTCAACATCAAATATAAGGGTATAGTGTGATAAATAGCAGCATTTTAAAACTCTACATTTCTCAGTCCTGAATGTTGTCCTTCTGAACACAGAAGAGGTGTTGCACAATGCACTTATCTCCTACCTTTGAAATTAGAACCCTCCCAAATAAACGCTATGGTTTCATGTACTTTTTTTCTAGAATCCATGTTGTCATTTTGCCGTGCTATGACATTCGCAGTGACAGTGAGAGGGGGGGAAGGTGAGTGGGGAAATATTGACTTTTCTGGTGATGAAAAGTGATGGAAAAGAAAGTGGCTCAATGGACAGAGCATTCCATATCTTTCTCCTGTGAATGAAAAAGAGAGGAGGGAGGAGCATTCAGTGTGCCAGTTGGTATCTTCAGCCAAGAATATGGCATGGCACCCATGGGCATGATCTTTACTTATTTCTTCAAAAAGCACCTTAAATGTTGGACTGGTAGAAGTTGGTAAATCTCTATTCTCTGGACCTCTGTGCATATAGTCGGCATAGTGTCATGTTGTCTTGTCTCTGTCCTTTCCCTTCACCCTGTCTCCCTCTGCTGGTCGTGTTAGGTTACCTGTTCTCCCCCGCTTTCCCCCAGCTGTCCCTTGTCTCCTCTAACTACCCATTCACCCCGTTCCCCACCTGTTCCCTTTTTTCCCTCTGATTAGGTCCCTATATCTCTCTCTGTTTCTGCTCCTGTCCTTGTCGGATTCTTGTTTGTTTGTGTTTCATGCCTGAGCCAGACTATCGTCATGTTTGCTGTAACCTTGTCCTGTCCTGTCGGAATCTGCCGGTCTATCTGAGCCTACCTATGTTTGGTTATTAAAGAAGCTCTGTTTCAGTTAGTTCGCTTTTGGGTCCTCATTCACTCACCATAACAGAAGAATCCGACCAAGAATGGACCCAGCGACTTCGGATCCTCTCCACTCAGCCGTCGAGATCCAGGGAGCGATGCTAGACAGACACAAGCAGGAATTGTCTGCTGCTCGACATGCCGTTGAGACCCTGGCCACCCAAGTCTCCAACCTCACAGAACAGGTTCACCATCTCCGCCTCGATCCACCGGCCACTTCCAGGGCTTTCGAATCTCCGGAGCCCAGAATCAATAACCCGCCGTGTTACTCTGGGGAGCCCACTGAATGCCGCTCGTTCCTCACCCAGTGTGATATTGTGTTTTCTCTCCAGCCCAACACTTACTCCAGGAGCACTGCTCGTGTCGCCTACGTCATATCTCTCCTTATTGGACGGGCTCGTGAGTGGGGCACGGCAATCTGGGAGGCAAGGGCTGAGTGTACTAACCAGTATCAAGACTTTAAGGAGGAGATGATACGGGTTTTTGATCGATCTGTTTTTGGGGAGGAGGCTTCCAGGGCCCTGTCTTCCCTATGTCAAGGCAATCGATCCATAACAGACTACTCTATTGAGTTTCGCACTCTTGCTGTCTCCAGTGGCTGGAATGAGCCGGCCTTGCTCGCTCGTCTTCTGGAGGGTTTCCGCGCAGAGGTAAAGGATGAGATTCTCTCCCGGGAGGTTCCTTCCAGCGTGGATTCCTTGATTGAACTCGCTATTCGCATTGAGCGACGGGTTGATCTTCGTCACCGAGCTCGTGGAAAGGAGCTCGCGCTCTCCGTCGCCTCCCTCTCCGCATCACTACCATCTTCCTCTGCCGGCTCGGGTGCTGAGCCCATGCAGCTGGGAGGTATCCGCATCTCGACTGAGGAGAGGGAACGGAGAATCACCAACCGCCTCTGTCTCTATTGCGGTTCCGCTGGTCATTTTGTCACTTCATGTCCAGTAAAAGGCCAGAGCTCGTCAGTAAGCGGAGGGCTACTGGTGAGCGCTACTACTCCTGTCTCTCCTTCAAGATCCTGCACTACCTTGTCGGTCCATCTACGCTGGACCGGTTCGTCAGCTTCCTGCAGTGCCTTAATAGACTCTGGGGCGGAGGGCTGTTTTATGGACGAGACCTGGGCTCGGGAACATGACATTCCTCTCAGACAGTTAAAGGAGCCCACGGCCTTGTTCGCCCTGGATGGTAGTCCTCTCCCCAGGATTCAGCGTGAGACGCTACCTTTAACCCTCACTGTTTCTGGTAATCATAGTGAAACCATTTCTTTTTTAATTTTTCGTTCACCTTTTACACCTGTTGTTTTGGGCCATCCCTGGCTAGTTTGTCATAATCCTTCCATTAATTGGTCTAGTAATTCTATCCTCTCCTGGAACGTCTCTTGTCATGTGAAATGTTTAATGTCTGCTATCCCTCCTGTTTCCTCTGTCTCTTCTTCACAGGAGGAGCCTGGTGATTTGACAGGGGTGCCGGAGGAATATCACGATCTGCGCACGGTGTTCAGTCGGTCCAGGGCCACCTCTCTTCCTCCACACCGGTCGTATGATTGTAGTATTGATCTCCTTCCGGGAACCACCCCCCCCCGGGGTAGACTATACTCTCTGTCGGCTCCCGAACGTAAGGCTCTCGAAGATTATTTGTCTGTAGCTCTTGACGCCGGTACCATAGTCCCCTCCTCCTCTCCCGCCGGAGCGGGGTTTTTTTTTGTCAAGAAGAAGGACGGGTCTCTGCGCCCCTGCATAGATTATCGAGGGCTGAATGACATAACAGTGAAGAATCGTTATCCGCTTCCTCTTATGTCTTCAGCCTTCGAGATCCTGCAGGGAGCCAGGTTTTTCACTAAGTTGGACCTTCGTAACGCTTACCATCTCGTGCGCATCAGGGAGGGGGACGAGTGGAAGACGGCGTTTAACACTCCGTTAGGGCACTTTGAATACCGGGTTCTTCCTTTCGGCCTCGCTAACGCTCCAGCTGTCTTTCAGGCATTAGTCAATGATGTCCTGAGAGACATGCTGAACATCTTTGTTTTCGTTTACCTTGACGATATCCTGATTTTTTCACCGTCACTCCAGATTCATGTTCAGCACGTTCGACGTGTCCTCCAGCGCCTTTTAGAGAATTGTCTTTTTGTGAAGGCTGAGAAGTGCACTTTTCATGCCTCCTCCGTCACATTTCTCGGTTCTGTTATTTCCGCTGAAGGCATTAAGATGGATCCCGCTAAGGTCCAAGCTGTCATTGATTGGCCCGTCCCTAAGTCACGCGTCGAGCTGCAGCGCTTTCTCGGCTTCGCGAACTTCTATCGTCGTTTCATCCGTAATTTCGGTCAGGTGGCAGCTCCTCTCACAGCCCTTACTTCTGTCAAGACGTGCTTTAAGTGGTCCGTTTCCGCCCAGGGAGCTTTTGATCTCCTCAAGAATCGTTTTACATCCGCTCCTATCCTTGTTACACCTGACGTCTCTAGACAGTTCGTTGTCGAGGTTGACGCGTCAGAGGTGGGAGTGGGAGCCATCCTTTCTCAGCGCTCCCTCTCTGACGACAAGGTCCACCCATGCGCGTATTTTTCTCATCGCCTGTCGCCGTCGGAACGTAACTATGATGTGGGTAACCGCGAACTGCTCGCCATCCGGTTAGCCCTAGGCGAATGGCGACAGTGGTTGGAGGGGGCGACCGTTCCTTTTGTCGTTTGGACTGACCATAGGAACCTTGAGTACATCCGTTCTGCCAAACGACTTAATGCGCGTCAGGCGCGTTGGGCGCTGTTTTTCGCTCGTTTCGAGTTCGTGATTTCTTATCGTCCGGGCTCTAAGAACACCAAGCCTGATGCTTTGTCTCGTCTCTTCAGTTCTTCAGTAGCCTCCACTGACCCCGAGGGGATTCTCCCTGAGGGGCGTGTTGTCGGGTTGACTGTCTGGGGAATTGAGAGGCAGGTAAAGCAAGCACTCACTCAAACTCCGTCGCCGCGCGCTTGTCCTAGGAACCTTCTTTTCGTTCCCGTTCCTACTCGTCTGGCCGTTCTTCAGTGGGCTCACTCTGCCAAGTTAGCCGGCCACCCTGGCGTTCGGGGTACGCTTGCTTCCATTCGCCAGCGTTTCTGGTGGCCCACCCGGGAGCATGACACGCGTCGTTTCGTGGCTGCTTGTTCGGTCTGCGCGCAGACTAAGTCCGGTAACTCTCCTCCTGCCGGCCGTCTCAGGCCGCTTCCTATTCCCTCTCGACCGTGGTCTCACATCGCCTTAGATTTTGTCACCGGACTGCCTTCGTCAGCGGGGAAGACTGTTATTCTTACGGTTGTCGATAGGTTCTCTAAGGCGGCTCATTTCATTCCCCTTGCTAAGCTTCCTTCTGCTAAAGAGACGGCACAAATCATCATCGAGAATGTTTTCAGAATTCATGGCCTTCCGTCAGACGTCGTTTCGGACAGAGGTCCGCAATTCACGTCTCAATTTTGGAGGGAGTTTTGCCGTTTGATTGGGGCTTCCGTCAGTCTCTCTTCCGGCTTTCACCCCCAGTCTAACGGTCAAGCAGAACGGGCCAATCAGACTATTGGTCGCATCTTACGCAGTCTTTCTTTTCGCAACCCTGCGTCTTGGTCAGAACAGCTCCCCTGGGCAGAATACGCCCACAACTCGCTTCCTTCGTCTGCGACCGGGCTATCTCCTTTTCAGAGTAGCCTCGGGTACCAGCCTCCGTTGTTCTCATCTCAGTTCGCCGAGTCCAGCGTCCCCTCCGCTCAGGCTTTTGTCCAACGTTGCGAGCGCACCTGGAAGAGGGTCAGGTCTGCACTTTGCCGTTATAGGGCGCAGACTGTGAGAGCTGCTAATAAGCGTAGAACTAAGAGCCCTAGGTATTGTCGCGGTCAGAGAGTTTGGCTCTCCACTCAGAACCTTCCCCTTAAGACGGCTTCTCGCAAGTTGACCCCGCGGTTCATTGGTCCATTCCGTATCTCTCAGGTCATTAATCCTGTCGCAGTGCGACTTCTTCTTCCGCGATATCTTCGTCGCGTCCACCCGGTCTTCCATGTCTCCTGTGTTAAGCCCGTTCTTCGCGCCCCCGCTCGTCTTCCCCCCCCCCCCCCCATCCTTGTCGAGGGCGCACCTATCTACAGGGTCCGTAAGATCTTGGACATGCGTCCTCGGGGCCGTGGTCATCAGTACCTAGTTGACTGGGAGGGGTACGGTCCTGAGGAGAGGAGTTGGGTTCCCTCTCGGGACGTGCTGGACCGTGCGCTGATTGATGATTTCCTCCGTTGCCGCCAGGTTTCCTCCTCGAGTGCGCCAGGAGGCGCTCGGTGAGTGGGGGGGTACTGTCATGTTGTCTTGTCTCTGTCCTTTCCCTTCACCCTGTCTCCCTCTGCTGGTCGTGTTAGGTTACCTGTTCTCCCCCGCTTTCCCCCAGCTGTCCCTTGTCTCCTCTAACTACCCATTCACCCCGTTCCCCACCTGTTCCCTTTTTTCCCTCTGATTAGGTCCCTATATCTCTCTCTGTTTCTGCTCCTGTCCTTGTCGGATTCTTGTTTGTTTGTGTTTCATGCCTGAGCCAGACTATCGTCATGTTTGCTGTAACCTTGTCCTGTCCTGTCGGAATCTGCCGGTCTATCTGAGCCTACCTATGTTTGGTTATTAAAGAAGCTCTGTTTCAGTTAGTTCGCTTTTGGGTCCTCATTCACTCACCATAACACATAGTCTGTGTGCTACTACCAGTATCCTACTATTACCTTCAAGATTACAATTGAATTGCTCCTAATAACCACATCGCATATCCTTAATAGCACATAAAGACGGGACCTTACTGGGCGATATCATCCCTGACTTCTTAATCTGACATCATACTTGCTTTAAGGCATTCTCTTTTGCTGACTGACTGGCTTAATACTGTAACGTTGACCACCTTTCCTCTGCTCCCTGTGGTAACCATCATCTATGGAGTAAAACCGTGACATAGAATACTGAGAAAATGTAGCTGCAGGTTTATCTTCTGGCAGGGTAATGCACCTCTCTGCGTTGTCTGTCTTTCTGTTTTCCACCACACAGCTGATTATTGATACCCAGAGAGCGAGAGGAGAAGGTACGTGTGTGTGAGGCATCTGGCGTGAGTACGGTAAGTGTGTGTCCTTGTGAATCAGAAATGAGGTGACAGGGAAGGGATCCATATGAGTGAATGAGTGGACTGTAGTAGGGCGAAAGGCATTGATGATCAATGACACAAGCAGTTTAGCTCTTGGTGCTCTTGCTGGGAGCACCCCCCTTCTCTTCCTTCTTCTTCTGAACGTCATCCTCCTCTTCCTCATCTTCCTCCTCATCCCCATCTCCATTCTCCACTACATTCTCATCTCCATTCTCTTCTCCATCCCCTCCCTCCTCTCCTTCCTCCTCGTTCTCCTCTTCCTCCTTCTCTTCCTCATCCTCCTCCTTCTCTGGTTCCTCAGGCCTGGCTCCCCTCATCCTGTAAGGGGCGGAGGAACCCAGGGCGTAGGAGCGGCTGGACGAATAGGAGAAGCCAGAGTAACCTGACTGCAAGATATTTCCGCCAACTGTACTCAGACGGCACTCTTCACCTTCCAGCAGCTTCCTGAAGAAGGGGATGAAGATGGAGAGATGTAGATAAAGAGAAAGTCAGTTTACAAACATTTATTAAATTATATTGCTGTGCTGACGAGGTGTTCAAATGTTTAGAAAAGGGGGGGTGCTCATAAATCTTTTAAAGAGACACTGTGGTGCATCAACAGTGGCCTGATTGCTGAGCTGACTGAAATACTGACTAAATCAGTGGAAGAGAGTCAGTTTACAAATGTAACAAATTCCAACCGTTCATACTTTTCAAAGCACTCTGCTGACTTGGAATTCAAATATTGAAAAGGTGTTTAGAGTACAGGAAAGGCACTGTGGTTTGGATCAACGATATGCTGAATGCGGACTTAACTTTATCAGACATATAGACTCAGACTAGGTGATGACTAACCTGTAAGCAGCGATCTCAATGTCCAGGGCCATCTTGACATTCAACAGGTCCTGGTACTCACGCAAGTGACGGGACATCTCCCCCTTGGTGCTGCGGAGGGCAGACTCAAGCTCCTCGATGGTCTCCTACAGGCAGATTAACATCAGGATGTGTTACTAATGATAAATACCTCACTATGTTCATTTCCTAATACCTTTTTACATCTGTTGTGCTACAGTGCAATTGAAATGACATCACACATACCATCTGTGATATACACCTGTTACTTAGGAGGGGATAATTCTATAGAATCCATAGGGTAAAGCCTGTACTGTAGCAATTAGTGTGGTATACAGTAATAGCCAGCCTGTCCTACTTCATGTACCTGCATCTCTCCCATCTCGTTGCTATGGCGGTCCTCCAGCTCAGCCATCTGCCTCTCCAGGGCCTTGTTGTGGCCCCTGAGAGCCTCGATCTCCAGGCTGCGGGCCTGCACCTGCCTGCGATACTCATTTAGCTCCTCCCTGCTATGCTTCGCCTGGTCCTGGTTGCGGGAGGCTGCCTCGTTCACACTGGCAAACTTAGAGCGGTACCACTCCTCGGCCTGGTTCTGATTCTTGGCTGACAGGACCTCGTACTGGGCACGGATGTCCTTCAGGGCCACGGCCAGGTCGGGTTTATCATCCCTCATGTCCATCTCCACTGAAACCTGGGACCAGGTAGGGACAGAGGGGAGTTAGGGTTGGGTATGGTTACCAGGTGTGAAGAGAATGCTTCAATGGCTACATATATACATATTTGTAGTGTAGCGGAGATTCAAATATGATAATATTTCGCTTTAGTATTCGTTATTATATTATTATTTTTATGTTCGTATTAATGCTAATTTACTGTAAATGTGAAGTCGGCTATTATAATAAATCCAAACCAAAATTGTTGCAACATCCATTTTTTTGTTGTTGTTTTTTTTACTAAATATAGTAAAAGGTTTGATAATCACTATTGAAATCTATGTCAAACCACACAGACCATCATGGGCTTATAGTAGACACATGGGAGCTATGAGCCCTGGGCTAATGTGATCTATCCAGTGAGGTAAAATACTGAGGGCTGATGTATTGAGCCCTGAGTCAGGGCTCTGTGCACCACCTTAGGTGTTGCTTTCAATCGCTTCCATGGCAATTATATCTCGAGCAGGGCAATAGAAAACCCCTGGAGAAAACAAACACTTAATTATCTTTCCAATAATGAAGATTCTCTGTTGCATCAATTGATATTAAATTGTAGATAAGACTTATTTTTTTATTTAAAGAAAAGCATTTAGAGTACTATCACCTTATCCAATGATCTATCCAAAATGCCACTGCCTTCTAAAACACTGTAAGCTACAATAGTGTTGTTTAATTGTTACCTTGATTAATGATTATATTGCAATTAACCTTGTGTGACAACATGAATCAGTACCATGTTGATCTTGTAAATAACAACAGCTAGGCTATGTGCCAGCAGTAATTAACCTATCGAAATCGTCCTGTAAAATGCGTTTACAAAGTGTGATCGTGATAGTTGATCATCGTGAGACTGACTACGTAAAATTCAACAAGGGCCATGATTAATCTTTATTTTCGTATACGTTCTGAGTTGACCCTATCCTATCCTACCCTACCCCCCCTCCTACATGCTAGGTCGACCACACCTAGATAATGCGCTACTATTTCTCTGCATCATCAGTGGGAGCGCTAGCATCCCTATCAACCCATATGCTCCCCCTCTCTCTCCTCCCTCTCGATCTCCCTCCCATTCCCTCTTTTTAGCACACTGGCTCTTGCTTTAGACTGTATAACACTTTCAGACTATGCACAAAATCGATTTTCAGTAACCATTACACCATTTCAATTCTATTTTATAGTTATACAACTTCCCTCATAGTTTATATATAGTTAGTGTCATATGTCAATGCTAGGTTTGAATTGACAGAAGAGAGGGAGTACTGCATGGTGCTGTTTTACGCAGAACCGCAGTGCTGTAAAATTTACTGCCACTTATCGCAGTGCGCAGTGTTCACTGGCTTCAGCACCAAGGACAGCGCATGTGCTGTTAATTAACTTTGACTCAGTGAATGTGGATCCACAGTGAATGTGAATGATAAGATAGCCAGCCATATGATAACAAGCTATGAACAGTGTTAGTTATTTGGCACTGGTTATCACCATAAATGATAAAAGTTATCATCAAAACATACATTGCCTAACTTTTCCCTTGGTATATATTTGGTAGGCTATTTGGTGGCGGCGAGATGGGGAGATGAGGGTAACAAGTGACAACTGATGGGGGTCATGAAGGGTGATGTGATGTTGGCACCTGTGTGGCTTGCAGGGAAGCCTGCAGCTCTTGCTGCTCCTCTTCGTGCACTTTCCTGAGGAAGGCGATCTCATCCAGCAGTGACTCGACTTTCTTCTCCAGCTCGAGTCGGGACATCGTGGCGTCATCCACGTCCTTACGGTAGCTCTTCAAGGTGCCCTCCGCCTCCTCGCGGAGCCTCGTCTCCTCGTCCAGCTTCTCTTTCACGCGGTCCAGCATCTCGTTCATCTGCACGCAGTCTAGGTGCATCTGGCTCTTTTCGTGCGTCAGCTCCTCGACCCGCGCCCTCAACTCCCGGATCTCCTGCTCGTACAAGTCGTGCAGACGGGAGGGCTCTGTGTGGCGCTGGCGCAGTAGAGTCACCTCGGCTTCCAGAACCTTGTTCTGTTGCTCCAGGTTGTGGACCTTCTCAATGAAGGAGACGAAGCGGTCGTTCAAGCCCTGGAGCTGCTCCTTCTCGTTGGTGCGGATGATTTTCATCTCGTTGGTGACGGCCGTGGACTGGGTCAAGTCCATGGAGTCGGGCATGGAGGAGTGGAAGTTGCGCCCGGCACCCGCCTTGCGGTAGCCGGAGGATGTGACCATGGATGGGGAGCCATAGTTGCGGTGTGAGCCGCTGGAGCGGTATCCGCCGGACAGGCGAGAGGGGCTGCTGCCCACCGACATGCGGCCGGAGCTCCGGGGCGCATCCCCGAAGATCTTCCGATAGGAACTGCTGGAGTAGACGTCGCCGGAGTAACTCATGTTTCCAGGTGGAGAAGTGGAATGCTAGTCTGACCTTTGCTGCTTGCGGAGTCCCTTCTCACTGCCCCGTGTGAGAGTGTGTGGGAGAGAGAAAGAGAGAGGAAGTGAGATACGAGTGATGCCTGGCAAAGACAGGTGCTTTTATAATGATGAAACTCGAGCATCATTTGACGCAGGGGCAGGAGCAGGGTAAGGGAAACCTGCAAGCTCCTGCAAAAAGAGCTATTCTCAGGGGAACACGAATTCAACTTGTAAGTATTTCAGGCTAATCCATGCTGCACAGACAAGCCAAGATAGACCTTTGGTCAATGCGAGAGCATCAAATGATAACTTGTAGGGGACATGTAAATAGTTATTTTTAATAAGACCAAAAGGCCAGGCCTACTAATATCCTGATGATAATGATTGTACTAATTAAAGCTAAAAATGACTTTACTATTAAATGTTGATACTGAGGCCAACGTAGGACATAATAGGCCAAATTGACATTGCCTAGACTGTTTCCGATGAAGTATTGTGAAACTTCCCATGCAGGTTATCCGATCTTGTAAACACTGTCATTACAGTATTGCCGTGCTGTCCCAGCAGCCCAGGCATGGGATCGATGCATGTTAACTGTGTGCCAGGACTGAGTATGTATAAACGGTACTGCTGTATTGCAGTCTGCAGCCATGCACCTTTCGTGCCCGACCACCGCAGTGTCAGAATACAGGAAGAGACACAGACACAAAGGCCTGTTTGCATGACTCCCCAGTGCCCACACATCATATTAAATAAACGCAAGTCACATAATAGCCTAACACCTATTATCAAGTTTAGCCTAAACTATATTGAAAACACAAGCCTGTGAAATGGGTCAGTCCTGCAGACATTTTCCAGAATCACAAAGCACTTTTGGGGGATGATTCAGCATATGAGAGAGGATTATTGATGGTGCAGCGCTGTCTTCTTCTCGCGCGATGACTCGACCTGCTGGATCTGGCCTTGGCCCTGATCCAGGTTACCGACCACTCCATTTAGAGGGTAAAACACACGCACCCAGAGCTGTCGGGACTGCAGAATGCATAGCTCAATAGCTATCTTATCCCATATAGTAAACATTCACTTTGACATTTTTTAAGTATTCATGAAGCTAACACATTCTAAACTAGTTGTTTAGCCACTTTTAATGTTGATGGGGTAGCCTAGGCCTCGAAGATTTATGAGATATTGATATCTTGAACTATATGCTATTATAAGATTGCAGCAGATTGTAACTTGGGCAAGGGCATGTCTTGATGGTCAAGTTATTCCTAATCAAATTTAATCATGTCACTGAGGCTTTACATATGGAACCACAAATGCACCAACAAGGAGTAATCATGGTTATTATCTGAACAGAAAATAAAATACTGTTGAAAAAATAAAAAATAAACATATTTACACTGTAGATGCCTTGTTTACCATGATGTAATACAAATGTTAAAGTCGATGCAATGCATTTGCAAACGTCCCATTTTAACCACTAGAGGGCAGAATATTCTTAGTAATGTGCAACATCTCCACTTGGCTTTGAGAGATGCCAGGCCAAGTAAACAATGGGATAACCTCATCTCTACTTCTACACTTACCAATCACCATCAGCAGCTAGACAGGCTGTCTGTCCTGAGATCTTCCTTCATATGAAAAAATGATTGTCCTTATTTATTTATTTCATACCATTCACTCTTTCACTCACAACTGTCTCTTCATAGACATCGCATTGTTTGCTTATGGCATGTATTTGAATCCTCTCTCTGTTTTATAGCAGGTAACTCTCAGCTCATATGCTCCCAGACATAATCACCAGACTTCAACCAAAGTCACCTTGACATCCAGAACACAGTGTCACCCACATGTACAGACATGTACATTCAGCACTCCCACATAGTTCCAGCCTACACCTCCTCTATCAAAAACACCTTTTATAATTTGCGTGAGACATACACACATCCCACACCCCAACTATACCAGTGGAGGCTGCTGAGGAGAGGACGGCTCATAATAATGGCTGGAACGGAGTAAATGAAATGGCATCAAACACACGGAAACAATGTGTTTGATGTACTGTATTTGATACCATTCCACTACCTCCGCTCCAGCCATTACCACCAGCCCGTCCTCCCCAATGAAGGTGCCACCAACCGCCTGTCCTACACACACCCTGCCGCCACCTCACCAGCGAGCTCAGGCCAGCCATTTCCAGCAGCTACAACAGCAGGCAGCAACAAAAGGCCCATTGAGACAGGAGACGACCGGGAGTGACTCAGCAGCAAATGACAGGTAGAGGTATCACCTCTTTCTCGGCCAACGTTTGTATCGTCCAGTCTTCCTTTCTCCTGCTCCAGTTCAGCAAGTCAGTGAACCTCGAAATGGGAACATTTGTTGTACTGAAAGAGAGAAACTGAAAACAACTCACTCCTGTCAAGGTGTAAATCTATGAGATTTGTAAATGAAATGTGTGATTCACATGCATTCACTTTGCAGTCTGCAGTTCCTTTCCTGTTGGGACAAATGCCATTTTTGAAAAGCAGTACCACTTTGAGAGCAATTTCCTTTGAATGCTGCAGTATTGATCTACAATGTCTGTAGTATCTCCATGCTTAGGCTCTCACTCAAAAGGCTACTTTAAAACATTCCTATCCCAGGTGCTTTGATTTGCCAGGTGCTCATGAAGTAGCTGTACCAAGACCAACTGTATGTTACTGGCCAGTAACCATTCTGTTCATATTTTTTTCTTCCTGAAAAACAACTGATCCTGTCTGATGTGCACTACCTCGTCCCTCTGGTCCCAAGAGACCCTCCTCCTAATGCAGACTATCAGCTCCATCTGTCAACAAGACCACTCATTCACAGCACGGCCCCAACCTTACCTACATTTTTTCTCAGTGTAGGGATGGGATTGTCAGTCACGTCCTCTGTCTCGCTTAACACATCATTTATATTCTACGATACGTAATAACTATGAGACAGAAGGGTCCTTCTACCAATTCGGCAACATTTGTATTTCACTTTTTTTTTAACGTAATTTTAACATTCTGTCATAAAGAATATGTTCAACTACATAAAAACCTGTTTTCCCATCTCAAGAGGTGAAATAAAAAAAATACTATAGTAAGTAAGTAAGTGTCTAAGTAACATGGTTGACCGTAACAGAGTTGCCAATTTCATCTTAATAAATGATAAGGAATAAGGTTTTGAAGTGTCTGTACTATATCTAGGACATAAAAGAAAACACAGGAAATATCGTTTTTTTTTATACATACATTGCATTCGGAAAGTATTCAGACCCCTAAAATGGATTATATAAATAACAATCTACACACAATACCCCATAATGACAAAGTGAAAACAGGTTTTTAGACATTTTAGCAAATGTATTAAAAAAAACACGATGGCAATGGCAATCATGGCAATTTTCATGAATTGTTCTGCAGTCTAATGGCTTGGGGGTAGAAATTGTTGAGGAGCTTTTTTGTCCTAGACTTGGCGCTCCGGTACCACTTGCCATGCAGTAGCAGAGAAAACAGTCTATATCTTGGGTGACTGGAGTCTCTGACAATTTTATGGGCTTTCCTCTGACACCGCCTATTATATAGGTCCTGAATGGCAGGAAGCTTGGCCCTGGGCCGTTCGCACTACCCTCTTTAACGCCTTATGGTCAGATACCGAGCAGTTGCCATACCAGGTGGTGATGCAACCGGTCAGGATGATCTCGATGGTGTAGCTGTAGAACCTTTTGAGGAACTGGGGGCCCATGCCAAATCTTTTCAGTCTCCTGAGGGGGAAAAGATTTTGTCGTGCCCTCTTCAATACTGTCTTTGTATGTTTGGACCATGATAGTTTGTTGGTGATGTGGACACCAAGGAACTTGAAACTTTCGACCCGCTCCACTACAGC
Organism: Oncorhynchus mykiss; assembly: GCF_057628025.1. Lineage (NCBI taxonomy): Eukaryota > Metazoa > Chordata > Actinopteri > Salmoniformes > Salmonidae > Oncorhynchus > Oncorhynchus mykiss. The sequence goes on along the minus strand of NC_143027.1, from coordinate 36,962,316 downwards.
CCTGTCGATGTTATTGGGGGCCTGTTCAGCCCACCTTTTTCTATAGTCCACGATCAGCTCCTTTGTCTTGCTCACATTGAGGGAGAGGTTGTTGTCCTGGCACCACACTGCCAGTTCTTTGACCTCCTCCCTATAGGCCGTCTTATCGTTGTCGATGGTCAGGCCTACCACTGTTGTCTCATCAGCAAACTTAATGGTGGTGTTGGAGTCGTGTTTGGCCACACAGTCGTGGGTGAACAGGGACTACAGAAGGGGACTAAGTACACACCCCTGAGGGGCCCCAGTGTTAAGGATCAGCGTGGCAGATGTATTGTTGCCTACTCTTACCACCTGCGGTGGTCCATCAGGAAGTCCAGGATTCAGTTGCAGAGGGAGGTGTTTAGTCCCAGAGTCCTTAGCTCAGTGATGAGCTTCGTGGGCACTATGGTGTTGAACGCTGAGCTGCAGTCGATGAACAGCATTCTCACATAGGTGTTCCTTTTGTCCAGGTGAGAAAGGGCGGTGTGGACTGTGATTGAGATTACGTCATCTGTGGATCTTTTGGGGCGGTATGCGAATTGGAGTGGGTCTAGGGTGTCCGGGAGGATGCTGTTGATGTGAGCCACGACCAGCCTTTCAAAGCACTTCATGGCTACCGATGTGAGTGCCATGGGGCGGTAATCATTTAGCCAGGTTACCTTAGGGTTCTTCGGCACAGGGACTATGGGTCTGCACAGACTAAGGGTCTGCTTGAAACATGCTGTTATTACCAACTCAGACAAGGAGAGGTTGAAAATGTCAGTGAAGACACTTGCCAGTTGGTCTGCGCATGCTCGGAGTGTGCGTCCTGGTAATCCGTCTGGCCCTGCGGCCTTGTGAATGTTGACCTGTTTAAAAGGTCTTACTCACATCGGCTGCGGAGAGCGTGATCACACAGTCGTCCGGAACAGCTGATTCTCTCAAGCATGTTTTAGTGTTACTTGCCTCGAAGCGAGCATAGAAGTTGTTTAGCTCGTCTGGTAGGCTCGTGTCACTGGGCAGCTCTCAGCTGTGCTTCCCTTTGTAGTCTGTAATAGTTTGCAAGCCCTCCCACATTCGATGAGCGTCGGAGCCGGTAGAGTACGATTCGATCTTAGTCCTGCATTGACGCTTTGCCTGTTTGATGGTTCGTCGGAGGGCATACCAGGATTTAGCATCTCCTTCATCTGATCACTTTTTTATAGACTGAGTCACTGGTGCGTCCTGCTTTAATTTTTGCTTGTAAGCAGGAATCAGGAGGATAGAATTATGGTCAGATTTGCCAAATGGATGGCGAGGGAGAGCTTTGTACACGTCTCTGTGTGTGGAGTAAAGGTGGTCTCTTGCACATTTAACATGCTGATAGAAATTACGTAAAACAGATTTGTTTCCCTGCATTAAAGTCCCCGGCCACTAGGAGCGCCGTCTCTGGATGAGCGTTTTTCTGTTTGCTTATATAGCACATTGAGTGTGGTTTTAGTGCCAGCATTGGTCTGTGGTGGTATATAGACAGCTATGAAAAATACAGATGAAAACTCTCTAGGTAGATAATGTGGTCTACCTCAGGCGAGCAAAACCTTGAGACTTCCTTAGATATCGTGCACCAGCTGTTGTTTACATATATGCATAGGCCCCCGTACCGTTTCTTACCAGAGGCTGCTGTTCTATCCTGTCGGTAGAGTGTATAACCCGCCAGCTGTATTTTCTTAATGTTGTTGTTCAGCCACGACTCGGGGGAACATAAGATATTACAGTTTTTAATGTCCCGTTCATAGGATATACGTGCTTTCAGTTCGTCCCATTTATTTTTATTTTCCAGCGATTGAACATTAGCTAGCAGGATGGAAGGCAAAGCCAGATTAGCTATTCGTCACCTGATCCTTACAAGGCACCCTGATCTTATTCAGCAAAATTTCCTTTTCCAGCGAATGACGGGGGATCTGTGCCTGGTCGGTTGTCTGTAGTGTCTCCCTCCGGCTCATTGAAGAAAAACTCTTTGTATAATCTGAGGTGAATAATCGCAGTTCTGATGTCTAGAAGCTCTTTTCGGTCATAAGAGACGGTAGCAGCAACATTATGTACAAAACAAGTTACGAACAATGTGACGTCATACCCAAGAAGACTCGAGGCTGTAATCACTGCCAAAGGTGCTTCAAGAAAGTGCTGAGTAAATGGTCTGAATACTTATGTAAATGTGTTATTTCAGTTTATTTTTTATAAATAAGCAATGAAAAATGAAACTGTTTTTGATTTGTTATTATGGGGTATTGTGTGTAGTTTGATGCTACAAACAGAAGTTGGCACATTGACGTTAACAACTTCAGATGAGTCCCGTTTTTTGTGAGAATACCAATTTTTGGGATGTCTCATGGTCTGACAAACAACTGTAGCTCGGCCACCTCCCACCGCAGATGTGGAAGGCCGCCATAAGCGGATGCGATGGATTGAGTTGCAGCCCATGCAGATATCTCTAGCTTAAACTGAACCATTTTGATGGGGCTTTTTTACATGAATTAGATTGACGCACCGATGCATCAATAGACTCTAGGGAGTTACATCAGCCATAAATAACCTAGTGACATGAGGAATGGAAGCTTGTGCCAAAGTGCAAACGTTTTCCCACCACAAAACACCAGAAAACTGCCAAAAAGAGTAGAACCAGCTCACCTGCTTTTACACTATGATTTGACTATCAGATGTCCAATGTTTCTTTTGAAATAAATATTTAAAATGGAATAGTTTCAACATATTAAAAGAGTTCAGTTCACATAAGTGTCCCTCATTTTAAGGCCAACAGATGTACACTGCTCTTTCCATGACATAGGCTATGAAATCTATGATCCCTTATTGATATCGCTTGTTAAATCCACTTCAATCAGTGTGGATGAAGGGTAGGAGATTTTTAAGCCTTGGATCGGGTATGTGTGCAACACTGAGGGGTGAATGGGCAAGTCAAAATATGTAAGTGCCTTTGAACGGGGTATGGTAGTAAGTGCAATGTGCACAGGTTTGTGTCAAGAGCTGCAACGCTGCTTGGTTTTTTACACTCAACAGTTTCCCGTGTGTATCAAGAATGGTCCGCCACCCAAAGGACATCCAGCCAACTTGACACAACTGTGGGAATCATTGGCGTCAACATGGGCGAGCTTCCCTGTGGAATGCTTTCGACACCTTGTCGAGTCCATGCAACGAATTGAGGCTGTTCTGAGGGCAAGTCATCTTCAGAAATGACTTTGAGAAAGTGGGTTAAAATCTTCCTAGAAGTCACAGACGGACAGGCCAAAATGCTGGATTTTGGCACTATAGCAAGTCTTTATTCATATTAAAAATCAGATTGATTGAATTCCACATGTGGTCTATAGGGCACTTAATTTAATATAACAGGATTTAAAAATTAAATATTGGTGGACAATTTTTACTTCAAATATAAAAGGGCATTCCATTTGTGGAACGACCCAGAATTCTGTCTGTATGTATTTTTTTGCTATAAATTAGGCCATTTGATCTCACAGAGAGAATACTTCCTAACTGCAGCTACCGGTTTTGTTTCATATGCCAGTGTTTACATTTGAATAAGAGGGTGCGATCTGGCATGACTGCTGTGTGAGTCTCTAAACATATTAGGGATAATGCCGAAAGCAAGCATCTGCAGTGGTGATTCAAAGTACATAAATGATAAGAGTCATGTACTCAATGTTTATTTCCCAAGGGCATGTTGCAATTGTATTGCAAAGTGTTATTCGGGCCCAGGGGCCTGTTGCACAAAACTAGGATAAGGGATTAAGCCAGGATATCTTGGTGATCCTGGCTCAATTGATCCGTAATCCGGTTGCACTAAAGATGGATAGGGGGCAGGAGGATATGTTATGGTATAAATTACCATGGAGATTTATTCTGTGGAGCTAGCCTGCTCCAGACCAGGCTAAATTCCAGGATCTATTTAATCTCATCCCTAATGTCAGTCAGCAGTCACCACAAATGGAAACCAATAGTTATTTCACTGCTCACTATACATTGTTATCACATATAACTAGACCCACTGTTATTTAAACGTTTGTGATCATTAATTTCAATGATTTTGGATAAAAAATGATTTTTAGATGATGTTGCTATCATTAGATAATTTACAGTTTCCCATAGACTATAAGGCTATATATAAAATGCTAGAATATTAGGGCCACAGAGGGGAAAAAAACACAAGTCATAATATTGTAACCAGTTGTTTTAAAGGAGGACCGTTGTTAAAATGACAGATGTGGGGCATTTCGTGAAATTGTACTTCAGTATGGTTTCATAAACAAAGACATGCTGATGTGCCAGAATATTAAGTATCACATTGTCATAAGTATCAAAACTGTAAAAACAATATGTAGCTTTTCTGCAGAAAGAACCAGCCTCATAAATTTATGACTTTATCCTTTTTCTTCAGTGTGGCCCTAGTACTCTGTCATATAAACAAATACACATTCCATATGAATATAAAAACACAATGTGTAACATTATGTTCCTTTATTGAATAAGGACAAAACAAAGCAGGTAAACCATCAGCTCCTTTCAAAACTGAAGTCACAGTGACTCTACAAGATGGAAAGCACAGAATCTAAGCATATTATACAAAATGATACATATACAGACCTTTGAATGTGTATAACACACCCTGCATGTCTGCACACTAAAATAAATGCAGGACAAATCCATACACATCAACTGAACAGACAAATGAATGGATGCAGTAGCCTCCCTGCAGCCTTGTATTACACACAGTATACCGCACAAACATCATAAGAGGCCAAATTCGTCAAAAAACGAACCCAAAAAAACCCAAATTCCTCTGCCACCGCAGGACATATTTAACCAAAATTGAAAGCACACATACTAACTAAAATAATTCAACACATATTGGTCCCTCAGCAGCCGACCACTGTCGTCATCAGGGAAGATTGCCGGATTGTCCCAGTCCATGGCTGGTGGCACTCTGGGGGCCCTCTCCTTCCTCAGGCAGGCCACATTGTGGAGGACAGCACAAGCCACAGTAATATCACATGCCCTAACAGGGCTGACCCTTAATTTGTGAAGGCAGTGAAAGCGTGCCTTCAGGAGGCCAAAGGTCATTTCAACTCTGGCCCTGGTCCTGGCATGGGCATGGTTGTAGGCCTGCTGTGCTTCCTGGGGGTCTGTGAAAGGTGTCAGGAGAAAAGGCTGGCAGCCATACCCCCTGTCTCCCAGCAACACACCAGAGAATTCACCTGTCAACACAAAATCTCATCATTACTACCTCATAAACACAGTGATATTCTTGACACAGCCATGATGGTTATAAATAGGGGTTGTGTGGCTTACCTTGTGATAGGCACTGATAGATTTCAGAGGCCCGAAAGATTCTGGAGTCATGGACTGAGCCAGGCCATTTTGCCACAACATTGCTGATCACACAGTCAGCATTGCAGACCATCTGAAATCATAAGATGAGGAATATTACACCAATCAATGCACATCACTGGCAATGCAGAGTGTTCGTCAATGGACAATATCAAAAAGTTATGTTCACCTGAACATTAATGCTGTGAAAGGATTTCCTATTCACAAAATCGGCCTCATGGGCACCTGAGGGGGCTTTTATCCTTATGTGTGTGCAGTCCACTGCACCAATGACATTGGGGAAACCTGTCACACAAAGTAATGAGTATCCTACTATGTGTTAACAGTTGTCCTGTAATTTGTAGATCCTCTTACCTGCAATCCTATAGAACTCCTCTTTGATGTCACAGAGTCTTCTGTGGCCAGGGAAGGAGATGAAGACATCTGCTAATGCTTTGATAGCCAGACACACACTCCTTATTGTGCGGCAAATTGTGGCCTTGTTCAGCTGTTCTGCATCCCCCACTGAGTACAGGAAGGCTCCACTAGCAAAAAAGCGCAAGGCCACACAAACCATTTGCTCCACACTCAGTGCATGGCTCCGTGCAGTGCGGTGCTTAATCCTGGGACCCAGTAGTCTGCATAGATACCTGATGCCATCTGCAGAAAACCTGTATCTTTCATATAGATGGTCATCAGGGAAGGCCAGTGGGTCCAACCGGTCCCTGAAGACCCTTTCTCACCTGAAGGCTCTCCTCAGCACAAGTGCTTCTTCATCCACCACATCTCGCACGAATGGGCATGCCATTGTCAGAGCAGAAAGGAACACACAATTTTGGGCCTTCATATAGGCTAGTGGCCACACCTGGTGCTGGGGGGGGTGGGCAAAAGAGGGCGATGCCTTATAACGATGACTTGGTTGTACTGATTGCTGGGAAAATAAAAAAAACCTTAGAAAGATGCCACCGTCCTGTGTGCTCACAATAAGAGCTCATATGTCATGGCTCACTTGACTTTACGAGAATATACCTAATTTTTATTTTGAGCTGTGTCATCTTCTTGGAGCTGGGGGAGGAAAGAAAAATAATGATTAATACATTTGTGTTACAGTTAGCATACAGTGTACATTGAAGGCATATCTCACCTCCCTCTCAAGTTTTTTTATTTCAAGGTCCAGTTTCCTAATTGTCCTCTTTTTTATTTCGAACTCCAGTGCAAGATTTTCCATCTTTTTCTTCTTGTACTGAATGTCTATGTCTGCCAGTTCTATTTGGCACCGGAGGTGGTTGCCATACAACTTTCTGATAGCTTGTGAGCTCTGTGAACACAATACAATTAGCGCAGCTGGAATTTGGCAGGATGTGGTGTCCTTTTATTAATACGCACTATGTTGCCAGGCTGGTTTTCCCACTGTACAGCATCTGGGTCCTGTAAAATAAATTAGATTTTTTGATTTTGATGAGGACTCCTCACCATTGTAGAGTAAATAGTACTTCCACAGTCTTAACATGATACCTCATGCCTTCTGGAATCCAGAGAGATGGTCTCCTCCTCATCATCGTCTCCATCATGTGCTGTTGCTGCTGCACTGGGGCCTTCACCCTATCACATTTAATCGGATTCATATTGAAGCTAGTAGACAAGACATGCCAGGCCTACAGTATGCCTTTGATGGAGTACTCACTGGATCAGCATCGTCTGGTGCTTGTGCTGGTGGCTCTAACAGGAACACAGTGCTGCCAGACACTGCAAGGCAATAGGTAAACCAAAGTCAGACAGTCCAAATTGATTCAATATGAATGTGGTTGTATCCCATGTAGAGATGGAAGGACATACCTTGAATGAAGCGGGTGGCATCTTGGGAGGAACCTATGCTCGTCTCTTTCCCCCCAGGGATCCCCTCTAAGACGGGCCTGCCTTTATTTAGCTCCAAGGCCATGTCCTCTGCTGGGGTAAGGTCAGCCTTTGGTGACCCACCACCCGTGCCTTGTCTGTGGGTATTCTTTTTCACTGCTAAAACAGTACAGACAATGTGTGAGCAGGCACCTTCTGGGTACAATATATGCTTGTGCTTTGTTAAATATTAGTCAGGGACCATACCATTCTGCAGAATGTTCTTGTATTTGATTTTGACCTGCTGCCATGTCCGTTTTGGCCCGTTCATGTTTAATCTACACACACACACACACACACACACACACACACACTTAATGGAGTCACACTGCAAAAAATTACTTGGTATTTTTGTCTTGTTTTCAGTAAAAATATCAAAATTTTTATCATAGCTTTATACAGTGTGATGGAGTTACTTTACACAATTTCACTCATATCTGCAGTGCATTTCAATAAAAAAAATTAACCGTTTCATAATTACAGTACAACTGCATTTTTGGAGATGTGAATTAAATATTTGAATTGTAATTGTGATGTTTCAGCGGAGCGGTGAGTGTGTAATTGTGCACTACTTACGCATTCAGGCGGTCTGCAATACTTTGCCACGCTTTTTCTCTTTGCTTTATCACTGTGGCGGTGTTGCCTTTCTTCTTAATTATATCTTTTACCTCCTCGTATGCCTCCATGAGGATTTGTGCTTCCGACGGGGAAAAGTACGCGGCTCTAGTTGCCATGGTAAATCAGTTAATCTGTGATCTGTGGCGGGGTCTATTTGAGTGAGCGCGCACCTATCCAGGATTGGTTTCACCTGGCTTAATGAATCCGTGTCTGCTCATCCTGGCTTGGTCTTTGTGCAACCAATTAAGCCTGGACGCACATGTTTTGGCTTCATTGAGCTCAGCTGAGTCATTTATCCCGGATGTCTTAATTCTACTTTTGTGCAACAGGCCCCCGGTGTGTGTGTGTGTGCGCGCAAAGGTTGTGGTTCGTTGGGTCTGCAGGGTTGGGATAAACTGATGGATTTGCCTAATCTGACAGCCAGGGGGATGGAGGGGTCACAGGGACTCGGATCCCACTGACAGAATGTAGACACACGACACACACACATTTGTCATGGCATGCACACACGTCAATGATAAAGCCATCTTTGTACACTCGTCATCAAAACACTGACACGATAGTGGACCTGCAAACCAGTAACAGATGCAAGTAGAGAGTAGGCTATTCCAGCTATTGCAGCAATGACAAAGACAACACTATATCAGGTAGCGTAGTGTTGTGGGAAAGCATTTAGGGTCAGAATTGCAATGCAAAACATGTATGCCCCATGAGACAATGACACTGATGGCATTCAAAGACTGTCCATTCATGTCTTTTGTTTGGAGTCTATATTATATTCAAGGTTTCCTTGACAGTTGTTTTTATCCCCCCCCCCTGGACCTCCCACCTACTGGGAGGGTAGACTCACTCCCCTTTAAGAATATCCCCTGTAGACTCACTCCCCTTCAAGAATATCCCCTGTAGACTCACTCCCCTTTAAGAATATCCCCTGTAGACTCACTCCCCTTCAAGAATATCCCCTGTAGACTCACTCCCCTTTAAGAATATCCCCTGTAGACTCACTCCCCTTCAAGAATATCCCCTGTAGACTCACTCCCCTTCAAGAATATCCCCTGTAGACTCACTCCCCTTCAAGAATATCCCCTGTAGACTCACTCCCCTTCAAGAATATCCCCTGTAGACTCACTCCCCTTCAAGAATATCCCCTGTAGACTCACTCCCCTTCAAGAATATCCCATGTAAAAGCGATTTAGTCATGCGGGCATACATTTTATGTATAGCTGATACCGGGAATCAAATCCACTACCGTGGCATTATAAGCACCTTGCTCTACCAACGAGCTACAAAGGACCTCCACTTCAGATTTCCTTTGGCCAGTAGGTTATAAGCAGTGAGCATCTCATAGATTGACCTGGACACATATTATTCCAGTCTGAATTAGATACTGGAAGAATAACTCATCTCAGTCACCAGGAAGGAGAAGGGTGAAAGGCGTGCTGGAATCATATCAGACAGAGGGTGTAAGAACAGTAATCCATAGTAGAATATCCACACTGCACTCTCCATCTTCCTCCCACTGAGTTGGCAGCCAGACAAGGACAGACTGCATCACAAAGGTGCCAAAATATAGAAATTGCTTTGCGATGTGTCATTTGTGACTATGTGCAAGTGTGTGTGCATTCCAGTGTGCGTGCGTACCAGTGTGTGTGTGTGTGTGCTTTAGCAGTGAGCAAAAGGACGACAGACTTGAGAGGAAGGATGCCGATCAAGGTTCCATCACTCCCTCCTCTCCTCCCTCCATCTCCTGGTCATTAAACAGCTGCAGACTTATCTGGTCATACCAGGGATTTAGACAGGAGATTACTGTCAGAAACGAGTTATTCTGTCTGCCAGAGCTAGCTTTGATTACCTCCCAAGATGATGGCTTTGTTTTCCTGTCTGATATCATTCCACATTGAAAAGGTCTCATCAAACCCAAGCTGATTATTGCTACTATAGAATATAGGTACTAGAGGCATGTCCTCCGCATTAGATTCACATGACATTTTGGTTCTTTAGCAGACACCCTTTTCCAGAGTAACTTACAGCCTGAGTATTCAATTAAGGTAAGACAGACATATCTGCTATCAGCATAATCATAGAGAAATACATATTTCAATTCATCAGACCAAGTCATAAATACAAAGACAAGGAAAGTAGCTAGGTAAACAAGGTTGGGAGATGTTTTATTCCTTTCATGTTACTGGCGAATATAAATTACTGCTCCACATTTCCCCATTTTTTCTCTCTCTCCGAAATGTTTAAGTGCTTTCTTTTAAAGTCAATATTCAAATTCCCCAATTCTAAAATGGAAGTGCACAAAACGTCAACCTTTTTAATAGTTGAACCAACCCTTTAAGCCATCGTTTTTCTGACGTGCGTGTATGACAACGTGTGTGCGCGTATGAGGGAGAGCAACACACCCGAGACAGTTACAATGAAAATAATGACATTTGTAATAACACGTCTATACTTACATTATATACATTCATATATAATATACTTTACTATGGTTCTCTTACAGTTGTCTGTTTTAAGGCTTAAGCCACTTCGTACGAACCTAACCCAAATATACACACACATTTTTATTTATTTTGAATTCCTAGGGTGATATCCCATATAGCTTACACAGGACTACACAGAAGCCAACTGCAGTGATCTGCTTGTTCTTTAAGAATCCACACCTGCTCAAGGCAGATGCTGAAGCACCAAGGGTGTTAACAGAGTGTAATACGGGGAGGTAGGAGAGCTGCAGCTATACTGTACAAACAGCCCAGTCTGCTCCCTCAGGCTCCCTCTGCACCATGGTGGCTGGCTCACAGCATGTGGGAGGAGGGGGACCACCATAGAAATTAATCAGGATCTCTTCTCAATGGGAGCCACATTCACACACGAGGAGTGGAAGACACAGAAAACAGGCCATGGACGGAGGGAAAGAGAAGTGTGTGGCCCCAGAATAACAGACAATGCTTAGGTTAAAGTGATGCTACAGAGGTTTCGTATATTTTCAACCAGTAGTTTTGAAAGTAGCACTCAAGACAAAACGGGTCCCAGAAAATTGTGCACGTCATCCTTTTTTTCCCCTTCTCAATTCGTATGTTACGAATTCCAATTCATACAATATGTTATGAATTTGTAAGTGCTTAAGATCCCATTCGATCTTTTAATAATACATGAGGTCTTCTTTGAAGAGGTGGGATTTAAAAAAAAAAAATGTGTAAACAACTAAAAACATCCATATAAGTGCCATTTTTATCCCCCATTCAAAACAACCCTCCCTCTCCCCAAAGCCTTATAGTTTCTCTCTGAAGACAGTGACGGGACATACACACACCTGCCCCATAACACCAGTTTCAGCCAGGGGCTCAATTCACAACAATCCCCTTCTAGCATGGCTACATCGTTCCTCTCCTTTTGGATAGCTTTTTTTAAGTGACACAGAAGTGCAGCATTCCACACACACACACACACAACACTAAACAACCCTAATCCTATATTTTTTTTGTCTGTGTATCGACCATCTTCCCATTCTAACGAGATTCTGCATGTGACAGGTTCCAGGTTCGCCATTGTGCTGCAACAGTGCAGGAGATAGATTACAGGCTAGTCAACTACATCCAACCGCTACTGCAATCCTCTCCAATTTATCCCCCAGGTTATTGAACCCACCATTTCCTCCTCTCGCTACACTATGTTATAATCTCTTGGGTCAAGGAGCCATTTTGTTTCAGGCTCTCAGGCACAAAGAAGGGTGAAACCTCACTGTAGCTTCCCACCGTCACAGCAATGCCAAAGCACCAACACCAGCTTCTCTTAAATTATATACATTTTTATATTCCATTTTTTAAAATGATTATATTCATTTAAATTATTTTCCTATTGACAGAGGATGTTTATTATTATTTAAAAATATAATCAACCACGAAACAATTTCATTCATTTCTAGGAGCACCGTGCCAATTTCTGAAAGGACACAAAAGTCTATAGGCACAAAAGACAGTTCTAAAAAGCTATGGATTGACTATGCTGTGCAAACCAACCACACAAACCTCACAAGAATAACATAACTAAAGCGATAACTAATTAACTAGATATTTAGATATAATATAAATATTTTTTATTCAATATACATAGAGCTCTTTCTGTGTCAACTATTTACATAAACATGACTACATTTGGCTAAAATAATAAATAGCTCTATAGGCCAGGCAGATATTTAGTGTACAGTAACCTTTCTGCTCTTTCCTTTTCAGAGGTGAACTAATTCAATAGACGTCGACTTTCCTTGTTCTGTGTTTTGACTGAAAGGCAAAGCAAGTCAGCAAATCTGTTGTGTTCTGCTTGTGGGTAACCTGAAACTGATAGCTAGATCCTTCCTGTCATTAAAACTGCAAAACGCTCTCCTTCATAAATATGGGCGAAGGTAATTCTCTACTAACACACCTTACTTTCTCTCTAACATGGAATGTGCTTTAATCTCTTTACTGGTTTATTTCAACAGTTAATGTACTGTCTGTCTGTGTGACTTCCCTTCAGACACATTTAAGTGATTACCACTGGCTACAGTGCGTGACCAGCAGCAACACAGACACGTACATTAAAACACAAGCTAGACGCCACCGTCATCAGAGAGAGGAAGGTACAAGTTGCCTTAACCCCAATCACCCCACCCCTTAATCTCATGCTGCACATTGTTCCTCACAAGGTTTTTTTTCCTACACCCCCCCCCCCCCCAATCATAAAAATTCTGAAATGGCAGGTGTGGACAAAAAAATGACATCTTAATAACCCCCCCACCCCATAAGAGCCATAAACATGGAGGTATGTATCCGGCCGCTAAGCCTGGTAGAGAAGAGAGGGATGGATGTATTGCTGCCGACCACAACAACGAAGAGGTTGTGGAACATGGATGACGTCACAGCCGTGCTTAGCGTCGTAGAACTCCCAGTGAGGCTTCACGTGGACAGTGCAGGTAGACGATTATTTACCATAAAGACTTACTGAAAGACTACACCTGATAACATTACTACAATAGCTGCAGTGTAGATTGTTTAAAATGACCACGCCACAGCTCGTTGACCAAGACCATCCATTCCTATACTCCATTCCAAAATACCATGCTGTGATTGGTCAGCTGGTTAGTCAGGTGGCACAGCTCTGCTGTCTGTATCACCACCACCTATGGAGGGGCCAGTCTCATGGGAGAAATGGGCGAGATGGGATTTAGAACTGGGGGTCGAGAGGGGTTCTCATCATGACTGGATTGCTTCAGATGGCTTCTGAACAAGAGAGAGGCAGTGGGGTGTAGGTGTGGTGTTGTAATCACATTCTCTAGCTGTCTTAAGTTTTCGGACGCTGGAAGGGGGACACTGCATGGATGTGAAAAGTCAGTCACCTCTACTTGGCTCTTGCACTGAAACAGACAGCAGAGCAGGAAGGAAGGACAGAAGGAAGGGGGCAGGCTGGTGGACACAAAGGGACGGACGGAGTGTCTTATCTTCCTAATCCCACTCATCAAAAAGCTCTGATTGGGCAGTGCCACAGACTGATCCTCCATTTTAGATGGAGGATCAACGGTTGAGATAGGACGGTGGGTGTATCTAAGAGGTGTTGCATTAGGGGTTTCAGGGGGGAAAGAGGTGGAATATAGCTGGAAAGGAGGAGGGGGCTTGGTCAGAACAGGCCAGTCCTGCTGGGAGTGAGGTCTGATTGGTAGAGACTGGTTGGAGGGCGGGAGTTAACTGGACGACAGAGTGACGGGATTGGATGGGGGCTGGGGGGGGGTCAGAGGTTAAGGGCTGTGCTCTTATAGGCTGCAGCCCAGCTGCTCAGCCTTCTCCTGAGTGTTTTGGTTCTGCATGCGCAGGCGCAGGCTGGCGCTGGAGTAGCCCTCGTCACTGCAGCTGCTGCGCAGGCTGCCCCGCTCGTCAGAGTCACTGACACTGCTGGTGCTCCACTCCAGATCCCCCAGCAGGTAGTCAGTCCCCTCCACATCCACATCCAGCTCCTCCTCTGCAACACACAACACAGGTCAATATTATGCAGGTACCACAATCAGCCCAATGCGTTCTCTACTGAGCTCATATTCAAATTCACTAACTTTGGTTAACATAAAGCCCCATCACTAAAGAAGGGCGGAAGGATTGGTGGAAGAGAATGGACACCGTTACATTGTATTATGGTGTGCTTTGATGTAAAAACGCGAAACTTTGACAAAAAAACAACAAAAAATAACATGTTATACTGTAAACCTCCACAAAGCATTAATGATCCCAGTTCAGTTTGTAATGTAGAAGAGGGATTCCCTTGTGTGCTCACCCTGGTCTGAGTCAGGATTGTCGGAGGAGACAATGGATCCTGTGCTGTCCATGCGTGTTCTCTCCACCCCCAGCTGCTCCAGACGCCGTTGCAGGTGCCTCTGCTCTCTCTGCAGCTGGTCTAAGGTATGCTGGGCTCTCCGCTCGCTCTCCTCCAACCTCTACAGCAGAGACACATACAGCAATAGACACTGGCCCTCACTTTGTGTGCGCGCTCTTGTGACAGCTGCCTTTTGCCCTCCTGCAACCTCTGACCTCGGTATGTACAGTGCCGTCAGAAAGTATTCGTACCCCTTGACTTATTCCACATTCTGTTGTGTCGGAGACAGATTCTCTCTCTCTCACCCATCTCCACAATGCCTCATAATAATGACAAAGTGAAAAAATGTTCAGACATTTTTGCTAATGTTTTGAAAATTAAACAACTCTCATTTACATAAGTATTCACATTGATGAGTCATGTTGTAGAAACACCTTTTGCAGTGATTACAGCTGTGAGTCTTTCTGGGTGTCTCTAAAAGCTTTCCACACCTGGATTATACAATATTTGCACATGATTATTAACAAAAAAATCTTCAAGCTCTGTCAAATTGGTTGTTGATTATGGCTAGACTCCAATTTTTCAGGTCTCGCCCTAGATTTATCTCCCAGTGTCTGGTGGAAAGCAGACAACCAGGTTTTCCTCTGGGATTTTGCCTGTGCTTAGCTCCACTCAGTTTATTTTTTATCCTGAAAAACTCCCCAGTCCTTAACAATTTCAAGCATACCAATAACATGATGCAGCCACCACTATGCTTGAAAATATGGAGTGGTACTCAGTAATGTGTTGTATTGGATTTGCCCCAAACATAATTGTTTTGCAGTATTACTTTAGTTCCTTGTTGCAAACAGGATGCATGTTTTGGAATATTCCTTCTCACTTTGTCAATTAAGTTAGAATTGAGGAGCCATTAAACACCGTTTTAAAGTCACCATTGGTCTCATGGTGAAATCCCTGAGCGGTTTCCTTCCTCTCCGGCAACGGAGTTAGGAAGGACGCCATTATCTGTGTAGTGATATACCATTCAAAGTGTAATTAATAACTACACCATGCTGAAAGGGATATTCAGTGTCTGCTTTATATAAATCTACCGATATGTGCCTTTTTTTGCTAGGCTTTGGAAAATGTCCCTGGACTTTGTGGTTGAATCTGTGTTTGAAATCCACTGCTTGACTGAGGGACCTTACAGATAATTGTATGGGTTGGGTGCAGGGATGAAGTAGTAATTCAAAAATCATGTTAAAACACTATTAGAGAGTGAATACATACAATTTGTGGCTTAAGCAACTTTTCACTCCTGAATGCATTTTGGCTCGTCGTAACAGGGTTGAAAACTTATTGACTAAATACTTTTCAGCTTTTCATTGTTCATTTGTAAACATTATGGGGTATTGTGTTGGGCCAGTGACAAATCTCAATTTAATCCATTTTAAAATCATGTTGTAACAACAAAAATGTGGAAGAAGTCGAGGGGTGTGGATACTTTCTGAAGGCACTAACAGTGATTCATTCATATCCTGGCCTCCTCCTACCAACCACACATAGTTAACCATAGACAGGTTCCTCAACAGTCTAGTCTACAAGGTAGGTAAACCCTGGTCCTGGAGTGATGCAGGGTTTAGTTTTTACCAGGCGCCGCTTTACTCTACCTCATCAAACCCTGATGTACACTAGTCGCTCACCCGAGTTAGCACTACACTAATCACCCTCTAGACCACGAGGGTAACAGACATAGAATTAGAATACTAGAATTAACTTGAACCTTCTTATGATGGTATAAAAAGTCAGCCATTTTGGTCAGGAAGTTGATCAACCGTAGTTTGCCAGTGGGAGTTGGTCAACCATGGTTTGCCAGTAGGTCGATAAGGTAAAACAATGCATTTGAAGAATTTATCTGCACTCCGTTTGTTAGCTAGCCAGACAGTTTGAGGAATGAGCCCATTCATTTTTCTAAATTAACTGCCAATATACCATTCAAACGATGCAGCCAATCCACAGCCATACACTAGCAGAAATCAGTTGATGAGAAGATATCTATACTTGTCCGAGTCCTAACACAATGGAGACATTTATGGTCTATTCACATATTTTAGAGGCTATTTATATAGAAACTTTGTATAAAATCTGTATGAACCAAGATTATTTGACAATATTTTTTTTAATTGACGATAATTCTATTACACAATTTCTGATATATCAAATGCCTTTTATTTTCCTACATAAGTAAAATCAGGATTATGCCTCTACTGCCATTCATTCCAATTAGATTGGTTTGGATTTCTCCTGGACCAACATGGCTGCCATTTTTCACCCCTTTCTGGAACTAAGGGTTTATTATATAGCTCCCTCTAGTAATTTAATAGGGTCTCCATGGTAACAGATTTCTTTCTATTTTAGTCAACTCTGTGGCTGTAACCACGCCAAATGTTGCCATGACAGTAAAAAGGGAGTTGGCTGAGGCAGAAACAAAGTGGCACCGTTTATTACCCTCTTCCAATGGTAGAATAAATTGCCATCTTGAAACTGTAAACACTTTAAACTGATTTCTCATTACTTCTCCGCCCACCATCACCCACCACAATGTGTTTCTTGGCCCTCATCAGCAGGCTGAGCGTGGTATGCCTGTTGGAGTCTGGTCCCAATGGAACGAGGGATTTCAGTCGCTCTAAACACAGCCGTAGGTGTGCGCGTCTGGAGAGAAAGAGAGAGATGCATCATTTCATCAGCTCCCTATAAAAAAAGGCCAAGTGCCGCCTAAATTCAGTTTTTCCCTGTGCTTTGTATCATATTCTGCAACAGCTGATGAAACTAACACAGGAAAAGTGAGAGAAAAAAAAAAAAGTTATTTCCTGATTGTATTTTCAACCAGGCAATCCTGGTGATGTCACCAGCCCACAAATGGGTTAAGATATCTCTGCAAATAACAGCTAGCTTTCATTTCCCCACTCAGACCACTCCCAGCTAAATTCTTGAGAAATAGTTTGAAAATGTTAATGGAAAACTAAGAATTGTTACGCAGAAATATGATATTGATATGAAAATGACCACATTGGGCCTTTAAACCCCCTCAGACGTCATTGGTCACCTCATATGGTGTCAGATCTCTAACTCCCTGTAGCTCTCCTCCAGTCATTTCACCCCTGAAAGAGATCACTTTCATCCACAAACACTTGTCTGCCTAGGGCCTGCCCGGTGATCACAACATTTACATTAAGCTGCTCGAGATCACTTTATTATCCCCCTCATCTCCTCACTCCTCGCTTGGCAGCTGAAGGGGAGTAGTGGGTGTCGATGGGTGACCACATGACCCCCGTTACACATCCCACCTCCAACTGGAGGCTGCTACATGCACACAGGCAGACAAGGGGCATGACCTCACTATTTACTCCAGGTGTGTATGGCGATCTTAAGATGAATGCTCTGGATAAGACTGTATGCTAAATGACTAAAATGTGCATACCAAAGGCCAACGCATGAGTGGGAATAACTTCAATTGAAAACGATTACACAAAACGTGGGATAGTTGAGAACATCTGAAATGCTATTTGTAGCTCAAGGCTAGGAATATGAAGAATATTTAGTACTGGGAGTACTGCAGAGATGATATAGTATGTGTTTATCCATTCCAAATGCAGTGTGAATGACTAAAGAATATTCTAAAGTTAATTGGAGAGAGACACACACACACACAGCCAACATGACACACACAGCCAACACACACAGTGTAGATAAACAAGTACATAAGAGTGGGACATATCCAGGTGTGCTCCTCTGCTAGCCTAAAGCTTTGCTTAATATGAACTATTCCAAAGGGCAGGAAACTGGCATGACATAATGTGACAGAGTCCGAGCAGGAGCTCTGTTGTGATAGAATCAGGATGTAAAGGGAGGCTAATGTTTGTTAAACAATGTCAACTGACGGGAGGGCAGAGTCATGCATGTTACGGTAAGCAGGCCTACAGTACTAAGCCGGTGTTATGTGGTCTGACTAGGGTTACAAAGCCACTGGTAATTAACTAAAGGTACCAGAATCTTCAGTAGTTTTGGAAATTAACAGAATCTATCTTAACTTAGACTTGAATAATGTTTTATTTTTTTTATTCATATATAGTATATATATTTTTTTCATATTGTCCATGAGATTCTAGTAGATAGACCATATGGTTCAAGAGGAACTTGCCTAATTAATTTTTTAAAAGCATCTAATCAAGAATGGCATTATTTTAATTTACCTCTGCAACTCTTTTTTTTTATACCACAACTGCCATCAGTTTGACACCAAAACATTAACAGTGCGTAAAAAAACACACAAAAAACACATTTCATGTTGAAACTCAATAAACACCAATGATATTCAGTAAGTTGATTTATATTTAGTTAAATGTTTTACATCTTTGTCAAATTTTTATATCACCGTATTTCATTATTTCATACATTTTTAAATGTGATAAGGTCAGAGATAAATTGCAGACACCTGTGATATTCGGAAGTACCCAAAGGAACCACTAGATGTCTTGTGATAGATGACATAAAATCCTTGAAAGATAGCAAAATTCTGGTAGTTTACTGGTAAACTTAGAAAGTTTTATATAACCCCTCTTTTCAACACTAGGTGTGACTGAATGGCAGGACTGTAAGGGTGTGGTAGGAAGGACACAAAAAACAGGCTATTTCTGCAACAGGATATTCCAGGGATGTATACACTTACAACGTATCAATGGGGTGACTGTTTATGGGTCTGTGTTCGTGTAGCCTATATTTCTGTGAGCCTGTACCTTAGCCTTTTGACAAATCCCAGCAACAACATCAAGCGTTGAAGTCCAGACCAGGGTTTCCGTTTGGAAAATGTGGCCCCGGACAACGTGACCGGGAAGATTTGAATTTAACGGCCATTTGAGAAATTTACCAGACTCGTATGCATTGGGTGTGTAACCCATTAGGGCATCCACCCACTGTGCTCAGAATGACAGGAATCACATTTTAGATTATGGTAATTCATCTGAACAGAGCATGCAACTCCTGTAATGAAGAGGCCAAAAATAAATCATTTTCGAAACATTTGCCAAAATGCAATTTGCGGGAAATGTGTGACAGAGATTCAATTCTCTGTTAGGAACTTAAAGGGTGAATCTAAAGATGCAACCACTAGGATGGGTCGCTAATATGACTAGGATTGTGCCTTTGGCTTCTGGACAACGAAAGAAAGTTGATATGAAAACCAATAGAAAAGGAGAGAAATGGCATATGAGGAAGGTCTTTCATAGTCTGCTCGCGTGGCAAAAAGCCTAACTGATTATTGAGTTGCGACTGACAGTGAAAAGCATATAATATATATGTTGTGTGAATTGATTGCCCTTAATTTTCATAAATTCCACACGTCACCAATAGTAAATGTACCGTTAATCCCCCGTCATTTGGTTATATTCATTTCTGTATTACTAAATCGACCTACAGTTATTTACCGTTCTCATTCTCGGAGTGGAAACGTTGTTTGCCTGCAACACTTGAGAGAAACAAGTTTGTTTATTTCATAACCATCAGTTATGACTTTTTTCACTGTCTTTTGTCTGGAGTGCTCCATGTGAGCAATGACCAAGGGTCTGGTTTATCGGTCTTGTTAATGTTGAGGGAGCGTGCGCGCCCAAGCACGCATAGAACCAGCCTACCTGGCCTGCTGCGCATAAAATGTAAGAAAATGCCCATTTGGGGCTGTTTGACTTCTGACTGTTAACTCAACACGTCCACCTCTGATAAGCTGAACTTGTGTTACGTTTTTCCTTCACCTCACACAATAAATCAACAAAGTCTGGATGATAGCCTACTGTTAGGAACTAGTAGGATATTTGTAAAGTCTTTCCAACAATCACCAAGTCTCGGTGTGAAAGAGCAAAATATCATCATCATCATCATCATCATCTGATAATCCCATATATCCTGTGGAAACGTCATTAAAATACCGTTTTGTTACGCAATAACAGCCGTCTGTCCCAAACTCACTGGCACAGAAAACTGGGGGCCCGGAATAGACTAGTTGATACAATGTTGCAAGTTCGCTAGAGACAGCTTCAGCTGATCCAGTTGATTTGATACAATCAATGTTGCACTTCACTAGTATAGCTCAAGTCAAGACAGAGAAAAAGGCAGGCAGACGGACTGTTAAGAGATGAATGTAATTGAAAGAACCAGAATTTTCACCGGTATAATTTCTATTGTTTTTAATGTGTCAGCGTTAAAGTATTTTTACTTATTTGAAAATGGAAGCTCATTTAGGCTATTTAGCTGCCAATGACTCACGGTGTATCAATGTGTCCATATGGCAGAAGCTGGTGCGCTCGCATTAGTAGAATCTTGACTTTTATATTTGAGGATTTTTATGATGAACCCCATGACGATTTTGAAAAACAAAAACGTTACTGAAATTAAACCACGAAAATGCGCATATGAAAATCATAACAGGCACGCAGATAGGTAGAAATAGTAGAATATATTGTATCCTTCCCCAAACTTGAAACTCACGCGCCCCTTATGAAGTCTTTATAAAATAATTGCCATGTTTCTACGGTCGGATTTTCAAGTAAGTTAAGACATGCCTCATAATATGGAAGTAAAACATTCAGGTTTCAAACAATTAGGCATGTTTTCAAATGCATACTGCCTACAGCTCACATTGTAAAGTGGTGGGTGACGTGCCGATAGCCTGCCTACCTTTTTCTTAGTCAATTTAGCCGGCAACAGTTGGATTTTTAAATTTTTTTACAAAAGCCGGCCATTACCGGCTAACGGAAACCCTTATCCAGACATTTCAGTGTTGTGTAATATATAGACCAGAGACAAGACCATGCACGGGCAACTCCCTCCGCTCCAACCAACATGATCTCTTACACGGGCAACAGGGCCTCCTGAACGCAGGCCTTCCACTTGCCCTGCGGCCTGTAAATCATCCTCCTGTACCGTCTCTGACCTCAGGCTAATTGCCCCAGGCAGAGGGATGAGGACAGTAATGCAATCCATACATTCCATTTCTATGGGGATGAGTTCGCACACACAAGGTGTGGTGGAGAGAGGAGTGAGGTTACACAGATGGCCAGCTCCGGCAGGCAGACTCCGCTACGGAACTCACTGCAACAGAGGACATGGACCGAGGCAGGGTGGTAGAAGTGTAGGTGGGGGGATTCATTTGAGCAAACATAGGAGTAGAAAACATTGAGCCCATCTAGACACACACAACGACTGACAGGTAGATCAAGTCTCACCGTCCTCTGGCTGGCAGTGGGTTTGTGTTTCATCATTGGCCAAACAAAAATGTTGCCTTGCAATAACTGCCATCTTGTGTGTTGGAATAAGGGGCCATGCAGGTTATAATTTGTAGAATATTTGTCATACCCGTTGTCAGTGTTGTGAGGGGTATAACGGTACGCGTATTCATACCGAACCATTCGGTACGAGGACCTTGGTTCGGTTCGCACTGTAAACCTGAATGAAAAAATAAAACAAATATTTACAGCAAAAACACTAGGCCTACGCTTCGAGTGAATCTGAGCTGAAAAAATATCTCAGGTCATTTCGTTAACAACTAGAGCCTATGCGCACGTTGGAAATCAACATTTCAATCTTAAATTGCCGCATTTCAAAACTGTACTTTTGTGAGGCGCAGCTGGGAACTAGTTCTATACAATGGTGAGGTCAAGAAGCCAGAATTGGAGGATCCTCCATCATCGTTTAAATCTCGCTTGGGAACGGCTTCCCAGTAGATTACAACGACGCTGGACAGAGAGTTGTGGATAAAACATTAACAGTATGTCGCCGCGCTTTACGAGAACAGCCTACGCAGCTGCCAACACCTCAAATATGTTGTCACATTTACCCAGACTTCACCACAGTAGACCGAAACGCAAAGAAACAACATCGTCTCCCCTCTGCAGCCCTTGGCAGGTGATTCTGACCGGGCCAAAGAAATTACAAGAGCGATAGATTAAACATTTTTTACAGTCTTTGGTTTATTGACACAGATATGCGCCTATTCTCAGTGGTTGAGAATCGGTTGGTTTCAGTCAGCACCTCGTAAAAGTACTTGAGCATCCATCTTGCACTCATTTCAGCAAACATGTAGTAGCCACTCTAAAGAAAGCCAAAGCTTCAATGAACTGACCAATGCACTCTGTGTTGCGCTTTCTTAACAGTGACCGCCCATCACATTACCCACAGAGGGGAGATGTACTGTGCTAAAGACAAGCCCCCACTGACAGAGGCAGTGTCATGGTGCGTTCGTAACCAAGATGGAAACGGGAATTTACCACATACAGCTGGGGGGGGGGGGGGGGGGGGAAATCCACTTGAACGGCCCTCACCCTGGTAATTACTAGTGGGAAACTCGTCTAGCATCATGAGCACCCAAACGGTGACCTCGGACTTCACCTACTAAGTAAATGGCCTCTATAACAGCATTTTCACCATTTAAAATGTAACAAAACATTTATGAAAAAGGAATCTATTAATGTAGTTTTTGAAATCTATAAAATGTGTTTACAGGCATGATAGCTGTACCTTTAGTTTATGGTTGACGCAGTTTGTTGGCCATTAGTCAACTCTGCATTTCTCAACAAGTTCAAATCACATGAACGGGTCAAACTGGTATTTACGACTTCACAACTGGTAAATTCCTACCTCCCACATGGTTACAAACACAAAATCAAGAGTGGAAACTTGAGGCCCAACATAACAATAGTCACAACAGACAATGGCAGGAACATTGTGTATGCTGAACATTGTGAATGGCATTTCATTTTCCTGCTGTACCAAAACCGAACCAAACATTGACCCCAAAACCACAATACGAACCTAACCATGGGCTTTGGTGAACTGTTACACACCTAGGAGGGATACATTGATAGAGGCAATAGGCAGCAGGAGTGAGATGGCTGCCTTCCTTCCAGTTAAGGGAATGTGTACGGGCTTATAAAGCCTGAGAATCACACACACTCTCATGCTGTGCTGCTGTTCCCAGGCCTAAGCTCCAGCGCCATGCATTATTCAGTCAGTCTGCCTGCGCACTGAGTCATTAGCCCTGGTTGAACCAGAACACCACTCAAACCCTGCCTAGAACACCAGAGGGACAGGGACACCTCCAGGGAGAGACTATGGAAACAGGGAGACTCCAGGGAAAGCCAGGTAGAGGTCAAAGAGAGACCAGGGATGAGGCCTGTAAGTCCCTTTTTGGATAAGCTGCATTCTGCACTGTTCATTTCACTCTCATTACTCCTTTCTAGCCATGTGGGACTGAGGAGAGATTCAATGTCTAATAGGGTGGTCTGACAGAGCTAAGAGAGAGACAGTGATGTGGGGATTCAACGTACCTGTTTTTCTCCATCTCGTTGTGTGTAGATCTGTGAACAGACAGACAGAGGTTAGGAAGTGTCTTTACACATCATCACACAGTAGATTCAGCGTGCTTCAGTAAAGTGCTTTAATAATAATAGACGATCCCTCTCGGTTCGCAACCACTGCAGTCAACCAGGGAGTTATTGCAGAGAGGGAGAGGCTTGTGTTGTGTGGGAGTTTAAGAAGCGCCAAAAAGCACAGGGAAGTTCAACTCTACAAAATGAGAAAAGGCAAGGATAGAGAGATATATATACACACACACACACACACACACACACACACACAGTGGGGCAAAAAAGTATTTAGTCAGCCACCAATTGTGCAAGTTCTCCTACTTAAAAAGATGAGAGAGGCCTGTCATTTTCATCATAGGTTCACTTCAACTATGACAGACAAAATGAGAAAAAAAATCCAGAAAATCACATTGTAGGATTTTTAATGAATTTATTTGCAAATTACAGTGGAAAATAAGTATTTGGTCACCTACAAACAAGCAAGATTTCTGGCTCTCACAGACCTGTAACTTCTTCTTTAAGAGGCTCCTCTGTCCTCTAATCGTTACCTCTAATGGCACCTGTTTGAACTTGTTATCAGTATAAAAAGACACCTGTCCACAACCTCAAACAGTCACACTCCAAACTCTACTATGGCCAAGACCAAAGAGCTGTCAAAGGACACCAGAAACAAAATTGTAGACCTGCACCAGGCTGGGAAGACTGAATCTGCAATAGGTAAGCAGCTTGGTTTGAAGAAATCAACTGTGGGAGCAATTATTAGGAAATGGAAGACATACAAGACCACTGATAATCTCCCTCGATCTGGGGCTCCACGCAAGATCTCACCCCGTGGGGTCAAAATGATCACAAGAACGGTGAGCAAAAATCCCAGAACCACACCTAGTGAATGACCTGCAGAGAGCTGGGACCAAAGTAACAAAGCCTACCATCAGTAACACACTACACCGCCAGGGACTCAAATCCTGCAGTGCCAGACATGTCCCCCTGCTTAAGCCAGTACATGTCCAGGCCCATCTGAAGTTTGCTAGAGAGCATTTGGATGATCCAGAAGAAGATGATTGGGAGAATGTCATATGGTCAGATGAAACCAAAATAGAACTTTTTGGTAAAAACTCAACTCGTCGTGTTTGGAGGACAAAGAATGCTGAGTTGCATCCAAAGAACACCATACCTACTGTGAAGCATGGGGGTGGAAACATCATGCTTTGGGGCTGTTTTTCTGCAAAGGGACCAGGACGACTGATCCGTGTAAAGGAAAGAATGAATGGGGCCATGTATCGTGAGATTTTGAGTGAAAACCTCCTTCCATCAGCAAGGGCATTGAAGATGAAATGTGGCTGGATCTTTCAGCATGACAATGATCCAAAAACACACCGCCCGGGCAACGAAGGAGTGGCTTCGTAAGAAGCATTTCAAGGTCCTGGAGTGGCCTAGCCAGTCTCCAGATCTCAACCCTATAGAAAATCTTTGGAGGGAGTTGGAAGTCAGTGTTGCCCAGCAACAGCCCCAAAACATTACTGCTCTAGAGGAGATCTGCATGGAGGAATGGGCCAAAATACCAGCAACAATGTGTGAAAACCTTGCGAAGACTTACAGAAAACGTTTGACCTCTGTCATTGCCAACAAAGGGTATATAACAAAGTATTAAGGTAAACTTTTGTTATTGACCAAATACTTATTTTCCACCATAATTTGCAAATAAATTCATTAAAAATCCTACAATGTGATTTTCTGGATTTCTTTTCTCATTTTGTCTGTCATAGTTGAAGTGTACCTATGATGAAAATTACAGGCCTCTCTCATCTTTTTAAGTACAAATACAATCCACCTGTGTGTAATCAAGTCTCCGTATAAATGCACCTGCACTGTGATAGTCTCAGAGGTCCGTTAAAAGCGCAGAGAGCATCATGAAGAACAAGGAACACACCAGGCAGGTCCGAGATACTGTTGTGAAGAAGTTTAAAGCCGGATTTGGATACAAAAAGATTTCCCAAGCTTTAAACATCCCAAGGAGCACTGTGCAAGCGATAATATTGAAATGGAAGGAGTATCAGACCACTGCAAATCTACCAAGACCTGGTCGTCCCTCTAAACTTTCAGCTCATACAAGGAGAAGACTGATCAGAGATGCAGCCAAGAGGCCCATGATCACTCTGGATGAACTGCAGATATCTACAGCTGTGGTGGGAGACTCTGTCCATAGGACAACAATCAGTCGTATATTGCACAAATCTGGCCTTTATGGAAGAGTGGCAAGAAGAAAGCCATTTCTTAAAGATATCCATAAAAAGTGTTGTTTAAAGTTTGCCACAAGCCACCTGGGAGACACACCAAGCATGTGGAAGAAGGTGCTCTGGTCAGATGAAACCAAAATTGAACTTTTTGGCAACAATGCAAAACGTTATGTTTGGCGTAAAAGCAACACAGCTCATCACCCTGAACACACCATCCCCACTGTCAAACATGGTGGTGGCAGCATCATGGTTTGGGCCTGCTTTTCTTCAGCAGGGACAGGGAAGATGGTCAAAATTGATGGGAAGATGGATGGAGCCAAATACAGGACCATTCTGGAAGAAAACCTGATGGAGTCTGCAAAAGACCTGAGACTGGGATGGAGATTTGTCTTCCAACAAGACAATGATCCAAAACATAAAGCAAAATCTACAATGGAATGGTTCAAAAATAAACATATCCAGGTGTTAGAATGGCCAAGTCAAAGTCCAGACCTGAATCCAATCGAGAATATGTGGAAAGAACTGAAAACTGCTGTTCACAAATGCTCTCCATCCAACCTCACAGAGCTCGAGCTGTTTTGCAAGGAGGAATGGGAAAAAATCTCTCGATGTGCAAAACTGATAGAGACATACCCCAAGCGACTTACAGCTGTAATCGCAGCAAAAGGTGGCGCTACAAAGTATTAACTTAAGGGGGCTGAATAATTTTGCACGCCCAATTTTTCAGTTTTTGATTTGTTAAAAAAGTTTGAAATATCCAATAAATGTCACTCCACTTCATGATTGTGTCCCACTTGTTGTTGATTCTTCACAAAAAAATACAGTTTTATATCTTTATGTTTGAAGCCTGAAATGTGGCAAAAGGTCGCAAAGTTCAAGGGGGCCGAATACTTTCGCAAGGCACTGTAAATATATATATAATAAAATTCAGGAGGCACACACACAGAGGCCCGGGGGGGTAGACTTAGCAACAGTAACTAGAAACAGCCTGCTGCCTGGTACCAGCCAGGCTACAGAGTGAGTAAAGGGTGAAAAGAGAGTAGCGGTTGGAAGAGGGACAGAGAAAGAGAAAGAAAGGGACAGAGACTATTTAAAGGTCATGTAGTGATTGTGTATTGGTGGCCACCTTGCCTCCTACATTGCAGTGTAAACTGCATTGTTCACCAACAGCCTATGGTCCTACCAGCTCTACCGGAATGAGGCCTGTAGTCCCTTGTAGGATAAGGGCACACAGATACGCACCCCTCTCTCCAAGCTCCACACAGGGCAAGGAAGCTGGCCAGGTCTCTTTTTCATAAAGAATCTGCAAATGGGGTGAGAGGGAAAGGGCACTAGGCAGAGGGACAGGAGCAAAGTCCTCTTCTCTCCACTACACAGGAACTCCCCAACCTCCAGTCCCAAAATAGACCAACCTGCACTCTGCAAGCTGACTGCTGTCAGCACCCCGACAGCCTTGGACCCCCTCCGAAAGATCAACCACGCACTACAGACAACACAAATACGAGTGCTTGCTTGCCCCAGCCAGAGAGTACAGTTCATATGACAGCACAGTAGAGCTGACTGGTAGAGAAGACTAGGATTTGGATATGAATAGGGCTACCAGTGTAACCCATTTCCCATGTGATGGGGGGCGGGAGAGGCATGCCACTGCCAGAGACCTTTCCTCTCCTCTCCTCTGCCAGGTCATATTACTGTGCAGGACAAGGCCACCTCCCCCTTCTACTCTAGGTGCTGTCTACCTGGCATGCTGTACATGAGGAGCCCATGCATTACCGTACAGTTATAAAATAGAACAAATCATTACAGACCGATTGACTTGAATGGGGATTAACGATCTAGTGATTCTGTGTGTACAGTACAGCAGTCATATGATCAATGTAATAAGCAATGAATTAGGCTACACAGTATTCCAGCTATGTAGTACCACACACAATGGAAGAGCTTTAGAATAAGGATAAACATAGCTGCATTGTTGTCGTTAGCTATATATAGTCTAATCAGTCAGTGTTTCCCCTGTGTTCTCCTAAGGTGGAGAGCTAAGGACATCCTGGGCAAAATGTTCAACTGAGTCCAAGAGGCCATAACACCAATATGATAAGATGATTAGATAGATATTCAATATCTTCCTTTCCATGACTTCATAATAGAGTGGAATAAACCAACCACCAACACAATAGCATGTCAGGCCTGTTTCTGTGTGCACAGGGAGCAGGGGAGAGAAAGAAGTAAGAGAGGAGGAGAGGACCATTTCTGTAATGGAGGAACTGAAGCAGCATTGACTGCCAAGAGTGAACAGTAGAAAAAAAGGGAAAAGAGGGGAGCGAGAAAAAAGGAGAGAGAAGAGTACATTCATAAAAAGTGCCAGCATTTACATTGTTACCTAGCAATGCACTACTACTACTTTTACAGATCCACTGCCCAGCCATGCAATTTATAAAACTTGATCGCCACTGTAAGAAGCATTTAGACCAGGGATGGGCAACTAGCAGAACTCAGTCAAGCCCTCATTGATTGTTAGTCAATCTCACTCAGATATATTAAAACCTGCAAACATCAGGGCCACCCGAGTGGCGCAGCGGTCTAAGACACTGCAGTGCTTGAGGCGTCACTACAGAGACATTTTTTATCCCGGGCTGTGTCGCAGCTGGCCGTGACCGGGAGACCGATGAGGCAATGCACAACTGGCCCAGCGTTATCCGGGATAGGGGAGGGTTTGGCCAGCCGGGATGTTCTTGTCCCATCGCGCTCTAGTGACACCTGTGGCAGGCGCATGCACACTGACATGGTCACCAGTTGTACTGTGTTTCCTCTGACACATTGGTGCGGCTGGCTTCTGGGTTAAGCGAGCAGTGTGTCAAAAAGCAGTGCAGCTTGGCAGGGTCGTGTACCGGAGGACGTATGGCTCTCGACCTTTGCCTCTCCCGAGTCCATACGGGAGTTGCAGCGATGGGACAAGACTAATTACCAATTGGATTTCACAAAAATTGGGGAGAAAAGGGGTAAAGAATGATCAAATAAAAAAAATAAAACTGCTAACATTTCTCTCCATCCTATGAAAATTTTTGTAGAAGTGCAGGAAATTAGTTAGAGCAAATGTCCCTCTCTGGAAAAATGTGTAGAATTGCAGCAAACCCGCTCTAGAGGGAGACTGCTCAAATGTGTTGCTCGCAATGTGGTGTGGTGGTGGTGGTGGGGGGGGGGGGGGGGGGGGAATTTCACACACCTCAAATACAGCAAATAGATGGCTGAACAAGACAGATCCTGAGGTGGGCGGGGCATAAACATCAAATAAAATTGTATTTGTCACATGCACCGAATACTACAAATGTAGACCTTACAGTGAAGTGCTTACTTACAAGTCCTAACCAACAACACAGTTAAACATTTTTTTTTAAAGTAACAAATAATTAAAAAGCAGCAGTAAAATAACAATAGCGAGGCTATATACAGGGCTACAGAGTCAATGCACGGGGGCACCGGTTAGTCGAGGTAATATGTACATTTAGGTCGAATTATTAAAGTGGCTATGCATAGATAATAACAGAGTAGCAGCAATGTAAAGGGGAAGGCAATGCAAATAGTCTGGGTAGCCATTTGATTAGATGTTCAGGAGGTTTATGGCTTGGGGTAGAAGCTGTTAAGAAGCCTTCTGGACCTAGACTTGGCGCTCTAGTAGAGAGAACAGTCTATGACTAGGCTGGCTGGAGTCTGACAATTTTTAAGGCCTTCCTCTGATACCGCATGGTATAGAGGTCCTGGATGGCAGGAAGCTGGGCTGCACGCACAACCCTCTGTAGTAGCTTGCGGTCGAAGGCCAAGCAGTTGCCATACCAGGCAGGGATGCAACCATGCTCTCGATGGTGCAGCTGTAGAACCTTTTGAGGATCTGAGGACCCATGCCAAATCTTTTCAGTCTCCTGAGGTGGAATAGGTTTTGTCGTGCCCTATTCAGGACTGTCTTGGTGTACTTGGACCATGTTAGTTTTTGGTGATGTGGACACCAAGGAACTTGAAGCTCTCAACCTGCTCCACCACAGCCCCGTCGATGAGAATGGGGGCGTGCTCAGTCCTCCTTTTCCTGTAGTCCACAATCATCTCCATTGATCACGTTGAGGGAGAGGTTGTCATGGCACCACACAGCCAGGTCTCTGACCTCCTCCCTATAGGCTGGCTTGTCGTCGTCAGTGATCAGGCCAACCACTGTTGTGTCATCGGCAAACTTAATGATGGTGTTGGAGTTGTGCCTGGCCGTAAGGTCATGAGTGAACAGGGAGTACAGGAGGGGACTGAGCACGCACACCTGAGGAGCCTGCGTCTTGTGGATCAGTGTGGCGGATGTGCGGTTACCTACCCTTACCAACTGGGGGCAGCCCATCAGAAAGTCCAGGATCCAGTTGCAGAAGGTGGTGTTTAGTCCCAGGGTCATTAGCTTAGTGATGAGCTTTGAGGGCACTATGGTGTTGAACACTGAGCTGTAGTCAATGAATAGCATTCTTACATATGTGTTAATTTTGTACAGGTGTGTGTTACGTTCCCCAGTTTCTGTGTTGAAGTTTGTGTATTTGAGTGTGTTTCAGATGGCTTCCTGAAATCCCCCAGCAGCTGATTGGTAGACTCCACGATTAATTGGAGAGCTGACCCCACCCCCTCATCAGGTGTGGAGTGCAATAGAGATTGCATCATCTGTGGATCAGTTAGGGCAGTACGCAAATTGGAGTGGGTCTAGGGTTTCTGGGATAGTGGTGTTGATGTGAGCCATTACCAGCCTTTCAAAGCACTTCATGGCTACAGATGAGTGCCACAGGTCGATAGTCATTTAGGCAGGTTACCTTGGTGGTCTTGGGCACAGGGACTATTGTAGTCGGCTTGAAACGTGTTGGTATTACAGACTCAGACTCAGTGAAGAAACTTGCCAGTTGGTCAAAGCGTGCTTGGAGTACACGTCCTGGTAATCCGTCTGGCCCTGCGGCCTTGTGAATGTTGACATGTTTAAAAAACGGCTTACTCACATCGGCTGCGGAGAGCGTGATCACACAGTCGTCCGGAACAGCTGATGCTCTCATGCATGTTTCAGTGTTACTTGCCTCGAAGCGAGCATAGAAGTAATTTGGTTCGTCTGGTGGCTTGTGTCACTGAGAGGCTCTTGGCTGGGCTTCCCTTTGTAGTCTGTAATAGTTTGCAAGCCCTGTCAAATCCGACGAGCGTTCAGAGACGGTGTAATACGATTGGATCTTAGTCCTGTATTGACGCTTTGCCAGTTTAATGGTTCGTTGGAGGGCATACCAGGATTTCTTATAAGCTTCCGGGTTAGAGTCCCACTCCTTGAAAGCGGCAGCTCTACCCTTTAGCTCAGTGCGAATGTTGCCTGTAATCCATGGCTTCTTGTTGGGGTATGTACGTACAGTCACTGTGTGGACGACGTCATCGATGCACTTATTGAAAGCCAGTTACTGATGTGGTGTACTCCTCAATGCCATCGGAAGAGTCCCGGAACATATTCCAATCTGTGCTAGCAAAACAGTCCTGGAGCTTAGCACCCGCTTCATCTGACCACTTTTTTTTATTGACCGAGTCACTGGCGCTTCCTGCTTTAATTTTTGCTTGTAAGCAGGAATCAGGAGGATAGAATTTTGGTCAGATATTCCAAATGGAGGGCTAGGGGGAGCTTTGTACGTGTCTCTGTTTGTGGAGTAAAGGTGGTCTAGAGTTTAACATGCTGGTGGAAATTTGGTATAAAACGGATTTGTGTTTCCCTGCATAGTCCCCGGCCACTAAGAGCGCCGCCACTGGATGATCGTTTTCCTGTTTGCTTATTGCGGTACACAGCTCATTGAGTGTGGTCTTACTGCCAGCATCGGTCTGTGGTGGTATGTAGACAGCTACGAAAAGTACAGATACTCTAGGTAGATAGTGTGGTCTACAGCTTATCATGAGATACCCAGGCGAGCAAAACCTCAAGACTACCTTAGGTATCGTGCACCAGCTGTTGTTTACAAATATACATAGACCACCACCCCTTGTCATACCAGAGGCTGCTGTTCTATCCTGCCGATACAGTAAAACCCACCAGCTGTATGTTGTTCATGTCGTTGTTCATCCATGACTCGGTGAAACATAAGAAATTACAGTTTTTAATGTCCCATTGGTAATTAAATCTTGCTTGTAGGTCATTGATTTTATTTTCCAATAATTGCATGTTTTCCAATAGAACGGATGGCAGTGGGGGTTTACTCGCTCGCCTACGAATTCTCAGAAGGGAGCCCGATCTCCGCCCCCTTTTTGTCCGTCTTCTCTTCACGCAAATGATGGGGATTTGGCCCTGTTCCCAGGAAAGCAGTATTTCCTTCACGTCGGACTCGTTAAAGGAAAAAGGTTCTACCAGTTTGTGGTGAGTAATCACTGTTATGATGTTCAGAAGTTACTTTTGGTCATAAGAGACAGTAGCAGCAATATTATGTACAAAATAAGTTTTTAAAAAATAAGTTAAACGCAAAAATAAATACATTTGAACAAAATAACATGGTTGGTTAGGAGCACGTAAAATGTCAGTCATCCTCTCCGGCGCCATTCTACTTTGCTACAGTCATTAGAATTTAACATGAACATTTGACTAGTGTTAAAACTACCTATGTAGCCTAATATCTAATATGAATCAGGTTCCTATTACAACAGACTGAGGCATAAATAGATCCATGCGACCCCTCCTTACTAGTTTAGATTTAATATCCAGTTATCTCGAGTTACTGCCTCGCCCGGCCACCCAGCCATACTGCTTAATCTTTGTCAGGGTTAGGTAGGAGACTGCCGTAGGAGGCGGTTTCTTCATAGCTAGGTGTCTTGGTAAGCTGGATAACAACAGACAGCTGGCCAGGCGAGGGTATCCTGTCCTTCCAGGAGGAGAGCTGTTGATCAGGGTGAACTGCTTGACTGCTGCAGTCTGTCCTCGGACACCCTGATCAACCTCAATCTGCTTGGATTCCCCACTACTGCATGTTGCTACTTGCTTAACTCTGCCTAATTCTGATTGATGTTTTTCCCGTCTGGGATACTGCAAGGGCAAAAGGCTATTAAAAATGCTCAAAGCAAACTTACAGGCACAAACACACTCAGACACAAACTCAAAGCATCAGTTTTATAGAGTTTCAGAAGGACTGGGTTGTTATAGATTATGATAATACAGTTAAAGATTATCATTGGCTGTAAACAGACCAATTGAGAGCATAACATTAAAGATCAGAACACAATCACAATGGACAGCAAAGAAACAACTCAACAGAGCCCCTGCAAGTTGGTAAAGTCGAGTTGTTTTTGTCAGTGCTGCATGCCTACACCGTGCCACCACGCCTATATGACATTCACTACATGAGTGAATGTAGGACGAGGGGGGCTCTGCCTGCACATGGATGAATAACACATCATGATGAGGGGGTGCTTCAAAACTGGACCACACAAACTGCTTGTTTTCTGAAAAACTGATCTTGCCATTACAGCTGAATCATTGAGGGGGTCTACAGTACACAGGGGATTATACACTACTGTTAGTCAAAGGACTACCTGCTATTGGAGTTCTTCTTGCTTTTGTTTTTCCGTTTCAAGCTGTCCTTCTCTTTGCTGCTGGTGAACGGTAACATGGAGGCATAGCCATGTTCTGCTTCTGCAAATACATGAGCAGGATACAAGTCAATCACATCATTATAATTCTCAACAGTGCAAGGAATGCATTCAATGCAGCCATACACATTCCAATGAAAATTGATGAGGGACAGAAATGTTAGATGATTTTTGCCTAGGTAAGATGAGACAATTTGTACAAAATATCGATTTATTTTAATTTTCCCCTTCAGCCAATGATGTCATCTGAACTAGAGTAAACCCTACCAAGCTACCCAGCAAACCACAACAGAGAAGTGAAGGGGTCGCTTGGAGAGAACATCAAGATCAAATCCAATGAAGCAAGCAGGAACCCTTACCGTGTGAATGTGGAAAAAAAATGTTTTGTTATAAAATACGGTCATTTTTGCATTTCAGTAAGATTGCAAACACTATACTTTAAAAAAGTGTCTAGATAAATACCCTAGTAGTGTCGACTAATTATTGCTGTACATTTGTTGTTGCTGTGAACATATTGCTGCCAGCTTCCCCTATTTGTCGATGTAGCCTAGTTACAATGCAATTACTTAGCTATATGCATTCTTGCTTAATATGTGGTCTGCAATAATAATCAATACATTATTTATAGCTAATCAACCTGACAAATTGATTATAACAGGTGCGTCCACCAGCAATGCAATTGAGGCACCGTAGTACTAACGCAATCATTCATTTAAAAAAAATAAGAATGCAAAATGTTATCACTACTGTACCTCTTTCTCTGCGATCAAGGTATTCTGCTGCTTCGATCAACATCTGCACCATTTCGATCGCCGCCATTTTCAACAATAGCACCGAAAAAAATATGACAATTCGGGTCTGAATTTGGATACACAACTACTTCTGTGGGTTAACGTTAACTACTTCACGTTCAATTACGTTTTTTTGGTAATGATTAAAATAAGCAAGATCTATACTATCTCCCACAAGGCAATTTATCGATAACAGAAGTCAGTTATCGCTGTGATACTGCTCTGATCAGCTTGATAGCTTATTTATTGGCTAAGTTGTTTTTGTCAAATTCGCTTGACTGATGCTGGCTCGCAGTTACAATCGCTGTCAGTGATGGCAAGCTAACGTAAATGCTAGCCAACGTTCGTGGAAGTCACCAACAAAAATCTTGCAGGCAGAATTAGTGTTGAACCAAACGTCACGCCTTGTTGTTGACAAAGTAAAAATGACAACCGGTAGCTAGTTAGTTATTAGAGGATAGCTTTCAAAAACAAAGTACGTATAAACTTTGCCGCACAGGGGGGGAAAAGTATAGCTTTCTTGCTAGCGTGTGAATCTAACGACACAGCAAAGAAATTAACCCGTTTTAAAATGTGATATCTGGTCTATTCGAAATTTCGAACCAGTGAATGTAGCTAGCTATCCAACGTCAAAACAGCCTTGTCGAATTCAAATACTGTAGTAACAAGCTGGTTAGCTATGCTGCTCGGTCTCGAGCTGCAAAGGCTGACACAAAAAAATAAGTTAACAAAATATTTGAAAAGAGCGGCTAGCCAACCTGCTACCTTGCAACAGTGTTGAACAGACCGCAATTATATTGGTAAACTAACTCCTGTATTTTTTGCCAAAAAGCTTCTGTGAGATGAGATGCGATTGGGTACCCTAAATAGTAAATGCCTTTCTTATTGGACCTAGCCACTGTCGCTTCAACCAATAGGGCTATCACATACCCCGAGCCATATGCGACTGGTCAACATGTTTCGCCATTTTGGCTCAATCATATCCTGGGGGGAAATCGCAGTTGCATTCTCCTCCTCAAAAGAGAAGGTAGGAGCGACCTCTGACTTGCTCATGTATTGGTTTTTGAGTCGAGAGGACGCGAGGGGTATTTAATTGAGATTCTCCCACAGTAGTCTAGCATTGTTACAATACATGATCCACAATGGAGTCTTGTTTCGCTTTTGTTGGCACCAATAAGTGTTTTAGCGTTCCACCATTGGTTGTTCTCACCGAGACTGGTCACGATTTATCAACAACTCGCACGAGCTGCGGTGGCAACACCCCTTTTTCTGCGAAAGACCACGCCCCGTGGACATGCTGCTTTCGCTGTGTACATTGGTGATTGGTTTCTCAGTGTTGTTTGCCGTATATCAAGATCAGCGTTTGGCTGAATTCACATGCTGTTCCACTATTGGTCTGTCTCGTTTAGTGACAGGTACCTTTGTTTTCCTGATGAGATAATATGGACCGCAGAAGTAATGAAGCATTTTTAACCATAACAATTACTGATAAAAACAATTTAATTCTAGAAAGCTTGACAGTGGAGAGCCGATCTTAATTCATTTTGCATTTAGGTTAGAACATCTTTTACCACTTGGAAATCTCCAAATAAGCTTGAAAACTAGATTGGTAGATTGATTCATAGCAGGTTGTGCAATTGGCATACTAGCTATGAGGGAAAAAGCCAGCGTTGAATTGCATATGTTGCGGCAAGACTACACAAAATATATTATGTGCATGCTTGACAGGACCAGAATCAAATCTATTTAATTCGAACGCAATTGTTCTTGTATGCGAGAAAGATTAAGACAGACCAACAAG
Organism: Oncorhynchus mykiss; assembly: GCF_057628025.1. Taxonomy (NCBI): domain Eukaryota; kingdom Metazoa; phylum Chordata; class Actinopteri; order Salmoniformes; family Salmonidae; genus Oncorhynchus; species Oncorhynchus mykiss. Next base: position 36,926,279 of record NC_143027.1, on the reverse strand, counting down.
AACTTTGGCCATGCAAGGTAGATCACATGGGAGGCATTCACTAGGAACCAAACGGAATGAAACCATTATTATAGCAGTGAACGAAAAAGAAACATCAGACCTTCCAGCGCTGAAAACTATCCCACTTAGAACCCACATCTCGATCTAATATTTATATATTTCTTAATTCCATTTTTTGTACTTTTAGGTTTGTGTATATTGTTTTTTAAATACTACTGTATTGTTGGAGCTAGGAACACAATAATTGCTCTACACCCACAATAACGTCTGCTAAATATTTGTATGTGACCAATAACATTCGATTTGGTTTGATTAGAGCACTAAATTTCAACAATTTGTTTGCTTACATGAATCATAACTATGAGAAGGGGCCATGATCTGAATGTAAGTTTTTAATCTGAATCAAAAACATGTTAAAATGCATTATGAAACACATATTAACCCAGGCATGTTGTTAACAAGGCTCATTCTTAAAATAAATCAACAAAACTGATATTACAGAAACATTTACTTATTCAGTCGCATGAGTATTTGCAGAACTTATATGCAGTGCAGGGAGTCAATAAATATAAAAGGAACAGACTATACCATTTTTAAAAAACTTTATCACCAAAACACACAGTGTCACAGTAAAGAGAGACCACAAGGCAAGTACATTTTAGGTAACATCAATGAGTCTGTTGTTTATCCTACTTCAAGCAATGCCTGAAAAGAGAGGGGGAAACGTTACATCACTGCTACCCTTGCAGCACTTGTACATTACATCATCATCCACCAATAGGAGAGACGATCTGTCTGCATAGAAACACCTGCAGAAGTGATTGGCTCCAGTGAGAATGAGCACTGTTCAGACTGCTCAATATCAGCCAGGCACTTGTGTCTTGCAGTTGCAACTGTTGATTTATAAACAAACCATGCTATTTGGCGCATACATCAACAAGATATGCTACTTAATTACAGGTGGCCAGAATGTGATGGAAAATAAAGAATAGCCAAACATGAAGGACTAGATACTGAATATGCAGTCCCACTCATATGCAATATTATGAATAATAGATGCAGTCTATATTATAGCATTTACACGAATACTTGCGGGCAGTTTTGAATGTTATTTGTGAAATGATAAACCACATAACACCTCTTGTAGTTTCTAAAGACAATGAATCAATCAGCATGCCTGTATTTCCTCTTCTGGGACACATTGATAGCATGTGCATGGACTGCGCCATCGGTCTTCCTTCCCTGTTGGCAAAGACAGCCACATTAACACATCACACTTGGAAGTAGGTCAAGGTATCATCCAAAAACAAGCGATTGCCACCATTGAATGAATAGTGCACAATCACAACTTAAATTGTTTCAAATGAAAACATGTTCTTGCAATAAAAACTGCTACACACAAATGGAGACCTACCCTTTTGATAAGAATCACAGCCCTAGCAGATTCCCTTAGTCTTATAAACTGTGAAGTGTCACACATTCTTTATAATCACTATTATTACCATATGGTTCTTAGATCTGTGATTGTTGTTGGTGAAGAGCACTGTACAATCAGTTTGGTTTATGAGCCTGAGCAAACTGTGCCACCCTGTGGAGAATTGGACTATTTGCGCACTTACCTGCCTACAGCAGTGGTTCTCAAACTTCTCCTCCGGGACCGTCACACATTTAATAATTTTATGGTCGGGTGTAATGATGACGCTGATCGTGTTGCAAAACGTTTCGTCTGTTGCGAAAACCGTTAACTCCAAATGGAAAACGCGCAAAAAGTGTTTCTATTGGACAAATGCAGTTCGGTCCCTCCCCGTTTTGTTTGCTCCGTTTGCTTCTTAAAACGGTAAAAGGTTACCGTAATGAATACACCCCTGAAGTAGCATACTTGATTCACTTATTAAGGGTTAGGTGTTAGTTGATAACTCAAATACGTGGAACAGCTAGGGGTCACCAATGAGAGGTTTGAGAACCAGAGGCCTACGGTATAATACAAATAATATATTATCTATAGATATCTTTGACAAGCCTAACCAGGAACCTCTAGGTTTGAGACAAGTCGACAGAATCCTTACTTTTGTGGTGTCAAAGTTGCCGAAGCCCATAATCTTCATCATCTCAATCTCCTCTTTGGTCTTGCCCTGCATGTCTTCCTCTGTAAACAATACACACATTTTGACACTAAGCAGGTTTCCATCCTACCTTTTTATGCGAGTAAAGTACGTTGGATTAAAAAAAATGTCCTGATGGGAACAGCAAATATGTCCATAAACATTATAAATTGACAAACCATGCCAGACAAGGTTGGATCTTTATGTGTCTGTAAAATTAATTATACAAGAAATGGCAGTGGAAATTATTTTATGTGCAAATATTGAAATAAGCATCCTTTCTAAGTCCCACGATGATAGTCTATGTTATGTGATCCTCCCACTATGAACTTTCAAGGGTAGTGAAAGCATAGTGATGAGCTTGATGCTTCTTTCCAATAAATATCAAGCTTTTTATTTTGGTGACATGGATGCTTGCCTGCCCATTTTAGTGCCTTCTTGTGAAGGTCTTCAAACAATAAACAAATTCAAAACCTCGACCATTTAACAGATCTCTTCCGTTTGATTTCAGTAACCCTGAGTCCGCAGATGAAAAATACAGGGCAGGAAAAACGGAAGCCCTCAACACAGAAAGCGATCTTGACTGCCCCCTAGTGGGTGGAATCGATATGAACGAAAATTGTATGTGGATTTCGGTAATTAATTTCTATTTCTATTTCTTATTTTTCTTCTTCTTTGGGATTGGGTTGGTTGATCGCGTCCAACTTTTATGGTGTATTCACACTGCCACCTACTGTACTGGTGTGGGAGGCCAGTCACGGCCTAACTAAATAAAATTATATTCATTCGTCCTGTTCCTCTAAGAAAGTGAAATAGAGCCCTAGACATCACTTCCCTCCCCCCACTACACCACCCAAACCCCATCCAGCTTCTCTAAACCTTTCACACAATCTCTCATTATCTACGTCATACAGTTCACAAAATATCAACACATGCTCCTCCACTAAACATGCATCACACAGGCCTGTTTCTTGTCTCCCTATCATCCACAGCGTGGCATTCAAACCTGCGTGCCCAAACCATAGTCTACTAAACATAACTTCCTCTGCCCTACATCCCACCTCTTCCTTTACTGATCGGTGCACGCAATCAAATTGCCTCCCCTTACTACTAGTATCCCACTCCCTTTACCAAAGATCTAACCCATTTCCCAGATCAAGGACTTGACTGGCGGCCCAGCGGGACCTGAATATCTATCCCCTCTCTCCGCACAGCACTGTTAGCCACCACATCGGCCTTCTCATTACCCTCCACACCCACATGGGCGGGAACCCAGCAAAAGTTTACCAACACTCCCATCCTCTCCAATCCCACTAACCTCACCATCATCTACACAAACAAGTCTTCACTACTCAACATTGCAGCCGAATCAGAGCAGATCACCACTCCGAGTGGTTTCACCTCCTCCACCCATCTCAAACCTATCTGGGATGTACACCCACCCTACCACTGACTGGATTCTTTTAACCATCTATATCCTTAAAAACAAATAAAAACGACTATCTATAGCTCTCCATACACAGTCTGACGTCCTCAGCCCATTCTCTCCTGCCGTCAATCATGTCCACATCTATACTTGGTTTCGGAAACAGCCGCAGAGGAATGGTCCCCAATGCAATTGCGGGCCCTATCTCTCTCTCACCCTGTCCATATTCTACCACCTTCTGCCTGATTGTCCACCCGTACGTCCTCTGCTTACCCACTCCTCGCTCCCAGCATTCCCCAGTTGCCGTGACCGCAGGTTGTCCTTCTGAACTCCCTTTCAACCTCCCCAGTATGCTAATGCCAGTTTGTCCCGCCTTATCCTCAGTGGGAGTTCCCCACTATCCACCTGCAATGCCTCAACAGGTGTCGTCCTGAAGGCACCCACACGCAATCTCAGGGCCCTTGACTGTATCCTATCCAGGCGCTGTAGTACCGTTTTAGCTGCCAATCCATATACAAAGCACCCATAATCCAAAGATGACCTGATCAATGCCTGGTACACACAGTATACAACAGTGTTTGTCTATTCGACCTCCAATCATATCCTGCCACTGCCCTCATGAGGTTCAGCGCCTTCCCTACACTCTATTTAAATATACTCAACATGTCTCTTCCACGTAAGCCTCTCATCAAACCCCATTCCTAAATACTTCAACTTAGACATCCTACCTATATCCTGGCCGTATATTTGCAGCGTAACATCTTTAACGTTCCAATGTATATTCTTCTTTTTCTTCTTTGGTATTATGGTGGTCCGCAAACAAATGTTTTAGTTGCATGCCGCCGCCTACTGTATTGGCTGCATATCAGCCTACTATTCTGTAGTATGAATTCATTACACTGTGGAAGAAATTGCCCTACCAACTAACCCTACACCCATTAAAACATCATCACTTTTCCACTACTTTGGCCCTATCGGATCCTGCACCAGGCCAGCAGCCTGGGAGGACGGGACAGTCTCATTTAAAAACACCTTGTAACTCTCCTGCAGTAAAATATCGTACACCCAAGTACTTCTCTGTAGCTGCCACCTTAATATCTATCATCCGTGAATGACGTTCTATTCATATGGTACATTTGACAACCATGGCCATGGAGGCAAAAAAGAAAACAAAACGTATTGAAGCACATGTTATTCCTATCACACGTGAGATCATGTCTTGATAAGGCATATCTAACCAAGATGAATTATTAAAAAGTTAGGCAAGGTATATCAGAATGGCAACTTTACAGTACCTGAATCTCACATGATTAAGTGCAGTTGCTAGTGTAACGAACAACAGATCAAACCAAACTGGATTGAAATCAACTTTGATCTTTAATGACTGGTACATTTTAAACCTTGCAACTTTTCACTTTACATTCTAATACGAAATAATACATTAAAAAACAACAAATATCACACATCAGCATTTTGATAACAGCTACTGATCATAAAAATAATTACAGCTGTAGAGGTATTTTGTACACATATTTCAAAGAAAAATTTGGGGAAGAGTGGAATGTTTAGTACCTTTTAGTTGGGCTTCAGTTTGCAACATCAAGCGACACGTTTCTTCCACAATGCTTAGATCATATCCTTGCTTGGTATTAGTGGCATTTATAGCTGTCAGCTTAATGTTGGGGACTTTCTTTTTTGTGTGTATTTATTTTCTTATTTGTCCCTGCTGTCTATGACTTGAATAGTTAGTTTAATTGGAACAAGACTTCTGCTAAAAAAAAAAAAAGAGCACGTTATTATACCTGCATAATTCTACATGTACTGCACCTGTGCTCGTATGTACATACCTGTCACCTTCGTCTGACTATTAAAAACGAATAAGCATGACCAGGCCAGGGGGTGCCTATGAGGATACTTCAATGCAACATTGGTTTATATACACACACGTGTCAAGTGTGTTACTTCTTATAATAAATAGGGAGTGCATAATTCAGGTGGTGTTGTTGATTCTATTTCATTTAGAATGATTGTGGATTGTTTCAAGATCATTTGAGAGTTGAACAGAAACAATATTGCCCCCCCCCCCCCCCCAAAAAAAAAAAAAAACAGAATTAGAATTACTTCTAGACGTGATGTGTGACTGAGCTATACATACAGGAGACTTGAGTGCGTGTTAGTGTGTTTGCCTCCGTGTATATGGCTAGAAGTGGAGGGTGCGTGTCAGAATCATTTTACATGTCCCCTCAAGTTTCAGCTTTCTCTTTCTGCTCTTTCTTCTTGCTCTTCTTTAGGAACGAGGGGGCCTTGAACTTCTTTTTCTTCTTAGAGGGGGACTTGGAGGGGGATCCCTCAGGGGTGTTGCTGGGCGGTTTAGCGGGTGGGGCAGCAGGGGTGGTGGAGGGGGGTGTAGAAGTGTCATTGGTAGACAAAGCCTTCATCCCTTTCTCCAGCTCCTCCGTGGTCTGCTTCTCCTCCTCTCCTTTCCCGTTCTGAACTGCTGTGGAGTCTTTCTTTGTCTCATCTTGCTCATTTATTATTGGAGTAAAACAAAGCAAAGGAAAAAAACTATCAGAGTAAATAGATTGTTTTTGTGTTAGCTGCATGGAACAGTAGGGGAGAGTGGAGTAAGTCCATAGTATGCGGGAAGTACACAGAAAATATACAACCCCCACCATCGATATAGCCGTCTGTAGAGCATGCAAAAAAACATCCTTCCTACATATATTTCAGGATGTTGTGTATCCCTGGGAATAAGCAGAATTCATGTAAAAACCTAGCTTGCCCCCCAAAAAAGTGATACGGGTATGGGGTAAGTTGAGCCGCAGGACAGGGTACGTTAAGCCACCTTCTGCCCTGATTTAAATATTACCGCTACCTTTTTAAAACTCTGTCTTTATTTCCCCTAATTCAACACAATCCCTTTTTGTCTTTAAGTCATTTTAAGCATATTTTAACACAGGCTTAACACCTAATAAACACTTTGTGCTTTTTAAAAACACTTTTAAATAGGCCAGGCCCTGTTGTTACCTCATATCCCAGCGATAATGCCTTGCATTACGCCTGGGAAGAAAACACTTACATTTGCTCAACTTGCTATTAACTTACCCCATGCCCACTGGCTCAACTAAACCCAAGGGAAACATTTTGAATATATTAGCCCACACATCTACAAGGATGCACTTTCATGCTCGGACATGTTTAAGACCTCATATTGAAGCTTATAGAGACCCCAACTGATGTATAACAATCTTAAAAGGATCTACTTTGGTTTAGATGCAAGCATCATGGAACTTCTGACACAACAAATGAATTAGACTTGCTTACCACTTTTTCCATGTGGTTTCTTCCTTCACAGACTCCATGAAATGATGACCTCTTTCTAAATATTTGGTCAAATTATTTTTTGGGGTATGGTTTCAGAGAAAAAAGGGTGGCTCAACTGACCCTTTTGGCTCAACTTACCCCACTCTACCCTTCACTGCAGACATGTCATGTCATTGCAGTTGTGCCCAACAAAACATGCTCGGTTAATGAGAGTGCAACCATGTCTTACAGTTTGTTTCTCAGTACTTACTTACTATTGAGACAAGATCTCAGTACCAGAGGGGTGCCCTATGAGTCAGTATAGAGGAGCATAGACAAAGACGAACACAGAGACAGAAGGAGAGAGGTACATACAGTAGTTGTGAAGACAAATGGGCGTCACAAGACGGCGCTGAAATGTGACACATTTACAACAACAACAAACACCACCACACACACACACACACACACACATCACTCAGCCACTGAGCTTATTGTACAATATTCTCCTAATTGAGATCCATGCACGTAACTCCATACATTGATGTCAATGCATGTTTAATGCGAACGTCCATGTTACATATCTCAAGTTAGGATTGAAATATTTAGGGAAATATTCAATGATGGTGAGCGCAACAGGGGTTGTGGAGACAACAGTACAGGGTCCCACATATTGTCATGCAGGAATTTGAGCGGTCCTTCTCCCCTGTATGCAAGGCAAGCAGAGACAGCTGTGTGTGTTCAGCACTGCAGGCCGAGTCTCACCTGAGGGTGGGGGATTGCAGGGGGTAGGGTTGTTGGTGGGGGGGGTAGCTGGGAGAGACTCCTTCTCGTTCTCCACCTCCTCCCCTACTGACGCACAGAACGACAGACAGACACAGGAGAACAGCGCATAGAGCTAATTCTAGTAAGCCGCGTGCAAGAGTTGTGAGGCAGAGTGAGAAGTGAATTAGGAATTGGTGAAAGAAAGGCACATTAACTGTACAGTCTGAGGTTTCATTGCTGTGAGTATAGCGAGCCTTGCCTGGCCACCCAAACTCCTTGCTCCTGGTCCAATGCTACACCACGCCCACGGACGTTAGTCTCTTCTCCGCAATGAGCCTGGATCTGAGTACCTCCCCAAAGATTTATAGAAGGCAAACACATTCTAACCGTTCTGAAAACGATGGGTTGGGCCAGAGCCAGAGCCATAACACACATGGGCAAATACTCTGATTGGTTAGAGATGAACCAATCGCTGATGATTTTCTACAACACCCCTCATTTGGACGTCACCAGAAACGACTTCAACGACGGCAGTCTCAGACTGAAGTATGTAGCGAACATAGCGGAATAATACGTTTGAGTCATAAGGCAATAGCGAGCCAGTAGTAAGACACATTTAGAGTGAGGGATAGTGTAAGGCAACATTTCGAGAGCTTGGGACTATAAGGTTCTATCTGCAAAAAGATTATTCTGAGATAATTGGCTTTAAAGTTCCCGAACCCTCATTGGTTTGAATGGTGTCAGCAATTTTTAAAAATATTTTATTCTTTTGAACTTAACAACATTAATTGGGATATTTAGAGAACTATACACACTGTAAGTAGCGAACATTGAACAGAACATAGCTATGTCAGTAACAACATTTTGACAAAAATGCAGATAGAAACTAATAGTCCAAGCTCTGGATTCAGTGTGAGGGATAGCTTTTGGGAGCAGTGCACTTACCATCTGTTTGACCTCCTGCTTTCCTCTGCACCTCCTTGCGGTACTCCTCCAGCTCATTGTCTGTCAGCTGGTTAAACGGGTTGGGGGTCTCCGCCTCAAGTATCGCAAGTTCTGCCGGGTCTGGAGACTAGGATGAAAAGGAGAAGGAAAGGATATTACAATTGTTTTGGTTTTGATAATCACTGTCGACCCAAGAGGCTTCCCATCTCATTTTAATTTCCCACTCAAATGATTCGTTCCCAGGAAAGTTGAACATTGCAATATCTTCCAAGTCTTCTTTGCGTTTGCTCTAAGAAGAGCTCCTGGGTTTAATCGTCTTCATGGTTCATGATTCCTTCCCTCTCTCAGACTATCTTATTCATTTGTTTACCTTTACTTTGATGCTTTTGTTGACTGAGAGCACACTCTTTTTTACAGCAACATGCAGTTTTTTCTGGACCTGGGGAAGATTAGCAGGGTGGAGGATGAGGGGTTAAATGAATGAATGAATGAATGGACTTTACAATGAGAAACAGGGGAGAAAGGAGGATTAGTGGGGATGGTTAGGTGGCCAAAGTAGCTTCTGCAGCTGGGTTAGGAATCGTATTTAACCAAGACAACAGGGTAAACAACCCATCTCTTGCGACAAGACCATAGGGCCTCAGTTTAACACCTAAGACAGAAATACCGTACATCAAATGAAGATGTAAAAAGCAAGAATTCATACATACTCCAGCACTAGTAGGCACATCACTGTAGACCTAGTACTTGAGCCTTACCAGTGGACTACCGTCCGTTATGACACCGGCTAGTACTTGGGACTGGGGTCCTGCTGTCTTCATGTCCTGACGGTTCTGCTGCCGGATCTGGAGATACACAACAAGAACCCGAAAGGCTGAAAACCCAACACCAAACCATGATCCCTGTAATACATCCAATACTGTGACATCATCGCTCACTGGGAGCAGTTAAGGCAGACGTACCTTATTTCGTGTTTCCAGCACCTCTTGAGGGTTGGTAAAAAGAGGAACAAACTGATTTGAGTTCTCCATCTTGATGGCTCCTTGTTGCATCTCCTCTGTCTTCAGCCACTGACGAAAGAGAGATGAGTGTTGAGGGTTAGGAGTTCGGCTGCATGACCCATCCCATAAACATTGCTTCAAATGCTTTTGCCCCATCAACACGTTTGTGCTTTCAATGACATTTTCTGGGGACAAAGTTGATCTTATATATGACAGTGTGTGAGCGAGAGAGAGAGAAAGGCATTGGGCTGGGCAATGTGCCTTTCTCGAATGTCATCCTCCTAATATTCTATGGAATCCAGTAAAGAATATTTTCACCATGGTCATTTCTCTCTGAATGCATGTTTAACTGGAATCAAGACACAACAATAACCAGGGTGTTATACAGTGTTGTTGTCATTCTGAGTGCAGTGTTATTATTATCACGTGTTCTCAGACAGAGAAACACCCCTGCAGTGACTTTCTTTTCCACCACCAGAGGGCAGATAGCACTGCAGTAATCAACACCAGTACTGGGCTTTCCCCTGCAATGCAGAGGACAGGGGAAAGAGAGGTTGGGAGGTACAGGAGAGAGAGAGAGACCGGGAGAGTGAGAGCTAGTCTCCTCCCCTTGCCTGATGTAAGAAGGTCTCTGCCTTGGCTGGTATTGTTCTGTCTGAAAGGACTCCATTGCTGGAGTACTCTATAACAATCTCTCTCCCTGAGGTACTATAGCAAACACCCTGTTTTAATTAAACACCTTTTCACGCACACAAATAAAGGTTGCATCTGCATCCATTAATTAGCCACACACACACCTAGCCTTTAATGGCTGTTCAATTCAATTGCATTAGTGGAAATTCTAATATAATAGATATTTAAAATAAAAGCAACAATGTTGAGGGAACATTGCCCTCAGATACTTACTGTGGTGTGCTGGTGTCCGAGGCTTGCCCTCAGATACTTACTGTGGTGTGCTGGTGCCCGAGGCTGGCCCTCAGATACTTACTGTGGTGTGCTGGTGTCCGAGGCTTGCCCTCAGATACTTACTGTGGTGTGCTGGTGTCCGAGGCTTGCCCTCAGATACTTACTGTGGTGTGCTGGTGTCCGAGGCTGGCCCTCAGATACTTACTGTGGTGTGCTGGTGTCCGAGGCTGGCCCTCAGATACTTACTGTGGTGTGCTGGTGCCCGAGGCTGGCCCTCAGATACTTACTGTGGTGTGCTGGTGCCCGAGGCTGGCCATCAGATACTTACTGTGGTGTGCTGGTGTCCGATGCTGGCCCTCAGATACTTACTGTGGTGTGCTGGTGTCCGAGGCTGGCCCTCAGATACTTACTGTGGTGTGCTGGTGTCCGAGGCTGGCCATCAGATACTTACTATGGTGCGCTGTTGTCCGGGGCTGGCCCTCAGATACTTACTGTGGTGTGCTGGTGCCCGAGGCTGGCCCTCAGATACTTACTGTGGTGTGCTGGTGCCCGAGGCTGGCCCTCAGATACTTACTATGGTGCGCTGTTGTCCGGGGCTGGCCCTCAGATACTTACTGTGGTGCGCTGGTGTCCGGGGCTGGCTTGGTCTTGGTTCACCCTCAGGTAGGAGTTGGGGGTGTTGAGCCAGCGGGTCTTCTCCAGTTGCTGCCGCTGGGCGTAGGGGTGCTGGCGGGGTAACGGGTGCACTCCCTCCTCCTCAAACTGGAAGGAGTGGACTGTGGCAGGGACCTCCACCTCCCTCCGTGTCCGAGCGCGCTCCAGCAGCACGGGGAAGCGGTAGGCGTAGCCGGTACGGTAACCCTGGATGGTGGGGGGAGGGAGGTTTATAGAAAGGTTTTTGTCTGATTGATGTATTGTAAATGTCCAATGTCCAGGGGTAAAAGTGATCCATGTGATCCACATCCTGGAGGGTTAAAGTAGGTAAGACCTGTGTCTGGAGCCCTCTTAGTCTCTGCACATTCTATGTACTGTTTATCCAGTGTTGTGTGTGATGGATGTTAATGGATTCGTGCAGGGGGACACACGTGACCTGTTTGATAAGATCCAGTGCAGTGCATGTCATAAACAGCATTTTATTTGCCCTAATGACTTTCCCCATTCCACAAAATTGACAATGCTTGTAGCATTGTAAAACAGTACATTGAATCATTCCACTAAATTGAAAAAACTTCTAGCATTGTATGCAATGCTTCTGTCTTTTGATCTCACCAGGTTGTCCAGAGTCCTCATGAGAGCCTCAAACTCGTGCTCCCCGAGTCGACTCTTGGTCAGGGGGCCGAAGGTGGATCCAGCCCAGCCCACGGTGCCTGCAGCGTTGGGTTTGTGGGTGGAGCGGTCCAGCATGATCAGGTTCTGCTCTCCTCCAGCACTGCACAATGCTGACACCTGTCAGCACAACACAGGATTGCAGCAGTGTGTTATGCTTTGTGTTTGGCAAGCATACAGTTACAGTACGGCACATGCAACAGTCACAGTACAAGGGTACTAAGGCAAGGACAAGCATTCAGGAGTGAAACTGTCAAAGCTGTGCATGTGTGTGCTGTTACTCTCTCTCGTACACACACATACACAGACATTGAGCTATGAGTCTGGCAGTTCTCTCCCTCTCCGTCTCCCTCTCCCTCTCCCTCATCCTCTCCCTCACCCTCATCCTCTCCCTCACCCTCTTCCTCTGTCTTTCTCTCTCACGCACACACAGTCACTGAGCTATGAGTCTGGGAGTCCTCCTTCTCTCTCTCAGTGTGGTTGTCAGAGTTGTGCCTCAAGCCTTTGGCAGGAGGGAGCAGCAGAAGCGATGTCAGTACGTGTGTCTCTGTACCTGGATCTGACAGGCAGCCTGTATGTGGTAGATGGTGTAGAAAGCCTCCTCCACTGACTCCCCCAGGGCCACGATGCCATGGTTTCGAAGCAACAGCACCTGGGAATAAAGATAGACTTCAGCAAGAGAAAAAAATGTAGTAAAACCCTCTTTTGCCTCAGAGTACACTCTTATTTTTGTTCATTATCTCTCATTTCCTCCTCTTTCTTCGGCCCTGTCAATGCAATTGTTATTGTTTAACAAATATATTGAGTAAAAGTAACTCATGTTTTCACTATTGATGGTGCCATTTTTTTCTCAAGCAGCAAATTAGCAGTATCAGGACAATCACAAGCCTGTTCCGTTAACCCTTGCTCTGCCATAATGTTTTCACCTTGCAGGTGGGCCCGAGACTCTTCTGAAGCTCCACCCGGTCCTCCTCGTTCTCCATCAGCCCATTGTAGTCGTATGACGCCACCTCACCCACCAGCAGAGCCTCATGGGACAGTGGCAGCAGGCCACACTTCATGGCGGACACCTGCACACACAGACAACTATAAGTCACATTCTGGAATGAAGGATTTGACATGCTTTTTCAACACTGGTCATCATTAAATGTGAATAATGTCTATATCTTATACTAAACAGTATAATCTCTAGTTCTACCTAGTCCTAAAACTCGATTATTTTAGAAAAAACATTTGAGACTTTGTGAATATATGTTAATGATAGTTCTGAGTGTGCCCTGTCCCCTAGGCAGGGCCCCAGTGTGTGTGTGACTCACGGCGGCAGTGGCGGGGGTGTGGAGGTGCACCAGACAGCGTACGTCTGGCCGGGTAGAATAGATGGCTGAGTGGAGGCTGAAGGAATCCAGGTCTACCCCCAGGGTGGTGCTGCCCCTCTCCACCACCTCCCCAAGGATATTCACCTTCGCCTGGGAGGACAACAACGCAGAGCAACACTAGCATTAGAGCTCAGTGTCACATTCATTTATATTTGTGCAATGCTTATTGCGATGCGTATTGGTTATTACAATGTTCAACTGTTATTAAGCCCTTGTTGAAGGAGTTCTGTGATAACAGGGGCAAGTTAAACTAAGCATCAGTGAGATGACTGAATAGTTAGTGCTTACGTGTATCGGCCAGTATAAAAGTACCGTTTACGTTAGCAGCTAAACTCAAATGTGAATCAGGCTATTTACATAATAACCCACAGCAAGTAGAGAGGTTCGCTTTATGACTGTGGAGCAGAATTAGTAGTGAACTCACCAGGCTAGAGGCAGTGACCTCACCATAGGCCAGGCCATTGGGCAGAACCAGGAAGTGCTCCTGTTCCTTACTGACACGCAGCTGACAGGAGACAACACACACACACACACACACACACACAGCTCTGTCAGATACCAAACTTTACGAACAGGGATAGAGAAAAGGAAGGGATGGATAGAATGCAAACAGAGCGAGAATAAGGCCAAAGGTATAAAAAAAAATAATTAAAAAACAAAGATAGAGTGAGAGAAAGTAAAGGTAAAAACTGAGATGTTGTCCTTTTAAAATGAGTTACACAACGGCATAGTCAAGTATCTGCCGGTGATTGTCAAAATAACTGGTCGGTCTCACGGTAATTGACAGTTTATTAACATAAACACATTTAGCATCTCCTGGCTTCCTACGCATAGGTCTGGTGATGCAGAGCTTTGAAACAACTACATTTTAGAAAGTCTAATAAATCAATGTAATATAGCCTGCACCACATACATCCTTCACAATAAATCCATTATTTATTTTAGACAGATCTAAAGAAGCATGATATGAAGAAAATGTAGTCTATTTGAGAAGAACAGAATAGCATAGTCTGAGTTGTCCTTATGTTAGGTCCTGATCTAGCTATACCATATGGCTGTGGGCTACACTAGTTCATTTAGCAGACAAGATTTGCTTAGAATTCCATACCATTATTTTATACTATGAAGAATACAATTGAACAAAGCTGAATAAAACAGAAAGGATATTTTCTCCAAACGATTTGAGGGAGTGTGCATTCTGTGTTGAGTGGATAACAAAGAAATACGTACTCCTATCTGCTTAATTTAGAGTTATAAATGTAATGTTAGTTGTTCTACAAACATTGGGCTATGTTTTAGATTTTTAATACATTGTAAGGCTGCATGATACGACTCTAATGATGATATGAAAAAAGTTGCTTGAAAAGGCATGAGCTCTGCTTTGTGTTGTGTGCAGGCTGTACACACTGCATCAGTCTCTCATTCACAATTTGACAAGCACTTGATAATGCCTAGAATTTCACGGCGGCATCCCCTTTGTGTGGCCATAAAGCCCCCTAAAAAAAATCCTTGCCTTTCGCGGCTAGTGGCTATTGTGCCCTTCTCCCTGAGTACTGCATGCTCCATCACATGATCGAGTCTTTCGCACAGGCTACAAGTGAAGACAGACACATCAGGGATGCAACTGCACACGTCCTTATCCAATTCCGAGGTGCTTATTGAAGATATTGGAAGAACTGTCCACATTTACTTTTTGTCAGCCAACAAGATGAGTAGGCCTAACGAACCACAAAAGCACTAGCCTATGTCAATCTACCATCCCCCATAGTACAAAAGTCGACCTAATCTATTCTGTGCAAGAAATAAATATTCCAAACATAGTCTGGGACAGTTGTGGGACGCGATCGATTTTTATGCAATGTGGCTGACGCAACAGATCAGAACATTTATCTTAAAATATTGATAAACTATTAGGCTATTTCTTCACATTATAAGGGCAGCAATGAGCTCATGGTAGTAGGCTATAAGCGCAAATGTTCCATTAGCAGGAAAACACCATTATCAAAAGTAACCGCAAATGCAACTATGCACATAATGCTTTTATTATAAAAGGTGCATTTTTATGGTGAAAATGATTTTCCCCAAACATGAAACTCACGCGCTGCTTATGTATGCCAGTTAGGCTCTACATACCTTGTAAATTGGATTAATGTCCTTAATTTTAATAAGTTATTTGGCCACTTTAGTTGTGATACAAACCTTATTAAAACATATAGGCCTATGGAATAGGCTACATGAGGTGTGTGACTGTGATTAGAAAAAGTCGCAAAAAAAGGGCATTGTTTCTTATGCTGGGCATCATTCACAACTGATAATATATACTACAAGTGATGGGCTAATATTGTCACCCATCAGACTATTCTTGATTTATTAAGCTTGTCTTTACATATACAAAATAATATATGTGTGAAATTGGTTTTGATTTAGAATGGACCATTATGATGCACCTGTATCGAAACAGAGGCAGTGGGAAAAAATACATGTCATCTATGCACTTAAATAGCGAATGGAGGACGCTTTTCCCCGTGGTTTATTTTCATGCCAGCAAGGTAGGCTATACTCCTGTTGTAAAGATAAGCAATGTGCTTAATATTAGGAAAGTTGAGAAACATATAGTAGGCCTAGCCTATAGAAAGCTGATGGGATCCTCCTATTTTTATTAGCGGCCATCACTCTGTTTTCTCCCGCAATTACATAGGCTATAGAAATGCTCCGCAACATGAGCTCTCATGAAGTGTTTGATTAGATCTTCGATTACATTTGCGTTGATGTCAGAGTGATGAGAGGGACAATAGAGTGCTGAGTACCAGGCAGTTAGCAAGTTTGGTAGGCTACTAATGACCGTCAGCAGCATCAGAGCTTTGAGAAGCCTATGACCGCCGGTGTGGCGGTAATACGGTCACCGCAACAGCCATACTCATGGACATTGTAATGGTAATGATGGTACTAAAACCATCCCTTAGAACAGTAGTGCTTTTTGCATTGTCAAAATAGGGCTCTAAAAGAACAAAGCAAAAGAATGATAGAGAGAAAGAAACACAGAAAGAGAGTGTCAGCCAGGCAAGTCTACTCACGGTGAGGCAGGTGTGGCTGAGCTGGGCCCAGCCGTAAAGGTCCAGAAGGCGGTGGACACTGGCCAGTTTACAACGCATCAGCCTCTCTCCCTTCACCATGCTGCTGGGCTCCAAGCCATGCAGGTCGTTGATGGGCGTCACCATCATCATGCCTACACAGAGAGAGAAGTCAATAGCAGATCACCGAACATTATCTTGTGTGTGTTTTTTTAATCTGTTGGTGAGGCGATTCAGGGAGTTATTTGTCTGTGTCTTGATGTTAGAAATCGATTGCAAAATTGCCCTATTTGGCTCAATGTCTGGGTGACGTCTATTTTAACAGGAGTATGTCTATGAGTATGTTTGTGTGTGAATGTGTCTATGTGCGTGCGCATGTATGCGCGCGTGTACCTGTACAGTACCTGTACTGGAGGGGGAGGCGGACAGGGCGGCAGGTGAGCCATGAGAGGCCATGTAATCAGCTAGCTGCCTCAGAGCCCAGAGGTTGGAGCTGCTGCCTCCCTTCTTCATCTGTTCCTGGATCAGAACATCCAGCTCCTCACGGAACGACTGCACACACACACACACACACACACACACACACACACACACACACACACACACACACACACACACATCTATTAGTCTGCATGCTGCTAAAACGCACACACAATTAGCCTGAGGGCTAAAACACTCACCCAAACACACTCACAAATACTGCATAGAGCAGAGCAGCATAGTTCCTAGAGCAGACAGACACATCAAATGTTCACAATAAAAGGCTTTTAAACCGCATCATCTAATGCATTTCTCTCTCGCCATTCATTAGCACTGTCCGCTGCTACTGCCTATCTTCACAACTCCAGGCCTCCTTTTTGTGTCCCTCCCACACACACACGTGCACACAGGCACGGCACATGCACACACACACACACACACACACACACACACACACACACACAGAAACACACACACACACAATATGGCAAAGGCTCCCGTATGCAGCTGTCAAGTGGTGATTCAGAGCAGATTAAATCTGAGCTGTGGAGATAATCATATCTTTGGAGATCTAATGAGGGGGAAGGGAGAGTGGAGGGCAGAGAGATTGGACACAGGGTGTACATGAAAGGGTGGAACGATGGGATGAGGGGGAGGTCAGGGTAGAGTGAGTAAGGGATGTCCATAATGCTAAACTGAAGTGGGACTTTTTAAAACCGCTCCTTGAAAAGTTATGTGCATATGCACAAACAGACACGTGTGTGCGCTCACACAGACCCAAACAGACTGGACGCACACACATGAACACACACACACACACACACACACACACACACACACAGTGTTCTACTCACCGGGCTCTGCAGGAGGCTGGAGACACGTTTCTTGTGTTGGGGCCCGGAGGAGCCAGGTGTAGAGTGCTGTGGAGACACAAGAGCCTCGAGGACCCCATCACTAGGGCCCCCATCGCTGGAGCTCTGCTGCACAGGCGTGCCCTTAGGGGTGGGCGTGGTGCTCATCTTCTACTGCTTACAAGGGGGTGTCACAGGACGTGGGGTGGGGAGAGCTGGGAAGAGGAAAAGAAGATAAATTAATTTATGTTTCAAATATATAGATATACATTTAGAAAATAGAATTTTAAGTCATGCAGAATTTTAAGTCATGCTAGTGACGCACACACTCTTAATTTATGCAACAATAAATACAGTGCATGAATGGACTGTATTTTTTGTTGTTTTTATTGTAATCTACTGTAGGTACCAAGCCTCAACTTTCAACATAGACACAGGAGTTTACCTCCCACCCCAAAACCAGGGATGAGATATTCCACAGAGTAAAGCCTGTGTGGGATTTTGGCTAGCGGAACCAATAGGAAGTGGAGAAATGCAGCATTAGCAGTAAGAGCTCAGACAGCAACATTACAACGCCCGCCAGCAGGAAGTCAACTCAATCATAGAGGGCCAGTAATGGGAGAACCAGTAAAGACTTACCGTAAAGGTTTTCAAAAAGAGCCAACCAACCCTCCCCCAGTGAACATACACATTTCTGCTAACAGCAGATAAGACCACAAACACGCCCTCTCTCCTGTGCTATCTGAAACTACTCTGATTAGCCACATGCACAGTGCCTTCAGAAAGCATTCAGACCACTTAACTTTTTCCACATTTTGTTACATTACAGCCTTTTTCTAAAAGTGCTTAAATAAAATAATTTATGAGTTATTTAGAAATGTCTTACAAATAAAACACAGAAATACCTTATTTACATAAGTATTCAGACCATTTGCTATGAGACTCGAAACTGATCTCAGGTTCATCCTGTTTCCATTTATTATCCTTGAGATGATTCTACAACTTGGACTACACCTGTGGTAAATTAAATTGATTGGACATGATTTGGAAAGGCACACACCTGTCTATATAAGGTCTCACAGCTGAGAGTGCACATCAGAGCAAACATCAAGCCATGTTGTCGAAGGAATTGTCCGTAGAGCTCCGAGACAGGATTGTGTCGAGGCACAGATGTGGGGAAGGGTACCAAAAAAAATCTGCAGCATTGAAGATCACCAAGAACACAATGGCTTCCATTATTCTTAATGGAAGAAGTTTGGAACCACCAAGACTCTTCAAGGAGCTGGCTGCCCGACTAAATTGAGCAATCGGGGAGAAGGGCCTTGGTCAGGGAGTAGACCTAGAACCGATGGTCACTGACATAGCTCTAGAGTTCCTCTGTGGAGATGGGAGAACCTTCCAGAAGGATAACCATCCCTGCTGCACTCCACCAATCAGGCCTTTATGGTAGAGTGGCCAGGCAGAAGCCACTACTCAGTAAAAAGGCACCTGACAGCCCACTTGGAGTTTGACAAATGTCCCCTAAAGACTCTCAGACCATGATAAACAAGATTATAATATCATGCCTGGTATTGTAAACATCTCAAGAATAGGCAAACATGGTGATGAACTCAGATGCTAAATGCATATTTAACCAAACATACAAATCTATGTGCATTTCTTTGAATTATGAAAATGTATATTTTGGTTGAACTATCCCTTTAAATAGTCAATGGTGAATTTCAGGATATGCACTTTGTGTTGGTAAATTTTCCCAAGCTCCCAAACTGTTTTGACCCATAATCTGTAAACATTCTACTACTATCTAAATCAGTGGCGGCTCCTCAGAGGAGGAACGGAATCACCATCCTCCTCAGTGAATTTCATAAAAATAAAATAGTGAAACATTTAAAAAGTTTTCCTTTTTAGCTAAAACTATACTAAATACATTCACGTCACCAGATAACTAATTAAAACACACTGTTTCACAATGAAGGTCTACAGTAGCCTCAACAATACTCTGTAGGGAAGCACCATGGTGTAGCTGGAGGACAGCTAGCTTCCGTCTATGGAATCCATATCCGTCTTCCTCTGGGTACATTGACCTAGAAGACTCATGGTTCTCACCCCCTTCAAAAGACTTACACAGTAACTATGACAACTTCTGGAGGACATCCTCCAACCTATCAAAGCATCTGCAGCATGAACTGGCATGTTGTCATTAATCTACTACTGAAAGCATAAGCTACAGCTAGCTAGCACTGCAGAGCATAAAATGTGGTGAGTAGTTGACTCAAAGAGAGAGAAAGACAATAGTTGAACAGTTTTAAACAAATAATTGTATTCAAAAGTGTAGAAGCAAGAGAGAGAGAGAGCGAGCGAGAGAGAGAGAGAGAGAAAGATACATAGATTTCCTTGTATTTCTTCCACTTTACTTACTTCGGTAATTAATGCAGCTAGCTAGTTTAGCCTACTCACACCCAGCTCAAACAGCGAGGGATTCTATGTTAGCTAGCAAGCTATGGCTATCCAACACTTGAACTCTTCCAAGTCAAGGTAAGCTTTTGGTTTTACTAATTTATTGCCACCGAGGGCTCGCCAGTGTAACTGCTAAACTGCTTACTGACTGTACACTGTACTGGATGATTGTAGCGGTGTCACGCCCTGGTCTTAGTATTTTGTGTTTTTTTTATTATTTTGATCAGACCAGGGTGTGACATGGGTTATTTTATGTGGTGTGTTTTGTCTAGGGGTTTGTTGTAGGTTATGGGATAGTGATTAGTGGGGTTGTCTAGAATAGTCTATGGCTGCCTGGAGTGGTTCTCAATCAGAGGCAGGTGTTTATCGTTGTCTCTGATTGGGAACCATATTTAGGCAGCCATATTCTTTGAGTGTTTTGTGGGTGATTGTTCCTGTCTCTGTTTGCACCAGATAAGGCTGTTTAGGTTTTCCACGGGTATTGGTTTTTTGGTGTATTCAGTTGTTCATGTGTACTATTTCGTATTAAAAGAACCATGGTCACTTACCACGCCGCATATTGGTCCTCCGATCCTTTTCGGAAGAAGAGGAGGAAATCCCTAACAAGCGGGTTTACTAACGTGTTTGTTCTATTAGCTTTGTTGACTATGACATTACTTTAGCTAATATGGTGACAAATGTAGGCTGTTTTTAGCGGTTATGATATGGTTCGGGATATTAAGTATTTTTTTGCCTGGTCACAGACATCTGATGTGTTGTGCATTGAAATCCACAAGCAAGGGGAAAAGGTGAGAGGAAGAGAGCATGTAGATGCAAGAAGGAATACAATGTGGCTGCTATGAGAGTGAACTGTGTTTACGTGTGATCAAGGTTGTATTCTGTTGAAAAACGTTTCTGAAATGGAAGCAAATGGAGCGAAACGGGAATAAACATACCTGCACGAGAAAGTCTTGTTTGCAACTTTAGGACTAATGATTACACCCTAGATCAGCTAGATGCAGGCAAGAGTGTGAAAGGCAGTATTGAATGTGTCACTGTCTGTCCTTGTGTCACTGTCTTTCACCTCAAATTTTTCTCTCGACGTGTGCACCTATGTTGTAAACTTTCATTCATAGGCTAGGTTGTAGCAACCTCATGATGGGTATAGAGAAAATTGAAGCATCATGTAGTAGGCTAAACCTATCAATGTTACATTGAACTGGGTGAATGGAATAGCCATCCAATTTGCTGTAATAGAAATAAGGCCATGCTCATAAAAAAAGAATCACCCTCCCTCATCTTAAACTGCACCGACCGCCACTGATCTAAATGCACTCGTAATTCCTCCTCCCTAATGCATTAAATCTATTCCCAAATACCAAGTCACTCCCACCACCAGGCCTAATAGTATGGATGAACTGCTGCCCACAACCTGTCATTTGAAGGAATCTCTTCTGTGGTGGTACAAACTTTAATTAACCTTAGTGCACAATGCTTTCTGTGTACCATCACAGAAAAATCTTAATTATGTGTACTGTAACACCACATTCAGGTTGATTTTTCATCAGTTTTAATACAAGTTTACTTATTTATTTGCCTAAGCTTTCCATCCATTCCCTCTTTCACTTCAGCAGTGATAAATTCATGAACTTATTTGACGAAAAGATCATGATCATTAGAAAGCAAATTACAGACTCCTCTTTAAATCTGCGTATTCCTCCAAAGCTCTGTCTTGAGTCTGCACAACACTGCCAGGACCTAGGATCAAGGGAGACACAAGTGTTTTTAATACTATATCTCTTGACACATTGATGAAAATAATCATGGCCTCTAAACCTTCAAGCTGCATATTCCAACTAAACTACTGAAAGGGCTGCTTCCTTTGCTTGGCCCTCCTATGTTGAACATATTAAATGGCTCTCTATCCACCAGATGTGTACCAAACTCAATAAAAGTGGCAGTAATAAAGCCTCTCTTGAAAAAGCCAAACCTGGACCGAGAAAATATAAAAAACTATCGGCTTATATCAAATCTCCCATTCCTCTCAAAATGTTTTGAAAAAGCTGCCTTCCTGAAGACAAACAATGTATACGAAATGCTTCAGTCTGGTTTTAGACCCCATCATAGCACTGAGACTGCACTTGTGAAAGTGGTAAATTACCTTTTAGTGGCATCAGACCGAGGCTCTGCATCTGTCCTCGTGCTCCTAGACCTTAGTGCTGCTTTTGATACCATCGATCACCACATTAATTTGGAAAGATTGGAACCCCAAATTGGTCTACACGGACAAGTTCTGGCCTGGTTTAGATCTTATCTGTCGGAAAGATATGAGTTTGTCTGTAGATGATTTGTTCTCTGACAAATCAACTGTAAATTTCGGTGTTCCTCAAGGCTCCGTTTTAGAACCACTATTGTTTTCACTATATATTTTACCTCTAGGTGATGTCATTCGGAAACATAATGTTAACTTTCACTGCTATGCGGATGACACACAGCTGTACATTTCGATGAAACATGGTGAAGCCCCAAAATTGCCCTCCCTGGAAGCCTGTGTTCCAGACATAAGGAAGTGGATGGCGACAAATGTTCTACTTTTAAACTTGGACAAAACAGAGATGCTAGTTCTAGGTCCCAAGAAACAAAGAGATCTTCTGTTGACGCTGACAATTAATCTTGATGGTTTTACAGTCGTCTCAAATAAAACTGTGAAGGACCTCTGCGTTACTCTGGACCCTGATCTCTCTTTTGACGAACATATCAATACTGTTTCAAGGATAGCTTTTTTCCATCTACATACTATTGCAAAAATCAGAAACTTTCTGCCCAAAAATGCTTTTGTCACTTCTAGGTTAGACTACTGCAATGCTCTACTTTCCAGCTACCTTGGATAAAGCACGAAATAAACTTAAGTTAGTGCTAAACACGGCTGCTAGAATCTTGACTAGAACCCAAAAATGTGATCATATTACTCCAGTGCTAGCCTCTCTACACTGGCTTCCTGTTAAGGCAAGGGCTGATTTCCAGGTTTTACTGCTAACCTACAAAGCATTACACGGGCTTGCTCCTACCTATCTTTCCAATTTGGTCCTGCCGTACATACCTACACATACGCTATGGTCACAAGACGCAGGCCTCCTTACTGTCCCTGGAATTTCTAAGCAAACAGCTGGAGGCAGGGCTTTCTCCTATAGAGCTCCATTTTTATGGAATGGTCTGCCTATCCATGTGAGAGACACAGACTCGGTCTCAAACTTTAAGTCTTTATTGAAGACTCATCTCTTCAGTGGGTCCTATGATTGAGTGTAGTATGGCCCAGAAGTGTGAAGGTGAACGGAAAGGCACTGGAGCAACGAACCGCCATTGCTGTCTCTGCCTGGCCGGTTCCCCTCTCTCCACTGGGATTCTCTGCCTCAAACCATATTACAGGGGCTGTGTCACTGGCTTACTGGTGATCTTCCATGCCGTCCCTAGGAGGGGTATGTCACTTGAGTGGGTTGAGTCACCAACATGATCTTCCTGTCCGGGTTGGCATCCCCCTTGTGTTTGTGCCTTGGGGGAGATCTTCGTGGGCTATACTCGGCCTTGTCTCAGGATGGTAAGTTGGTGGTTGAAGATATCCCTCTAGTGGTGTGGGGGCTGTGCTTTGGCAAAGTGGGTGGGGTTATATCCTGCCTGTTTGGCCTTGCCCGTGGGTATTGTCGGACGGGGCCACAGTGTCTCCCGACCCCTCCTGTCTCAGCCGCCAGTATTCATGCTGCAATAGTTTATGTGTCGGGGGGCTAGGGTCAGTCTGTTATATCTGGAGTATTTATCCTGTGTTATCCGGTGTCCTGTGTGAATTTTAGTATGCTCTCTCTATTTCTCTCTCTTTTCTCTCTCTCTCTCTCACTTTCATTATCCCTCTCCCTCTCTCTCTCTCTCTCTCTCTCTCTCACTTCCATTCTCACACGTTCATTCTCTCACTTTCATTATCCCTCTCTCTCTCTTTCTCTCACTTCCATTCTCACACTTTCATTCTCTCACTTTCATTCTCTCTCTCTCTCTCTCACTTTCATTCTCTCTTTCTCTCTCTCTCTCTCTTTTTAGTATGCTCTCTCTATTTCTCTCTCTTTTCTCTCTCTGTCTCTCACTTTCATTCTCTCTCTCTCACTTTCATTCTCTCTCTCTCTCTCATTTTCATTCTCACATTTTCATTCTCTCACTTTCATTCATTCATTCTCTCTCTCTCTCTCTCTCTCTCTCTCTCTCTCTCTCTCTCTCGGAGGACCTGAGCACAAGGACCATGCCTCAGGACCACATGGCCTAATGACTCCTTGCTGTCCCCAGTCCACCTGGTCGTGCTGCTGCTCCAGTTTCAACTGTTCTGCCTGCGACTATGGAACCCTTACCTGTTCACCGAATGTGCTACCTGTCCCAGACCTACTGTTTTCAAGACCTACCTGTTGCACCCTCTACAACCACTGTGATTATTATTATTGGACCCTGCTGGTCATTTATGAACATTTGAACATCTTGGCCATGTTCTGTTATAATCTCCACCTGGCACAGCCAAAAGAGGACTGGCTAACCCTCGCAGCCTGGTTCCTCTCTAGATTTCTTCCTAGGTTCCGGCCTTTCTAGGGAGTTTTTTCTAGCCACCGTGCTTCTACACCTGCATTGCTTGCTGTTTGGGGTTTTTGGCTGGGTTTCTGGACAGCACTTTGTGACATCAGCTGATGTAAGTAGGGCTTTATAAATACATTTGATTGATTGATATAAACATACTCATTTCTGTTGCCTCTGCCCTGGCAGGTTCCAGTTCATGCTGTGCTGTGCTGTGGTGTGGTTGTGAGTGTGTCTGCATCCCAAATGGCACCCTATTCCCTATATAGTGTACCACACTTGACCAGAGCCAACCGGGTCCTCTGGACAAATATACTGCTCCTCCACCACTACTTCCTCCTCCTGCTGCTCCCCAGCCTCGTCACCTGAGCTCCAGGAAAATCCGGAGGAAAGAGAAGGAGAGGGGAGCTCTGACAGGGGAGCTCTGACTGCTGGTTATATGATGAGCCTCTGCCAGTCCAAATTAGGCGCTGGGCATGTGGAAACCACATTTAATGTGCATGTGTGCAAATATTTATTGATCTGTGTAAATGCACCGGCCTCTTTCCCTGGATTGATATGGCAGCCAGGCCTTTCTCCTGACTCCTGCATCTCCTGAGCTGGAGAACCAGTTAGAGGAAAGAGGGGGTGAATAGGAGAGTAGTCCCAGATTGATTTCTCTGGCCAGGCTTTCATTAGGTTAATGAGAGAAAGTGCAGTTAGTGGATACAAACTAATTATGGAACTACTTTGGAAAAAGTCAGCATTGATTCTGTCTTGTTTATCCATGCTAACCCACTTTCATCTCAGCCAGTTGTCACTACCTAGCTAACTTAAACAAATATATCTGGGTGAAGATACAGTGTCTTTGTCATTGGCATTTTAGATCTAGACACCCTTTTCATCTCAAGTTCTAAAAATAACAGAAAACTCAGCGTTGATATCTTCCTGAATATTCAAGCATAATTATATGCATAATTATGAGATCATCTTTCATAAATGAACAGGCCAAATTGCGTTGGATTGCTTTAATCAAAGTTCCTCTTGAGTATAATTGGTAGGGATGTTAATGTTTTAAATGAACCCTTGTATAATATTAGTCGTCTCTTCTGTGCTCCGGTCCTCATTATTTAGTCAGATTATTTAACTTTTTACTGCAGTGGGCTAAATCAGGGTCATACAGAATGTTTCTTAGTAGGATTAAACAAATATACAGACCACACACACATGGTTATGGGCTTTAAAAAAAGATAAGAGTTTAAATGTATATGATTTTGAGTTTGCGTCCCAATATTACACTTTCTATATCACTGAAGACTGAAATATAACAAAACCGTTTGTAATAGAAACACCTGATTGTCAGTGGGTTTTTGAAATAATGTTTATTAATTATGAAATGATGAACGATTGTTTGTATGCTGTTCTTTGTATGCCATTTTAATATTTGATAATGAACCAATGATATTAGGCCACTCTTGGCCATGATTACAGACACCTGTGTCTTTTGACACTACATAAACGAGTCACCCCGCAGTGTTTGTGATTATACCCTGATGAAGACAGCTTGGCTGTCAAAACGTTGGTAATTAAATTTAGCATCTGAGCTCCTAGAGTGTGTGGCTCTCTTTTATTTTTATTTACATGTTCTGCTATATCAGCTGGGTAGATTTCTAAACTGGCCAGGATGCTGGAAAATCGTTGCAGAAAATCTGTCAAACTAGCAGCATCTAAACACGCGAAACATGCCCTGAGATTAGAGCAAGGCTTCTGAAAGGATGTAATTATGGTTTTCATTTATAGTTATCGACAATTATGCTCAAACTTGTGAACTATACACAATCAGTGATGAGTGGGCATTCTTCTGAGCCAATGGCTGTCATGCACTACCTAGGTTGGAACAACACATTGAGGAGGATGAAGGATGTTAACCGGAAAGAAATATCAAAATGCACACTCAACAATAGAAAATCTATGAAAAATAGACAAACAGGCAGCTTTAAAGTTCAGCAGAACAACTGGGAACTTGAGAATGCATTTTCATTACATGTTTTAAACAGAACATGGAGCCTAGATAAAACGTAGTCTAAAAAGATACAAAGACAGCTGGAGTTGAACCAAGGACAGGGCCAGGAAGGGTCTGTCTACCTTTTAAGCACTTTCCTGGATTCGGTAAATGGGGACAGTGCATCTCTCCAGACAGCAATGTCTCCACTGTCTCCTCTCTCCTGCATCTTGTCTCCCTTCCTCTTCAGCCATTAGGTCTCCATACATTATTGATTTTCTGACTTACTTCATACCGATAATGTTTATGATAAGTATTCGTATCTGGAACATAAAAGATATTCCACATAAGCTTGTGTGTAGTTTATCTGTACACTTAGGCTACAATTGAAGCGATTCCATTGTGAATAGCTGCATTAAACTACGTAGGCTAATGCCATGGAGTTAAGAGCACGCCATGAGCTCACTCCACAGCTAGCTTGAAATGTCGCTAATGGAGCTGTCGAATTAGACATGTTTCTGTCGTTCAATCGGTTCGTAGTTTGTCAAGGAAGGCGGTCACGTGTGTTTGTGAGCAGAGGACCACTAGTCCACTAGGGGCAGTGGAGCTATATTGTTAGAAGCACACGGACTTCGGTTTCACCTACTAATGAATGATAATGCCGTGAAATAGACTCCATTTAGTAATGGAACCTGTGGCGTCCCACTAAGGATAGATACACCGGCATGTTATACATTGAGACTATCAGAGTTCCTAGAAACTAATCCTCAACAGTCTCCATGATGTGGCTGGTTCACCAGAGACCAGATTTCTCTCAGAGTATAAAGGGCTTGTGCCATGAACAAATGCTGGGTGCTTGTCTTATCTACATACACCCACCCATTACTCCACATATAAAAGTCTACCCCTCCACTGTGAGGGAGAAATATCAAATCAAATCAAATGTATTTATTTAGCCCTCCTTACATCCGCTGGTACCTCAAAGTGCTGTCAATCCTGTCTCAATCCTGTCTCGGAGCTCCACGGACAATTCCTTGGACCTCATTACTTGGTTTTTGCTCGGACATGCACTGTCAACTGTGTGACATGATATAGACAGGTGTGTGCCTTTCCAAATCATGTCCAATTAATTAATTTACCACAGGTGGACACCAATCAAGTTGTAGAAAAATAACAAGGAAGATCAATGGAAACAGAATGCACCTGAGCTCAATTTTGAGTTTAATAGCAAAGGGTCTGAATACTTAAGGTATTTCTGTTTTTTATTTTTAATACATTTGCAAAGATTTCTAAAAAACAGTTTTTGCTCTGGCCTTATGGGGTATTGTGTGTCGATTGATGTGGTAAAATATTTATGTAATCCATTTTAGAATAAGGCTGTAACGTAACAAAATGTGGGAAAAGTGAAGGGATCTGAATACTTTCTGAATGCACTGTACATGAAAGAAGCCATTTGATTATGATTACTAAAGCCTAGGAAAGGGAAAGGGGGATACCTAGTCAGTTGTACAACTGAATGTCTTCAACTGAAACGTGTCTTCCGCGGGCGCCGAAGACTTGAATGTCGATTACGGCAGCCCCGGTACCTCTCTGATTCAAAGGGGTTGGGTTAAATGCGGAAGACACGTTTCAGTTGAAGACATTCAGTTGTACAACTGACTAGGTATCCCCCTTTCCCTTTCCTAGGCTTTAGTAATCATAATCAAATGGCTTCTTTCATTTCTTGCTCAGGGGCAGAATGACAGATGTTTATCTTGTCAGCGTGGGGATTTGATCCAGGAACCTTTCGGTTACCGGCCCAACGCTCTAACCACTAGGTCTGTTCAAAACAAATTATCATCTGACGAGAGCAATGCTTTGGGGAGGTGAAAGTGGATTTAAGTGACTCCTTAAAAAATAGGCCTAGCCGCCCCATTTTGTTCAGTTCCTCCATAGCAGCATCCCTCATATGATACCCCATGGCCCCTGCACGGCTGCCTAGCAACCAGGCGAGCAGCGCTGCAACATCAGCTCCCACTGCGCGACTGATGTTTCAGCCCTGCCTGGCAGGAGGATCTAAAATGATGGCCACCCGCAATATGCCGAGCTATGTTGTGGTGTTACCAAGAGGTGAGCGGAGACGCTACTTTTTGTCCTCAAGAATCCATTATAGTCTGGCTACACAGGCCCCAATTTGCATAATAAAAAGCGAAATGACCAATCCCCTAAAATTACAAATAAAGGGCGCACCCATGCAAGACGGTCCCTCCTCGTGACATAATCCAATTCCCTTTATGCGGTTTGACGTTGGAAAATAAGAGCATCTGCCATGCATGGGCTATGTCAACTCGAATATAACAGAACCACCATGTACGTTTAAAGCCAAAATAAACGAATTTCTAACATCGAAAAGAATAGATAGGCTATACTATTCTGACGAAGAATGTCCATAAATCATAGGCATCCATGTCTGCTGCGGCAGAACAGATTGCTGGTGATGATTAGCAGACCAATGAAAATGTAGGCCATAGTAGGCAGCACAGCTGGGAGAAAAAGGTGGATCAGCTAGGCTTTTGAAATTATATTATAGGGAATTAGAAATGTTATTAATTTCAGGTTGGAGATGGTTTTATTTTCTACATCACTGGTCATTCTCCCATCAGTGTTATGGCAGGCATGCATCACACATTATAGTATAGGCTTACATTTAATTGCGGAGCAATGTCACCAAATGAAAAGTGTGTATCGGCAAATGGATTATCACGAATATGTTGATAGGTTAAATTACTCAAAACGAATTTACATCAAAGAAAAAAAACATTCAGGTATCTTAAGTTATGTTGAGCGCTTACCTCAGTGCATTTTCCGCGCCTTGTCCTTTGTGGGTGCGCGTCACACCCTCTGTCGTAGGAATTAAAACCCAAGTAACACTATCTGCAGGAATTAAAATGCAACGCTAATGTTTACAGTGCTTGGTGATTCCGCTATGTCTGCCTCTACCGTGGCCGTTGGTATATATCCCCGTTGTTTTTCATCGTTGAGCGCGCCTGGACCTGCCCATCGCTAAGCCTGCCCACACTCCAACACCATGACCTCCGTAAATATCTTCTGCACGATCCGACACCGCCTGCACTCCACAAAATTCTACAGCAATTTATTTGATTTGATATAACTTTTTGTGAGAAAACTTCACCTTGGAATTCAATGTAAATATGGTGCACACCCCAATGGTGTTAGTTTTATTTTTGTCCTATGGCAGCCTGGAATTGTAATATTGTAAAAACATTGAAGCTGTGAACACGAATTACATCAAACTGGCGCCACCTTGTGCTCGAGGTTGAAAATAAGGACTCAAAGGAAAAACAAACAAAGACCATTAGGGCCTACCCTTCATAGGCATGGCATTTAGAGGCAGAAGCTATAGGCCTGGCATTTAGAGGCAGAAGCTATATGTATGTAGGGGTGGCGGTCAATAATCAAATATGACTATATTAGTCAGTCAAATTACATTTAGAAGTGCATGTGTATTGTTTACTTTGTTAGGTGATAATTTAATTAATTATTATTATTATTTCATGCAATCCTATACATTTTGCCATGAGGTGTTGAGAAAATGTTGCTGTTTTAAACAAGTTTGTTGCAATTCTACACATTTTGTCATGGGGTGGAGAGAAGATGTAGCAATTTTACAGGTCATTTCGTGCAATTCTACACATTTTGCCATAGGGTGGAAAGAATGTTTTCAGTTTTTAATATGATATCGAAGTCAGACTGACTAACAAAATCAATGGCCGGGCGGTTATTCGACCATGATTACCACAAGTTTAGATAGCTGGCTGCTAGACTAATATACCAATCTACATGTTTTTTTTTTTGCTGACATGGCCAATTGAGTGACTATCACTGACTGACATTAGAGAAGAACTGCTAAAGCATAAACACATTTTGAAATTGCACCTTGGGTATTCTACTATTCTAACTCTCAACTCTATGTTGAGACGCCCCTTTTGTTTGTGGGAAATTGATCAAACGGTTCAAATAAGGAAATCAGTCAATTTAAATAAATTCACTTGGCCCTAATCTATGGATTTCACATGACTGTTGGTCACAGATACCTTAAAAAAAGGTAGGGTGTGGATCAGAAAACCAGCCAGTTTCTGGTGTAACCACCATTTGCCTCATGCAGCGTGACACATCTTCTTCGCATAGAGTTGTTCAGACTGTTGAATGTGGCCTGTGGAATGTTGTTCCACTCCTCTTCAATGGCTGTGCGAAGTTACTGGATATTGACAGGAAGTGGAACACGCTGTCGTACACGTCGATCCAAAGCATCCCAAGCATGCTCAATGGGTGACATGTCTGGTGAGTATGCAGGCCATTGAAGAACTGGGATATTTTCAGCTTCCAGGAATTGTGTGCAGATGCTTGCGACATGGGGCCGCGCATTATCATGCTGAAACATGCAGTTTTGGATGAATGGCACGACAATGGTCCTCAGGATCCCGTCACGTTATCTCTGTGCATTGAAATTGCCATTGATAAAATGCAATTGTGTTCGTTGTCCGTAGCTTATGCCTGCCCATACCATAACCCCACCGCCAGCATGGGGCTCTCTGTTCACAACGTTGACGTCAGCAAACCACTTGTCCACATGACGCCATGCACGTGGTCTGCGGTTGTGAGGATGGTTGGACGTACTGCCAAATTCTGGTAGAGAAATGAACATTCAATTCTCTGGCAACAGCTCTGGTGGATATTCCTGCATTCAGCATGCCAATTGTGTAACTCTGTGTTGTTGTTTTTGTCGCACTGTTTAATCAGCTTCTTGGTGTGCCATACCTGTCAGGTGGATGGATTATTTTGGCAAAGGAGCAATGCTTATTAACAGGAATGTAAACAAATGAGTGCACAACATTTGAGAGAAATAAGCTTTTTGTGCACGTGGAACATTTCTGGGATCTTTTATTTCAGCTCATGAAACATCTTGTTCAGTAATGACCTTAGTGTACAGCAAGCAAACTTCATGGCTGAGTCCCAAATGGCAGTGCAATCCCTTTATAGTACACAGGAATAGGGTGCCATTTAAATTGCTAATAATTTAAACACTTGCCCGCTATTCACCCCTTTCTATGATAGATGTGTAAATATTGTACTATAAATTGTGTCTTCCTGTATTATACTGATACTAAAATGTTTATTTTATTCTACTGAGCCATTTACTTTATGTTCATATTGTTATCTTTCATTATTGTTGCATTGTCGAGAAGGAACCTGCAAGTTAGCATTACGTTGGACGGTGTATACCATGTGTATCCTGTACATACGACTAATTCAACTTGAAACATTTGGTATGCACACAGCTGTTGTAAACCTACCTGTAAGGTGTTTGTTGACAAACAGGCTTAGTCTCTCAGACATTCCACTCAGTTGGGCTGGAACATCTGTAGCCTTCAAACTCAACTCTGGACCTTGATGCGTGACCCACTGCATTTTTTCATTGTTCCCCTTTAATCAGGGACTGGTTTAGACCTGAGACACCAGGCGTATGAAATGAATGATCAGGTAGAAAAGAAAACCAGCTCCGGACCTCATAGAGTAAGAGTTGAACATCCCTGATCCATAGAGAGAAAACGGGTTGTGCGGTGCTGCCTGCTAGTACAGTCTAGGCCTGAGAGAATATCACAAGCTATAGACTGAGTATATAAAACATTATGAAAACTTCTCTTTCCATGAAACAGACTGACAAGGTGAATACAGGTGAAAGCTATAATCCCTTATTAAATCCACTTCAATCAGTGTAGATGAAGGGGAGGAGATAGTTAAAGAAGGATTCTTAAGCCTTGAGACATGGATTGTGTATATCTGCCATTTAGAGGGTGAATGGGCAAGACAAAAAATGTAAGTGACTTTGAACAGGGTATGGTAGTAGGTGCCGGGCGCACTGGTTTGTGTCAAGAACGGCAAAGCTGTTGTTTTAAAATAACGCTTTCAACAGTTTCCTGTGTGCATCAAGAATGGTCCACCACCCAAAGGATATCCAGCCATTTTGATACAACTTTGGGAAGCATTGGGGTTAACATGGGTCAGCATCCATGTGGAATGCTTTCGACACCATGTAGAGTCCATGCCCTGACAAATTGTCGCTGTTCTGGGGTGCAACTTAATATTAGGAAGGTGTTCCTAATGTTTAGTATACTCAAGTGTATACAGGGTTGTCTTCTAGCAGTCTAGGCCTGAGAGAATATCATAGGTTATATACAGGACTGTCTGCTAGCGGTCTAGACCTGAGAGAATATCACATTTTATATATAGGACTGTCTGCTATCAGTCTAGACCTGAGAGAATATCAAATGTTATATATAGGACTGTCTGCTAGCAGTCTAGACCTGAGAAAATATCACAGGTTATGCACAGGTCTGTCTACTAGCAGTCTAGACCTGAGAAAACATCACAGGTTATATGCAGGTCTGTCTGCTAGCAGTCTAGAATATCACAGCCAGTGGTGGAAAAAGCACCCAACGCTCATACTTGAGTAAAAGTAAAGATACCTTAATAGAAAATGACTCAAGTGAAAGTCAAAGTCAACCAGTAAAATCCTACTTGAGTAAAAGTCTAAAAATATTTGGTTTAAAATATACTTAAGTATCAAACGTAAATGTAATTGCTAAAATGTACTTAAGTATCAAAAGTAAAACTATAAGTAAATATAATATAAATATAAGTAAATTCCTTATATAAAGCAAACCATAAACCACCAGTTTCTTGTTTTTTTATTTACAGATAGCCAGGGGCACACTCATTCAGACATAATTTACAAACAAAGCATGTGTGTTTCGTGATTCCGCCAGATCAGAGGCAGTAGGGGTGACCAGGGATGTTCGGTTGATGGGTGCGTGAATTTGATTATTGTCCTGTCCTGCTAAGCATTCAAAATGTAACGAGTACTTTTGTGTGTCAAGGAAAATGTATGGAGTAAAAAGTAGAATATTTTCTTAAGGAATGCATTGAAGTAAAAGTTGTCAAAAATATAATTAGTAAAGTAAAGTACAGATACCCTAAAAAACTACTTAAGTAGTACTTTAAAGTATTTTTACTTAAGTACTTTACACCACTGATCACAGGGTATATATAGGACTGTCTACTAGAACATTCAGACCTGCCAACATTGAAGAATTTGTATGAGTACCAATTCAGCGCGGTGGCACCCACAACAGAAAGTGTGAAAACCATACTAGTCATATCACAGGCAAATGCACTTTTTGAAACTTAATAATGATGTCAGAAGACTGCCTCAGTAAGAATGGTAGGCTATAGAGTTATGGGTACTTGTTAATTGACTGCTCTTCAGTAGCTAACAAGAAATATGTTTAAATGCACAATCAGGGCTCTCCCTAGGTTTTTCTGACAAGGTGGTGCTGATGTAGGCCTAAGGTTGGGTAGGGGCAGAGCAGAAGAGGTGAAGCGAGAGTATTTACTCCACCCAAAATCTGTCTGCCGTGAGATAAGCACTTTTGTGTATGGAGGTCTATGAGTGAGTATCAAATAACATGAGGCTTTTTTGATCGAATAGAATTTTGGTAATGTTTAGGCTGTTACAAATGTACTGATATAAGTGGATGCATGTGACATTCCGGAAATTTTGAGAAAAACATGTTGTTCACATGCATTCGGAAAGTATTCAGACCATTTGACCATTTCCACATTCTGTTACATTACAGCCTTTTTCTAAAATGAATGAAATTATTTTTTCCCCTCATCAATCTACACACAATACCCCATAATGACAAAGCGAAAACAGGTTTTTAGACATTTTTCCCAAATGTATTACAAATAAAATACAGAAGTCCCTAATTTACATAAGTATTCAGACCATTTGCTATGAATCTCGAAATTGAGCTCAGGTGCATCCTGTTTCCAATGATCATCCTTGAGATGTTTCTACAACTTGATTGGAGTCCACCTGTGCTAAATCCAATTGACTGGACATGATTTGGAAAGGCACACACCTGTCTAATATAAGGTCCCACAATTGATTCCTGCAGTTATTTGTAACTTATTTTGTACATAATGTTTCTATCACTATGCCTTATGACTGAAAAGAGCTTCTAAATATCAGGACAGCATTTACTCACCCTGTAGTGGAGGAATACTTTTTCTTTAAAGAGTCGGACAGGAAGGTTTTACTTCAGACGCATCACCACCCTGGATGGTTCCGACCTAGAATATGTGGACATCTAAAAGTACCTAGGTGTCTGGCTAGACTGTAAACTCTCCTTCCAGACTCATATCAAACATCTCCAATCCAAAATCAAATCTAGAATCGGCTTTCTATTTCGCAACAAAGCCTCCTTCACTCACGCCACCAAACTTACCCTAGTAAAACTGACTATCCTACCGATCCTTGACTTTGGCGATGTCATCTACAAAATAGCTTCCAATACTCTACTCAGCAAACTGGATGCAGTTTATCACAGTGCCATCCGCTTTGTTACTAAAGCACCTTATACCACCCACCACTGCGACCTGTATGCTCTAGTCGACCCTCGCTACATATTCGTCGCCAGACCCACTGGCTCCAGGTCATCTACAAGTCCATGCTAGGTAAAGCTCCGCCTTATCTCAGTTCACTGGTCACAATGGCAACACCCACCCGTAGCACGCGCTCCAGCAGGTGTATCTCACTGACCATCCCTAAAGCCAACACCTCATTTGGCTGCCTTTCCTTCCAGTTCTCTGCTGCCTGTGACTGGAACGAATTGCGAATCGTTGAAGTTGGAGACTTTTTCAACTTTAAACATCTGCTATCTGAGCAGCTAACCGATTGCTGCAGCTGTACATAGTCCATCGGTAAATAGCCCACCCAATTTACCTACCTCATCCCCATACTGTTTTTATTTATTTACTTTTCTGCTCTTTTGCACACCAGTATCTCTACCTGCACATGACCATCTGATCATTTATCACTCCAGTGTTAATCTGCAACATTTTAATTATTCGCCTACCTCCTCATGCCTTTTGCACACAATGTATATAAACTCATTTTTTTCTTTTTTTCTACTGTATAATTGACTTGTTTATTGTTTACTCCATGTGTAACTCTGTGTTGTTGTCTGTTCATACTGCTATGCTTTATCTTGGCCAGGTCGCAGGTGTAAATGAGAACTTGTTCTCAACTAGCCTACCTGGTTAAATAAAGGTGAAATAAAAATGTAAAAAATAAATAAAAAAGACGAGCCGTCATTCGCAGGAGAAAGAGATGGAGATATCGGGACCACACTATTTACCAAGAGAGTTTTCATCTATATTCTTCGTAGCTGTCTATTTACCACCACAAACCGATGCTGACACTGAGACCGCACTCAATGAACTGTATGCGGCCTTTAGCAAACAGGAAAACGCTCATCCAGAGGAGGCGCTCCTAGTGGCCGAGGACTTTAATGCAGGGAAACTTAAATCGGTTTTACCTCATTTCTACCAGCATGTTACATGTGCAACCAGAGGAGGAAAAATAACTCTAGACTACCTTTACTACACACACAGAGAGGCGTACAAAGCTCTTCCTCACCCCCCATTTGGCAAATCTGACTATAATTCTATCCTCCTGATTCCTGCTTATAAGCAAAAACTAAAGCAGGAAGCACCAGTGACTCGGTCAATAAGAACCTATCTCTCTGTTTCAGAGGGGTTGGGTTAAATGCGCAAGACACATTTCAGTTGAAGGCATTCAGTTGTACAACTGACTAGGTATCCCCCTTTTCCTAAGAATGTGGTCAGATGAAGCAGATGCTAAGCTACAGGACTGTTTTGCTTGCACAGACCGGAATATGTTCCAGGATTCGTCCTGAGGAGTACACCACATCAGTCACTGGCTTCATCAATAATTGCATCGATGACATCGTCCCCACAGTATACCATACGTACATACTTCAACCAGAAGCCATGGATTACAGGCTACATCCACACTGAGCTAAAGGGTAGAGCTGTCGTTTTCAAGGAACTTATAAGAAATCCCACCTGCCCTCCGACAAACCATGAAACAGGCAAAGCGTCAATACAGGACTAAAATTGAATCATACTACACCGGCTCTGAAGCTCGTCAGATTTGGCAGGGCTTGCATACTATTACAGACTACAAAGGGAAGCACGAGCTGCCCAGTGACACAAGCCTACCAGACGAGCTAAATTACTTCTATGCTCACTTCGAGGCAAGTAACACTGAAACATGCATGAGAGCATCAGATGTTCCAGATGACTGTGTGATCACACTCTCCATAGCCGATGTGAGTAAGACCTTTAAACAGGTCAACATTCACAATGCCGCTGGGCCAGACGGATTACTAGGACGCGTACTCCGAGCATGCGCTGACCAACTTGCAAGTGTCTTCACTGACATTTTCAACCTCTCCCTGACTGATTTTGTAATATCAGCATGTTTCAAGCAGACCACCATAGTCCCTGTGCCCAAGAACCTTAAGGTAACCTGCCTGAATGACCACCGGCCCGTAGCACTCACGTCGGTAGTCGTGAAGTGCTTTGAAAGGCTGATCATGGCTCACATCAACATCATTATCCCAGAAACCCAAGACACACTCCAATTTGCATACCGCCCCAACAGATCCACAGATGATGCAATCTATATGACACTCAACACTGCCCTTTCCCACCTGAACAAAAGAAACACCAATGTGAGAATGCTATTCATTGACTACAGCTCAGCGTTCAACACCATAGTGCCCTCAAAGCTCATCACTAAGGTAAGGACCCTGGGACTAAACACCTGCCTCTGCAACTGGATCCTGGACTTTCTGACGGGCCGCCTCCAGGTGGTAACAACACATCCACCATGGTGATCCTCAACACAGAGGCCCCTCAGGGGTGCATGCTCAGTTCCCTCCTGTGCTCCCTGTTCACTCATGGCTGCATGGCCAGGCACGACTCCAACACCATCATCAAGTTAGCCGATGACACAACAGTGGTAGGCCTGATCACCGACAACGGTAAGACAGCCTACAGGGAGGAGGTCAGAGACCTGGCCGTGTGGTGCCAGGACAACAACCTTTCCCTCAACGTGAACAAGACAAAGAAGATGATTGTGGACTAGAGGATAATAGAGGACCGAGAGCACCCCCACTCTCATAGAAGGGGCTGTAGTGGAGCAGGTTGAGAGCTTCAAGTTTCTTGGTGTCCAAAAACATCACCAAAAACTATTATGGCTTCTAAACAGCTTCTACTGCCAAGCTCCTGAACAGCTAATCAAAGGGCTACCCAGACCCCTATTTTACGCTGCTGCTACACTCTGTTAATTATCTATGCATAGACACTTTAACTTTACCTACATGTACATATTACCTCAATTACTTCAACTAACCGCACATTTATCTGTATTGATACCACCTGTATATAGCCTGCTATTGTTATTTTACTGCTGCTGTTGAATTATTTGTTACTTTTATTTCCAATTTTTATCTATTTTTTACTTAATACTTTTTTTTCTTAAAACATCTTTAAGCATTGTAGGTTAAGGGCTTGTAAGTAACCATTTCACTGTAAGGTCTAATAAACTTGAAGTATTCAGCCCATTCTTCCATCATTCTCAAATGGAAGAAGTTTGGAACAACCAAGACTCTTCCTAGAGCTGGCCACCCGGCCAAAATGAGGAATCGAGGGAGAAGGGCTTTAGTCGAACTCAATGGTTATTCTGACAGAGCTCCAGAGCTCCTCTGTGGAGTTGTGGAGATGGGAGAACCTTCCAGAAGGACAACGACCCTAAGCATACAGCCAAGACAATGCAGGAGTGGCTTCGGGACAAGTCTCTGAATGTCCTTGAGTGGCCCAGCCAGAGCCCGGACTTGAACCCAATCAAACAACTCTGGAGAGGCCTGAAAATAGTTGTGCAGCGACGCTCCCCATTCGACCTGACAGAGCTTAAGAGGATCTGCAGAGAAGAATGGGAGAAACTCCGCAAATACAGGTGTGCCAAGCTTGTAGCGTCATTCCCAAGTAGAGTCGAGGCTGTAATTGATGCCAAAGGTGCTTCAAAAAACTACTGAGTAAAGGTTCTGAATACTTATGTGAATGTGATATTTAAAAATATATATATATAAATTAGCAAAAATGTCTAAAAACCTGTTTTTGCTTTGTCATTATGGGGCATTGTGTTTAGATTGATGAGGGAAAACATTTGAATCAATTTTAAAATAAGGCTGTAACATAACAACATTTGGAAAAAGTCAAGGGGTCTGAATACTTTCTAAATGCACTGTATATGAGCTTGTTTCAGATCTCCATCCCTGACCTAATTCATCAAGTTAGGTCTGACTACTAGGCTACTATTCATTCAACATGCTTTGTTGTCATTGGTGAATTGACTATTATCACATAATTAGCAGCCTACTGTTGACATACAGGTATGTCAAGAGGACAGATGAAGGACTGATTAAGACTGTTAAAAATTAGTAGGCATAACATAACTTTCTGTGAAGGACGGAATTAGCGGAACAGCTCTCTCTGCCATTTCTATTTCCATCCATTAAGTTTGTAGTGGCAAGTTATAAAATAGTAACCACTTATTTCATTTAAATACACCCTCCAACTGGTTGCTTATTGCTGTTCCTCAAAGATGGCAACTCAGCGCAAATGCCCATTAGATCTAAAGGAAACAGTCAGTGGTGGTATTTAATTTATTTAAAAAGTCTGGAATTCCACAAACATAGAAAGGCATACAACTACAGAGGACAAGGTGGGCGTTTAATAATTGTACTTTTAAGTATTGATCGGTGTCGCTCATTCAGCCGACAGAAACTTTCAACCGGTTTTCCCCATTAAGCAGCGAGTCGGAGTCTGAGGCTGAGCCTTCTCTTGTCTCTACTCCTCCCGTTACGGGGTTTGAGACGCCGAAGCTTCCCACCATTAGCTCTGACAAATTGAAAACCCTAGTCATTGGCGACTTCAATACCCCGTAGTATTAGACTTAAAACGAATCATCCAGCGATCATACACTGTTTACCAGGGGGCAGGGCTACCGACGTTAAGGCTAATCTGAAGATGGTGCTGGCTAAAGCTAAAACTAGCGAGTGTAGAGTATAGAGATATTGTTATCCACGTCGGCACCAACGATGTTAGGATGAAACAGTCAGAGGTCACCAAGTGCAACATAGCTTCAGCGTTTAAATCAGCTAGAAAGATGTGTTGGCATCGAGTATTTGTCTCTGTCCCCCTCCCAGTTAGGGGGAGTGATGAGCTCTACAGCAGTCTCACAACTCAATCACTGGTTGAAAACTGTTTTCTGCCCCTCCCAAAAGATAGAATTTGAAGATAATTGGCCCTCTTTTTGGGACTCACCCACAAACAGGACCAAGCCTGGCCTGCTGAGGAGTGACGGACTCCATCCTAGCTGGAGGTGTGCTCTCATCTTATCTACCAACATAGGCAGGGCTCTAACTCCTCTAGCTCCACAAAGAAATAGGGTGCAGGCCAGGCAAAAGGCTGTTAGCCAGCCTGCCAGCTTAGTGGAGTCTGCCACTAGCACAGTCAGTGTAGTCAGCTCAGCTATCCCCATTGAGACCGTGTCTGTGCCTCGACCTAGGTTGGGCAAAACTAAACATGCAGTGTTCGCTTTAGCAATCTCACTAGGATAAAGACCTCCTCCATTCCTGCCATTATTAAAAGAGATCGTGATACCTCACATCTCAAAATAGGGCTACTTAATGTTAGATCCCTTACTTCAAAGGCAGTTATAGTCAATTAACTAATCACTGATCATAGTATTGATGTGATTGACCTGACTGAAACATGGCTTAAGCCTGATGAATTTACTGTGTTAAATGAGGCCTCACCTCCTGGTTACACTAGTGACCATATCCCCCGTGCATCCCGCAAAGGCAGAGGTGTTGCTAACATTTACAATAGCAAATTTCAATTTACAAAAAATAAATTACATTTTCGTCTTTTGAGCTTCTAGTCATGAAATCTATGCAGCCTACTCAATCACTTTTTATAGCTCCTGTTTACAGGCTTCCTGGGCCATATAGCGTTCCTCATTGAGTTCCCTGAATTCCTATCGGACCTTGTAGTCATAGCAGATAATATTCTAATTTTTGGTGACTTTAATATTCACATGAAAAAGTCCACAGACCTAGTGGGTTTTGTCCAACATGTGGACCTACTCACTGTCACAGTCATACTCTGGACCTAGTTTTGTCCCATGGAATAAATGTTGTGGCTCTTAATGTTTTTCCTCAAAATCCAGGACTATTGGACCACCATTTTATTACGTTTGCAACAAATAATCTGCTCAGACCCCAACCAAGGAGCATCAAAAGTCATGCTATAAATTCACAGACAACACAAAGATCCTTGATGCCCTTCCAGACTCCCTCTGCCTACCCAAGGACGTCAGATGACAAAAATCAGTTAACCACCTAACTGAGGAACTCAATTTAACCTTGCGCAATACCCTAGATGCAGTTGCACCCCTAAAAACTAAAATAAGAAACTAGCTCCCTGGTATACATAAAATACCCGAGCTCTGAAGCAAGCTTCCAGAAAATTGGAACGGAAATGGCGCCACACCAAACTGGAAGTCTAGCTTGGAAAAACAGTACTGTGCAGTATCGAAGAGCCCTCACTGCTGCTCGATCATCCTATTTTTCCAACTTAATTGAGGAAAATAAGAGCAATCCGAAATGTATTTTTGATACTGTCTCAAAGCTAACTAAAAAGCAGCATTCCCCAAGTGAGGATGGCTTTCACTTCAGCAGTAATAAATTCATGAACTTCTTTGAGGAAAATATCACGATTATTAGAAAGCAAATTACGGACTCCTCTTTAAATTGATTTCAAGGTTTTACTGCTAACCTACAAAGCATTACATGGGCTTGCTTCTACCTATCTCTTTGATTTGGTCCTGCCTACACGTACGCTACGGTCACAAGATGCAGGCCTCCTAATTGTCCCTAGAATTTCATTTCTAAGCAAACAGCTGGAGGCAGGGCTTTCTCCTATAGAGCTCCATTTTTATGGAATGGTCTGCCTACCCATGTGAGAGACGCAGACTCGGTCTCAACCTTTAAGTCTTTACTGAAGACTCATCTCTTCAGTGGGTCATATGACTGAGTGTAGTCTGGCCCAGGAGTGTGAAGGTGAACGGAAAGGCTCTGGAGCAACGAACCGCCCTTGCTGTCTCTGCCTGGCCGGTTCCCCTCTTTCCACTGGGATTCTCTGCCTCAAACCCTATTGCAGAGGCTGAGTCACTGGCTTACTGGTGCTCTTTCATGCCGTCCCTAGGAGGGGTGCGTCACTTGAGTCGGTTGAGTCACTGATGTGATCTTCCTGTCTGGGTTGGCGCCCCACCTTGGGCTGTGCCGTGGCGGAGATCTTTGTGGGCTATACTCGGCCTTGTCTCAGGATGGTAAGTTGGTGGTTGAAAATATCTCTCTAGTGGTGTGGGGGCTGTGCTTTGGCAAAGTGGGTT
This sequence comes from Oncorhynchus mykiss, assembly GCF_057628025.1. NCBI lineage: Eukaryota > Metazoa > Chordata > Actinopteri > Salmoniformes > Salmonidae > Oncorhynchus > Oncorhynchus mykiss. The sequence continues at coordinate 36,884,257 of NC_143027.1, read as the reverse complement.
GGGTTATATCCTTCCTGTTTGGTCCTGTCTGGGGGTATCATCGGATGGGGCCACAGTGTCTAGTGACCCCTCCTGTCTCAGCCCCCAGTATTTATGCTCGGCTCTACACCGTTGGTTAAGTTCCATCACCATGGAGTGGAGTTTAGTCCGCTAGCCCACAGGTAGAGTTTGTGTGTTGATATTGCACCTGCAGCTACACTCACTCTCATTTGTTCCTTGGTGTTTACTATTCGTCTTCACAATAACCTTTCTTCACAATAACCTTCCAGTTTTCTGTGTGAACATAAAGTCCTTTGTTTCCTCGTCTGAATTTACTTACGTTAGAGAGAATTGGGAGCAAGGACCCACCTTTTTCATGTCACCCATCAACTCACGTTCGGGGACCCTTATTACTCCAGCACTCTCTTCCAAGCTTTTCATAGTGATGTATTTTACGTGTGGTCATATCTGATATGTTACAATGTTACAGTAGATAACACATCCGATTTACAATAGAATGAGGCACTTAAAATAAACACTTTTAATTTTACTCCACTTCATTCCTAAAGAAAACAATTGTACTTTTTACTCCATACATTTTCCCTGACATCCAAAAGTACATTTTCAATGCTTAGCAGGACAGGAAAATGGTTTAATTGACTCACTTATCAAGAGAACATCCCTGGTCATCCCTAATGCCTCTGATCTGGAGGACTGACTAAACACAAATGCTTTGTTTGTAAATGATGTCTGTGTGTTGTAGTGTGCCCCTGGCTATCCGTAAAATATCTGTCTGATGTGCTAATTATAAGCAATTTGAAATTATTTCTACTTTTACTTTTGATATTTAAGTATATTTAAAACCAAATACTTTTGGACTTTTACTCAAGTAGTATTTTTCTGGGTGACACTTTTACTTGAGTCATATTATATTAAGGTATCTTTACTTTTACTCAAGTATGATAATTGGGTACCTTTTCCATTACTGAAAATAAATGACAATGTGTATCGTTAATTAATTGAATCCCACATTCACATGTTTTTATTTAGCAGACACACTTATCCAGAGCGATTTAGTGCATTCATCTTAAAGAAAGTTCACCTATGTATGTACCTAACCAAATCGGCGCTAGATAGATAAACTTGAGGTTTATGGTCTCAGGTAATGGTTGCAAAATGCCGTTGGGGGTACGCCAAATAAAAATGTGATTCACATAAAAATAAAAAAAGTCCCAATTATATTTTCCAACGGGGCTATACATTTGGATGAGGTTTTTTTCTTGCCAGAGTAGCCTCGTTTCACTGCCAAAAATCAAATTAAACCATCTAGTGGTCAGCGAAATAACAACACAATGTCAAATAGAGATAGCCTAATCAAATAATTTACATCCAATCACATTAACCATTACTCTCTCGCGGGAATTCCACTAACTGTCACTATGTAGCCAAATGTAGCTGCTGCTCATTCCGTTTGCTCGGAAATTGATAAATGGTTTAAAAAATGTAAGGCCCGCATCCATAGAGACACATACCAGCTCTACTGGTAGAACTGCCACTACCAGCAGTACTACACCTGCACCTGTCAACGAAACAAGTTGTTCTGCTTCCACGAGTACATCCAATGCTAGCATCAGTAATTCTACATTTGTTGTTAGCCCAGCTAGCATGGACACTGACAGTTGTGAATCTGATGCAGCCGAAGAGCTACTGCCCCCTTACCCGGGAAAGCACCGAACAACAGACAGGGATGTTGGTCCATCGAAGAGGTGCAAATATGATGAGAACTACATTGATTTGGTGTTCGCTTATATTGGGAGAGTGCCTTTCCTCAGCCAAAGTGTGTTATATGTGAAAAAGTACTATCTCACAACTCGATGAAACCTTCACTCTTGCGGAGACATTTAGAAACAAAACATGACAATTTGAAAAATAAGGGAATTAAGAATAAAAAATTAAGACTTTTGTGTAGTAAGACTTGTAAAAGCAACAGATACAATGAATAAGAAGGGGCTAGAAGCGTCTTATATGGTGAGCTACCAAGTGGCTAGAACAGGCAAGCCCCATACTATTATGGAGGACTTAATTCTTCCTGCTGCCGCAATTACTGCTTCCTTACAAGCCAGTGAATTTTAGGCGTTACAGCTGGATGAGTCATACCTGGCACAGCTCCAGGTATATGTCCATTACGTTTATGGGGGTGAATTAAGGAAGACATCCTCTTCTGCAAACCACTGGACACCAGGACAACATGAGAGGATATTTTTAACGTACTGGACAGCTTTGTGATACCAAATGGACTTTGGTGGTCAAGATGTGTTGGTATCTGGTGCAAAAGCCATGACAGGGAGACATAGTGGATTGGTAACGTGCTGTAAGCAGTTGCTCCTGACGCCACTTGGGTACACTGCAGCATCCACCGAGAGGCTCTTGCTGCCAAGGGAATGCCTGACAGCTTGAAAGACGTTTTGGGTACTACAGTGAAAATGGTTAACTTTGTTAAAGCAAGGCCTCTGAACTCTCCTGTATTTTCTGCACTATGCAAAGATTTGGGCAGCGACCATGTAACGCTTTTACAACACACAGTGCGCAGTTTATCAAGGGGCAAAGTATTGACACTTTTTTGTTAATTGAGAGACGAGCTTAAAGTTTTCTTTACTGACCCTAATTTTCACTTGTCTGACCACTCACATGATGAAGAGTTTCTCACACGACTGGCCTATCTGGGTGATGTTTTTTCTCGCCTGAATGATCTGAATCTAGGATTCCAGGGACTCTCCACAACTATATTCAATGTGCGGGACAAAATTGAGGCTATGATTAAGAAGTTGAAGCTCTTCTCTGTCTGCATTATCAAGGACAACACACAGGTCTTTCCATAATTTTATGATTTTTTTGTGTGCGCAAATGAACTCAAGCTTACGGACAATGTCAAATGTGATATAGTGAAGCACCTGAGTGAGTTGGGTGCACAATTATGCAGGTACTTTCCCAAACAGATGACACAAACAACTGGATTCGTTATCCCTTTCATGCCCTGCCTCCAGTCCACTTACTGATATCTGAACAAGACAGCCTCATTGAAATTGCAACAAGTGGTTCTGTGAAAATTGAATTTAATCAGAAGCCACTGCCAGATTTTTGGATTGGGCTGCGCTCAGCGTATCCTGCCTTGCGAAATCGTGCTGTTAAGACACTGATACCCTTTGCAACCACGTACCTATGTGAGAGTGGATTCTCAGCCCTCACTAGAATGAAAACTAAATACAGGCACAGACTGTGTGGGAAATGATTTAAGACTGAGACTCTCTCCAATACAACCCAACATTGCAGAGTTATGTGCATCCTTTCAAAGCACACCATTCTCATTAACTTGTGGTGAGATATTCACAATTGTCAATGAACAAATAAGGTTTTATATGTAAGATGGTGAAATAAAGAGCAGAATTATTTATTATTATTATATTATTGTTTGTGCCCTGGACCTATAAGAGCTCTTTGTCACTTCCCACGAGTCGGGTTGTGGCAAAAACTCACACTCATTCTTATGTTTAATAAATGTATCGTAGATGCTAGAGGGGGTACGCAGCTGGAGGTTGAATGTTTGAAGGGGTACGGGACTATAAACCGTTCGGGAACCACTGAGCAAGAGCAATTGAGCTTGGCTGAAAACTGTACTAATAATGTTAGCCACTAGAGGTCATGAGTGCTGTAATATATTTTTGGGGAAATAATAGAAGCTACAGTTATTACATCAGAAAAAGAGTGCATACTTAAAATATGTCCTGGACTAGAGTATGTCATGTTTTTTCTCTGGCTGCATTTATATATCCTTTATCTACATCTTAACTCAGGTCCACAAAAAAAATCATGTTTGTGTTAAAACAGCATGAAATATGTGTGTTTGCAATGAAGCACATACATTACATTTAATTTGTTTCTTGGACATTTAGGCTCTATCATCAATTGTAGTCTCTCTCGTAGACTAAAATACAAATGGGAGATAAGTGAGTGGATCGCTGAACGTTAAATTAATGACATAACCCATTTTTGGGGGGCTTTGCCAGGAAGAGCCGGTCTGAACCTGATATGAGTTTATCACCGTAAAAGTCACATTATGACTGAGGAATAGGAGACCGTTTATGTATAACACTATAAATATATGGTATAAAAATGTTATTCAACATTATCTCTACATGATAGCTTAGTGTCCTAAACATTTCACACTCTGGACAACTACACTTGGCTTTAAACTTTGAGTTATAAATAGCTAATCCTTTAATACCTGCATCATGGATTACCTAGTTTATGTTGCCGCTCCTTTTACTCTGTCCTGTCCAAGCAGAAGACAGGGAACACAACCAGAATACCGAGGAGAGGGTTAGGCTATATCCAAAAGCTGAACCTGGGCCGGTATTAATATAGCTTCTCAGAGTAAGAGTGCTGATCTTAAATCAGTTTTGCCTTTTAGATCATAATGAATAAAATTGCTTTGACAGAGGGGACCTCATCCTAGATCAGTACTCCTACTCTGAGACCCTAAATACGGGCACTATAAAACTCCCAGTCACCCCTTAGTCTGATCAGAGCTAGATCAGATATTTCCCTCTGCCACATGAACATGCGTTTGGAATATGATCATATCGTATACGTATAGCATTAGTCGAATGCATGACCTAAGGCATCATGACAATGTCTATTTGCATTCATGTTTACATGTACATCTGTGTGCTCAAAACATGCCAAACCGGTTGCTGGTATTTCTGAGTTGCATGAGCAATGCTTTATTAGTAGAAGGAAAAGAGCAATAGAGTCAATTGATATACAAACTTTTAAATATTTAGAAACATCATAATATTTACTGACCTTTTCTACACTCATATAAAAGGCACATTTGATTGAAAGTGTTTGTTTGAATTGTGTCCAATATGAAAAGTGTGAGGGCTGTAATCAGTACCAACGGCCTTTTGCAATGGCTTTGTTTATGTTAATTTAATCGTGATATAATGTGGCACTGTGTGTGTTTGGAAGGAACACAGTATTGACAAGGGCTGCTTTTGACATGGCACTCTATTCCCTAGTGCACTCCCATAGGGTTTCGACAAGGAGTCATAGGAGGGAAAGTTTCAGATGGATGGAGAGGAATACAATGGATGGATGGAGAGATACAATGAGGATGAGAATTGGCAGAATGACCAGTACACGGCCTGACCACTGCGTAGGTACTGACAAAGAGATAGGCATACTTCAGCCAGTAGGTTTGAGTTGCTCTGGTGTGACAATAGTGGCTGTTGGTGTGGCATTTCTTCTGGACAATAGCTGCTATGCAGCAGCAGTTTGGAGTTAGATCCCAATGTTCTGACCTTGTGATCTGTTTTATTGTATCCAACTCAGAGATACTATGAGCAGCACTGTCTGAGTCACACCATTATCGGAAGGTTATATCTGTAGTCCATGCTGAAATATCAAGATCACAAAAAACTTTCTGAATTGAAATATAACTGACTCCAACCCTCATCCTCTGAGACAGTAGCCTACTATTGTTCTAATAGAGAAGAATCCTCAGATCACTGTAATGCCTAGTCATTCAGCATCATGGAACGTGCAGATGTGAACCAGGGTCCTGAGATCTTGTCAGTATGAGTTCAGTTGTTACTTGTTGCAGAAAATGACTGACCTTGACTTGGTGCATATAATACATCAAACACACACACCTGAATGGGCTACATAATTGAATGTGGCACCTGAATGGGCTACAGCATGTGCTAAATTGGATATATTGCTACATTGTTGTTGAAATAATTCTCTCCTCCCTGTCAATTTCCTGCCTTAAATTGTATTCTTCCCCCCATACAGTTTTTCTTCCTATGATCAGATTTTTTTCCTTCTTCTGTCAGTTCATGAATGTAAGAATTGTGAATTGTCAGTCATTACAGGAACATCATGTCAATAGATGGAACTGCTCCCTGAAATCAGTTTAATCTGTATTACAAACCAAACTCACTCCTGTTTTATATAAATACGATTATAGATGTATCTCTATGAATAAGATATTCTAATTTTATATGTATATATATATATATATATATATATATATATATATATATATAAAAAGTTAAAGTTGATCTGAGAGATCAAATATGTAAGGACATCTTGTGTTTAATTATAGTATTCATCATTATGATAATTTGCTTATCGTTAGACAAGAAGAGAAGCCCCACCTTCCTCGTGGCCAATCGCCAGCAATGACGCGAAGAATATTAAGAATTACTTGTTCGAAGTAGGTGGAAGTTATCGATGTGACTTCTGCAGCCTTCATCTCTATAAAGTTGTCATTACGAAGGCCAGATAAGATTTTGTTCGACGTTATGATTAGTTGCCGACAACTTTAACGAACAAGCCATATAAGAAATAATTACATTGACATAGCTAGCTAACTAACTAACTAAGAGGTAGAGAAGGACATTTACAACGACGATGATAGCCTCTCATCTTCTGGCTTACTACTTCACGGAGCTCCACCATGACAAAGTTCAACAAGTAAGTGCATAGAAAACATATCTACATGTCTTTGCTCTTTTTATGTTATAAAGTGACATATTTTCCAAGTGATATTGGCCGTTGACCGGTTAGCTAGCACTCGAAAGAAGAGGCTAGGTTACTTGAAGTACGCCACACGTGTCGTGTGATGACTCGGATCATATTGGCATTGCGTCAGTGGAGCGTCTAGCTAGTTTCCATTGTGTCGAATTTCCTCTAAGGAGTGGTAGTTAATTAGTTTTCTTTTCCGTCAAATGCCCTACAATGTCTATCCAAACGAACTAAATTAAAGTTGAAGACACTGACAAGATATGCCCAAGTATTATTCACTTTTACTGACTTGTTTAAAATGCAATAATTGCGCATCTTCTTGTTTCCGCATTTCAATGCAATGCCAGAGCGAGAGCCATCGGCCCTGTCCATGGATGGGCAGGGATTCCAAGAAATAACAGCACTGACCTAGCAATGTTTTGAGAAATAGACGGTTGGCATATCGGTTTAGCTTGGCTGATCCTGAAACGTAAGACTCTCTACATCACTGACCTAAACAGGACTATCAACATAATTAGACAGGATGCATGCACACTTATCTTTACATCAGTAGTAGGATAAATGGTTGTGAAAATGAGCCTATCATGAAGTGCTTCTACGTAGGTCCAGCCTGGTCTCATAGACTAGACGTAACATGGTAAACGTAAATCCAGAAAAGATTAGTATATGTTACATTTGGTATGGTTAAATAAGACAGATTGTTACTTATTAAGTAGGTTGGTTGGTCGGTCGGAGTGTGAGTAAGAAACTCATCACGGACAACATTTGCATTTGAGCTAATTAACAACTTTTCAACTACTTACTACTTTTTAGATCCTTTGCAACTACTTAGCATGTTAGCTAACCATAACCTTTTTAGTGAACCCTTCTCCTAGCCCTAACCTTAATCCTTTTAGCTAGTCCTAACCCTTTAACCTAACTCCTAAACTTAACCCTAACCCCTAGCTTGGTTAACGTTAGTCAGTTAGCTAGTATTCCAAACATTTATGGTTTCCAAATTCATAACATATTGTACGTTTTGTTTATTATACATATACACACGCAAATTGTAATTAATAACATATCATACAAAATGGGTGATGGACATCCACAAATTAATACATACCATATGAAACGTAACATATACTAATTGCTGGATCGAATCTTCGAACTGACAAGGTAAAAATGTGTCGTTTTGTCCCTGAGCAAGGCAGCTAACCCACTGTGCGCCAACGACGTTGGGTTAAATGCGGGAGACTCATTTCAGATGAAGGTATTCAGTTGTACAACTGACTAGGTATCCTCCTTTGCCTAAAAGTAATGTCTTGGGTTTACGTACAGAATATTACAAAATGCTTTGAGACCAGGTTGGTAACTTATCTTTTGTTCACCCTTCTCCATCTCACTCACCTTAGGTTTAGGTTCACTACCCCACACACACACACCCTCTTAGCTGTGCTGCATATGTGGCAAGGGCAGCATCTATGAGAGCTTTGTGTTGCTTGTAGCAGGACAGGGCCATTTTGTGTGAAATCTAATATTATGGGTCGCATACACGTGTTTAGCAGATGTTTTTGCGGGTGTAGCAAAATGCTTATGTTCCTAGCTCCAACAGTGCAGTAATATCTAACAATACATTTAAAGAATGGAATTAAAAAATATAGGAATATTAGGATGAGCAATGTTGTAGTCTGGAGTATAAATAGAGTTGAAGTTGGAAGTTTACATACACCTTAGCCAAATACATTTAAACTTGAGGTCGACCAATTATGTTTTTTTCAACGCCGATTCCAAATATCGGCGGACCAAAAAAACGCAGATACCGATCAATCGGGCAATTTTTTAAAATTTTTTTTATTTTATTTTTTTTATTTGATTTGTAATGACATTTACAACAATACTGAATTAACCCTTATTTTAATTTAGTACATCAATAAAATCAGTTTAGCCTCAAATAAAATGAAACCTGTTCAATTTGGTTTAAATAATGCAAAAACAAAGTGTTGGAGAAGAAAGTAAAAGTGCAATATGTGCCATGTAAAAAACTAACGTTTAAGTTCCTTGCTCAGAACATGAGAACAAATGAAAGCTGGTGGTTCCTTTTAACAGGAGTCTTCAATATTCCCAGGTAAGACATTTTAGGTTGTAGTTATTATAGGACAATTTCTCTATACGATTTGTATTCCATATACCTTTGACTATTGTATGTTCTTATAGGCACTTTAGTATTGCCAGTGTAACAGTATAGCTTCCATCCCTCTCCTCGCCGCTACCTGGGCTCGAACCAGGAACACATCTACAACAGCCACCCTCGAAGCAGCGTTACCCATGCAGAGCAAGGGAAACAACCACTCCAAGTCTCAGAGGGAGTGACGTTTGAAACGGTATTAGCGCGCACCCCGCTAACTAGCGAGCCATTTAAAATCGGTTACACCAGCCTAATCTCGGGAGTTGATAGGCTTCAAGTCATAAACAGCTCAATGCTTGAAGCATTGCTAAGAGCTGCTGGCAAAACACAAGAAAGTGCTGTTTGAATGAATGCTTACGAGCCTGCTGGTGCCTACCATCTCTGTCAGACTGCTCTATCAAATAATTTACTTAATTATAACATAATAACACACAGAAATACGAGCCTTAGGTCATTAATATGGTCGAATCCGGAAACTATCACCTCGAAAACAAAACGTTTATTCTTTCAGTGAAATACGGAACCGTTACGTATTTTATCTAACGGGTGGCATCCCAAAGTCTAAATATTGCTGTTACATTGCACAACCTTCAATGTTGTGTCATAATTACGTAAAATTTTGGCAAATTAGTTCGCAATGAGCCAGCCGGCCCAAACTGTTGCATATACCCTGACTGTGCGTGCAATGAACGCAAGAGAAGTGACACAATTTCACCTGGTTAATATTGCCTGCTAACCTGGATTTCTTTTAGCTAAATATGCAGGTTTAAAAATATATACTTCTGTGTATTGATTTTAAGAAAGGCATGGATGTTTATGGTTAGGTACACGTTGGAGCAACGACAGTCCTTTTTCGCGAATGCGCACCGCATCGATTAAATGCAACGCAGGACACGCTAGATAAACTAGTAATATCATCAACCATGTGTAGTTAAAACTAGTGATTGTTTTTCATAAGATAAGTTTAATGCTAGCTAGCAACATACCTTGGCTTCTTACTGCATTCGCGTAACAGGCAGGCTCCTCGTCAGGCTGGTGGTTAGAGCATTGGACTAGTTAACCGTAAGGTTGCAAGATTGAATCCCTGAGCTGACAAGATAGAAATCTGTCGTTCTGCCCCTGAACAAGGCAGTTAACCCACCGTTCCTAGGCCGTCATTGATAATAAGAATGTGTTCCTGACTGACTTGCCTCGTTTAAGAAAGTTGTAAATAAATAAATCGGCATCCAATAATACCGATTTCCGATTGTTATGAAAACTTGAAATCGGCCCTAATTAATCGGCCATTCCGATTAATCGGCCGACCTCTACTGTCAACTTAGTGTATGTAAACTTCTGACCCACTGGAATTGTGAAACAGTGAAATAATATGTCTGTAAACAATTGTTGGAAAAATGACTTGTGTCATGCACAAAGTAGATGTCCTAACCGACTTGCCAAAACTATAGTTTGTTAATTAACAAGAAATTTGTGGAGTGGTTGAAAAACTATTTTTAATGACTCCAACCTAAGTGTATGTGAACTTTTGTCTTCAACTATGTGTATGTATGTGATTTATAGACATGCACCGAATGTGGATAGAATATATAGTATAGCTGAAGAATAAGTGGATAGAATCGTATATGTACAGCAATAGATTAATAGATGGCCTTGACTAGAATACAGTATACTATTAGATTGCCTGTAGATTTTCATGTCTATCTGTAATTGAGTATTGACTTGGCTGGAATGCTCTTGAAAAAGAGATTTCAAATCTCAATTAGCCCTTCCTGGTTAAATAAAGGTTAAGAAGAAATGTGTAAAACAGTATGTAAATGTTATTAGTGACCAGTGTTCCATGTCAATGTACTAGAGTAGAGTTCGACCGATTAATCGGAATGGCCGATTTAATTAGGGCCGATTTCAAGTTTTCATAACAATCGGAAATCGCTATTATTGGCCACCGATTTGCCGTTTAAAATTATTATTAATATATTTTTTTATACCTTTATTTAACTAGGCAAGTCAGTTAAGAACACATTCTTATTTTCAATGACGGCCTAGGAATGGTGGGTTAACTGCCTTGTTCAGGGGCAGAATGACAGATTTTCACCTTGTCAGCTCGGGGGATCCAATCTTGCAACCTTACAGTGAACTAGTCCAACGCAATAACGACCTGCCTCTCTCTCGTTGCACTCCACAAGGATACTTTTTTTTTAAACCAGGAAGGGCTCATTGAGATTAAAATCTCTTTTTCAAGAGTGCCCTGGCCAAGATAGGCAGCACCAAGTCATTACAAAAAAAATTACAGACAGACAACATGAAAAACTACAAGTAATCTAGTAAAAACCATTGAATTCACAAGAGTATAAAACAGCAAATTAAAAACATTGACAGGTCTGGGAATCCGCCTCAAAATCCTTCATCAGTGACTTAAAAACACCAATCGGGACAAGTTCTTCCAGTTTAAAAGTATTTTGTAAGGTGGTCCAAGACGATGGCGCATAGTGCATAAAAGCCCTTTTACCAAATTCAGTTCGGACATTTGGAATGAAGAGAGTACCCACCACATTTCTGAACAATAAAAATGCACAAATATAAAGGTAGTAAACCCAAAGTGGTTTTGTAAATAAAAGTATACCAGTGACTGAGCCTACGAGTGACTAGAGAAGGCCAGCCAACCCTGGTATACAAAGGGTTTTGCAGTTTAAAATAATTATCAAAGTGGCATGGTAGTGTCATTTGATCTCAAACACTGAGCGGAAGCATTCATATATAAAAAAAAATGGTAAGTTGTTGAATATGCAATTTAAAAGAGGTCGTCATCAATTCAAATTCCAAGATATTTGAGGTTACAACCTCAATCTCCTTGCCCTGACAGGTAGTAATAGGTGAACGGTTCAGAGGTCTATTTCTTGCATTAGAAAACACCATTAGTTTAGTTTTGTCAGTATTGAGGATAAGCCTTAATTGACACAAGGCATGTTGAACAGTATAAAAAGCAGTTTGCATGTTCTGGAAAGCTTTTGTAAGAGACGAGGCACAACAGTAAATAACAGTATCATCAGCATAAAAATGAAGTTGTGCATTTATATAAATAGTGAATGAGAGGACCAAGTACAGCGCCTTGGGGCACACCATTCAAGACAGACAATTTAACAGACATAAGCCCATCAAATTGAGTGCACTGAGGTCTACCAGACAGATAGTTAGCAAACCATGCAACTGCATGCTCCGAAAGACCTACACTTGACAATCTCTGCCTTAGCATAGCATGATCAACTGTATCAAAAGCCTTAAAGAGATCAATAAAAAGTGAGACAGTGCTGTTTTTTTGTCAATGGCTTCAGTCATATCATTTAAAACCTTCATGGCTGCTGCAGTAATTGTGCTATGCTTCTTCCTGAAGCCCGATTGGTACATTGATAAAATAGTTAGTAAATAAAAACTCTTTTATTCTCTTCACTTACAAGGGTTTCAAGTATTTACACCAGGGGTGACAGCTTTGAGATTGGCCTATAATTATTTAAATGAGTTGGATCTCCCCCTTTTAAAAGTGGTAGGACAAATGCTGATTTCCATTTGGAATTTCATTACATTACAGGGTTAGATTGAACAGAGATGACCTGTTACGCGAATGCAGTAAGCCAAGGAAAGTTGCTAGCTAGCATTAAACGTATCTTTATAAAAAACAATGAATCATAATCACTAGTTAACTACACATGGTTGATGATATTACTAGATATTATCTAGCGTGTCCTGTGTTGCATATAATCTGACAGAGCATACAAGTATCTGACTGAGCGGTGGTAGGCAGAAGCAGGTGCGTAAACATGAATTCAAACAGCACTTTTGTGTGTTTTGCCAGCAGCTCTTCGTTGTGCGTCAAGCATTGCGCTGTTTATGACTTCAAGCTTATCAACTCCCGAGATGAGGCTGGTGTAACCGAAGTGAAATGGCTAGCTAGTTAGCGCGCGCTAATAGCGTTTCAAACGTCACTCGCTCTGAGGCTTCTAGTAGTTGTTCCCCTTGCTCTGCATGGGTAAAGCTGCTTCGATGATGGCTGTTGTCGTTGTGTTGCTGGTTCGAGCCCAGGGAGGAGCGAGGAGAGGGACGGAAGCTATACTGTTACACTGGCAATACTAAAGTGCCTTTAAGAACATCCAATAGTCAAAGGTATATGAAATACAAATGGTATAGAGAGGAATAGTCCAATGATTCCTATAATAACTACAACCTAAAACTTCTTACCTGGGAATATTGAAGACTCATGTTAAAAGGAACCACCAGCTTTCATATGTTCTCATGTTCTGAGCAAGGAACTGAAACGTTAGCTTTCTTACATAGCACATATTGCACTTTTACTTTCTTCTCCAACACTTTGTTTTTGCATTATTTAAACCAAATTGAACATGTTTCATTATTTACTTGAGGCTAAATTGATGTATTATATTAAGTTAAAATAAGTGTTCATTCAGTATTGTTGTAATTGTCATTATTACAATATATTTTTTTTAATCGGCCGATTAATCGGTTTTGGCTTTTTTTGGTCCCCCAATAATCGGTATCGGCGTTGAAAAATCATAATCGGTCGACCTCTACAATGTACAATAGCTAGCTAGTGACAGTGACTAAGTTCAGGGCTGGGTACAAGGTGGAGGCCGGCTAGTGATGGTTATTTTAGTCTGATGGCCTTGAGATCCCAGCATTAATGCACCTGTACTGACCTCACTGTTGAGTCTTCTTCACCACACTGTCTGTGTGGGTGGACCATTTCAGATTGTCAGTGATGTGTACGCAGAAGAACTTGAAGCTTTTCACCTTCTCCACCGTGGGCCCATCGATGTGGATGGGGTGTGCTCTCTCTGCTGTCCCCTGAAGTCCACGGTCAGCTCCTTTGTTTTGTTAACGTTGAGGGAGAGGTTATTTCCCTGCCACCACTCTGCCAGGGCTCTCGTCTCCTCCCTGTTGGCTCTCTCGTTGTTTGTATTGCACCAGTCCAGACAAACTCACCAGCTGTGAGTTTGACTTGTAAAGTCTGTAATGTGTGGCCACAGACTATACTACTAGCATCAGACTTAAAACATTTTACATTAGGTCAATAAATGTCACATATTTATCCTTTTTGATCTGCCTGCTCTGTCAATGGCTGCTACATTTGGGTTTTTCACCCTTCTGATCCTTTCTCTCTAGGCTAGTCTGCTTTAACCTTCTTATGCCCTGACAAAATTGATTCCTTTCCATAGCAGCGGGAAGTTGGGGTTCTGAAGGTGCTGCAGCGCTCACTGATATATTGAAATAATTTTGCCCAAATTATACAATTACTTCTGTCTGAACTCTGACTGAATTTGGGCAGCACTCAAACCAAATAGCAAACAACTTGTGTTGCGGTCATAAGAATATAATCCATAGAAGGATTTTGGAACCTCTCACCTTGGAAATTTGACTGGTAAACTCATGGGTTTGCTCAAAATGGCTGCCAGTCCTGAATTTAATTTCTCTTTGCGGTGTCAGTGAATAGCAACATTTTAGCCCCTACAGGATTTGCTGATCACATTTTGTTTTTGCAAAATCAACAATTCCCTGCATATTATGCGAGTGCTTGCAAATTTGACAATCACTGCATTATTTCTGCATAAAACAGTAAAATAATTTCACAATATCTCATGATACTGACCCATCACCCCAGTACAAAAAGAGGACTCGCAATTTCAACTAATCAGTGCACATTTTCCACATTATATGGTTCAATTAAGCCACACGTCTACAAAATGTTTCCCTCGTCAGCGCATTTCCGCTACAAATTGCACAAAATTCTTGCATATTGCCATGCAAAGCATTTCCGCTACAAATTGCACAAAATTCTTGCATATTGCCATGCAAAATGTGAGGATTTGCGCAGCAAAATCTAAAATTTTGCCCACCAATATCACAAAAATCATGGAGGGACTAAAGTGCCTTTCACAAATTTAAAAATACTATCTTGGGAAATGTGTTTGCAAAGCAAATGCCTACTGCTGAAAAGAGAAATCTAATCTCAGTCAATAGAAACAAAACAACAATTTTTTTCTTCTCGCAACTGATGAACAGCACTGTTTTAGTAGCTCAGGCCTGTCTTGGAGACGATCACCAGGTATGGTGAGAAGCTTAGCATGAATATGCGTAGCCTATCTATCTTCATCGGTTTAGTCAGTGCCGCTGGAAAGTTGATTTAGTAGCTTATTATTTATATACACACACACACACACACACACACACAGTACCAGTCAAAAGTTTGGACACCTACTCATTCAAGGGTTTCACGATTTTTTACATTGTAGAATAATAGTAAAGACATTAGAACTATGAAATAGCACACGGAATCATGTAGTAACCAAAAAAGTGTTAAACAAATCAAAATATATTTTAGATTCTTCAAAGTAGCCTTAAGCTTTGCACACCTTTGCATTCTCTCAACCAGCTTCACCTGGAATGCTTCTCCAACAGTCTTGAAGGAGTTCCCACATATGCTGAGCGCTTATTGGCTGCTTTTCCTTCACTCTGTGGACCAACTCATCCCAAACCATCTCAATTGGGTTGCGGTCGGGTGATTGTGGAGGCCAGGTCATCTGATGCAGCACTCCATCACTCTTCTTGGTCAAATAGCCCTTACATAGCCTGGATGTATTTTGGGTCATTGTCCTGTTGATTCACAAACGATAGTCCCACTAAGCGCAAACCAGATGGGATGGCGTATTGCTGCAAAATGCTGTGGTAGCCATGCTGGTTAAGTGTCTATAGAAGTCTATAGAAGGCCAGTTTTATTGCTTCTTTAATCAGTACAACCGTTTTCAGCTGTGCTAACATAATTGCAAAAGGGTTTTCTGTTGATCAATTAGCCTTTTTAAAATAATAACTTGGATTAACTAGTACAACATGCCTTTGGAACACAGGAGTGATGGTTGCTGATAATGGGCCTCTGTACGCCTATGTAGATATTCCATAAACAATCTGCCATTTCCAGCTACAATAGTCATTTACAACATTAATAATGTCTACACTGCATTTCTGATCAATTTGATATTTTAATGGACACAAAACTTGCTTTTCTTTCAACAACAAGAACATTTCTAAGTCACCCTAATCTTTTGAACTGTAGTGTATATTAATGTGGACACCATTTGAAATGAGTGGTTTCAGCTATTTCAGCCATACCTGTTGCTGACAGGTGTATAAAATCGACAGTAGAAATCGTGTATAAAATCGACAGTAGAATGGCCTTACTGAAGAGCTCAGTGACTTTCAACGTGGCACCGTCATAGGATGCCACATTTCAATCAAGTGAGTGAGTCAAGTCAAATTTGAGTCAAATTTATACCCTGCTAGAGCTGCCCCGGTTAAATCACACATGTAAGATACTCAATTAAAGGTACACTTGTTGTGAATCCAGCCAACATGTCAGATTTTAAAAATGCTTTTCGGCGAAAGCATAAGAAGCTATTATCTGATAGCCTGCACCATCTGCACCATCAGTAAACAAAGGAGTTAGCATATTTCAACCCTGCAGGCGCTACACAAAACGCTGAAATAATATATAAAACATGCATTACCTTTGACGAGCTTCTTTTGTTGATCCAATATGCCCCATAAACATCACAATTGGTCCTTTTTTTCGATTAATTCCGTCCATACATATCCAAAATGTCCATTTATAAAGCGCGTTTGATCCAGAAAAAAGCAGCTTACAAAAAACTACAAAATATTTCAAAAGTTGCCTATAAACTTTGCCAAAATATTTCAAACTACTTTTGTAATACAACTTTAGGTATTTTTAAACGTTAATAATTGATCAAATTGTAGACGGGGCAATCTGTGTTCAATACAGGAAAGAAAACAAACCAGCGCCACTTTTCACGTCTTGCGCAACTCACAAAAGTGTACCCAGTTCCGAGTTGGCCTACTACTTCATTGCACAAAGGAATAACCTCAACCAAATTCCAAAGACTGGTGACATCCAGTGGAAGCGGTAGGAACTGAAAACAGGTCCCCCCCCAAAAAATAAAAAAATTCTGAACAGTTAGTCCTCGGGGTTTTGCCTGCTACCTAAGTTACGTTATACTCACAGACATGATTCAAACAGTTTTAGAAACTTCAGAGTGTTTTCTATCCAAATATATGAATAATATGCATATCTTATATTCTTGGCATGAGTAGCAGGAAGTTGAAATTGGGCACGCTATTTATCCAAAAGTGAAAATTCTGCCCCCTAGCCCCAAGAGGTTATTAATGGTAAGTGCTGTTATTGTGAAAACTAAATGTCTACGAGCAACAACGGCTCAGCCGCAAAGGGGTAGGCCACAGAAGCGCACAGAACGGGACCAAAGAGTGCTGTAGCTTTGAAAATTTGTCTCCTCATTTGCAACACTCATTACTGAGTTCCAAACTGCCTCTGGAAGCAATGTCAGCACAATAACTGTTTGTTGGGAGCATCATGAAATTGATTTTTATGGCCGAGCAGTCGCACACAAGCCTAAGATCACCATGCGCAATGCCAAGCATCGGCTCGAGTGGCGTAAAGCTCGCCGCCCTTGGCCTCTGGAGCAGTGGAAACGTGTTCTTTGCCGTGATGAATCACTCTTCAGTTGAACGGACGAATCTCAGTTTGGTGGATGCCAGGAGAACGCAACCTGCCCGAATGCGTAGTGTCAACTGTAAAGTTTGGTGTAGGAGGAATAATGGTCTGGGGCTGTTTTTCATGGTTCTGGCTAGGCCCCTTAGTCCCAGTGAAGGGAAATCTTAACGCTACAATATACAATAACATTCTCGACAATAATGTGCTTTCCTGTTTCAGCATGACAATGTCCCCCTGTGCACAAAGCGACGTCCAAACACAAATGGCTTGTCGAGATTGATGTAGAAGAACTTGACTGGCCTGCACAGAGCCCTGACCTCAACACCATCAAACACCTTTGGGATGAATTGGAATGCCGAACACCATGCCTAACATCAGTGCCCAACCTCACTAATGCGCTTGTATTTGAATGGAAGTAAGTCCCCGCAGTAATGTTCCAACATCTAGTGGAAAGCCTTCCCAGCAGAGTGGAGGCTGTTATAGCAGAAGGGGGAGGGGGGGGGGGAGAGAACTCTATTAATGCCCATGATTTTGGAATGAGATGTTCGACGAGCAGGTGTCCACGTACTTTTGGTCTTGTATGTGTTATCTCTACTCCTAATATTCAATAAGTGGTATTTTATTGCCGTTTTTATTATGTTTGACAGTGTCAGAGTAGTTTCTGTAATTTGTGTAGTATTAAAAAATATACTGAGAATGTGTCATGTAGGCCTTAATAATGTAAAATGTAAGACCTTCCATTAACTCAGCATCTTCTCGTGGCTATGGGAGTGTCATAATGTCTCGACCATTCTTCCCTCGCTACTCTCCCCCTTCTTCCTCTACCCCTCCCTTTCCGGTGAGGTTCTGCTTTCTAAGTCCATCTCCAGTTTCAGATTGAATGTTGTACGGTCAGTCTGTTCCAGGTTGCTGCTGGAACGTTGTGTCCTGTCTGTATCAGATATTTATTAATCAGTCTTTTTGCTAGCCAGGACCTTCAGGCCAAGGTGACTTAAGGGGATGTGTCCCAAATGCCACCCTATTCCCTATGTCGTGCACTACTTTTGACTAGAGCCTTCTGGTCAAACGTTGTGTGTGTTACATACATGCATACATACATACATACATACATACATACATACATACATACATATGTATACATACATACATACATACAGTGCCATTCGGAACTCGGCCACTGTACCAGGGTCTTACCTTACTTAGTGGTGCCGGGGCCACATGATTGTGCAAGACAGCAGTCTACCACTTTTATCAATGATATCAGCATGTATAGGCTATGTTGCAGTTTGGAGGCTTTTACTGTAGATCTCCTAGGTCTAGCCATTGAGACAAATACAATAAAGCCATAATGTTTGGTTTGTGGTTTGCTAGACCTTTTCACTCGTCTCATGTTCCCCCTTCCTCCAGTCACGTGCTCCTTGCTGCCGGACACGTTTTGCAAGTCAGTGAGGTTCCTGGTATTTAGAGTAGTGTGGTTGGGCCATGTGTGAAATCAGCTGCTTGTACAGTACTTATGGCTGCTGCCTAGCAGAGCCATTCAGTTCCTGGAGTTGGAGCCAACCAGTAATGCAGGGGGTGGGGTTAGTTAGCCCTGGGGAAATGTGACTTCCAGTACAATAACATTTTATCCGAGGTTTGAGTTGAGGCCTACAGAGGTAGTCAGATTTGGCTTTGACAGTGAAATGGGTCAAGGACTATTGTAGACGACATGCCTAACAAATAAGATAGATAATAATGATTTTCCATTGTGTTGTCTCTCTGTTGACTGCTTGTCTAATGTCACCCAGACTGTGGAAACAATCACTCTGTTCAGATTTGGAACCATTACTATTATCATGACAAAGCGGGCATTACCACATGACTGTTGGCATTTCAGCCAGGGGAGATTGTAGTATGATAAGATGTAATGCCACTGTCCCTACTGGCTCTGGACCATAGCTACACACACACACACACCAGGGTTTCCGTTAAGAAAATGTGGCGCCGAACAACGTGACCGGGAAGATTTTAATTTACCGGCCATTTGATAAATTTACCAGACCCATATGCATTGGGTGTGTAACCCATTAGGGCATCCACCCACTGTGCTCAGAATGACAGGAATCACATTTTAGATTATGGTAATTCATCTGAACAGAGCATGCAACTCCTGTAATGAAGCAGCCAAAAATAAATCATTTTCGAAACATTTGCCAAAATGTAATTTGCGGGAAATATATGTGACAGATTCAATTCTCTGTTAGGAACTTAAAGGGTGAATCTAAAGATGCAACCACTAGGATGGGTCGCTAATATGACTAGGATTGTGCTTTTGGCTTCTGGTCAAGGAAAGAAAGTTGATATGAAAACCAATAGAACAGGAGAGAAATGGCATAGCAGCAGGTTCAATAGGCTAGGGAAGTACATTTGAAATACATTAGCCAAAATTATATAATTACTCCTGTTAATACAGAATGAAATCATTCAAGATAATTCACCAGAAAGCATGACTTAGTCAAAGAAGAATTGAGGATCATTATCTTCTTTAAAAAAAGGATTGTGGATTGTTTCAAATCACAAGCTCGAAGACCTATGTCTATTCGGGCAGCTGGAGTGGCAATGGGCCTAGCGGTTTTGAGCTGCAGCTGTCAGTGAAAAACATAATGTGTCTTGGGTATAATTTGAAAATGTTGACATGAAGGGGAGAGGTGTGTGGCGACGCTATTGGCTGGCTCAGTAGTGATGACTGCGATTTTTGTTTGTCAGCTTGATGTATTTTTACTTCGTTGACAATAGAGGTGATAGGCCTGCTTCATTTGTCTATAGGCTATGAGTTCCATGCGCTCATTTCTTAAGCCACCAATAAATCAGTGTATCAATGTGTCCATATGGCAGAAGCTGGTGCTCGCAACAGTTGAATTTAACTTTTTAGAATGTTATAATTTTAATTCAGATTTTTGTTTAACCGTGTAACAATGATTTTGAGAAACTACAATTGTATTATTGAAATTAAACTGTTCCACGCTTCAATTTCCAGTTGAGAAATAAAATTATATATTTTTAATCATGCACTAAGATATTTAAACATGAAATTGCATTTAGAATTGTTGGGCAGTGAATGGGCTTAGCAACCAACCATTCTCTGCTGCCATTGACTGGAACAAATTGCAAAAATCACTGAAGTTGGAGACTTGTATCCCTCTCACTAACTTCAAGCACGGCTGTCAGAGCAGCTTAACGATCACTGCAGCTGCACACAACCCATCTGTAAATAGCCCATCCAACAAACTACCAAATCTCATTCCCATATATATATTTTTTTTTCTGCTGTTTTGCACAGTAGTATTTCTACTTGCACATCCTCATCTGCACATCTATCACTCCAGTGTTAATTATTTCCCAACTATGACCTATTTATTGCCTCACCTCCTTACTTCATTTGCAAACACTGTATACAGGTTTTCTATTGTGTTTATTGACTGTACGTTTGTTTATTCCATGTGTAACTCTGGTGTTGTGTTTGTCGCACTGCTTTGCTTTATCTTGGCCAGGTCACAGTTGTAAATGAGAACTTGAGAACTATTTCTGGACTTATGAGAACTTGAGAACTGTTTCTGGACAAAATAACCAGGAGGGGAAAAAAACATTGCAAAATAATGCTTTTCATTCATTGCAGGAAATGCATTTGACCATCATGCTTTTATTATTTTATTTCACCTTTATTTAACCAGGTAGGATATTTAACAATGGATGGCCTACCTTGTGAAATAAAAGCATGACGGTCAAATGTATTTCCTGCAATGAATGAAAAGCATTATTTTGCAATGGGACTTTTTTTTGTCCTGGTTATTTTGTCCAGAAACAGTTTAATCAGCTAACGGAAATCCTGACACACACTCACAGTAATTGTACACAACATTAACATTAGGCCAACTTCAGTGGTAAAGCGACAAAATGGAGACACAAGCTTATAACCACGTAAGAAAATATCTAGGCCTAAGCAAACAGATGATGGTTCCTTTGCAAAGCTACTGATGTCGCTTCATGGCAACCCTCATGAGCATTGGATACTCATGCCAGAATAGAAGTCAGACGTAAATCGTAATCAATAGGGAATATTGGTTCATATTTAACCTAGCTTGCTGTCCAGGGAGTGCACTGGTACATCAAGCTGCATCATGCTACAGAATCAGGAGATCTGCTCCTACCCTATGACCCTTTCTGCATCAAACAAGGCTTACTCATCCATCTTCCTCTCTCGCTCGCTCCCTTTCCTAAGGTCAGTTGGATAAATACTTGTAGCACCTCCAGTTGCTAGCTTACTCTAGCTTACTCTCTTTTTCTCAAGGTGGATAAATACCTGTACCACCTGCGGTTATCAGACGAGAACCTGATGGACGTGTCGGTGAGATTCCGACGGGAGATGGACAAGGGTCTGGGCCGTGACTCCAGCCCCACGGCCGCTGTCAAGATGCTGCCCACGTTTGTGCGTTCCACCCCTGATGGGACAGGTGAGAGCATCGGGGGAGGGGGCTTGACTGACAGCTGTTGAGTGATTTTTATTTATTTAGATTGAGTTGTAAATAAAGATGCCAAACCCACCACTGGTGTGCGTTGCCTAAGAGCTCTATTTTCATGTCATCTGACCAAAGCACTGGCTGGAGTTTGAAAAACTGCATTGGGACTTGGATTGGAACTGACACTATGGTCAGATGATGTGAAATAGAGCTCTTCGGTCACGCACACCAATGGTGGGTTTGGTGTTGAAAAACAGAAGCATATGCAAAAAAGTACCTTGTACCTACGGTAAAATATGGTGGTGGATCTTTGATGTTATGGGTCAAGGGCATCGTGAACTTTGCTAAATAACCGGAACCTGTTTGCCTCTGCCAGGAGGCTGACACATGGCCGCAAGTTGATCTTCCAGCAAGACAACCCCAAGCACAAAGAAATGGTTAATTGACCACAAAATCAACCTTTTGCAATGGGCTTCTCAGTATTCAGATTTGAAAACCTGTGGTTTGAATTGAAGAGTGTTGGGGATGAATCAGAATAGTTGGGTAACATAGATGTTTTATTTTCATTATATGCTTGTGAGTTACTTCTCATTTAGAATGTATCTTGTTGTACTATAGTGGTGGCCATTTGCAGTTATCCTTTCTCTGTCCTGGGTTCAGTTACTTGGGGAGAGGTCAAGCTTGTCTTCATATGTAAACATATCTTTTATTAAACCATGTGAAGGGATGATTGAGGGGGAACCAATTATCTCTTGGCTCCACAATGTCTGTGTGCCAGTCACTGTGTCTCTGTGATCTTGTCCAGGAGGGGTGTATTTGATATATGCTAGTGGATGAGGTTTTGTTTTTGGTCCTGAGTGGTACCAAGAGCGAGATAAGAACATAGTTTAGGAGACAAAGCTGAACGATAATTTATAGCCAATGCTGTCTGGCTATGTGTGTCTTTGCTATAAAGGATCTCAGTTGCAATGTATAAGCACTCTCAGAGAATTCATTTATAGACACTGAATTGATCTGAGAGTCACAGGGTTGTGATGGCTCATAATAATTAAAGATGGACTTTATGATAACTCTGACTTGTGTGATCCATAAGTGTCCATAAGTGCAGATCAAGGATATCAAGGATCTGGAAAGATTCTGTATGGCGATACCTCCCAACGTGTTCTCCAATCTCATAAAATATTTGTGAAAAGGGCTCTGTCGTTATCCTCGCAAGGGAAGGTGCTAGAGTTTTGAAAACGGGCTTAACATTCATTTTGACCCCTCTGAGATGTGTTATATTACTTGTTAATTAAACAATCTCTTTCTCTGAGCAATTGCATTAGTATAATATAATTTTTTGGCACGTACAATGTAGCTCAGTATTAGTATAATTTATTTTGGTCTTATTTTCTTTTTTTGCTCATATTTATCAAGGGTGCCAATAATTATGGACCCCACTCAATTGGTATTGAGTGTATTTGAACTTCTGACCCACTGGGAATGTGATGAAAGAAATAAAAGCTGAAATAAATCATTCTCTCTCCTATTATTCTGACATTTCACATTCTTTAAATAAAGTGATCCTAACTGTCCTAAGACAGGGAATTTTTACTAGGATTAAGGTGTATGTAAACTTCCGACTTCAACTGTACATACACCTTAGCCAAATACTTTTAAACTCAGTTTCTCACAATTCCTGACATTTAAGCCTAGTAAAAATTCCCTATTTTAGGTCAGTATCACCACTTTATTTTAATAATAGTGATTTATTTCCGCTTTTATTTCTTTCATTTAAATCCCAGTGGGTCAGAAGTTTACATACCCTCAATTAGTATTTTGTAGCATTGCCTTTAAATTGTTTAACATGGGTCAAACGTTTCAGGTAGCCAGCCTTCCACAAGCTTCCCACAATAAATTGGGTGAATTTTGGCCCATTCCTCCTGAAGAGCTGGTGTAACGAAGTCCGGTTTGTAGGCCTCCTTGCTCGCACATGCTTTTTCAGTTCTGCCCACAAATATTCTATAGGATTGAGGCCATTCCAATACCTGGACTTTGTTGTACTTAAGCCATTTTGCCACAACTTTGGAAGTATGCTTGGTCATTGTTCATTTGGAAGACCCATTTGCGACCCAAGCTTTAACATCCTGACTGATGTCTTGAGATGTTGCTTCAATATATCCACATAATTTTTCTCCCTCATGATGCAATCTATTTTGTGAAGTGCACCAGTCCCTCCTGCAGCAAAGCACCCTCACAACATGATGCTGTCACCCCCGTGCTTCAGGTTGGGATGGTGTTCTTGAATTTCTGTTGACGAGAAATTTGTGGAGTGGTTGAAAAATGAGTTTTAATGATTCCAACCTAAGTGTATGTAAACTTCTGACTTCAACTGTATATATATATTTTTTATTTCACCTTTATTTAAGCAGGTATGCTTGTTGAGAACAAGTTCTCATTTGCATCTGCGACCTGGCCAAGATAAAGCAAAGCAGTTCGATGCGTACAACACAGATATACATTGTCTTCGGAAAGTATTCAGACCCCCCTGACTTTTTAATATATATATATATATATATTTAAAATATATATATATTGCTTTTTATCTTCATCTGTCTCCACACCATAATGATGAAGAAAAACTGTTTTTTTAAATTATTTTTTTTGCTAATTTGTTAAAAAAATAAATGAAATCACATTTACGTACGTATTCAGATCCTTAACTCAGTACTTTGTTGAAGCACCTTTGGCAGCAATTACAGCATCGTGTCTTCTTGGGTATGACGCTACAAGCTTGGCACACCTGCGTTTTGGGGAGATTCTCCAAAAGTATAGTATTGCCACAACAAGTATAGTATTGTCCTCTCAAGCTCTCAGGTTGGATGGGGAGTGTTGCTGCACAGTTGTTTTCAAGTCTCTCCAGAGATGTCCGATCGGGTTCAAGTCCGGGCTCAGACGTTGTCTTGGTTGTGTGCTTAGGGTCGGTGTCCTGTTAGAAGGTGAACTTTCTCCCCAGTCTGACGTCTTGAGTGCTCTGGAGCAGGGTTTCATCAAGGATCTCTCTGTTCATCTTTCCATCTCCTGACTATTCTCCCAGTCCCTGACAGTCCCTGCCTCTGAAAAACATCCCCACGGCATCATGCCGACACCACCATGCTTCACCGTAGGGATGATGCCATGTTTCCTCCAGATGTGATGCTTGCCATTTAGGCCCAAGGGTTCAGTCTTGGTTTCTTTTGTAAATCTAGGATAGGTTGAATGGGTGCGGATTGTGAACGTATTTTTTTCTTTTCACAGTGGCCGTTGTACTTGTTTAGGACACAATTAGTGGCTTGAAGTGTGCTTAAATATTTCAACTAGGGACAGTTCTGTAATTTGCTGAGATGAATAGGATGTCGGAGTTTTCTGATTGATTAACCCCTTTTAGATGTTTTATTAGGATGCCGATTAGCTGACGCCATCATGGCATCTAGTCTTCTTGGAGTCCGACTCATAACTAAAAAGACATTACAGACAAAAATACTTTACAAAAATATAATTTACATTCAATTACCAATTTTAGCTAATGAGAGTATGCTGGTGAAGAATGGCACATATAACATCTGAGCTCTGTTATAATATCCATCCACACTAGTGTACCACTAAGAAGGAAACTGTGAATTGGGCATGCACTCTACCAGTAGAGCTATGCTGCATGAACATTGTAATGTGAATCCTTGAGTAGTCCCAGCTGCGTTTTCCCAGAGTTACACCGGTGTTAGTGATTTGTGACCGGGGCAGGTGGTATATCCAAAAACACTCTGAGACTGGGGAAGGTGATTTATCATTCGTGACTGAAGAGGTGACCAGGCCAAACCTATTTGCCTAGCCTGTTGACTCGGGTCATTATTGGCACGTTAAACCCCAACCTAGCAGATAAGTGTCTATCCAACTGAACCACTTATCTCTCTCTCTCTTGCGCTCAACTCTCTCTCTCTGCCCCACTGTCTTTGTTCTCAAGTCATGGTTTTATTTTCTATCTATCTTTTCTATCTTAAGAAATGTTCCTTAAGTTGAGCCTGACCTTTTGATCAAGTATTCCGCAGTTTGAAAATGACATTCAAATTAAAAGGGCATTGAAATGTTAGGCTGGTCACCTAATGAATGTGACAGGATTCAAAACATATAGATTTTATACTTGTTTATTGAGTTGAATAAAACCTCTGCGTGTGATAATTAACATTTAGTTTGTCTGGTTGTTACGCATTAAAGAGGAATGTCAGTCCATTGAAAGATTCACCACTATCTCATGAAAATGTTAAAGATGACACACAGGATTAAACATACATTTTTTTTTTTGCATTGTAATTTCAGAATGTATAATATAGCTGCAGTACATTTCAGTAATTTAGCAGACGCTCTTATCCTAAGCGACGTACAGTTTGTGCATTCATCTTAAGATAGCTACGCGTCATCGTAAGTACATTTTCCCTCTAAGTAGTTATCAGCAAAGTCAGAGCTATTAGTAAGGGGGGGGGGGGAACATCAAGTGCGAGTGTTGGTTCACGAAAGGCATTTTATTTATTTTCTAGAAATGTTTTGGAGTTGCAAGGGGAATGATGGTGGAATGAGTGTTTCACAGTAATACTTAACCGCCAGTGTTGTGATTGGCTACGATATTTGCCTATTGATTTCTCCCGCCGGCTTCTGTTGTCAAAATGGGAAAGCTGTTCTGTTTTGACTTTGACTGTGTTGTCTAGTGGAAACCTGGGGTAAGCGGTCAATGTAGAAATCGCTTTGTCACTTCCTGGTTGCTAAAACTCTACAATGAAAAATACAAGCACTGATTAGTGTAGGGAGTCATTGTACCATCTAAACTGTTTTTAAAGCTGGTGGACCAAAACCGAAAGTAAAAGGCTCAAAATGCAAGTCTCCACTATGTTATGGGGAAGTGGGATGAGGAGGAGATTTTGTTATGATTGCAGCCTTGTGCTGTTGCAATTCAACTAGCTCCCACAGGGGAGAAATTCTGAGAAATCTGTAGCACATTTAAAGGCCATGGGTATGTTATTGGCAATAGGTGAAAAGACCAAACACTTTTCAAAGAGGAACGTGGTGGCAAGGGGTCTACTGCGTCATGGTCAGTCCTCTCAGTGGCTGTAATGATATACATTTTAGTCTCACCCGTGATTCTGCCCCCGTCCCAATTAGTCTAGAGGAGCCAGACCTTAGGTAATGCCACAAGATCTGGGTAGGATGTTAACTCCTCCCGGACTTTTAGAAATGGGGGGAGAGGGATCTCAGACAATTCTCCCAACAAATCAAGTTTGGGTAGGTGGGGCTTAAAATGCGGGCTGGAATTGTGCTCATGGAAAAGATTCCCCTCGTAAACAGGTGGACCAAATGCGGACGCAGATGGCTAGCTAGGCTTGTCAGGGAAGAAAGACTGTCAGTCTGCTCTGGATGAGGTGAGGAACATCTCCTTGTTATAATTATAGCACATAAATCATCATACCATTTCCAAATGTTAACTAACCTATACTAAAAGGGTCATATTAGATGACTGCAATGTTTTACAGGTTGCATTCTGGTAGCTAGCAACTTATGCTAGCTAGCTACCTAGCATTGTTAAGCCCATATTCCTCCAGCAAGCTAATAATAGCTTTATCTTGCTTACTAGCCCTTGGTAATGTATGTTTTTGTTATAAATTAGCCAGTTAGCTATCTCTACTACAGGCTAAACATTTCCCGTCATTGTAGTTATTCATGTTTCTGCTTGAATGCCCTGTTTGCATAAACCAATCACCCATGCATTCTACTGTAGCATGCTAGCAGATACCCAGTTAGCATTGGCTCAAATACCCAGTTAGCATAGACTTCCAGTTAGCATTGGCTCAAGAAAATACTTCTAACTTCCATCTTCCCAGACATAAAAATTGTATCCAAAATCCCAAAGTATGCCTTTAATTGGACACAAATTGAAAGGAACTTACCAAAACCAGCAGACGCATGACTCCATGAGATGAGTGACACCCCTGATCAAATTCAACATTTAGTAATGTAACGAGAACCGAGCGCATGTACAAAAATCCATACATTTTTGGGTGAAATTGAGTGAAGGTGTTTCTGTTTTCATCCTTTGTCGCCTGGTGCAGTCAAACTATTTATTCAACCTCAGTAGCATAACTCTGGATAGCTGGCGTTCTGTAAACAGTGAAAGGACATTTTCAGGCTGGATCTGACATTTTGAAACATATCTTGTTAAAACCTCTAGGGTATGTGGGATGCTAGCGTCCCACCTGGCCAACATCCGGTAAAATTGCAGAGCGTCAAAATCAAAATACAGGAATACACATAATAAGCATTCATAAAATATGCAAGTGTTATACATCGGCTTAAAGGTTAACTTGTTAATCCAGCTGCTGTGTCAGATTTCAAAAAGGCTTTACGGTGAAGCATACCATGCAATTATCTGAGGACAGCGGCCCGTGTACAAAAGCATACAAACATTTACCAGCAAAGTAGAGGAGTCACTAACGTCAAAAATATCGAAAAAAATAAATCACTTACCTTTGATGATCTTCATATGGTTGCACTCACAAGACTCCCAGTTACACAGTAAATATTTGTTTTGTTTGATGAAGTCCCTCTAATCCAATGGCTCCAAGGCTGTCACAACAGGCAGAAGAATACATACTAAAAGTACCGATTAAAGTTTATCGAAACATGTCAAACGATGTTTCTAATTAATCCTCAGGTTGTTTGTCTTTTTATAATCAATATTTCAACCAGGCAATGCAGTTTTCAATAGAATGGAAAAATAATAACGGAGCACGCCAAATCAGGTCTGCAAAGTTCCTCTGATGGCTGTTTACTCTTAGTTTTTAAAAATAAAACCCTGAAACCATGTCTAAAGTCTGACATCTAGTGGAAGCCATAGAAACTGCAATCTGATTTTATAACCCATTGGATTCTCTGTATTCATTGAGTTGAAAAACAGCCACATGAAAATAATTCCACTTCTTGGATGGATTTTTCTCAGGTTTTCGCCTGCCATATCAGTTATGTTATACTCTTTTATTTGAACAGTTTTGGAATCTTTAGAATGTTTTCTATCCAAATCTACCAATTATATGCATATCCTAGCTTCTGGGCCTGAGTAACAGGCAGTTTACTTTGGGCACGCTTTTCATCCGGAGGTGAAAATACTGCCCCCTACCCAAGAGGTTAAAAACTTCCTTTGCACAATATAACACCCCCACAACCGCCATCTTCATAGTCAGCATCACACTCTGGTTTGGTGCCTAATCTTCACAAACCAGGCCGGAAAGTAGTGCAGCCTCAACCCAGCAAGCGTGCACATTTTCTGACTTATGAAATTGAGTTAGGAGTATGTATTGTAGAGATTGTTTGCACATTGGCAAGATGTTACCTGGATGTAAGAATAACATTTTGATCCCTAGTCAATGTATGCCATTGGAGATCTGTAGCATCTCACCCTTGTTGACTTTGTAGAACAATTCAGTTGAGTGCATTTGTGGCACAACTTGGGTGTGAGTGGGGGCCGGCTGACTTGGGTCTGTTGTCATCCACATTACCATGGATGTAGATGAGTTGTCACAGCGGTGTAGTACTACTGTTATTGATTACTGCGTTGTTGGGAAAGAGTTGGCAAGAAAGGCATTTCACTGTACTTGTGCACGTGACAATAACTTCTTGAAAGCTGCCTTCATCTTCTCTGCATCCTACAGCAGTAGAGATGGAGAGGGAAGAGATTACAATTTGCATGCTGTGCTGGGTGCCATGGTGATGGTAGGCATCGCCATTGCTCCTCCAGGGGCTTCTGCTGCCACTGTATAGTAAGTGGTCTGTTTTCATTCTCAATCTGTCCCCTGGTGCAGTGGAAGAATTATTGTTCAGCCTCCGTAGCATGATTCTGGATAACTGGTTGTTCTGTAAAACATAAAAGGACATGTAGATGGGACAGTTTTCAGACTGGATCTGTCATTTTGAAATAAATCGTTCTGATTAAACACTGCATTTGCATACTATAACACCCCCACAACCTCCATCCTCATACTCCAGTGTTTTCCTCATACTCCAGTGTCTTCCATTAGCGCTGACTGCTGGCTAATCAGCAGGTTACCTTTTCCACTTCATATTAACTAGGCTACATTGCATTCGGAAAGTATTCAGAACTCTTGAGTTTTTCCACATTTTGTTACAGCTTTATTTTCAAATTGATGAGAAAAAAACAACTATTTATCAATCGACACACTACGCCATAATGACAAACAAAAACAGATTTGGAGACAACAACAAAAAAAGATCAAAAATATCAAAAGTAACAGTCAGTATCTGGTGTGGTCACCAGCTGCATTAAGTACTGCAGTGCATCTTCTCCTCATGGACTGCACCAGATTTGCCAGTTCTTGCTGTGAGATGTTACCCCACTCTTCCACCAAGGCACCTGCAAGTTCCCGGACATTTCTGGGGGGAATGGTCCTAGCCCTCACCCATGAGGGAGGAGGATGTCTTCCCTGTAATGCACAGCGTTGAGATTATCTGCAATGACAACAAGCTCAGTCCAATGATGCTGTGAAACGCTGCCCCAGACCATGACGGACCCTCCACCTCCAAATCGATCCCGCTCCAGAGTAAAGGCCTCGGTGTAACGCTCATTCCTTCGACGATAAATGCGAATCCGACCATCACCCCTGGTGAGACAAAACCGCGACTCCTCAGTGAAGAGCACTTTTTGCCAGTCCTGTCTGGTCCAGCGACGGAGGGTTTGTGCCCATAGGCAACATTGTTGCCGGTGATGTCTGGTGAGGACCTGTCTTACAACAGGCCTACAAGCCCTCAGTCCAGCCTCTCAGCCTGTTGCGGACAGTCTGAGCACTGATGAAGAGATCGTGCGTTCCTGGTGTAACTCGGGCAGTTGTTGTTGCCATCCTGTACCTGTCCCGCAGGTGTGATGTTTGGCTGTACCGATCCTGTACAGGTGTTGTTACATGTGGTCTGCCACTGCGAGAACAATCGGCTGTCCGTCCTGTCTCCCTGTAGCGCTGTCTTAGGCGTCTCACAGTACGGACATTGCAATTTATTGCCCTGGCCACATCTGCAGTCCTCATTCATGCCTCCTTGCAGCATGCCTAAGCACGTTCACGCAGATGAGCAGGGACCCTGGGCATCTTTCTTTTGGTGTTTTTCAGAGTCCGTAGAAAGGCCTCTTTAGTGTCCAAAATTTTCATAACTGTGACCTTAATTGCCTACCGTAAGTAGTAGAGGTCGACCGATTTAATCGGAATGGCCAATTTATATTGCAATCCATGAGGAGACTGCGTGGCAGGCTGACCACCTGTTACGCGAGTGCAGACAGCAAGGAGCCATGGTAAGTTGCTAGGTAGCATTAAACGTATCTTATAAAAAACAATCAATCTTAACTAGTGATTATGTTATCTATACATGGTTGACGATATTACCAGTTTAACTAGCTTTGCATATAATCAATGCGGTGCCTGAAATTGTCACTTTTCTTGCGTTCAGTGTATGCAGAGTCAGGGTACATGCAGCAGTTTGGGTCGACTGACTCGTTGCGAACTGTGTTAAAATCAGTGTTCATTCAGTATTATTGTAATTGTCATTAGATGTCTAGATCTATCTAAATCGGCCGATTAATCAGCACCGGCTTTTTTTGGTCCTCCAATAATTGGTATCGGCGTTGAAAAATCATAATCCGTCAACCTCTAGTCTGTAAGGTGTTAGTGTCTTAATGACCGTTACACAGGTGCATGTCCATGAATGGTTCATTGAACAAGCAATGGAAACAGTGTTTAAACCCTTTACAATGAAGGTCTGTGAAGCTATTTGGATTTTTACAAATGATCTTTGAAAGACAGGGTCCTGAAAAGGGACGTTTTTTTTTTTTGTTGCTGAGTTTATCTATCTCACTCACTACTGGTCAAGATTTTTAGAACACATACTCATTCAAAGGTGTTTATTTTTTTAAATTTTTTTTAAACTATTTTCTACATTGTAGAATAATAGTGAAGACATCAAAACAATGAAATAGCACATGGAATCATGTAGTTACCAAAGTGTTAAACAAATCAAAATATATTTGAGATTCTTAATGCTGGCGAGTTACTGCTGCCCTGATATCCACAACTTATTTCTGGCTGTATGTAATAACACAAACGTTCTGTGCTAATAATGTAAGAAATGACACACAAAAGCAAAATACTGTATAGCTGCTTAGGAGCAAGAAGCAGAGCTGCCATTTCTGTCTGTGCCATCTTACTTCATTATTCAATATTTTCGCTGTGAATTTAGATGTAATCAAGGCATTCTAATGTACCAAAGGCCGGCTACTCTATGCAATTGTGGAAAACACTGATATTTAGCATAACACTCTGGTCCACAGCCAGTCTGGGGAGCAGAGGTTAAAGCATTACATAACCAGGTTACTATAACAGCATGTACAGGCCCATACTGTTCCTAAACTCTCATCCAGTCTGAGGAGCATACACCACTTACAACAGCCAGTTATTACCCAGAGGTTATTACATGACACAGCCAGTTATTACTGAAACCCTCACCTCCAGGGTGTTGGTGTCGAGCTGACACGCTTACTGCACCGCATCATGAGACGTCCCCTCTGTGGGTTCCTGCAGTGTTGGGCATTATGCCTTCACCCCATAGAAAACGCCAGCAGAGCGAACCTGGGAGACAGTCAGGGGGGTCTGGGGTTAGATATGACCACACCAAATGGGTGTAGTAGTATGTACATATTGAACCTAAGGAGTAGCTAATGGTGTATTCTGTTTGCAACATCACTGGTCTGCTTTGCCATTTGATTCATTGGTCCTTTTTGGTCAGATTGTTGTAGATGAGAAAGTGATCTCAATGACTTATCCATTTTAAATAAAGGCAAAAAAAGGATCCCCTTCTGTGAAACATGAAGTAACTGTCACCCTGTCTGTAATTTTCTTCTTTGAAACACTTGACTAACATAAGTAGAATTAATTTATTCTGGGACCTCCTATATCCGTGCCTCAACATTTTATCTGCCTAAATCATATAGTTACATATAGAATTCCTGTTAATTGAATAGGATCTCTCTGGGCCTAGTCGTAAAGATTTGTCATTTCAATTTTTAACTTAGAACCACCCATCCCGGATCCGGTATATTTGTCATCAGCAACGCTGAATAACATAGCGCAACAGTCAAATAATATTACTAGAAAATATTAATATTCATGAAATCACAAGTGAAATATAGCGAAACACCGCTTAGCCTTTTGTTAATCACCCTGTCGTCTCAGATTTTGAAATTATGCTTTACAGCGAAAGCAATACAAGCGTTTCTAAGTTAATTGATAGTAAGCAAAACAATAAGTACACCTAGCATCGGGTAACTTGGTCACAAAAATCAGAAAAGCAATCAAATTAATAATTTACCTTTTGATCTTCGGATGTTTTCACTCACGAGACTCCCAGTTAGACAACAAATGTTCCTTTTGTGCCATAAAGATATATTTCTTATATCCAAATACCTTCCGTTAGTTTGGTGCGTTATGCCCAGAAATCCACCGGAAAGAG
Organism: Oncorhynchus mykiss; assembly: GCF_057628025.1. Lineage (NCBI taxonomy): Eukaryota > Metazoa > Chordata > Actinopteri > Salmoniformes > Salmonidae > Oncorhynchus > Oncorhynchus mykiss. Next base: position 36,850,875 of record NC_143027.1, on the reverse strand, counting down.
CGGTCACGACAAAGCAGACAAAAATTCAAAATTATATCCATAATGTACACAGAAACATGTCAAACGTTTTTTATAATCGATCCTCAAGGTTTTTTTTTCAAATATCTATTCGATAATACATCAACCGGGACAATTGGCTTTTCACTAGGACCAGGAGTAACAATGGCCTCTCTTTTGCACACAAATCACTGAGAGCCCCCACCTGTCTACTTACGCAATGTGGTCATTCACGCTCATTCTTCAAAATAAAATCCTGAAACTATGTCTAAAGGCTGATGACACCTTAGGGAAGCCATAGAAAAAGGACTCTGATTGATATCCCTTTCAATGGGCAATAGGGATGCATAGGAACACAGGGGTTTCAAAATATCAGTTCTGTTATACCCACAGACTATTTTTACAGTTTTGGAAACTTTAGAGTTTTCTATCCTAAACTGTCAATTATATGCATATTCTAGCATCTGGTCCTGAGAAATAGGCCGTTTACTTTGGGAACGTTATTTTTCCAAACATAAAAATAGTGCCCCCTAGCTTCAAGAGGTTGCTAATGCCTCTGACATGCGATAATGATACACAATGGTGTAGTAGCCTACAGTTTTCTTGACATTTTGTTTTAATTATTGTGACGGGCTCATGTTTTACTGGTACGGTGTACTCCACTATTTATTTTGCCGTACCGGCCCGCTTTACTTTCACCCCTGGAGAGAGAGATTAGTTTACTTGACTGTGTTGTGATGCAGCTGGTCCCAGATGAGAGGCCAGCTTAGGCTTCAGCTCCACCAGACACGGAGCCATAGTGCCAGACACATCCAACTGTGCCCCAAACACATGCTTGCTACCTTGGGGGAGAGGGAAGAGCCAGAGACTAGGGTTACTTAAACCTTCAATGGGGCATTCAAAGATATTTGGCTATTTTGGTACCATAGAATTAGAATGAATAGAACAGACATTACATTTCAAAGCCGATGTCTGGTGAGGGCTCTTGGGACTCGTATTTTGCTATTATTGTTGAGAGAGAAATGCCAGCAGCCATTGCAGCCTCGTTTGTTTGTACCACTGCAGGAGTCTCTGAGTCGGGTACTGTTATAACACCTACTGTAACTAGAACTGAGGGGTCACTTTTTTTTTTATAGGTGTTAAGTGTGTTTTGCTAAACCACCTGTGCAACTACTTGTTGAACACAATTGTTTTCATAAACCTTTCTGTAGACATTCCTTATCATTTCACTGTATTCCCTTCCCTGCTGTTTGTAAACCTATCTGAGGATGGCATGCTTTTAGACAGGGGACATGCAGGGGAACTTTGATCGGGCTCCAGACAGTGTCATCTCAAGCAGCCTGCCTCTCTGGCTTGTCAGGCTGGTGGGCAACCAGGGGCTGGAGCGGAGGCAAGAGAGCAGGGTTAGCCTCATCTTTACCCCACCTACTTTGTTCTAAGTATTGAAAATTAAACAAAACTGTAAATGCTAGATAACCTTGGCACTGGTTGGTTTCAAATACTACTAGTGTTAAAACTACTCTTCACAAAATAGTCATTAAATGCAGTCATTTAAGAACAACCTCTTATATCCATCTTGCTAGCTACTAGTTCCTCTGTTGTTGCTAAGGGGATGTTTATGGTAGGGCAATAAGCAGAAAAAGCAGCGATGTCAGAAAGCCGGTATTTCTAAAATTGTGTAAGTCTGGCTCGAGAGACTTGGCTTCAATCACATTCTTGCTGTTTGCGGTCATATCTGTTTGCAGCTATGTAGCTTTGATAGGCTGTGTTAGAAACACACACGCTTTTTATAAAAGAGCCCTATTTAATTAAAAATACCATTAGGGCTAGTTGTGCTACAGGCTATTTGGAGAACTTGTAGTATATTTAACTAGACAAACACCACATTCCCACTTAAATCTTTGATAGCATATATTTGTATTCTTTACCATCTCTATTGCAATTAACACTGTAGTGTGTGTGTGGTGTGAGTTTGCATTTTTTTTGTATTGCTTTTACAGCAAGTTGTGAAAAATACATGTTTTAGGGGCCAACCTTCAGTGTTTTTTTTTTTTATCCACCAGAAAAGGGAGACTTCCTGGCTCTAGATCTGGGTGGGACCAACTTTCGGGTCCTGCTGGTGAAAGTGTCTGACAATGGGAAGCAGAAGGTGGAGATGGAGAACCAGATCTATGCTATTCCTGAGGAGCTGATGAGGGGCAGCGGCTCAGAGGTGAGTGGGGGGGGAGTGGAGTGGACCATGTCCCTGACCCCAAAAAAATAATAGATTGGCCAACATTGTTAATGATTTTTTTCCATTCCATGTTTTAAATAAAATTAACTACAGTACCAGTCAAAAGCTTGGACACCTCTCCTCATTCATTTTTATACAAAAGATAGCCCTATTTGGTAAAAGACTAAGTCTATATTATGGCAAGAACAGTTCAAAGAAGCAAAAAGAAATGCAAGTCTATCATTACTTTAAGACATGACCCAATTGAGATGGTTTGGGATGAGTTGGACTGCAGAGTGAAGGAAAAGCAGCAATAAGCGCTCAGTATATGTGCAAACTCCTTCAAGATTGTTGGAAAATAATTCCAGGTGAAGCTGGTTGAGAATGCAAGCGTCCTCATTCAACATTGACTGGAGTGTTTCAAATAAAAGACAATAAATTGACAAAACTGATAAACTTGTTTACCAGACATCTTCTCTACCAGAAAATACATGATCTAAGACAATTGATAGTTGGTATTCAACATTCATTAAAGTAGGCCTTAATTTACTTTTGAAGAACTACTAAAATAGTGATTTTTGTCAGAGCATAGACAGCAGCTCTATAGAGATGAGTTGACTTGGAATGAAATGTCATCAAATAAAACAAATGTAATAAACACAATGGAATATGTTATTCAAATAATGTGAATAATAGTTGTGATAAGCAGTAATGGGCAGTCACTACCATCATGGGACTTTTTAATACTTGTTTAATTCTGTGTTACCCACATAATGCATAGTGCATTTCATGTTTTACACACAAAAAAAGCATCAATATCGTGATCATTTTTAAATAATTGAACCAAAACTGAACCGACCTCAAAAAGCATTAATCGCTCACCACTACTAGGGATGTATGCATGCAGGGTTGTGTTCAGTAGGCACAGAATTGAGAACTGAAAATAAAACAAATGTTTTGATATTCGACAAGCACGACCTCCTCCGTTTCAAACCGTTTTCTCCTGTTTCGTGCCTGTTTTGATGTTCTTAAGGTTGTCAGATTTATCTCAGGGGTGTTCAATAGGGGTTGTGGTTGGTAAGGGCTATAAAGTAATATTTGTAATATTTTACCGTAACATTATAATTTTGCTATTATACAAAATAAATGGGGTTGGAAAAATAACTAATCCAATGAGCTGAAGGGTTTTCTAGCACATTGACCAGTTTGCTGCTTTATGTTAAAACCGAACACCCCTCTGTTTCTCCCTAAGCTCTTCGACCACATTGCTGAGTGTCTAGCTAACTTCCTGGAGAAGCTGGGAATAAAGAATCAGAAGCTTCCTCTGGGCTTTACCTTCTCCTTCCCCTGCCAGCAAACCAAACTGGATGAGGTGAGGAATAAGAAGGGTGACCATTTTTTGAAGACCGCATTGGAAAGTTAAAGGGAAAAAAGTCACTGATTTTCAGAATGCTCCAGAAGTTTTCATTGCCTGTGTGTGTGGCCGTTTGTGTGCGTCTACATGCAGAGTATTCTGGTGTCCTGGACCAAGGGCTTCAAGTCACACGGGGTGGAAGGGAGAGACGTGGTCAGCCTTCTGAGGAAAGCCATCAAAAAGAGAGGGGTGAGTCAGTAGAAAGTTCATAGGCCAAGGTTATGCACTGAGTAGCCATTGCAGTAGCAGATCAAATCATTTCTGGACTTCTAGGAGCTTTCTAGATATTGTGTGCTACACATCATTTGACCCACTAAGGTTAAGCGGAAAGTTTAGCATGAAGTCGTCAGACCAGCACTATTATGGCTAACTTAAACAGTGTTTATTCAAGTTTAGAAAGATGCCATCGTACTCAACCCACTTGGTGGGGGTTTAGAAGTTATTCATTGGTGCCTAAAACCGGTCCCAATAAGAGATGCACCCACACAAATTATTTTTATAACACAATAGGCAAATAACCCAAGTTTCTTCTGTGTGATTTTAAAAACAATTCTATATTTATATTTAATAACAACAGGCAGGGGAACCACATTACACACAGAATGTGAGTTTGTCTGTTCCCATGCTTGCTGTTTTCACAAAGAAAATCCATAAATGTTTTTACCCATTTTTGTATGCGACCATTAAGTTTAACTCTTCATATTGAGCTTTACAGTAGTTCTCCTGAGGGTGTATTCAAAACAAGTAGTTGTAGCCCACTTTTTTGCTTTATTGATGTCATCTGTTTTGTGTGCCTCACAATAAACCACAGTGGGAGCATACAATACAAGAGTTACACAACACTCATTCCTTTAGAATGTTTTCTTTGGATGTGCATATCTTTTCTTTTTTTCCTTGTGTACAAAAGTCTGAATTTGTGACAAAAGCTGTTGTTCAGAGCCAGTCTGCTTAGTCATACATGAAGGGGCATAAATGGGCTGGGGAATTATGGGGCGGCGGGGCGGGGGGGGGGGGGGGGGGGGGGTACATTTACAGTAACATTTTGGAAATGTACATTTTCATGAAAAATTATGGGAATGCACCTGGAGTGTATAGAGAGCTGTTTGAGGCCCTAGAGATGCAGAGTGTGCTATTTGTCAGCCAAGCTATTCAGTATACATTTCTGTTTGTTTGTTGTTTGTCTGATGATGAACCAGTCACTTGCTTATTTTACCTTTATTTAACTAGGCAAGTAAGTTAAGAACAAATTCTTATTTTCAATGACGGCCTAGGAACAGTGGGTTAACTTCCTGTTCAGGGGCAGAACGACAGATTTGTACCTTGTCAGCTCGGGGGTTTGAACTTGCAACCTTCCGGTTACTTAGTCTACACTATGCTTGGCGGGGAAAATAGGGTTGGAGTGTTCTTGTGCTTTGCTCTTGTCCTGACCGCTGCCCTGATCTATAATGGAATTACTGTGTTTTCGTCCTTCCAAGGAAAGCACCAAATTATATTTGAATAGGTCATCATTATATTGTGTACTGTCAGTCATGGATTTCGAAACTAACACAAGTTGATTTCTTAAGCAATATTTGCTGAAACACAGCTGCTTTCCCAGCATGTAGCAGAAGGACCAGCTCTGTCAGAGACCTCTGGGTTGAACTAGCAAGCTGCTCACTCTCAAATGCAACCCAGAGGTTCACATTGTGTTGTTTTGACAACATGTTGTGTCACCGTTTTCATTTAGATTTCAGTGTCAATTCAGGGCAGAGGCTAGTTTCCCCTGCTCTGCAAGGGCTATGGAACATTAATGCTGCTTTGTGACATATGTTGTTGGGATTAGAGAGTTGCTGGACAGGGTCCGGACCTATTCTGTTGCACTTGTAACTTTTCTTCATTAATGTATGAAGTGAAACTCTTGAGAGATGCCTTTTTGTTAACTAAATCAAGTGTTAAATGAGGTGAAAAGGAGACTAGGAAGCCCCCCCAAAATATAAAACAGATTATATTGGCTGCTTATAACATCGGAGTAGGACTGCTGATTTTTTTAGGATCAGTTTAGCCTTTTAGGTCATAATGAATAAGATTACATGGACAGAAGGGACCTGATCCTAGAGCAGCACTACTACTTTGAGACGCTTTCTGAATACGGGCCCTGATCACACCCTGCATCTTGACTTGTTTCTCATAGGAGTTGCATCATGCGTAATGGTTTCAGTCACGGCATGCTGGCCAAGGGAGTCACTTGTTAATTACGGCATGTTTCTATCTTTCCTAAGGACTTTGACATTGACATTGTGGCTGTAATCAACGACACTGTGGGCACAATGATGACTTGTGGATACGACGACCATCACTGTGAAATAGGCCTCATTGTCGGTGAGTCCCTCTCCATCCTAACCTATATGGGGATTAGTTGGATTTTCTGTGATTTTGTGTAATCCAACACAATGCTCTCGATCTAAGTGTTTTGAGCGAGGTACTGAGCACTCCATCATGAATGCAATCCATACACAATCAATAGGACTGACTTCCAATGTTCTGGCTCCCTATTTCCTCACCATAGAATTACATACAGAACACATAATTATTATAGGATCTCTTGGTGCTCACTTTCACAATGTTTTGATGTTTATGAAAATGTATTTGCTGAGAGGCCTCCATTGTGTGAATACAGTCCATACATGCACTCTCCTCCATATGTATTTGGATAGTGAAGCACTTTGGAGGCTCTATTTCAGAATTTTGTATTTCAGATCAAATATTTCATATGAGGAAACAGTACATAATGTGGATGAATTATCTTGGCAAAGGAGAAATGCTCACTAACAGGGATGTAAACCCTTTTATTTGAGGGTTTTTTCATACATATGTTTTACTGTTTAGAAATGAAATTCCTCTGTAGCTGTTTGTAGCACATGACTCTTGCAATGTCAGGATAGTGGTTTTGATTCCTGGGACCCCCCCCTCCCCCCAAATACGTAAAGAATGTATGCACGCATGACTGTAAGTCGCTTCTGCGAAATGGCTATTATATTATTTATATCAGTCAGCCTTAGGTCATTAATATGGTCGAATCCGGAAACTATCATCTCAAAAACAAAACTTTATTCTTTCAGTGAAATACGGAACCGTTACGTATTTTATCTAACGGGTGGCATCCATAAGTCTAAATATTCCTGTTACATTGCACAACCTTCAATGTTTTGTCATAATTACTTAATGTTGGCAAATTAGTTCGCAATGAGCCAGCCGGCCCAAACTGTTGCATATACCCTGACTGTACGTGCAATGAACGCAAGAGAAGTGACACAATTTCACCTGGTTAATATTGCCTGCTAACCTGGATTTCTTTTAGCTAAATATGCAGGTTTAAAAATATATACTTCTGTGTATTGATTTTAAGAAAGGCGTTGATGTTTATGGTTAGGTACACGTTGGCGCAACGACAGTCCTTTTTCGCGAATGCGCACCACATCGATTATATGCAACGCAGGACACGCTAGATAAACTAGTAATATCATCAACCATGTGTAGTTAAAACTAGTGATTATGATTGATTGTTTTTTATAAGATAAGTTTAATGCTAGCTAGCAACTTACCTTGGCTTCTTACTGCATTCATGTAACAGGCAGGCTCCTTGTGAGGCTGGTGGTTAGAGCGTTGGACTAGTTAACCGTAAGGTTGCAAGATTGAATCCCTCAGCTGACAAGGTGAAAATCTGTCGTTCTGCCCCTGAACAAGGCAGTTAACCCATCGTTCCTACGCCTTCATTGAAAATAAGAATGTGTTCTTAACTTCTTATGGTATAGGGGACGCTTGCGTCCCACTTGGAAAAAACCCCAGGGAAAATGCAGCGCGGCAAATTCAAATAATGATTTAAAATCAAACATTCATTAAATCACATATGTAAGATACTCAATTAAAGCTACACTCGTTGTGAATCCAGCCAACATGTCAGATTTTAAAAAGGTTTTCAGCGAAAGCATTAAGAAGCTATTATCTGTTGATAGCACAATGTCAATAAACAGGGTAGCATATTTCAAACCTGCAGGCGCTACACAAAACGCTGAAATAAAATATAAAACATGCATTACCTTTGACGAGCTTCTTTTGTTGGCACTCCAATATGTCCCATAAACATCACAATTGGTCCTTTTTTTTAGTACCTAGTTGGCCCTACTTCTTCATTGCACAAAGGAATAACCTCAACCAAATTCCAAAGACTGGTGACATCCAGTGGAAGCGGTAGGAACTGAAAACAGTTCCTAAGAAATATAATTTGCCAATGAGAACTCACTGAACAGACAGAAACCTAAAACAAAAAGAATGGTCAGTCCTCGGGGTTTTGCCTGCTACATATGTTCTGTTATACTCACAGACATGATTCAAACAGTTTTAGAAACTACAGAGTGTTTTCTATCCAAATCTACTAATAATATGCATATCTTATATTCTTGGCATGAATAGCAGGAAGTTGAAATTGGGCATGCTATTTATCCAAAAGTGAAAATGCTGCCCCCTATACCTTAAGAAGTTAACTAACTTGCCTAGTTAAATAAAGGTGTTTAAAAATAAATAAATACAAAATCGACGTCCAAAAATACTGATTTCCGATTGTTATGAAATCCTGAAATCAGCCCTAATTAATTGGTCGACCTCTACTACATAAAGCTTGTGACTCTTCAAACTCGTTGGAAGCATTTGCAGTTTGATTTTGTTGTGTTTTGTGTTTTTCCCAATAGTAACTGAATGGCGACTGGAGTAATTGTCTGACTTTCTAAATGAGTAGATACGATGTTTCTGAACACGTCTAAATTAATCCTGATAATGCCAGGATTAGGAAAATCATGAATAATGATGAGTAAGGAGGGTGAGAGGCTACAATAAAACATGCTAACCTCTTACCATTACACATAACAGGGGAGGTTAGCATTTTGGGGGGGTATGATCATGATAGCATCCATATGAATGTAGAAGTGTTCAGAAACATCTTCTATTCTTACAATAAAAGTGACTCCAAAATGACACAATTCATTATTGACTTTCCTATTGGACAAAACATCTGAAACACAACCAAAACAAACAGCAAAAGCAATGAGTTTGTAGTCTCATAAGCTTGATGTTGTCATTGCATGCTAGGAATATGGGACCAAATATTAAACTTTTGACTACATTAATACACTAAAGTGACTTCTTCACATGGGGGATTAGATAAAGTGCTATCATGTCTAAACAGTAAAGCAGTAAACCGTAAACTTGTCACTGTATCTCTGTGCATTATAAGTGTCATCGATAAATGCAATTTTGTTAATTGTCCATAGCTTAACCCTGCCCATACCATGACCCCACCACCAACACAACGATGACATCCGCAAACCGCTCGCCCACCACATACACGTGGTCTGTGGTTGAGGCCGGTTGTATATACCGCCAAATTCTCTAAAATGTTTTACACAGCTTCTGGTAGAGAAATTAACATTATCTCTGGTAACCGCTCTGATGGAAATTCCTGCAGTCAGCATGCCAATTGCACGCGCCCTCAAAACATCTGTGGCATTGTGTTGCGTGGCAAAAATACACATTTTAGAGTGACCTTTCATTGTCCCAAGCACAAGGTGCGGCTTTAATGATTATGCTGTTTAGATCATGCTGTTTAATCAGCTTCTTGATATGCCTCACCTGTCAGGTGGATGGTCAGGTGTATGAAAATACCCTCACATAAAAGCTGACATTCTGTACTTTCGCCTCATATGAAACAAAATGTCTACTGTTCAAATACATATGGAGGGGAGGTAAATCAGTATGTAAATAATACACCTACTGTGGGTTTATTGCGACATATTCAATTGTGCTTTTGGTGTAAGAAAGGCTTAGCATTGAAACCCCTGTACAAGTCTAAACCTGAATTAGATTTTGAAGCGTGATTGTTGATGAGTCAATATCCACATATCTGCTCCAGAGGTTGATTTTCTTTGTCATCAGATTAGTCAGTCCTTATGTCCCTGTTGCCAACAGTATGTCCTTTTTGTCTGTCGCTGCCCCCCTAGGTACCGGCACTAACGCCTGCTACATGGAGGAGATGCGTCACCTGGAGCTGGTGGAGGGGGACGAGGGGAGGATGTGTGTCAACATGGAGTGGGGGGCATTCGGTGACGACGGCGCTCTGGATGACCTCCGTACAGACTTCGACCGGGAGATCGACGCCGGCTCCCTCAACCCCGGGAAACAGCTGTGAGTGAGAGGGCAGACGCATGGCCCGCTCTCTACTTCTACTATACTGTATATTACGCTAGTCTTCTTTGTCTATTGCCCAAGGCCACCTGGAAAAGATATCAACCTCCAGCTGCCATGTAGATCTGGCTTGTTGTGGAAACTGTCATTTTAACCTTGTTAACCTGTCTAGGAACTGTGTTCCGCCCGTTCCGCTAGTGGAACCCCTCGCCAACATCCAATGAAATTGCAGGGCGCCAAATTCAATCATCAGAAATCTCATAATTCAATTTTCTCAAACATACAAGTATTAGACACCATTTTAAATATACCATTCTCGTTAATCCAACCACAGTGTCTGATTTCAAAAAAACTTTTCGGCAAAAGCAGAACATATCATGTTAGGTCAGCAACTAGTCACAGAAAGCATACAGCGATTTTCCAACCAAAGAGAAGAGTCACAAAAAGCAGAAATAGAGATAAAATTCATCACTAACCTTTTGATATTCTTCATCAGATGACACTCCTGGGACAACATGTTACGCAATACATGTATGTTGTGTTCGCTCAAGTTCATATTTATATCCAAAAACCTCTGTTTACATTTGGCTTTGCCTCCAAAACATCCCATGAATTTGCACAGAGCCACATCAATTTACAAAAATACTCATAATAAACATTGATAAACGATACAAGTGTTATTCACAGAATTAAAGATATACTTCTCCTTCATGCAACCGCTGTGTCAGATTTCAAAAAAACTTTACGGAAAAAGCAAACCATGCAATAATCTGAGTACAGCACTCAGAGACCAACACAACCCAAAAAGATATCTTCCATGTTGGAGTCAACAGAAGTCAGAAATAGCGTTATAAATATTCACGTACTTTTGATCTTCATCAGAATGCACTCTCAGGAAACCCAGTTCCACAATAAATGTTTGATTTGTTCCATAAAGTCCATTTATGTCCAAATAACTCCTTTTAATTCGCGCGTTCAGTACACAATCTAAACTCACGACGCGCGGGCAGGTCCAGGCAAAAGTTCAGACAAAAAGTAATATTACAGTTCGTAGAAACATGTCAAACGATGTATAGAATCAATCTTTAGGATGTTTTTATCATAAATCTTCAATAATGTTCCAACCGGGCAATTCCTTTGTCTGTAGAAAAGCAATGGACACCGAGGAAACATTCACATGAACACGTGGTAACTTTCACATGAACGCGCATCACGCGCTCGTGGCTCTCTGCCAGACCTCTGACTCATTCCCCCCTCCTTTACAGTAGAAGCATCAAACAAGGTTCTAAAGACTGTTGACATCTAGTGGAAGCCTTAGGAAGTGCAACATGACCAATATCCCACTGTATCTTCAATAGGGAATGAGCTGGAAAAACGACCAACCTCAGATTGCCCACTTCCTGGTTGGATTTTTCTCTCATGGTTTTCGCCTGCCATATGAGTTCTGTTTTACTCAGACATCATTCAAACAGTTTTAGAAACTTCAGAGTGTTTTCTATCAAAATCTACTAATAATATGCATATATTAGCAACTGGGACTGAGTAGCAGGCAGTTTACTCTGGGAACGCTTTTCATCCAAACGTGAAAACGCTGCCCCCTAGCCCAAACAGGTTAACTCTTTGGACCCTGGTATAAAAAAGTTGACCGGAGGACACTGTTCAGAAATTATTTCAAAACCCACTCTCCCACTCTTTGCCCTGCATCCACTCCGGATGCACACCACACACCCTTTCCTGTGCCCTCTCATAATTTTGTCCTGCTTTCAAATTATGAGTTACAAATCGGTCCACACCCCCTGGTGCCACACTCTTGGCTCTTCGCTTCCTGCCACTGTATCCATCACAAAGCCAATGTGCAATTTGCATTTTGAATGCCTTCAGGGACAGGTGCCTGCGGTTTCTGGGAAGGGGTCTTTGCAGGGTCCCCACACAATGTAAGCATTAATAATAGCAATTTTGAGCATCCATCAACACATACTTCCACAATTTTCCTGCCTGTCCATCCAACATTCGAGTAGCTCCTGAGCTGGTTGATGTTTTATTTTTTTATTTCACCCTTTTATTTAACCAGGTAGGCCATTGGAGAACAAGTTCTTATTTACAACTACGACCTGGCCAAGATGAAGGAAAGCAGTGCGACACAAACATCAGTTACACATGGGATAAACAAATGTACAGTCAATAACACAATAGAAAAATATATATACAGTGTGTGCAAATGTAGTAAGATTAGGGAGGTAAAGGCAATAAATAGGCCATAGTGGTGAAACAATTACAATCTAGGAACTACACACTGGAGTGATAGATGTGCAGAAGATGAATGTGCAAGTAGAGATACTGGGGTGCTAAGGAGCAACAAAAAAAATAACAATATGGTGATGAGGTATTTGGATGGGCTGTTTACAGGTGCAATGATCGGTAAGCTGCTCTGACAGCTGATGCTTAAAGTTAGAGAGGAAGATATGACTCCAGCTTCAGTGATTAAAATAACAAAAAGAATTGGCAGCAGAAAACTGGAAGGGAAGGTGGCCAATGGAGGAGTTGGCTTTGGGAATGACAAGGGAAATATACTTGCTGTAGTGTGTGCTACGGGTGGGTGCTGCTATGGTGACCAGTGAGCTAAGGTGGTGCTTTACCTAGCAAAGACTTATAGATGACCTGGAGCCAGTGGGTTTGGTAATTAATATGAAGCAAGGGCCAGCCAACAAGAGCATACAGGTCGCAGTGGTGGGTAGTATATGGGGCTTTGGTGACAAAACGGATGGCACTGTGATAGACTACATGCAATTTGCTGAGTAGAGTGTTTGAGGCTATTTTGTAAATGACATCGCCGAAGTCCAAGATCGGTAGGATAGTCAGTTTTACGAGGTTATGTTTGGCAGTATGAGTGAAGGAGGCTTTGTTGCGAAATAAGAAGCCGATTCTAGATTTTATTTTGGAGATGTTTAATGTGAGTCTGGAAGGAGAGTTTACAGTCTAACCAGACACCTAGGTAGTTGTCCACATATTTTAAGTCAGAACCGTCCAGAGTAGTGATGCTAGATGGGCGGGCAGGTGCGGGCAGCGATCAGTTGAAGAGCATGCATTTAGCTTTGCATGCATTGAAGAGCAGTTGGAGGCCACAGAAGGAGTGTTGTATGGCATTGAAGCTCGTCTGGAGGTTTGTTAACACAAACCTGTGGAGGTCGACCAATTAATCGGCATGGCCAATTTTAATTGGGGCCGATTTCAAGTTTTCACACCAATCGGCATTTTTGGACACCGATTATGGTAGATTACATTGCATTCCACGAGGAAACTGCGTGGCAGGCTGACCACCTGCAGCAAGGAGCCACGGTAAGTTGCTAGCTAGCATTAAACGTATAGGGGAAAAAATCTATCATCACGTAATCATTAGTTAACTACGCATGGGTGATGATATTACCTGTTTAATTAGCTTGTCCTGCGTTGCATATAATCAGTGCTGTGCCGGTTAATATATCATCGAATCACAACCTACTTCGCCAAACGGGGGATGATTTAACAAAAGCGCAATCGTTGCACGAATGTACCCAACCATCAACATCAATGCCGTTCTTAAAATCAATACACAGAAGTATATTTTTTAACCTGCATATTTAGTTAAAAGAAATTCATGTTAGCAGTCAATATTAACTAGGGAAATTGCCACTTCTCTTGCATTCATTGCACGCAGAGTCAGAGTATGTGCAACAGTTTGGGCGCCTGGCTCTTTGCGAACTAATTTGCCTGAATTTTACATAATTATGACATAACATTGAAGGTTGTGCAATGTAACAGCAATATTTAGACTTGGTTGCCACCCATTTGATAAAATACGTAACGGTTCCGTATTTCACTGAAAGAATAAACGTTTTGTTTTCGAGATGATAGTTTCTGGATTCGACCACATTAATGATCTAAGGCTCGTATTTCTTTGTTTATTATATTATAAATTAAGTCTATGATTTGATATTTCATAGAGCAGTCTGACTGAGCGGTGGTAGGCAGCAGCAGGCTCATAAGCATTCAAACTTTACTGCGTTTGCCAGCAGCTTTTATTTTATTTATTAATTTCACCTTTTCACCCTTTAACCAGGTAGGCAAGTTGAGAACAAGTTCTCATTTACAATTGCGACCTGGCCAAGATAAAGCAAAGCCGTTCGACACATACAACAACACAGTTACACATGGAGTAAAACAAACATACAGTCAATAATACAGTAGAAACAAGTCTATATACGATGTGAGCAAATGAGGTGAGATAAGGGAGGTAAAGGCAAAAAAAAGGCCATGGTGGCAAAGTAAATACAATATAGCAAGTAAAACACTGGAATGGTAGATTTGCAGTGGAAGAATGAGCAAAGTAGAAATAAAAATAATGGGGTGCAAAGGAGCTAAATAAATAAAATAAAATAAATACAGTAGGGAAAGAGGTAGTTGTTTGGGCTAGCTCTTAGCAATGCTTGATTTGTTGTTCACGGCTATCAACTCCTGAGATTAGGCTGGCTATAGTGCCTATTAGAATATCCAATAGTCAAAGGTATATGAAATACAAATGGTTTAGAGCTACATAGTCGACGTGTCATAATTCCTATAATAACTACAACCTAAAACTTCTTAACCCTTCGTGACTAGGGGGCAGTATTTTCATTTTTGGATAAAAACGTTCCCGGGATATTTTGTCACGACAAGATGCTCGACTATGCATATAATTGCCAGCTTTGGATAGAAAACACTCTGACATTTCCAAAACTGCAAAGATATTGTCTTTGAGTGCAACAGAACTGATGTTACAGGCGAAACCCAGATAAAAATCCAATCAGGAAGTGCCGCATTTTTTGAAAGCGCTTCATGCCAATGAACGTTTTTCATCCAAAAATTAAAAGAGCGCCCCCTATATCGAAGAAGTTAAGTTAAAGTAAAAGGGTTTATTGTTCATTCAGTATTGTTGTAATTGTCATTATTACAAATACGTTTTAATCGGTATCGGCTTTTTTTGGTCCTCAAATAATCGGTATTGGCGTTGAAAAATCATAATTGGTCTCCCTCTAGCCAGAAGTATACAGAATGGTGTCATCTGCGTAGAGGTGGATCAGAGAATCACCAGCAGCAAGAGCGACGTCATTGATGTATACAGAGAAAATAGTCAGCCCAAGAATTGAACCCATAGACTGCCAGAGGTCCGGTCAACAGGCCGATTTGACACACTGCACTCTATCTGAGAAGTAGTTGGTGAACCAGGCGAGGCAGTCGTTTAAGAAACCAAGGCTGTTGAGTCTGCCAATAAGAATGCGGTGATTGACAGTCGAAAGCCTTGGCCGGATCGATAAAGACGGCTGCACAGTATTGTCTTTTATCGATGGCGGTTATATCGTTTAGGACCTTGTGCGTGGCTGAGGTGCACCCTTGACCAGCTCGGAAACCAGATTGCATAGCAGAGAAGGTACGGTGGGATTTGAAATGGCCGGTGTTCTGTTTGTTAACTTGGCTTTCGAAGACTTTAGAAAGGTAGGATAGATATAGGTCTGTAGCAGTTTGGGTCTAGAGTGTGTCCCCCTTTGAAGAAGGGGATGACCGCGGCAGCTTTCCAATCTTTAGGGACCTCAGACGATACAAAAGAGGTTGAACAGGCTAGTAGGGGTTGCAATAGGGGTTGCAACAATTGTGGCAGCTAATTTTAGAAAGAGAGGGTCCATATTGTCTAGCCCAGCTGATTTGAAGGCGTACAGATTTTGCAGCTCTTTTAGAACGTCCGCTATCTGGATTTGGGTGTTGGAGAAATGGAGGAGGCTTGGGCAAGTTGCTGTGGGGGGCGCAGGGCTGTTGACCAGGGTAGGGATAGCCAGCCGTAGAAAAATGCTTATTGAAATTCTCGATTATCGTAGATTTATCAGTGATGATGATCAGTGTTTCCTAGCCTCAGTGCAGTGGGCAGCTGGGAGGTGGTGTTCTTATACTACATGGAATTCCTTATCAACCCGGCCCATTTTTTTATTGTAATCCAGGACCAGCTCTGGATCGCATGAGTACATTCTGCCTGTGTTTTGATACTGGTTTTAGGGTGTCATTCCCTGAGCTGTTAGGACATAGAAAGTACACATCTCGTTTGTCCCTACAGTAGCACGCTTTACGATTATCTGCAGACCATTTTAGACTCTGACCTGTATGGAGCTTGCCTTCATTATGGCCTTGGGTCAATTTTTTATATTGGGCCTTGCTGTGTCACAAAAGTATGTCGACATCAAAAAGATATCTCACCAGAGGTATGGCTGAAAAGTTGTCATCAGCATAGACATAGTGTTGTGACGAGAGAGCTCCTCATGCGCTCCATGACAACTCTGCAGGCTAAGCCAAGTTTAATTGCTTGATCCCCCCCAACCTATGTACACACTGAAAGCTAGCCAGTCAGTAGCCAGTCAAGGAGTCAGCGGCACAATATTTTACCCCCCACTTACTGTTTTTTGGGGGGCCTATGCTGCTTCCACAGTAGTCTACTGTCAAGTTGTATCATAGCTTCATCCACTGAGAGGGCTTGCCCTGGGTGAAGTAGTTTGGGGAAATTCTCTTGCAGTATTTTGATAATAGTCCTGACTTTGACTCCCTATCCATCTTCACACTCCTCTTCCCCTCGCCCTCCATTCTCCTCTTCCCCTTTCCCTCCATTCCCCTCTTCACACTCCTCTTCCCCTCTCCATCCATTCCCCCTTCACACTCCTCTTCCCCTCTCCATCCATTCCCCTCTTCACACTCCTCTTCCCTGCTTCACACTCCTCTTCCCCTCTCCACACTCCTCTTCCCCTCTTTAACCTCGCTCTATCCCTCCAATCATCACCAACTCCTCCTCCCTGCTTGGTGCTGAGCCATGTCTCTCCCAATCACTTCCCTCACTCCTGTCATGAACCTAGAGTAACGGGGGGAGGGAGGAAGGAGAGGGGCAGCAACAAATAGGATACTATTGTGGTCAGGAATATATTTTTCTGTCCCTCTCACACTTGTCTTGCTCTCCCTTCCTCTCTTTTTTTTCCTCAACTATACACATACTTTCTTCCTGATAATCAACTGTTAGGGGTTTCCATAATATTTTATGTGGTCCAGTTACACGCCTCCCATTCCCATCTCACAGTAAACAGTATCATCATGATGTCATACAGCGCTTTCAGTCAATCAAAATGATTTCATGAAGACCTTAGTGTCCAGATTTTCCCAGTTCATGGTGTGCATACAGTACCAGTCAAAAGTTTGGACACCTACTCATTCAAGGGTTTGTCTTTATTTTGACTATTTTATACATTGTAGAATAATAGTGAAGACATCAACAATATGAAATAACACATTATGGAATCATGTAGTAACTAAAAAAAGTGTTAAACAAATCAAAATATATTTGAGATTCTTCAAAGTAACCATCCTTTGCCTTGATGACAGCTTTGCAATTCTCTCAACCAGCTTCAACTGGAATGCTTTTCCAGCCGTCTTGAAGGAGTTCCCATATATGCTGAGCACTTGTTGGCTGCTTTTCCTTCACTCTGTGGTCCAACTCATCCCAAACCCTCTCAATTGGGTTGAGATCGGGTGATTGTGGAGGCCAGGTCATCTGATGCAGCACTCCATCACTCTCCTTCTTGGTCAATAGCCCTTACACAGCCTGGCGTTGTGTTGGGTCATTGTCCTGTTGAAAAACAAATGATGGTCCCACTAAGCATACACACTTAGTATGGTCATGGATGATCAGCGGGGTTAGATTACAACCATAAAGGCTATATAGGGTACTCGCACGTCAAGACCCATGGTCAGATTACTTTTCATAGATGGTAAGAAATCAAAGTGTGGTAGAACTGTTTACAGATTAAATTAGTTACAAAGCTGGGACACTTTCCAAATGAATAGCATCTGTAGAAACGGTACAAAACAAGCAACTTGTTAGCTGGCTCTGCAAACAAATATCACTGCAAATCTATATCATATGAGCTCCACTGTGCGGGCGTCTACCCTAACACGACAGCTAAGTTGTCAAATTTTAGGATAACAGTGAATATCTGTACCTAGCAAACATGACAAACCATAACCTCCGCCTAACAGATAAACAACATTACTCTGATCTCCATTTTGGCAGCTAGTTAGCTGGTTGTCTGCATGGCTAGCTAGTGAAAGTGACAGCTGAAGTTGACACACCAAGTCAGGCCAAATTTACTACCAAATTAAATTACATCGGTAGAAACCAGATTGAACAACCAACTAGTTGGTTTGTGTTTAGCTGTATATAGTCAGCTATTGAGACAGAGAGCAATCATTCGAAATCCACCTCTGTGCTCGCCTGTACCAACCATGTAGTCATGACAGGATTTGCGTGCCTGTATGTGCGTGTGTAGGTTTGAGAAGATGATCAGTGGGATGTACATGGGGGAGCTGGTGCGTCTGATCCTGGTAAAGATGGCCAAGGAGGACCTGGTGTTCAAGGGTCACACCACTCCTGACCTCCTCACCACAGGACACTTCCAGACCAGCTTCGTCTCCGCCATCGAAAACGACAAGTCAGTAGTATGAGTGTACAATATGTGTGAGACTGTGGGCCTATTTAATCAAGGTATAAAATAATAGATGGCATGGCTCTTTCATTGACTCTGTCTTGTATCTTGATATAACTTGGTTGATGATCATGAATATGATGCTGCTGCTAATGATGATCATGAATATGATGCTGCTGATGATGAATATGATGATAATGAGTGTGATGATAATGATGAGCAAGTACCAAACCTAATGTTATACTTTTTAAGCCAGTATGTAACTGAGGTGGTGCTCTCTTTCTGACAGAGACCAGGAGGGTCTGGTGAGTGCGGAGAAGGTGCTGAGGGGGCTGGGCCTGGACCCCTCTGGGGAGGACTGCGTAGCCACTCAGAGGGTGTGTCAGGTGGTGTCGACACGGGCCGCCCACCTGTGTGCTGCCACGCTAGTCTCTGTTTTGAGACAGATCAGAGACAACAAGGCTGCGGAGAGGCTGAGGACAACCATAGGAGTGGACGGCTCTGTCTACAAGAACCACCCACAGTGAGTGGAGCAGTTTTTGTGTGTTTTAGCCCAAGTGTGTGTGTGAGCTTTGAGATGCTGTACTCTGGGGTTATCTCTAACAGAGTGGGGATCAATGACATTGTCATTGTGGCTCCCGCCAATTCAGGATAGAACAGATGAAGTGGTGTACTTAAAATGGCACTTAACGTATTTTACTAGATACTCAGGTAATCTACATCTTCTCTGTGACACACCACTCGGGGTTACTACTCACTGAAGTATAGAAGAAGTGCTCTTACTTCTAAGGCATTAGAATGAACTAAACTAGACTGCACCGTGTAATTACAGTGGAACTGACCCTCATCTCAAATGCCAGTCATGAATTTGGTTGGCTTACAGTTCATCCTGCTCTACAGATGTTGGATTTGAATTTGATCACCCTGTTGTTTCAGGAAATTTCCTGCAGCATACTTTTAGTGTATTCGTTTAAAAAGGCTTTGTAATTTCCACTTGACTTGATTTGTCCTTACAAAAATGTATCCATCCCCCCCAAAAAATTGTATTAATTATAATTCACACACTAATTCAGATTTCCTGTTTCTGCAGGGTTATTTTCCTGCTGTGAGAAACTAGTCAAATTTAAGATTCTACGCCATGTAAAATAAGACCTTCAAATCAAGTGCTACCATTTCCCTCATATCCTCTATCCCTTGTGGACACTGTAGATATCAAGCAGTGCAAGGCTCAAATACACTACTACTCCAGTCCTTTCACCACATCAAAAATGTAATGCAATTGCACAATATCCCATTTCATTCAAATGTATTCAGGCTCAATTTGACACTCAACCCACAACTCTGAGTTTCACACCAGAGCCATGACTCGCTGTGAAGTATAGGAATCCTATAATAAACTATTGTTGTGACTTTACTTTCATTAATCTGACTGTTATTTATCTAATCCACTAAAGATGTTTACTTGTTACCGATTTTTAAATGAATCATGCAACAATTCACTCATTAGGAATTGGGGCATCATGAGCGGTATATTTTTATTTGTTTATTTAACTTTAACCATCTCCCGAATTAAACTCTAAAGGTTATATATATATTATATCCATAATCATTGAACTCATTAATCATAATATCATCATTCTGAACACTCGTAACCTCCTGCATCTGCAAAACCCCATCCTTATGATTCAGTACTACACAAATTGGTTTAATTATTTGTTTACTAGCTAACTAAATGATAACACAGGATAAATATACACACTTAATACATTAGAAACAGGTCCCTAGCAGACTGACACAATATTGCGGCTTGTTACGAGAGAGAACGAGAGAATACTTTGGTACATTTAGAAACTACTCTCACAGTAATCATATACTTTGCACACGAACCGCCGCCCGTTTGAAGACCCCATGAATGTATTTCTCTACCATAAGCCACCTCCAACATAATTTTAGGAAAATGTGGCACTATGTCCAACCGGCGACACAATCACAGACCATGTGTATGGCGTCGTGTGGGCGAGAAGTTTGCTGATGTCAATGTTGTGAACAGAGTGCCCCATGGTGGTGAGGGGTTATGGTATGTGCAGGCATAAGATACAGACAGCAAACACAATTGCATTTTATCGTTGGCAATTTGAATGCTCAGAAATACAGTGATGAAATCCTGAGGCCTATTGTGTGGCCCTTCTTTTTTTCTTTTTTGATAAAGTTATCTGTGGCCAACAGCTGCATATCTGTATTACCAGTCATGTGAAATCCATATATTAGGACCTAATGAATTGATTTCAATTGACTGACTGATTTCCTAATATGAACTGTAACTCCAGTAAAGTCTTTGAAATTGTTGCATGTTGTGTTTTTATATTTTTGTTCTGTATAAATTACACCGGATGAGGGGAATTACAATGGAAATTAACCTTAAATCTCAAGTGCCAATTAAATTTACAAGACCAAGTAAGGAATGGTTTATACACATGTATTCACTAATAAGAAACATGAACAAATTGTAATTAATGTGCCAACTGTTTACTAATAGCTAATTAAACCTTTTTAACATTTTAATAAGCTTAAAAGTAAAGTTGTGCCTCTCCTCGCCCAGGTTTGCGCGGCGGCTCCACAAGATGGTACGGCGTCTGGTGCCGGACTGCGACGTGCGTTTCCTGCGCTCAGAGGACGGCAGCGGGAAGGGGGCGGCCATGGTGACGGCGGTGGCCTACCGGCTGGCTACCCAACACGCTGAGCGGCAGCGTGTTCTGGACGCCCTGCGTCTGAGCCGGGAGCAGCTTCTGGAGGTGAAGAGGAGGATGGGAGATGAGATTAATAGGGGCCTGGCCAAGGAGAGTCATGACCAGGCCACCGTCAAGATGCTGCCCACCTACGTCCGCTCCACCCCCGACGGAACAGGTATAAGAAGGGGTGGTATCTGCGGAAGAATCTCAATTGCAGTTCCTCGTGTCCTCTCGGCTCATTCTCAAAAAACATTGGATTAGAAGGTCAGAGGGAGGGAGATGGGAGGAATGTGTGTGACTGGGAGGAGATGGAGCCATAAGATGTTAATTGAAGGGTACCCACCATGGATCTTGAAAATACTTAATTTCAGAAAGCCCTTGATTGAACATCCTGGAAAATAGACAGATGTCCTTGGAAGGACTAGCAGGAGAATGAGGAGTAGGAAACCTTAAGCTGTTACATGTAGTTAAGAATTTACCAAATCAATACACCAAATTCACTTAGGAACAGTCCACCTGTGCCTAGGATGTTTGGGTGGGTGGTCAGCCAGCAATCAGAGGGTTACCGGTTGGAAATTCAGGGATGACAAAAAAGTCTGCCAGGATGTGAACACCTACTTCCGTTATTAAACAAGGCACATAACCCTCTAGCTGCTAAATGTAAAAAATAAATAAAAATGTAAGTGTCAAGTTATCGCTCTTGCTTAGCTACCTTCCCTATTGTCTGACTCATTGAACTTATCAGAGCACGGTGACTTCTTGGCCCTTGACCTGGGTGGGACCAACTTCCGAGTTCTGCTGGTTCGCGTGCGGGGCGGGAAGAGACGCAGCGTGGAGATGCACAACAAGATCTACGCCATCCCCCAGGAGGCTATGCAGGGCACTGGAGAGGAGGTAAACCGGAAATGTCCGTCTCAATGTCTGTTATGTCACAGTCCCAGTCCACTGCATTGGTCATTTGACACCTCTCTCGGTCTGTTCTCTGTCAGCTGTTTGACCACATAGTGCACTGCATCGCTGACTTCCTGGAGTACATGGGTATGAAAGGAGCTTCCTTGCCCCTCGGCTTCACCTTCTCCTTCCCCTGCCATCAGAATAAACTGGACCAGGTAACAAAGCAAACATGCACACGCAAAACTCGTTTTAAACATTGTTTTTGGATGGCTTGAACCACTGCTGAACCTCTCACAGACAGAACGTTGAAAACACTTGAGAACAGTCGGTGCTCTGTCTGCACCTGTTCATTCAAATGGCAAGGCTTGGAAGGACAAGTGCTGACAGGAGTGGACAAAGTGCATCACATGGTCTATTCCCACATTGTATAGGCGTCTGTAGGAGAGGTCGACCAGTTATGATTTTTCAACTCTGATACCGATTTATTGGAGGACCAAAAAAAAATGATGCTGATTTAATCGGCCTTTAAAAAAAAATATATATATATGTATGTATGTATGTATGTATGTATGTATGTGTGTGTGTGTGTAATAATGACAATTACAACAATACTGAATGAACAATGACCACTTTATTCTAACTTAATATAATACATTAATAAAATCTATTTAGTCTCAAATAAATAATGAAACATGCTCAATTTGGTTTAAATAATGCAAAAACACAGAAGGAAGTAAAAGTGAAATATGTGCCATGTAAAAAAAAACTAGTTTAAGTTCCTTGCCCAGAACACATGAAAGCTGATGGTTCAATATTCCCAGTTCTTCAATATTCCCAGTTAAGAAGTTTTAGGTTGTAGTTAATATAGGAATTATGATGCGTCCTGACATAGTATAGGCTAACCAACACTCTGCTCAGGGCCAGGTAAAGATGCCCATCCCCACCCTCCTAATGTGATGTCCATTCCTCCTCCTCCTCAGGGTATCTTGCTAAAGTGGACCAAGGGTTTCAAAGCTACCGGCTGCGAGGGAGAGGATGTTGTGTCTCTACTGAAGGATGCTATCCACCGCAGAGAGGTTAGAGGTCACACCCACCCACTGGGCTTAGTCAGAATCCTTCACTGCCCAGAATCAAAACACTGTTACACTTTACAGTACCTGTAGGATCTCAAATCCATTTAAAATTGAATGTGATACCATGAAAGTACACCAACCGTAACTTTGGTATACTATAATATCAATCTGAAATCCTTTGGTTATGAAAAAGGGTTCCATTTTATTTTTGTTTTTGTAGGAGTTTGACCTGGACGTGGTTGCCGTGGTGAATGACACTGTGGGCACCATGATGACCTGTGGCTACGAAGACCCACTGTGTGAGGTGGGCCTCATCGTAGGTGAGTCTCCAATAGCCTACTGTATGTTCCTTCTGGATCAAAGCACAGTCTGTAAGAAATCGATAACTGCCTTTATTTTTCTTTGAGTGTCTGTTGCTCTCTTTTTCTCTCACACACACACATTTCCCCTCTCTCCAGGTACTGGCACCAATGCCTGCTACATGGAGGAAATGCAGAATGTGGAGCTGGTGGAGGGGGATGAGGGGAGGATGTGTGTTAACATGGAGTGGGGGGCCTTTGGGGACCACGGGGAGCTGGACGACTTCAGCACAGAATTCGACAGAGCCGTGGACGACTGTGCCACCAACCCTGGCAAACAGAGGTAGCCTATTACTGTTTGTTTACAACAGTGTTGAAAGAAAGAGTACACCTTTAGTTGGGGTGCTGATTTACGGAGGCTCAATTAAACAAATTAAATCTCCTTTCTGTGGATTTATTGGACTGTTTGTTAAAGTTGATTTATGCGTCTTTGGAGGCTGGGATTAGGTTTGCAAAGGGAGGGTATATTAAAGGAAACTTTCTAATTTTACCAGTAAACTACCAGAATTTGTGTAATCTAACACAGAACATCTAGTGACCATTTTGGGTACTTCAGATTATCACAGGTGTCTGGAATTATCTCTGGCCCTCTGTGTGGCTTTATCAATGTGAAATATATTAAATTAGATTATATTTTTTTTTAAATTTACTTTGCTAGGTCAATGTATTTGTTAATGTTTTGGAGTTAAACTGGTGGCAGTTGTGAAAAAAGTAAATATTTGGAAGAGTTGCGGTGTTAATAGAAAATAAAGACATTGTTTTTAGATTTTTTTAATTTTCATTTATTATGCTATTTTCTCGAACATATAGGCTATTGACTAGACGGAGATAATAAATGAATAATACACTGAAAAAATATTAATGCAACATGTAAAGTGTTGGTCCCATGTTTCATGAGTTGAAATTAAAGATCCCAGAAATATTCCATACACACAAAAAGCTTATTTCTCTCAAATTTTCATCCCTGTTAGTGAGCATTTCTCCTTTGCCAAGATAATCCATCCACATGACCAGGTGTCATATCAAGAAGCTGATTAAACGGCATGATCATTACTCAGGTGTACCTTGCACCGGGACCAGTACAAGGTGCACCGGGACCAGTACAAGGTGCACCGGGACCAGTACAAGGACTCTCTAAAATGTGCAGTTTTTTTCACAACACAACAGTCTTGAAGGAGCGTGCAATTGGCATGCTGACTGCAGAAATGTCCACCAGAGCTCTTGCCAGAGAATGTAATGTTAATTTCTCTACCATAAGCAGACTTCAAAGTTGTTTTAGTGAATTTGGCAGTACTGGCCTCAGAACCGCAGACCACTTGTATTGCATCTTGCGGGCATTTTGTCTTTGACAATTTGAATGCACAGCGACTGTGACAAGAACCTGAGGCCCATTGTCGTGCCATTCATCCGTCGCCATCACCTCATGTTTCAGCATGATAATTCATGGCCCCGTGTCGCATGGATCTGTACACAATTCTAGGAAGCTGAAAATGTCTGTTTCGATGGCCTGCATACTCACCAAACATGTTACCCATCTCCATTGAGCTTGTTTGGGATGCTCTGGATCGAAGTGTAGTACAGCGTGTTCGAGTTCCTGCCAATATCCAGCAACTTCACACAGCTATTGAAGAGTGAGACAACATTCCACAGACCACAATCAACAGCCTGATGAACTATGCAAAGGTTATGTGTCGCTCTGCATGAGGCAATGGTGATCACACCAGATACAGACTGGTTTTCTGATCCACAGCACTACCTTTTTTAAAGGTATCTGTATTCCCAGTCTTGTGAAATCCATAGATTAGGGCCTACTGAATTGATTTCATTTGACTGATTTCCTTATATGAACTGTAACTCAGTAAAATCTTTGAAATTGTTGCGTTATACATTTTTGTACAGTGCGTTCGGAAAGTATCTATTAAAAATAAAAAACGGAACTATCACATTTACATAAGTATTCAGACCCTTTACTCTACTTTGTTGAAGCACCTTCTGCAGTGATTACAGCCTTAAATCTTCTTGGGTATGAAGCTATAAGCTTGGCACATCTGTATTTGTGGAGTTTCTCCCATTCTCTGCAGATCCTCTCAAACTCTGTCAGGTTGGATGGGGCACTGCACAGCTATTTTCAGGTCTCTCCAGAGATGTTAGATCGGGTTCAAGTCTGGGCTCTGGCTGGGCCACTCAAGGACATTCCGAGACTTATCCCGAAGCCACTCCTGAATTGTCTTGGCTGTTTGCTTACAGTCGTGGTCCTGTTGGAAGGTGAACCTTCACCCCAGTCTGAGCGCTCTGGAGTAGGTTTTCATCAAGGATCTCTCTGTACTTTACTCTGTTCATCTTTCCCCCGATCCTGACTAGTCTCCCAGTCCTTGCCATGGGAATACATCCCCACAGCATGGTGCTGCTACCACCATGCTTCATCGTAGGGATGGTGCCAGGTTTCTTCCAGACATAACGCTTGGCATTCAGGCCAAAGAGTTCAATCTTGGTTTCATCAGATCAGAGTTTCTCATGGTCAGAGTCCTTTTAGGTGCCTTTTGGCAAACTCCAAGCGGTCTGTAATTTGCTTTTCACTGAGGAGTTTCTTCCGTCTGGCCACTCTACCATAAAGGCCTGATTGGTGGAGTGCTGCAGAGATGGTTGTCCTTCTGGTAGGTTCTCCCATCTCCACAGAGGAGATTATCTTTCAAAGATTGTTGGATTTTTACAAACTAACTTCACAGATCTTCATTGTAAAGTTTTAAACATTGTTTCCCATGCTTGTTCAATGAACCATAAACAATTCATGAACATTCACCTGTGGAATGGTCATTAAGACACTAACAGCTACAGCCGGTAGGCAATTAAGGTCACAGTTATGAGAACTTAGGACACTGAAGAGGCCTTTCTACTGACTCTGGAAAAACACCAAAAGAAACATGCCCAGGGTCTCTGCTCATCTGTGTGAACGTGCCTTAGGCATGCTGCAAGAAGGCATGAGGACTGCAGATGTGGCCAGGGCAATACATTGCAATGTCCGTACTGTGAGACGCCTAAGACCGCGCTACGGGGTAACAGGACGGACAGCTGATCGTCCTTGCAGTGGCAGACCACGTGTAACAACACATGCACAGGATCGGTACATTCAAACATCACACCTGCGGGACAGGTACAGGATGGCAACAACAACTGCCCGAGATACAACAGGAACGTTCAATCCCTCCATCGGTGCTCAGACTATCCGCAATAGACAGAGAGGCTGGACTGAGGGCTTGTAGGCCTGTTGTAAGGCAGGTCCTCACCAGACATCACCGGCAACAATGTTGCCTATGGGCACAAACCCTCCGGCGCTGGACCAGACAGGACTGGCAAAATGTGCTCTTCACTGAGGAGTTGCGGTTTTGTCTCATCAGGGGTGATGGTCAGATTCGCGTTTATCGTCAAAGGAATGAGCGTTACACCGAGGCCTGTACTCTGGAGCGGAATCGATTTGTAGGTGGAGGGTCCGTCATGGTCTGGGGTGGTGTGTCACAGCATCATCGGATTGAGCTTGTTGTCATTGTAGGCAATCTCAACACTGTGCGCTACAGGGAAGAAATCCTCCTCCCTCGTGGTACCCTTCCTGCAGGCTCATCCTGACATGACTCTCCAGCATGACAATGCCACCAGCCATACTGCTCGTTCTGTGCGTAATTTCCTGCAAGACAGGAATGTCAGTGTTCTGCCATGGCCAGCGAAGAGCCCGGATGGGACCTGTTGGATCGGAGGGTGAGGGCTAGGGCCATTCCCCCCCAGAAATGTCCGGAAACTTGCAGGTGCCTTGGTGGAAGAGTGGGGTAACAACTCACAGCAAGAAATGGCAGATCTGGTGTAGTCCATGAGGAGGAGATGCACTGTAGTACTTAATGTGTCTTGTGGCCACACCAGATACTGACTTTTGATTTTGACACATTTTGACACATGTGACTAACAGAAATGGAATAATGTCTGTGGAACTTGTTCAGTTTGTCCCAGTTGTTGAATCTTATACACATGTTAAGTTTGCTGAAAATAAACGCAGTTGACAGTGAGGATGTTTCTTTTTTTGGGGCGAGTTTATTTTAGATTCTTCAAAGTAGCCTTGATGACAGCTTTGTATATCTTTTGATTTCACACTTTTCTGGTTACTACATGATTCCACATGTTATTTCATAGTTTTAATGTCTTCACACAATGTAGAAAATAGTCAAAAATAAAGAAAACCGCTAGGTGTGTCCAAACTTTTGACTGCTTGTGTGTGTGTGTGTGTGTATATGTATATATATATATATATATATATATATATATATATATATATATATATATATATATAACAAAATAGTTATTAAAGTATAAAATACCAACATATATTTTATGTTAATTCCCGAAATAGCAGAAAATTGCAGTCATTTTTTTTGTAATTTACCAGTAGCTTTGCGACCCTAGCTGGGACAACTACACGCTCCAGTGCAATAACGCTTTCATCCATAAAACCTGAAGTGTGTTTTTCCACAGTGGGATTCTGTCAACAAAACTGTGTAGCAGTAAGCCTCAGGATTCAAGTCTCTCTCGGTCTCTCTGTCAGGTATGAGAAGATGATCAGTGGGATGTACCTTGGGGAGATAGTGAGGAACGTACTGCTGGAGTTCACTGCAAAGGGACTTCTGTTCCGAGGCAAACTCTCTGAGAGGCTCAAGACCAGAGGCATCTTTGAAACCAAGTTCCTCTCCCAGATCGAGAGGTGAGTCGGTGTCACTTTGCTTGTCTGCGAATGTTTGTGGCAATTACGCTTTTAGTCACTATCTAGTGTGGATGTCTGATGAGCCAAAGGAAGATTTGGAAAAGTGTCACTAAAAAGGTTAACAGCCATGGTGGGAGCAACGTGTGCGTCCCCTTTTCAGGGTATCAAAGCCAATGGATTTCAATACGATGTCCCTCCTAGACAACAAAATGTCGAGCATATGATGGAGAACAATGTTGTGTGCACTTCATGTTCACCCTAAATGATTTGACTGTTATCTGTGCCTGCCTGTCTCTCACCCCCCTTGTCAGTGACCGTCTGGCCCTGAGGCAGGTGCGCTCCATCCTGCAGCACCTGGGTCTGACCAGTTCTACGTGTGACGACAGTATCCTGGTGAAGGAGGTGTGCAGCGTGGTGGCTCGTCGCGCTGCCCAACTCTGTGGTGCCGGCCTGGCCGCTGTGGTCGATAAGATCCGGCAGAACCGCAACCTCTCCGAACTCAAAATCACAGTGGGTGTCGATGGAACGCTCTACAAACTACATCCACAGTGAGTGGTTATTAGATAGTATTATCACAAAGAGAGAGTCCGGTTAAAGCTATACTCCAGGGGCTGTATTCATGAATCGTCCCAGAGTACGAGTGCTGATTTAGGATTTTGCCTTTTCGATGACAATGAAAAACATATCGACTGAGTGTACTCTACTCCTAGATCAGCACTGTTTTTCGTACACTTTTTTAACACGGGCGCAGACGTTAATTGCACATTTAACTGTAGGCAGCTGGTAGTTTCAGTTTATAGCCTTTACTTTGCTCTTACTTTTCCCTTTATTATCTTACTGAATCTATGAATAAAATTAGTGGGTGCAAAAAGGATAAACATTGAGAAACTCTAACAAGTTTTTCTTCGAGGCTCTGTTTCCGTGGTTACGTAGGTAAAATGCAAACATCAATCTAGTTCATTAAAATGTTACGCATGGTTTCTTTATGCATTTACAAACCTAATCTCCTTTCAATAATGATAAGAATGTGAGTTTAATTGGTGATGAGATACAGATAGATATATATATACACACACACACACACACACACACACTGCATTCGGAAAATATTCGGACCCTGTGACTTTTTCCACATTTTGTTACTTTACAGCCTTATTTTAAAATTGATTTAAATACAAAATAACCTCATCAATCTACACACAATACCCCATAATGACAAAGCGAAAACCGGTATTTGACCAAGAACCCGATGGTCAATCTGACAGAGCTCTGTAGTTCCTCTGTGGAGATGGTTGTCCTGGAAGGTTCTCCCATCTCTGCAGCACTCCACCAATCAGGCCTTTATGGTAGAGTGGCCAGATGGAAGCCACTCCTCAGTAAAAAGGCACATGACAGCCCCCTTGGAGTTTGCCAAAAGGCACCTAAAGGACTCTGACCATGGTCTGATGAAACCATGATTGAACACTTTGGCCTGAATGCCAAGCATCACGTCTGGAGGAAACCTGGCACCATCCCTACGGTGAAACATGGGGTGGCAGCATCATGCTGTGGGCATGTTTTTCAGCGGCAGGGACTGTGAGACTAGTCAGGATCGAGGGAAAGATGAATGGAGCAAAATACAGAGATCCTTGATAACGCGCTCAGGACCGCAAACTTTTTAGCGAAGGTTCACCTTCCAACAGGACGACGACCCTGAGCACACAGCCAAGACAACGTAGAAGTGGCTTCGGGACAAGTCTCAATGTCCTTGAGTGGCCCAGCCAGAGCCCGGACTTGAACCCGATCAAACATCTCTGTAGAGACCTGAAAATAGCTGTGCAGCGACGCTCCCCATCCAACCTGACAGAGCTTTAGAGGATCTTCAGAGAAGAATGGGAGAAACTCCCAAATACAGGTGTGCCAAGCTTGTAGCATCATACCCAAGAAGAGTCAAGGCTGTAATCACTGTCAAAGGTGATTCAACAAAGTACTGAGTAAAAGGGTCTGAATACTTATGTAAATGTGATATTTCAGTTGAACATTTTGCTAAAATGTATAACCTGTTTTTGCTTTGTCATTGTGTGTATATGTTGATAGATACAATTTAATCCATTTAAGAATAAGGATGTAACATGATATAAATATATAATTCTAGCCTCATACCTTTTAACAGCACCTTTTTACATTGCCTGCATGTACATCTGCCTATGAGTTTCCCTCATTCTCTTGTCCGTTGCCATATGAACTCACTTCCCCTTCATTCCCTGCAGATTCTGGTCCATTGTCTATTCTCAGTAAGAAGATTCTAACCTGCTTCTGATCTCTCTCCTTATCTCTCTTCTTCACAGCTTCTCCAGCATCATGCATGAGACGGTCAGGGACCTGGCGCCTCAGTGCGAGGTCACTTTCCTCCAATCAGAGGATGGAAGTGGAAAGGGGGCGGCTCTCATCACGGCGGTGGCCTGTCGCATCCGAGACGCCGGACAGCGCTGAGCGAGGGGCTCTGGGGACACCGAGAACAAGGGTTACGTCCCAATTGGCACCCTATTTCCTAAATAGTGCACTACCTTTGACCAGTGCCCTATGCTCAAAAGTAGTGTACTGAATGGGGTGGGGGGAATTTGGGAAACAGCCATGGGCGGGGTCACAACAGGGACAGCACAGGATGACAAAGGGATACTGGAAAAGGAGCACAACGGACTTCTTACTTAGAGATTTGCTGTGCCTCATCGCATCTGTTCATCAAAAGGATCTGTTAATCAAAAGTAGTGACGTTCACAACAGCCTGCGTTGTTTTTTTTCCAGTTTTTTGATTCTGGTGTGTGTTTGTAATAGAAAGTACTTGGCCGGTGGGCCACATTGAAAAGGGACATGCAGAGAATTAAATATTTTTGTTTATGAATATGTTTCCTAACAGAAGCAGAGATTCTGTTTTCTTATGTGAAATGCGACAGTGATATTGATGACCTTAGCTGTGTTCGATTACTCATACTAACCACACTAACCATACTTTTTGTGACATAAATTGAGTATGTAGTATGCTTATTGGTCATAGTATGGATGGAGTTATTATGCCAAAAGTTCCCAGATGTCGTACTAAATTCACCAAAATACAAAGTATACAAGCAGTGAACACTATTTCCTTGCTTTTAGGGCCCCATAATGCAATTCTTCAGAAAATGTTAGGCTTCACAACGTTTTCAGATTTGAAGAGAATGGTGGAAAATATGCAGCCGAAGACGGACGAGAGCAGATACAAATTCATTGCTTTAACTAATGATGACAAATGTTAAGATGTTGATCAATGTAATAAAGTCATGGCTTTTCAAATAAGTTATATGTTGGCTGACAATTTGTTAGCCACGCTATCCTTACAAACCGTATAGCATTATAGCAGTACCGGTATGTTAGCTAGTTACCTAACATTAGTTGTCTACAAATACATCGAACTTGCCAGGCAGTATATCAACTATATGCTATCTATCTACCCAACATTATTGACTTGGTTATTCACATCATTCTTAGCTATCTACTCTGATTTCAGAGCACTCTCCTCTGAGGGTACCAGAGCACAGAATAACAGATGAATTTTACGAACGCTCAACACCCGTTGAATATGACTGGTGTCAGTAAACGTCGGCAAAAAAAAGCATCATTAAATTATTGCCAGCAGCACAGGTGGAGTCACCAACACTCTGGATAACATGAAAACAGCCTAACCAACTCGGCTAGGATGAGTAAAATGGTCAGTGAGGTGGTCTCATTTGTGTTCGGGAAGTAGTTAGCCAGTTAGCTTGGGTGCTTGATTGCCGTTGTGAGGTCCGAACGCTCGGATCAACCCTACTCCTTGAATGCTCCGAGATCGAAACGCTCAGAATTTACAAACAGACAATGGACAATCTGACAACAAATTGAATTAACGAACACACCCGAAATCGTAAAATGTATAGCTAGTCATTTGTTATGCTAGCAAGAGGTTGCATAGCAACAGCATCAACTTCAGGTAGACAGGCGAAGCACTAGTACGCTCAACTGAAAGGATACCGTTTGTTTACAGTATACTAAAATGAACTAGTTGTGTGTGTGTGTGTGTGTGTGTGTGTGTATATACTCATTAAATATATAGTATGTTCGTATGGGTATTCGAACACAGCTCATGTCTTCAGAAGGGTGACTGCTGTACTAGGAATGAAACCACACCTGGGTTCAGAATCTGATATATTTGAATACTATATTTGAATTGAATACTTTAGAGCATTCGCTCTATTCTACCTGGAGTGCCAGGCGGGTTAAGTTGGGACTTTTCTATGGGTCCATTGCAACAGGCAAGCTCAGTCAAGCACAGCTTAAGTATTTTAACAGATTTCCAATAGTACTTCAAACCATTAACATAACAGAATATGTACCAAGTCCATTAATGCCTAGAACACTCTGTTAGAACTAGAACGGTACATTAATTTATTTAAGAAATGTATTGTGTTTCATAAAATGTCTAATGTAAAGTGTGAGTCTAGAAGTGAGGCTAAATTGTGAATTCAAACACTGACAAATATCGATTGGAATACACCTTATTTTAGAGTCCTGGTTTGTCTGCAGGTGAAATATAAAGTAAATAATGATTGTCCATGGCTCTAATCTAAATTTCTTTCTGCTTTTCCTAGCATTATACAGTATCTTCTTGCCATATTATCAACTGTATTGGAGGAGAAGATGGACCTGAGGGGACCTTTTGACTTTTTGAGAAGGAGTCGAGAGAGGATGCGAGGAACGGAGGAAAGGGGAATAGAGAAAGTGCACATGGTAGATTTCCAATTGGTTTAACGACTGCTCGCATCCTCCTCTCACCTCCTTTTGAAAAAGGACAAAGGTAAGTAAGAAAGGGTAACTTTGAAATAAATGTGCTTGTATGAATTGACTCCTCTCTGCTAGTGTGTCAAACGTTTAGAGCAGGTATTCTGTCAGGGGTACGCCAAATAAAAATGATTCACTTTTTTTTTTCACATTTTCAAACAGTACATTTATTTTCCAACGGGGCTATACATTTGGGTGAGTTTTTTTTTTTTTCTTCTCGCCTGAGTAGCCTCAGCCAAAAATAAAATGAAACCATCTAGTCAAATAATTAACATCCAGTCACATGAACCGTTACTCTCTCGCGGGAAACCATTCTTGTGCAGGCATTTAAAAACGAAACATGACAATTTCAAAAATAAGCCATGAGAGTTTTGAGCGAGAATAAAGATGACTTTCGAGTAGTAAAAGCAACAGATACAATGAATAAGAAGGGGCTAGAAGCGTCTTATATGGTGAGCTACCGAGTGGCTTAGGACAGGCAAGCCCCATACTATTGTGGAGGACTTAGTTCTTCCTGCTGCCGCAGATATGGCTGGGACAATGCTGGGAGAAAAGGCCCCAAAAAACTATACAGGTAATGACTTCATCAAACAGCACTGTTTCACAATGCATCAGTGACAATGGCTTCGCATACTAGCCATCGAATTATATGTGTTACAGCTGGATGAATCGGCAGACGTGGCAGGCCTGGCACAGCTCCCTTATGTTTATGGGGGGTCAATTAGGGAAAACCAGCACAACATGAGGGGATATTTTTCAAGCATTGGACAGCTTTGGTGGTCAAGATGTGTTGGTATCTGTATTGATGGCGCAAAAGCCATGACAGGGAGACATAGGGGATTGGTAACGCGCGTGCAAGCAGTTGCTCCTGACGCCACTTGGGTACACTGCAGCATCCACCGAGAGGCTCTTGCTGCCAAGGGAATGCCTGACAGCTTGAAAGACGTTTTGGATACTACAGTGAAAATGGTTAACTTTGTTAAAGCAAGGCCCCTGAACTCTCGTGTATTTTATGCATTATGCAATGAAGTGTGCTGGTTATCAAGGGGTAAAGTGTTGACTCTATAAAAAAAAAAAAAATAATAATTGCGAGACGAGCTTAAAGTTCTCTTTTACTGACCATAATTTTCACGTCTGATGACGAGTTCCTCACACGACTGGCCTGTCTGGGTGATTGTTTATTCTCTCCTGAATGATCTGAGTCTAGGATTACAGGGACTCAGCAACTATATTCAACTATATTCAAAATTGAGGCTATGATTAAGAAGTTGGAGCTCTTCTCTGTCTGCATTAACAAGGACAACCCACGGGTCTTTCCATCATTGTATGATTTTTTTGTGTGCAAATGAACTCTAGCTTACATTGTAAAATGTGATATAGCGAAGTACCTGAGTGAGCTGGGTGCGCAATTACGCATGTACTTTCCCAAAACAGACGACACACACAACTGGATTCGTTATCCCTTTCATGCCCTGCCTCCAGTCCACTTACCAATATCTGAACAAGAGAGCCTCATCGAAATTGCAGCAAGCGGTTCTGTGAAAATTGAATTTAATCAGAAGCCACTGCCAGATTTCTGGATTGGGCTGCACTCAGAATATCTTGCCTTCCAACGAGCCGGGTTGTGATAAACTTACACTCATTCCTATGTTTAATAAATGTATTGTATAGTGTGTGTGTGGCAGGCTTACAATGATGGCAAAAAAAAACATTTGAGAGTGCACTGACCCTGGTGATGGAGGGGCTATGCAGCTGGAGGTTGAATGTTTGAAGGGGTACGGGACTATAAAAAGTTTGGGAACCACTGGTTTAGAGGATGAATCTCAATAATTGTAGCTAGTTGTGCGAGACATTTTTATAGATACAAGGATAAGTATAAGGATTGTTTTTTGTGTGCATGGTTTTCTCTAGTTACACATGATCGGATCAGGGCCAGTATGTCCTGCAGTTACCACTGTTTGTATTGCCACAGCTGTGGCTCTCTAGGCCCTTATTCACACATACTTTTGGCGCTAAGTAGCCTAGCCCGAACCATTATTTTTCTTCCGCCTAACATTATAGTTGGCACTATGCATTCGGGCAGGTAGTGTTCTCTTGGCTTCTGCCAAACCCAGATTCATCTTATTTTAAGATGAAGGCAGGTTGGAACTCTGTAGTGAATGTTGCAACTGAGGACAGACTATTTACACGCTTCAGCACTCGATGGTCACATTCTTTGAGCATGTGTGGCCTACCAGTTCACAGTTGTGGTTGTTACTCCTAGACGTTTCCACTTCACAATAACAACACTTACAGTTGACTGGGACAACTCTAGCAGGACAGAAATTTGAAGAACCGACTTGTTGGAAAGGTGGCATCCTATGACAGTGCCACGTTGAAAGTCACTGAGCTCTTCAGTAAGGCCATTCTACTGCCAATGTTTGTAAATGGAGATTGCGTGGCTGTGTGATCGGTTTGATACACCTGTCAGCAACTGGTGTGGCTGAAATGGCTGAATCCACTCATTTGAAGGAGTGTCCACATACTTTTGTGTATATATAATGTAGGTAGGCTATCATCTAAAAGTGGTAGGTCTACTTCATTTTCAAGAGCGCTTGCACCGTCTGGCATGTAGAGTATCTTTTAAGATTTGGGCATACAAATGTAATGCTATTGTGGGAGAGATGCCATTTGGAGCAGTAATATACTCTTGACATTGTCCTTGACTTGACTGTTAGGACATTGCATTCTTAAAAGTACATTACAAATTCACCTTTTTAACAAACTTTTTAAGAGACAACAGTCGGAATGAATGGTCGACCCTTTCTATTCTGTTGCAGGAGGGAATCTATGGTATTGGTATCCTGAATAGTAAATATTTTATGATGCCCGGGGTAAACGAGACACCATCATAACAAAAGGTTTACCATTCCGTATACCAATACCATAGATTCCATCCTGCAACAGAATGGAAAAAGGACTAAAAGGACTGAAGGGGGGGTATACAATCCCCAAGTTCACTGTGATGTGTTGGGAAACAGTGTAGACAATGGATAGGGCTGTACGAGTCCCAAACTCAGTGATAACCACGAAAGGAATCGATACAAAGCAGTATCGTGGTATAACCTGACATTGTTAAATGACCAACCTTTTATACTGTGTGCCATATTGAGGGTGGATTTAATCATGTTTTCCTCTTACAAATGAGCTACTTGCACTATACATAATTGAAGAGGAACTACCCTACCAGGCATTTTGGGGGTTGTAATGATATGTTTTCTAATCAACTGTGATCTCTGGCATTAATTGTTACATCTTTAGAAGATGTGTGTGGAGTAGATTGTTACCCTGGAGTCCGGGAATGTTTTAATGGTCACTTACTCAATGAAGACCAATGGCCGCACTCATTATGCACAGAAGCTCAGGGCCACACTCAAATATAATGAGGGTCGCACTGTAATAAATGTGTTGCTTATGAGTTGCAAGAGAGAGCATGTTTTATAATGATATGACATTGGTAGGTTTGAGCTGTTTAGCCTTGGCTAGGTTTGTGTTTTGTGCATCTCTTACAAACTGTGTTCTTATACAATATGGTTTAATCAAATTCTTGACGAGAATGAATTCCCTTCTGCTCACGATTTGACTACGTATGTCCTTGTCTAAATGTTTCTACAAAATCTTTTGTGACATGCACCCAGTTTGAAACACCGTTGTTACAGGATGAATTGTACAAAGATTCCCATTGAACCTTTGGCAGGAAAACCTTTTAAGATGAAAAAGCTATCACACCTGTGCTCTTCTTTCAGCCAAGCATATTCAGCTATTGCTGGCTGCATCTGGCTCCTTCGAAGAATGTGAAGCATCTTTCTTTGGGCATGTCTTACAACTACTGTGCCCCCCCCCGTCACACCTTCGCTGCTGCTAAAATAATTATTTATTTGATTTATTACTACTACTACTCTACTGTTCATTGTTTGCCGTTACCATTAGTACCTAACAATATATCCTGCTACTGGTCAATATTACTCCTGTTTACATGTATACATTACCACTAGAACATTACCATTCGTATTTATATATTCCTGCTACCAGTCACTTTTCATCCCGGTTTAAAGAATCAGCATATCACGGCTACACTGACACTCTTGCACTCACATGAACACTTACGCGCACACTCACCACCACACACACACCCACCCACCCACCACTTATGTTGCTGCCGTACTGCTTACTATTATTATTTATCCTGAAACAGTCACTTTCTCCTAATCCCCGCCTACAGGTACATATTATTCAGACCACTTGACTTTTTCCACATTTTATTACGTTACAGCCTTATATAAAATGGATTTAAATTGTTTTTTTTCCCCCTCAAGCTACACACAGTACCCCGTAATGACAAGGCAAAACAGGTTGTTTTTTTTAAATTATTCTTATCACATTTACGTAGGTATTCAGACCCTTTACTCAGTACTTTGATGAAGCACCTTTGGCAGCGATTACAGCCTTGAGTCTTCTTGGGTATGACGGTACAAGCTTGGCACACCATTATTTGGGAAGTTTCTCCCATCCCATCAAGCTGTCAAGTTGGATGGGGAGTGTCGATGCACAGCTATATTTCAGGTCTCTACAGAGATGTTTAATCGGGTTCAAGTGCGGGCTCTGGCTGTGCCACTCAAGGACATTGAGACTTGTCACAAAGCAACTCCTGCGTTGTCTTGGCTGTGTGTTTAGGGTCGTTGTCCTGTTGGAAGGTGAACCTTCGCCCCAGTCTGAGCACTCTGGAGCAGGTTTTCATCAAGCATCTCTCTGTACTTTGCTCTGTTCATCTTTCCCTCGATCCTGACTAGTCTCGCAGTCCCTGCCGCTGAAAAACATCCCTACAGTATGATGCTGCCACCACTGTGCTTCACCGTAGGGATGGTGCCAGGTTTCCTCCTTTCCTGGCATTCAGGCCAAAGAGTCAACATTTGTTTCATCAGACCAGAACATCTTGTTTATCATGATCAGATTCCTTTAGGTGCTTTTTGGCAAACTCCAAAGGGGTTGTCATGTGCTTTTTTTACTGATGAGGGGCTTCTGTCTGGCCACTCTACCATAAAGGTGTGATTGGTGGAGTGCTGCAGAGATGGTTGTCCTTTAGGAACAGCTCTAGGAAGAGTCTTAGTGGTTCCAAACTTCTTCCATTTAAGGCCACTGTGTTCTTGGGGAACTTCAATGCTGCAGATTTTTTTTTTGGTTCCCTTCACCAGATCTGTGCCTCGACACAATCCTTCGTCGGGAGATTCCTTTGACTTCATGGGTTGGTTTTTGCTCTGGCATGCATTGTCTACTGTGGGACCTTATATAGACAGGCGTGTGCTTTGCCAAATGTCCAATCAATTGAATACATAAGTTATGTTTATTTTTAATGCATTTCCCAACATTTTGAAAAACCTGTTTGTTTCATCATTACGGGGTATTGTGTGTAGATTGAGGAAAAAATTGTAATTCATAAATTTTAGAATAAGGCTGTGAGGTAACAAAATGTGAAAGAGTTAAGGGGTCTGAATGCTTTCCGACTGTCCTATCTACCTCACACTCCAGTATCTGCCATTGTACATTTGCACTGACCCTGTTTATAGCATTTATGTCTCGGAAATATTTTGATATTGATTACTGCACTGTTGGGTAGAGCTTGGAGGTTGAATGTATTCACATCCCTGTTAGTGAGCATTTCTCCTTTGTCTAGATAATCCACAGTCACCTAACATGTGTGGCATATCAAAAAGCGGATTAAACAGCATGATTATTGCACAGGTTACTTTGTGCTGTGGAAAATAAAAGGCCACTCTAAAATGTGCAGATTTGTCACACAACATAAGCCACAGATGTCTCATCTTCTGAGGGAGTGTGCAATTGGCACGCTGACTGCAGGAATGTCCACCAGGGCTGTTGCCAGAGAATTGAATGTTCATTTCTCTACCATAAGCAACTTCCAATGTCGTTTTACAGAATTTGGTAGTACATCCAAACGGCCTCACAACCGCAGACCACGTCTAACTTCACCTGTGGAATCGTAGTCCAGCCACCTGGGCAGCTGATGAAACTGAGGAGTATTTCTGTCTAATAAAGCCCTTTCGTGGGGAAAAATGTATTCTTATTGGCTAGGTCTGGCTCCCAAGTGCCCAGTCATGTGAAATCAATAGATTAAGGCCTAATTCATTCTTTTCAATTGACTGATTTCCTTATGAACTCAGTAAAATAGTTAATTGTTGCATTTATATTTTTGTATAGTATCGTCATTAAAACATCTGCATGAGTCATCAAGACACCTACTCCTTTACATCGGTCTTTAGAGAAGATTATTCCGAAATATATTTTGCTGCATATTTACATTTATTATTTTCTGTTATAGCTTACTGCTGTATACGCCTAACATTTCTTGTACAGCTAATGAACTGCCCTATGGCAACACGAGTTCATTTGTACAGATCTGTTTTTGCATATTTCTGTTTGCGGTAGCAACTTATTAAATCCTTTATTGAAAAGCTGCTTACCATTTACCTTTTTTAGTATTTATAAAAACTCCTCTTTCACCGAAGATGTCTCTCCATAATGTAGATAAAGTTATCATTGTAAGCAGAGAATAGATGTAATGTAGTTAAAGACATACACCAATATAAAGCTCTTTAAAAAAAAAAAAAAAATATATATATATATATATATATATATATATATATATATATATATATATATATATATATATATATATTTAACAATACTAAGAAGCTATTTTAATTTATTCAACAAAGCAAAACGCATAAATCTTATTGGATAATTCTGTGTATACCACTCATCTGTCTCTTAAACACAGGAATAACTATACAGGTGAATACTTCAACGTTTTAGTGATCTGAAAAATATTAGTCTTGTTTTATTCCAGCTGTTACAGCAGAAAGCCTTCCAAATCTGTCAAGCAAACTGATTACCAGCTATACTTTGGCATGGGTCCTCAAAAGGTTCCTCAGCTCCACCATCGAGCATCCTGACTGGTTGCATCACTGCCTGGTATGACTACCGGTACCCCCTGTATATAGATAGCCCCGCTATTGTTATTTTACTGCTGCTCTTTAATCATTTACTACTTTTATTTCTTATTCTTAAATTCAAAATGAGTTGGACAAATAATTTGGCACACATGACATGGGCAAAAGCCAGTCAAACCCTCTGGATCCATCTATATGCCAAATCACCTTCTCCTATAAGTACTTCACAGGTAATTACTGTATACAGGAATAGTAGAGTACAAACCATTAAACAATTTAGGGTCCCCAACACCCCAACCTCTACATTAGGACCCTCTTAACATGAATTTTCTCGTAAACGGTTCAAGTTAGGAGCCATTAGGGATAATTACAGTGCAATATACTGTGTCCAGTATGTTTCAGTGGCTGGGGTATTTTAACCAATGCAAAGGATTTTAAACAGACAGACTGTGGACTTTCTGGGAGGGTCTGGGGACAGGCTTTGGCAGAGGTGTTAAGAGGGATAAATAAATATAAAATTAGGCAAAAGTGATTTCCAGTAAGCAATTTATAAAAGCATAGAATAAATGAATTCACTCAATTGTAGCCTCAGTTATTCCATGCATCACCACAACTGTGTACCCTATTAAAGTAGCTGAGGAGAAGATGTCCCTACCCCCAAGAGGCTCTCAAAACAATAGATTAAATGAGTAGAAGCTCTTCTGTCATTATCTAATCAGTCAGGTTTGATTTGTGCAATCATTGTAATTGGGGCATTTGTTCTTGACAGGAGACTTAATCCATCAAG
This sequence comes from Oncorhynchus mykiss, assembly GCF_057628025.1. Lineage (NCBI taxonomy): Eukaryota > Metazoa > Chordata > Actinopteri > Salmoniformes > Salmonidae > Oncorhynchus > Oncorhynchus mykiss. Next base: position 36,810,094 of record NC_143027.1, on the reverse strand, counting down.
TCCATTGTCTTTGCTGCTGCTCTAATCTATCCTTTGAAAATGACTGATTTCCAGTAGTTTGGTTTGCTCAAATTATCAAACCATGTGAATCCTCTGTCAAGTGTATTCTGTAGGGAACCGGGCTATCATCCATGTACTGCAATGGAGGACAAGGTGAGGAATGACTACTGCAATTTATTTTTGTATTATTTGTTTGGCAGCATGTGTAGGTGTACTGCAGAGGGAGACCAGAGTACTACAATTGTGTTTGCTTTACTCTATTTTTATCCAAATCTACAGTAAATTAAAGTACAAACAATTGAGTTGAACAATATTCTTTAAAAATATGAGATGTAAGGGATACAGGATAAAGATACTGTATCAACTGGTTCCGTGAGGATTTTTTGTGTTGACTTTAATGTCAGTCTTGAAATTTGGATCCATTTGAATCCCTATTGGCTTTCATGACCTTTTACACCCCAATTAAATTAACAACTGCAGTCTATCACCTACAGTGCATCCTGACCGGTTGCATCACCACCTGGTATGGCAACTGCTCGGCATCTGACTGTAAGGCGCTACAGAGGGTAGTGCGTACGGCCCAGTATATCCTTGGGGCCAAGCTTCCTGACATCCAGGACATACAGTTGAAGTCGGAAGTTTTATATACAGTGCCTTGCGAAAGTATTCGGCCCCCTTGAACTTTGCGACCTTTTGCCACATTTCAGGCTTCAAACATAAAGATATAAAACTGTATTTTTTTGTGAAGAATCAACAACAAGTGGGACACAATCATGAAGTGGAACGACATTTATTGGATATTTCAAACTTTTTTAACAAATCAAAAACTGAAAAATTGGGCGTGCAAAATTATTCAGCCCCTTTACTTTCAGTGCAGCAAACTCTCTCCAGAAGTTCAGTGAGGATCTCTGAATGATCCAATGTTGACTTAAATGACTAATGACTAATAAATACAATCCACCTGTGTGTAATCTTTATGGAAGAGTGGCAAGAAGAAAGCCATTTCGTAAAGATATCCATAAAAAGTGTTGTTTAAAGTTTGCCACAAGCCACCTGGGAGACACACCAAACATGTGGAAGAAGGTGCTCTGGTCAGATGAAACCAAAATTGAACTTTTTGGCAACAATGCAAAATGTTATGTTTGGCGTAAAAGCAACACAGCTCATCACCCTGAACACATCATCCCCACTGTCAAACATGGTGGTGGCAGCATCATGGTTTGGGCTTGCTTTTCTTCAGCAGGGACAGGGAAGATGGTTAAAATTGATGGGAAGATGGATGGAGCCAAATACAGGACCATTCTGGAAGAAAACCTGATGGAGTCTGCAAAAGACCTGAGACTGGGACGGAGATTTGTCTTCCAACAAGACAATGATCCAAAACATAAAGCAAAATCTACAATGGAATGGTTCAAAAATAAACATATCCAGGTGTTAGAATGGCCAAGTCAAAGTCCAGACCTGAATCCAATCGAGAATCTGTGGAAAGAACTGAAAACTGCTGTTCACAAATGCTCTCCATCCAACCTCACTGAGCTCGAGCTGTTTTGCAAGGAGGAATGGGAAAAAATGTCAGTCTCTCGATGTGCAAAACTGATAGAGACATACCCCAAGCGACTTACAGCTGTAATCGCAGCAAAAGGTGGCGCTACAAAGTATTAACTTAAGGGGGCTGAATAATTTTGCACGCCCAATTTTTCAGTTTTTGATTTGTTAAAAAAGTTTGAAATATCCAATAAATGTTGTTCCACTTCATGATTGTGTCCCACTTGTTGTTGATTCTTCACAAAAAAATACAGTTTTATATCTTTGTTTGAAGCCTGAAATGTGGCAAAAGGTCGCAAAGTTCAAGGGGGCCAAATACTTTCGCAAGGCACTGTACACCTTAGCCAAATACATTTGAACTGTTTTTCACAATTCCTGACATTTAATCCTAGTAAAAATTATCTGTTTTAGGTCAGTTAGGATCACCACTTTATTGTAAGAATGTGAAATGTCAGAATAATAGTAGAGTGATTTATTTCAGCTTTTATTTATTTCATCACATTCCCAGTGGGTCAGAGGTTGACATACACTCAATTAGTATTTGGTAGCATTGCCTTATAATTGTTTAACTTGGGTCAATTGTTTCGGGTAGCCCTCCACAAGCTTCCCACAATAAGTCGGGTGAATTTTGGTCCATTCTTCCTGATGGAGCTGGTGTAACTGAGTCAGGTTTGTAAGCCGCCTTACTCGCACACACTGTCAGTTCTGCCCACAAATGTTCTATGGGATTGAGGTCAGGGCTTTGATGGCCACTCTAATACCTGGACTTTGTTGTCCTTAAGACACTTTGCCACAACTTTGGAAGTATGCTTGGGGTCATTGTCCATTTGGAAGACCCATTTGCAATCAAGCTTTAACTTCCTGACTGATGTCTTGAGATGTTGCTTCAATATATCCACATAATTGTCCCGCCTCATGATGGCATCTATTTTGTGAAGTGCACCAGTCCCTCCTGCAATAAATCACCCCCACAACATGATGCTGCCACCCCCGTGCTTCACAGTTGGGATGGTGTTCTTCGGCTTACAAGCCTCCCCGTTTTCCTTCAAACATAATGATGGTCATTACGGCCAAACAGTTCTATTTTTGAAAAAGTACGATCTTTGTCCCAGTGTGCAGTTGCAAACCGTAGTCTGGCTTTTTTATGGCGGTTTTGGAGCAGTGGCTTCCTCCTTGCTGAGCGGCCTTTCAGGTTATGTCGATATATGACTTGTTTTACTGTGGATACCTGTTTCCTCCAGCATCTTTACAAATCAAATCAGAGTTTATTTGTCACGTGCGCCGAATACAACCGGTGTAGACCTTACAGTGAAATGCTTACTTACAGGCTCTAACCAATAGTGCAAAAAAGGTGTTAGGTGAACAATGGGTAAGTAAAGAAATAAAACGACAGTAAAAAGACAAGCTATATACAGTAGCGAGGCTATAAAAGTAGCAAGGCTACATACAGACACCGGTTAGTCAGGCTGATTGAGGTGGTATGTATATGTAGATATGGTTAAAGTGTGACTATGCATATATGATGAACAGAGTAGCGTACAAGAGGGGTTGGTGGGTGGCGGGACACAATGCAGATAGCCCGGTTAGCCAATGTGTGGGAGCTCTGGTTGGTCGGCCCAATTGAGGTAGTATGTACATGAATGTATAGATAAAGTGACTATGCATATATAATAAACAGTGTAGCAGCAGTGTAAAAAGAGGGGTTGGGGGAGGCACACAATGCAAATAGTCTGGGTAGCCATTTGATTACCTGTTCAGGAGTCTTATGGCTTGGGGGTAAAAACTGAGAAGCCTTTTTGTCCTAGACTTGGCATTCCGGTAGCGGTTGCCATGCGGTAGTAGAGAGAACATTCTATGATTGGGGTGGCTGGGGTCTTTGACAATTTTTAGCACCTTCCTCTGACACCGCCTGGTGTAGAGGTCCTGGATGGCAGGCAGCTTGGCTTTAGTGATGTACTGGGCCGTACGCACTACCCTCTAGTGCCTTGCGGTCAGAGGCCGAGCAAGTGCTCGGCCTCTGTTTCCCCCTCAGTTTCCTGAGGGGGAATAGGCTTTGTCGTGCCCTCTTCGTGACTGTCTTGGTGTGTTTGGACCATTCTAGTTTGTTGTTGATGTGGACACCAAGGAACTTGAAGCTCTCAACCTGCTCCGTCGATGAGAATGGGGGGCGTGCTCGGTCCTCCTTTTCCTGTAGTCCACAATCATCTCCTTAGTCTTGGTTACGTTGAGGGATAGGTTGTTATTCTGGCACCACCCGACCAGGTCACTGACCTCCCCCCTATAGGCTGTCTCGTCATTGTCAGTGATCAGGCCTACCACGGTTGTGTCTTCTGCAAACTTGATGGTGTTGGATTCGTGCCTGGCCGTGCAGTTGTGGGTGAACAGGGAGTACAGAAGGGGACTGAGCCCGCACCCCTGTGGAACTCCAGTGTTGCGTGGCAGATGTGATGCTACCACCTCACCACCAAATAGTATCCGTCAGGAAGTCCAGGATCCAGTTGCAGAGGGAGGTATTTAGTCCCAGGATCCTTAGTTTAGTGATGAGCTTTGAGTAGTCAATGAATAGACTTCTTACATAAGTGTTCCTTTTGTCCAGGTGGGAAAGGGCAGTGTGGAGTGCAATAGAGATTGCATCATCTGCGGATCTGTTTGGGTGGTATGCAAATTGGAGTGGGTCTAGGGTTTGTGGGATAATGGTGTTGATGTGAGCTATTACCAACCTTTCAAAGCACTTCATGGCTACGGGCGTGTGTACTACGGGTCTGTAGCCACTTAGGCAGGTTGCCTTTGTGTTCTTGGGCACAGGGACTATAGTGGTCTGCTTGAAACATGTTGGTATTACAGACTCCATCAGGGACATGTTGAAAATGTCAGTGAAGACACCTGCCAGTTGGTCAGCACATGCCCGGAGCACACGTTCTGGTAATCTGTCTGGCCCTGCAGCTTTGTGTATGTTGACTTGTTTAACTTCTTGATGCACCCGGGATCATTTTCGTCAACATCCGCTGAACTTTAGAGTTTTCTATCCTAAACTGACAATTATATGCATATTCTAGATTCTGGGCCTGAGAAATAGGCAGTTTCATTTGGGTACGTTTTTCATCCAAACATCAAAATACTGCCCCCTACACTCAATAGGTTAAAGGTCTTACTCACGTTGGCTACGGAGAGCGTGATCAGTCATCCGGAACAGCTGTTGCTCTCATGCATGCCTCTTTGTTGCTTGCCTCAAAGCGAGCATAGAAGTGATTTAGCTCGTCTGGTAGGCTCGTGTCACTGGGCAGCTCGCGGCTGTGCTTCTCACAAGGTCCGTTGCTGTTGTTCTGGGATTGATTTGCACTTTTCGCACCAAAGTACGTTTTTCTCTAGGAGACAGAAAGCCTCTCCTTCCTAAGCAGTATGACAGCTGCGTGGTCCCATGGTGTTGATACTTGCGTACTATTGTTTGCACAGATGAACGTGGTACCTTCAGGCATTTGGAAATTGCTCCCAAGGATGAATCAGACTTGTGGAGGTCTACAATTTTTTTTCTGAGGTCTTGGCTGATTTCTTTTGATTTTTCCATGTGGTCAAGCAAAAAGAGGCACTGACTTTGAAGGTAGGCCTTGAAATACATCCACAGGTACACCCCCAATTGACTCAAATTATGTTAATTAGCCTATCAGAAGCTTCTAAAGCCATGGCATAATTTTCTGGAATTTTCCAAGCTGTTTAAAGGCACAGTCAACTTAGTGTATGTAAACTTCTGACCCACTGGAATTGTATACAGTGAATTATAAGTGGAATAATCTGTCTGTAAACAATTGTTGGAAAAATGACTTGTCGTGCACAAAGTAGATGTCCTAAACGATTTGCCAAAACTATAGTTTGTTAATTAACAAGAAATTTGTGGAGTGGTTTAAAAACGAGTTTTAATGACTCCAACCTAAGTGTATGTTCACTTCTGACTTCAACTGTACAGTCGTGGCCAAAAGTTTGAGAATGACACAAATATGAATTTTCACAATGTCTGCTGCCTCAGTGTCTTTAGATATTTTTGTCAGATGTTACTATGGAATACTGAAGTATAATTACAAGCATTTCATAATGCAAAATTACATGAAGTTGATGCAAAGAGTCAATATCTGCAGTGTTGACCCTTCTTTTCAAGACTAATGCAATCCACACTGGCATGCTGTCAATTAACTTCTGGGCCACATCCTGGCTGATGGCAGCCCATTCTTGCAAAATCAATGCTTGGAGTTTGTCAGAATTAGTGGGTTTACAGTTTGTCCACCCGCCTCTTGAGAATTGAGAGTTTCCTGGCCATGGACCCAAAATATCGATGTTTTGTTCCCCGAGCCACCTATTTATCACTTTTGCCTTATGGCAAGGTGCTCCATCATGATGGAAAAGGCGTTGTTCGTCAGCAAACTGTTCCTGGATGGTTGGGAGAAGTTGCTCTCGGAGGACGTGTTGGTACCATTCTTTATTCATGGCTGTGTTCTTAGGCAAAATTGTGAGTGAGCCCACTTCCTTGGCTAAAAAGCAACCCCACACATGAATGGTTTCAGGATGCTGTACTGTTGGCATGACACAGGACTGATGGTAGCGCTCTCCTTGTCTTCTCCGGGCAAGCTTTTTTCCGGATGCCCTAAACAATCGGAAAGGGGATTCATCGGAGAAAATGACTTTATCCCCGTCCTCAGCAGTCCAATCCCTGTACCTTTTGCACAATATCAGTCTGTCCCTGATGTTTTTTCCTGGAGAGAAGTGGCTTCTTTGCCCTTCTTGACACCAGGCCGTCCTCCAAAAGTCTTCGCCTCACTGTGCGTGCAGATGCACTCACACCTGCCTGCTGCCAATCCTGAGCAAGCTCTGTACTGGTGGTGCCCCGATCCCACAGCTGAATCAACTTTAGGAGACGGTCCTGGCGCTTGCTGGACTTTCTTGAGCACCCTGAAGCCTTCTTCACAACAATTGAAACGCTCTCCTTGATGTTCTTGATCCGATAAATGGTTGATTTAGGTGCAGTCTTACTGGCAGCAATATCTTTGCCTGTGAAGCCCTTTTTGTGCAAAGCAATGATGACCGCATGTGTTTCCTTGTAGGTAACCATATTTGACAGAGGAATGATTCAAAGCACAATTCAGACAATGATTCAAAGCACCACCCTCCTTTTGAAGCTTCCAGTCTGTTATTCGAACTCAATCAGCATGACCGTGATCTCCAGCCTTGTCCTCGTCAACACTCACACCTGTGTTAATGAGAGAATCACTGACATGTCAGTTGGTCCTTTTGTGGCAGGGCTGAAATGCAGTGGAAATGTTTTTGGGGGATTCAGTTCATTTTCATGGCAAAGAGGGACTTTGCAATTAATTGCAATTAATCTGATCACTTCATAACATTCTGGAGTATATGCAAATTGCCATCATACAAACTGAGGTAGCAGACTTTGTGAAAATGTATATACTAGACGGTGTCAGACTGTCCTCTCTGCTACCGCACGGCAAGTGGTATCCGCACCCCGCTTGTTTTTACGCTGCTGCTTGAGATGTAGTAAAAGCAGAATTATGTTTTTTGACGTTTATACAAATTACACTTAACATCCGGCTTCTTCACCAGTGGAATCATCCGAGACCAGCCACCCGGACAGCTGATGAAACTGTGGGTTTGCACAACCGAATAATTTCTGCACGAACTGTCAGAAACCGTGTCAGGGAAGTGCATCTGTGTGCTCGTCGTCCTCACCAGGATCTTGACCTGATTGCATTTCAGCGTTGCAACTGACTTCAGTGGGAAAATGCGCACCTTCGATAGCCACTTGCACGCTGGAGAAGTGTGCTCTTCACGGATGAATCCTGGCTTCAACTGTACCGGGCAGATGGTAGACTGTGTGGTGTGGGTGGGTGGACAACGAACACAATTGCATTTTATCGATGCCAATTTCAATCCCCAGAGATACTGTGACAAGATCCTGAGGCCCATTGTCGTGCCATTCATTCGCCGCTATCACCTCATGTTAGAACATGATAATTCACGGTCTCATTTCGCAAGGATCTGTACACAATTCCTGGAAGCTGAAAATGTCTCTGGAGTAATGAATCACGCTTCACCATCTGGCAGTCTGACGGACGAATCTGGGTTTGGGAGATGCCAAGAGAATGCTACCTGCCCGAATACATAGTGCCAACTGTAACATTTGGCGGAGGAGGAATAATGGTCCAGGGTGGTTTTTCATAGTTCGGGCTAGGCCCCTTTAGTTCCAGTGACGGGAAATCTTAACACTACAGCATACAATGACATTCTAGACAATTCTGCACTCCCAACTTTGTGGCAACAGTATGGGGAAGGCCCTTTCCTGTTTCAACATGACAATGCCCCCATGCACAAAGCAAAGTCCATACAGAAAGGGTTTGTTGAGATCGGTGTGGAAGAACTTGACTGGCATGCACAGAGCCCTGACCTCAACCCCATCAAACACCTTTGGGATGAATTGGAACGCCGACTGCAAGCCATGCCTAATCGCCCAACATCAGTGCCCGACCTCACTAAAACTCTTGTGGCTGAATGGAAGCAAGTCCCCACAGCAATGATCCAACATCTAGTGGAAAGCTTTCCCAGAAGAGACCAACTCCATATTCTTGCCCATGATTTTGGAATGATGTTCAACCAGCAGGTGTCCACATACTTTTGGTCATGTAGTGTAGCTGGTCTTTACATGCCCATTAGATATTAATTTAGTATCCTGTAAATTCACAGATTCACAAATTTTTTTTTTTTACATACGCTCCACAAATATCTTGTTAACAAATTATAGTTTTGGCAAGTTGGTTAGGACATCTACTTTGTACGTGACAAGTCATTTTTCCAACAATTGTTTACAGACAGATTATTTCACTTATAATTCACTATGCATTTAAACAGCTTGGAAAATTCCAGAAAATGTCATGGCTTTAGAAGCTTCTGATTGGCTAATTGACATCATTTGAGTCAATTGGAGGTGTACCTGTGGATGTATTTCAAGGCCTACCTTCAAACTCAGTGCCTCTTTGCTTGACATCATGGGAAAATCTTTAAAGAATCTGCCAAGACCTCAGAAAAAAAAATGTAGACCTCCACAGGTCTAGAGATGAATGTACTTTGGTGTGAAAAGTGCAAATCAATCCCAGAACAACAGCAACGGACCTTGTGAAGATGCAGGACGAAACGGGTACCAAAGTATCCATATCCACAGTAAAACGAGTCATATAGCGACATAACTTGAAAGGCCGCTCAGCATGGAAGAAGCCACTGCTCCAAAACCGCCATAAAAAAGCCAGACTACAGTTTGCAACTGCACATGAGGACAAAGATCACACTTTGGAGAAATGTCCTCTGGTCTGATGAAACAAAAATAGAACTGTTTGGCCATAATGTCCATCGTTATGTTTGGAGGACAAAGGGTGAGGCTTGCAAGACGAAGAAACACCATCCCAACTGTGAAGCACGGGAGTGGCAGCATCATGTTATGGGGGTGATTTGCTGCAGAAGGGACTGGTGCACTTCACAAAATAGATGGCATTGTGAGGAAGAAAAATGTTGTGGATATATTGAAGCAACATCTCAAGACATCAGGAAGTTAAAGCTTGATTGCAAATGGGTCTTCCAAATGGACAATGACCCCAAGCATACTTCCAAAGTTGTGGCAAAAGGGCTTAATGACAACAAAGTCCAGTTATTGGAGTGGCCATCAAAGCCCTGACCTCAATCCTATAGAACATTTGTGGGCAGAACTGAAAAAGTGAGTGCCAGCAAGGAGGCCTACAAACCTGGCTGTTACACCAGCTCTTCAGGAGGAATGGGCCAAAATTCACCCAACTTATTATGGGAAGCTTGTGGAAGGCTACCTGAAACATTTGACCCAAGTTAAACAATTTAAAGACACACTCAATTAGTATTTGGCAGTTTTATGTAAACATTCTGATCCACTGGGAATGTGATGAAAGAAGTAAAAGCGGAATTAAATCATTCTCTCTACTATTATTCTGACATTTCACATTCTTAAAATAAAGTGGTGATCCTAACTGACCTAAAACAGGGAATTTTTACTAGGATTAAATGTCAGGAATTGTGAAAAAATGAGTTTAAATATTATATTATATTAAGTATTTGGCGAAGGTGTATGTAAACTTCCGACTTCAACTGTACACTGTGGGCCTACCATAGGCGACATGAGTCACTAGTGCTGAGTAATGTGCTGTTAAAAGTGGTCTAAGTCTTATTTAAGTTAGAAGCAATAGGATTTGAAACAATAGCCTACCGCTGTGGTCAACTATTTCAGAACTGTTTCGCGCTGCTCTGAGATAAGCATTGGGACTGGTCTTGATAAATCAATGATGTTTTTATTTTCACTGAATCTCCTTTTGGGTATTGGTTAGATTGCAATTAGGGTGTGTAAATGTTATGTTCTTAGTACTGTAGCCTACTCCTGACCGTCACATTTTCCTAATGGAAACCCCGAGGGTTTATTTTTTTATTTTTCTTGGAATAGAAACGTCATAATATTAATCAAATTCAGCTACATTTCTTAAATCAATCCCACGTACTATGTTCTTCTTCTTCTAAAAAAAGTAAAAATGATCTGATATAGCCAATATTGAAGACTATCAAATTCTTCTCAAAGATGCCCTCTGGTGGTCAAACTAGCATTAATGGCAACAACGGCAGACAATTTAAATAACGTGGCATAGCATTCTGGGCAGCACGCAAGGTGTGCTGCAGTATGATGCAACTTTTACAGGAGGAACCACTAGGTTCTAGTTCATGTGGTTTTAGATGATTCATAGCACAGCTGGCATACACTAAGTACAATTAAAGCCAGCTCTGCATAAACAACTGCACATATACCATGCTGTTAAGGTACGTCATACCATGCTGTTCCTACAAACATTTTAAAAACCAAGGGTTAGAGAATTCAGCCACACAGCACTCAGCGGATTGCATGTCCCTACAGGTAGCTAACTGTAAGCCTGTGGTGCATTTAACAGCTTGTTCTGCAGCCTTCAGCATATCCTGTATATTGTCCTCCCTGCACTGAATATATTTTACATTTCTGAAGACCTCCCAACACTGAGAACTGTATCCATAGATAAGGAATATTACTTCAGAGGTGTGTTGCTCAGTATGTACGAGTTCAACACTGGTAACATCAATGCATCACCATGGATTCAATTCCCGCAGCGATCACATACATCTAACATTACATTTTTTTATTTGGCATAGCAACTTGTACATAAAAAGTCAAAAGCAGACAAAGAAACTAGGTCTCAAACTGCAATTGCTCAGTTTGTAATACGCAGGCACTCACACGAAGTTGACAAAGTATACTACTAAACATCTTAGCAAATTGACCTTGAAAGATACACTGCCCTACCAAGCAAAAATGCAGTAACTGCTCATAGTGTGGAACTGAGAAAAATGACTTTATTTACCTTGGTTTCACAGTACATTTATGCAGTTACTTCTAACATGACCTCTATTTTCTCCAAAACACAATACAAGGCAGGATACTTGTTCACATGATTAAGCATGTATTTAATGTAGCAAAAAATGACTAACTCATTTTTGACCAAATGAGCAGTTACTGCCTTCTTGATTGCTTGGTAGGGCAGTACAGATTACACAGATTTAGACTTAATTGACCCAGCATGCCTTGTGGTGCATTATGACCATTGGCCACCCTGCTGCAATATAAATCAAACAACATTAGAACACAATAGTTTAATTTACCTGTTGCCCAAAGATAAGTATAATTAGAAAACGTTTAACTTAAGTGCAGATCATTTAAAAAATACAATAAATAATTCAATATTCCTCCACCCACTTTAAACCATTTAATGCAAGGCACCATTTTAAAACTCATGGTGGAGTATCAATTTACATGTAGCAAAAGAACCAGTAAGCCCCTTTACTTCCATTTATCATGTTCCAATACAGATTCAATTAATGTAACTGATGACTTTCAGTTTGATTTGATGTGATTAAAACATGTAATGAGTCATTTTGACTCTCTCTCTCATTGCAACATGAACGCAGGTTTAACATTTATGATAAAACAATTACTCACACAACACCAACAATATCAGGATACAGAAACATGATTTTACAAATACCACTCCCACTACAAATAGATATACACAAACACATACAGTAGTTTGACAATCACTAGTCTGAAAATCATTTGAAGCAGTGGTTCGATCATGCATTGCAGTATTTACAAAGTGGCTCTAAAATACAATGGCATTTGGTTATTGTAAAAACCTATTACAACATGGTAGGCTTCCCTCACATGGGGAGGCTTCCAGTTGTCAGAATAATACATACCTGTGTCTGCAGGCAAGTACTGTCTGTGTCAAATTACATGCTGCACAAACACTGCTATCACAATTGGAGTCAAATATATTTCCGTTTAAATTTTGAAGGTAAACTGAAAATCCAATTTTCCTGAAGGTTTACAAGTGCGGTATGATCTCCAACGTGCACAGGGAATGAGGGCTTAAGGTTGACATTGGATTGGCCAGAGTTTATCTGGTGCCGTCCGTTTCCAGCCCTGCCTTTGTTTCCTTCTGTTTATATCGCAGATCGCTTGCTACGGCCCACCACCTGTCTGCTTTAGTTTGAGACGATCAATCTCTGTCGAAGGAGATGTTTTTTTAAAACATATTGTGTATATGTATTTATTCTGAACACATCTCCGTTTGTTGGCAATGTCAATTCTTGCAAATGTAATAATAATAATAATAATAAAATAAAAAAATATGTTAGCTAGCTGGACATGCAAAACGCCGCCCAGTACTAAACTGTAAAACCTGTGTTGTATCTCTGCTGATCATGTTATCTGTATCTAAGGTAGTAGACAGCTGGTGACAAACTGCTATCATTTTTTATTTTTTTATTTGTAAGCTATCTATTTAGTTATAGAAATGTGATACAATCAATGCAAGCTGTAAAATGACTCCCAACAGAACACAGCAACCCTAGCAATGTAGCTAGCTAGTCACAAGTACTGTAGATCTGTTGCTAGCTAGCAGGAGCAGATAGCTTTATCACTAGCTAGCATGTCATTCTGGGACAAGGAGTTTAAGCTATCAGTTTATTCAAAGTAATAATTTAAGACTACAAAAATCTATAGCACAAGTAGTGTAAATGTAATAGTCATCAAGGCACCACCCACTATTTTCATTCATACTAACAAATAAAGAATGCCAAATTATCCCTGTCTATATTTGGAGTAGGATGATTCCAGAGCACTCTGCCTCAGACTGTCGGGATGTTCATTTTCTAGCTCTCAAACTACAGTCCTTTGATGTGATTTATTCATCACTCCCGTGTCCTGCTCCCAGAGATCAACCAAGTGCTATTCACCAAGCATGGGTTGACTCACTCATCTGTGAGAACTATCCTACTACAGTTTGAATTAGCCCTGCCGTCACTATTTATACATCAGAATGCAGAAGAAGAAAAATTGCCAGCGCTGAAGAAGTCTATATCGGTCCACTGATACAGAACTAGTAAAGGCCCAGTGCACTACTTTTACATTTTTTTTAAGTAAACTAAACATATGAGTGTTGACTAGCATTTGTAACTTGAGTCTGATAATTATCTGTACAAAAGTTAATCTGATCATACTTGTGGAATAAAATGTGTTCCAGTTTCTTGAAATACTTTGCAAATGCAACTGATTTCTATGTAAAAATCTGAAATGGTCTATTTCCTATTCCATTTTAGTAGACACTCTTATCCAGTGTAAATTTCAGTAGTGAGTGCATACTTTTTCCCAGTGGGACTTGAACCCACAACCGTGGCATTGCAAGCGTCATGCTCTACCAAATGAGCCACATCATCACAAATCACTTGATGTCTCAACTTACTCAATTACTGTATTGTGCATAGTTTTTCTTCATGGTGATGGAAAGTCTACAGAGACAAACCTAGATGACCAGACTATGCAAAATATAGTAATGTACATTAAGTAAATCATTACTGCACAATGTGGTTTTCTATGTTATTTGATAAATATTTCATTTTGTCTGCCCCTAACCTTGAGCATTTTGAGGACAGGGTTTTGTTCTTTACTGGATTCCATTGGAATAAAAATCACAGAGAATGGGACAGGGCAACAACTCTTATAACTACAACTATTGAATCCTGAAAGGTACAATTCTTTATTAAACAACTCTCCAAAGTGGAGATGCTGGGGGAAAAAATGTGTACCTGTGCTACAGACATCTGTCCACTAACACTAAAAGCCCAATGCACTACTTTTGTGTAGAAAAAAACGTTTAAATTCAGATTTCTCAGGTCAGCAACCCTACCTCCCGTGGCTATGGCAATTGAATTCATTGACAGTGCAATAGCTAATGAAACACTAAACACTAAAGCCCCTCTACCTAGCAACATGACATGATTTCTAATATCTGGAAGCAGTGGAAATGCAAATTGAGCAAGCCCACTAAGGCCAGCCCAACCTGGGTTGACTTCTAAGTGCCAAAAAAACGGGGCTTAATAAATGGTCAACGGAGTTACCTTTTCATACGATCGAGACAATTCGTATTGCATGCTGCATATTTCAAATGCACTCAAACATATATTTATCTTAATTCATTCTTTGGGAGCAAGTTACAGTATTCAGACCTTGACTTTTCCACATTTTGTTATGCTACAGCCTTATTCTAAAACGGATTACATTTTCCCCCCTCAATCTATGCACCATACCTGATAATGACAATACAAAAAACAGGTTTAGACATTTTTGCAAATCTATTAAAAATGAAAAACATACCTTATTTACATAAGTATTCAGACCCTGCCATGAGACTCAAAATTGAGCTCAGCTGCATCCTGTTTCCATTGATCATCCGTGAGATGTTTCTCTAACTTGATTGAAGTCCACCTGTGGTAAATTTAATTGAGTGGTCCGTAGAGCTCTGAGACAGGATTGTGTTGCAGCATAGATCTGGGGAAGGATACCAAACAATTTATGCAACATTGAAAGTCCCCAAGAACACAGTGTTCTCCATCATTCTTAACCTGTTAGAGCTCTAGGGGCGCTATTTCATTTTTGGATAAAAAACGTTCCCGTTTTAAGCGCGATATTTTGTCACGAAAAGATGCTCGACTATGCATATTGACAGTTTTGGAAAGAAAACACTCTGAAGTTTCAGAATCTGCAAAGATTTTGTCTGTAAGTGCCCCAGAACTCATTCTACAGGCGAAACCAAGATGATTTTTGGTAGCCAAATGTGATGTATAAAACGGAGCTATTTCTAATACACAAGGAATCTTTTTGGAAAAACTGAGCATCTGCTATCTAACTGAGAGTATCCTCATTGAAAACATCAGAAGTTCTTCAAAGGTAAATTATTTTATTTGAAGGCTTTTATGTTTTTGTTAATGTTGCGTGCTGGATGCTAATGCTAACGCTAAATGCTAACGCGAAATGCTAACGCTAGCTAGCTACTTTTACACAAATGATTGTTTTCCTATGGTTGAGAAGCATATTTTGAAAATCTGAGATGACAGTGTTGTTTACAAAAGGCTAAGCTTGAGAGATGGCATATTTATTTCATTTCATTTGCGATTTTCATAAATAGTTAACGTTGTGTTATGCTAATGAGCTTGCTGATAGATTTACACAATCCTGGATACAGGGGTTTTTTCATAGCTAAACGTGACGCAGAAAACGGAGCGATTTGTCCTAAACAAATAATCTTTCAGGAAAAACTGAACATTTGCTATCTGAGAGTCTCCTCATTGAAAACATCTGAAGTTCTTCAAAGGTAAATGATTTTATTTGAATGCTTTTCTGTTTTTTTGTGTAAATGTTGCCAGCTGAATGCTAATGCTAAATGCTACGTTAGCCATCAATACTGTTACACAAATGCTTGTTTTGCAATGGTTGAGAAGCATATTTTGAAAATCTGAGATGACAGTGTTGTTTACAAAAGGCTAAGCTTGAGAGATGGCATATTTATTTCATTTCATTTGCGATTTTCATAAATAGTTAACGTTGTGTTATGCTAATGAGCTTGCTGATAGATTTACACAATCCTGGATACAGGGGTTTTTTCATAGCTAAACGTGACGCAGAAAACGGAGCGATTTGTCCTAAACAAATAATCTTTCAGGAAAAACTGAACATTTGCTATCTGAGAGTCTCCTCATTGAAAACATCTGAAGTTCTTCAAAGGTAAATGATTTTATTTGAATGCTTTTCTGTTTTTTTGTGTAAATGTTGCCAGCTGAATGCTAATGCTAAATGCTACGTTAGCCATCAATACTGTTACACAAATGCTTGTTTTGCAATGGTTGAGAAGCATATTTTGAAAATCTGAGATGACAGTGTTGTTAACAAAAGGCTAAGCTTGAGAGCTAGCATATTTATTTCATTTCATTTCCGATTTTCATGAATAGTTAACGTTGCGTTATGGTAATGAGCTTGAGTCTGTATTCACGATCCCGGATCCGGGATGGGGAGATCAGAAAGGTTAAATGGAAGAAGTTTGGAACCACCAAAACCCTTCCTATAATTGGCCGGCCAGGAAAACTGCGATCGGGGGAGAAGGGCCTTGGTCAGGGAGGTGACCAAGAACCCGATGGTCACTCTGACAGAGCTCCAGAGTTGCTCTGTGGAGATGGGAGAACCTTCCAGAAGGACAACCATCTCTGCAGCACTTCACCAATCAGGCCTTTATGGTAGAGTGGCCAGACGGAAGACACTCAGTAAAAGACAAATACATGAAGCATGGTGGTGGCAGCGTCATGCTGTGGAGATGTGTTTCAGCGGCAGGGACTGGGAGACTGGTCAGGATCGAGGGAAAGATTAAAGGAGAAAAGTACAGAGAAATTCTTGATGAAAATCTGCTCCAAAGCGCTTAGGACCTCAAACTGGGGCACAGATTCACCCTCCAACAGGACAACAACCCTAAACACACAGCCAAGACAACGCAGAAGTTTCTTCGGGACAAGTCTCAATTTCCTTGAGTGGGCTAGCCAGAGCCTGGACTTGAACCCGATCGAACATCTCTGGAGAGAAAATAGCTGTGCAGCGATGCTCCCCATCCAACCTGATAGAGCTTGAGAGAATCTGCAGAGAAGAATGGGAGAAACTCCCCAAATACAGGTATGCCAAGCTTGTAGTGTCAGACCCAAGAAGACTTGAGGCTGTAATCACTTCCAATGGTGTTTCAACAAAGTACAGGGTCTGAAAATGTATGTAAATGTAATATTTAGGTTTTTAAAAATTAAGTGTAAAAACCTGTTTGATTTGTCATTATGAGGTATTGTGTGTAGATTGGGGGGGGGGGGGGGGGGATACATTAATCAATGTTAGAATAAGGCTGTAACAAAATGTGGAAAAAGTCAAGGGGTCTGAACACTTTCCGACTGCACTGCATATCTGAATGCAGTTCGTATTTTCACAAGAGGCTGTGTTTACGTCGTAGATAGAAGCAGGCCATTGGCTGCCTTCATCAGGAGGGGTATGTACGGGAGATCTGATTTGGTTTAGCAGTTCGGCAAATTTGCCTGAGCAGACAGTGTTAAAATAAGCTTTTTATGAGAACATTTTATAGTCATAAGAATGTTTGAGCGTCATACAATAAATCCCCACACATCGCCTCCTGAGGAAAATAGGAATTTCATTTTTCATTAGCATGTATTGGGGGTATGAGCTTCGACACTAACTAGAAGTAGAAGTATTTAGAAACATTCTATTCTTATTTACAATGAAGATGACTCCAAAATGACAATACATTATTTACCCTTAATATCTACTGGGCACAAAATAATCTGGAAAAACAACCAAAAACTTTAAATGCATCCAACAAGTTTGTAGAGTCACAAGCTTGATGTCATAGCGTGCTAGGAATATGGGACCAAGTTCTAAACTTTTTACTACTTTATGTATAAAAATCCTTAGGAATACCAATGTTCTTGTTGTACAATTGCTCAGAGAAAGATTAAGTATAATTTTAAAAAAAATAATACAGTATAGCTCAATATGAATATATTCATTATTGCTTATCTTTATCAAGGTCGTCAATAATTTTGTACCCCACTGTATATACTTAACACAACACATATGGAGGCTTTAAGTGCACCAATGCAGTATCATGCCATTGCAACTGTCAATACAACCATTGTAACTGTCAATACAACCATTGTAACTGTCAATACAACCATTGTAACTGTCAATACAACCATTGTAACTGTCAATACAACCATTGTAACTGTCAATACAACCATTGCAACACTTGAACATGATTCAGCAGATCTTATTGCAAGCAACTTTGATCTTTAAACAGTTGCAAATGAGTTATCGTTTGTTCAATTGTATCTTATCAGCTTACGGTTTGTTATCTTGTATTCTATGAAATATTAGCTAGATTTAGACTTGTAAGTGTTACATACCCCAATAAGAAACTAAAAACCGTTGCTCAACAGGTAGGTAATTAACAAATGAGCCATGGAAATCCAAAAAACAAAACGCATTGGGTCCCAAACAGGGGTCCGAATGGCCTCCATGGGAGAGCTGGGCAAGCAACTCCAGTTGAGTCCTAAAAGATCCCCACCATGGACACCCACTGGACTTGACTTGCCTGAGATCTGACAAAAACCAAAAGAAAAAACCCAAACCAATTTAGGATAGGGAGCGAAAACAAAAGTGGTGCAAACTCAAATATGGGAAGGCAAAGGCTCTGTTCAACAACCTAAAGCCAAGTGGAAGCACTAAACAGAAGAGTAGCTCTTCCAACAACCTTTCGGTTACTGGCCCAATGCTCTAAACGCAACATCTAGTTGGTCTACAAATAAATGCTTGATATGTTCAACTCACGTCTCCATCTTCACAAAAATTCACAAAAAATTTAAAAATAGTTCTAAATCCAACTTTATTTGAAGTGCATTTAAAGTTTTTGATTTGATTTAGTGCTATTCTTTAACTTAGATGTTTTGTTTGAGATAGAAACGTGAATCTAACATATCAAGCATTTATTTGTAGACGAACCAAATGTTGCGTTTAGAGCGTTGTGCCAGTAACCGAAAGGTTGTTGGTTCAAACGCCAGAGCCAACAAGGTGAAAAATATGTTGATGTGCCCTTGAGCAAGGCAGTTAACCCTAATTTGCTCCAGGGGTGCCGTACTACTATGACTGACCCTGTAAAACTGCACCTAGTGGCAAAAAAAGATGACGCGCAATAATGACTGTACAAAATAAATAACTGAAATACTGAGCTATATTGTATGCTGAATTTTTTTTGTATTATTTTATAGTAATTGCTCAGCGAAAGAGGTTTTGTTGAACAAGTAATAGTTTTTTCTCTAAGGTAGGGGTAAAAATTGACACCCTAAAAGATTCTTATGAATAAAGTAGTCAAAACTTTAGTATTTGGTCCCATTATTTCTAGCACATCAAGCTTGTGACTACAAACTTCTTGGATGCATTTGCAATTCTTTTGTTTGTGTTTCAGACTATTTTGTACCCAATAGCAATGAATGGTAAATAATGTATTGCCATTTTGGAGTCATTTGTGTTATAATTAAGAATAGAATATGTTTCTAAACACTAGTATATTAATGTGGATGCTCATAGCAGCGGGAAGTAGGGAAGCTGAGAGTGCTGCAACACCCACCCCTTGTGGAAAAAAATATGTTCAGTACCAGTCAAGTTTGGACACACATACTCATTCAAGGGTTTTTCTTTATTTTTGACTATTTTCTATGTTGTCTTTACACAAACTATGAAATCATGTAGTAACCATTAGATTTTTTATTTTTTTAAACAAATCAAAATATATTTTATATTTGAGATTCTTCAAATGGCCACCCTTTGCCTTGAAAGCTTTGCACACTCTTGGCATTCTCTCAACCAGCTTCATGGGGTAGTCAGCGGGAATGCATTTCAATTAACAGGTGTTCCTTGTTCATTTGTGGAACTGCGTTCCTTCTTAATAAAGTTTTTTCTCCCAAATTTTCATGGTATCCAATTGTTAGTAGTTACTATGTTGTTTCATCGCTACAACTCCCGTACGGGCTCGGGAGAGACGAAGGTCGAAAGCCATGGGTCCTCCGAAACACACCCCAACCAGGCCGCACTGCTTCTTAACACAGCGCGCATCCAACCTGGGTTAAGAAGCAGTGTGGCTTGGTTGGGTTGAGCACAACCCAATTGAGATGGTTTGGGATGAGTTGGTCCACAGAGTGAAGGAAAAGCAACCAACAAGTGCTCAGCATATGTGGGAACTCCTTCAAGACTGTTGGAAAAGCATTCCAGGTGAAGCTCGTTGAGAGAATGCCAAGAGTGTGCAAACCTGTCAAGGCAAAAGGCTACTTTGAAGAATCTCAAATAAACAAATCCAAATATTTTTCCAACACTGTTGGTTATTTCAGAGTTTTGATGTCTTCACTATTATTCTACAATATAGAAAATAGTAAAAAATAAAGAAAAACCCTGGAATGGTAGGAATGGTAGGTGTGTCAACTTTTGACTAGTACTGTATATCACCTTAAAAATAGTTTATTTACAACCTCTGGGATTTAACATGTTGGGCAAAGTGGTATAGGAGAGCCTGACCTATAACCCCTAACTTGAGTTCAGTCTTCGACAATGAGGACCAAGAGGGGCCTACTTCGTCCTTCCTGACTGGGAAAGGACTCGATTCTAGGCCGTAAAAAAATCCTACTTCCATCTCATTAGATCAGACCA
Organism: Oncorhynchus mykiss; assembly: GCF_057628025.1. NCBI lineage: Eukaryota > Metazoa > Chordata > Actinopteri > Salmoniformes > Salmonidae > Oncorhynchus > Oncorhynchus mykiss. The sequence goes on along the minus strand of NC_143027.1, from coordinate 36,789,825 downwards.
GGATGGAACAACAGTGGTTTGCATCCTAAAAAAAAGAGTAGTTTTTTCTTGCATAACACACCATTATTTGTCTACCCATGTGATGTGGATCATTGTCAGGTTATTAGATATTCACGCTTCACTAACAAAACACCACCATGGTTGTAATAACACTTTAAACAGGTAGTTAGTAAATGTGTAGAATGTGTTTTTGTTTTGGGTCCACACTGGTAAGTTAACTTATGTAAATTAGACAGTCACAGAGGATTTTCTTTCTGAATAACTGGTCAGGGCAAAGCACTCTCCATTCAGCTTCAGGCAACTTTGATGTAATGCTTGATTACACCTGTAGTGGCTACTTCTATCCACCACGGTCCGCTTGTGGAATAGAACATTGTTGCTTATCCATTGTTCACTAGATATATCACCGTAATTACACCCAACACAGTGTTGAAAAACAGAATGCTTCCCACCACTAGATCACATAATTAGACGCAAGCTGTGTGATCCCAACGCTGCCACCAATGTAGTGGAAGAGTGAAAGCTGCAACAGGGACTCTAACCACGGCTCATACCTAAGAAAAAAAGTCTGCTCTAACGGCCGTTGCCATGGAAGCCTAGTAGGTCCTCTGGACAATGCCAGTAGGCCAACAATGCTGGCATATATCTTGTTACAATAGCCAAAGTACATAACATGATTGACACGACCGTAATTATAATGAAACGGCCTTGGAAGTGCCATAAGTGACAGCCAACATAATTCATTATTTTCCATGAACCTGTTTAACTGCATTTATAGCTTGATCATAGCCCAGACTCGTTATAGTTGCAAACATAGCACCAGTATCCCAAAGTATTAAGCAAAAACAAACATAGAAGACAGCATAGGCATTAATCAAAAAGATTCCAAAAGTATTTCGGTGACAACCTGGTTGATTAACAATATTGGGTTGTCAACAGTTTTTATATGAATAAATGTGGGACACAAAAGGCAGTGTAGAACAGCATTTGTCAAAATGCATTGCTCCAATAACTTTCAAAGATTGTTCCTCAGTTTGCCCCCGACAAAATGTATTTTCCTCTGAATGAAGTTGCACAAAAATGTCTATTTTCACACAAATGAAGCCTCACGAAAACGCACAATCTGCTAAAATACTTTTTGTACATATTTGCATAAATTTAGTGTGAGATTTCATTGGTATTGTACATAGGCTCTTCATCTAGGTTTGTACCTGTAGACTTTCCATCGCCAAGAAGAAAAACTATGCACAATACAGTAATTGAGTACATTGAGACATGAAGTGGTTTGTGAAGAAATTATGTGGCTCAGTTGGTAGAGCATGGTGCTTGCAATGCTAGGGTTGTGGGTTCAATTCTCACGAGGAAAATGTATGCACTCACTAAGTAGCCCTGGATAAGAGTGTATGCTAAAATGGAATAGGAATGAATAGACCATGTCAGGTTTTACATAGAAATAAGTTGCATTTCAAAGTATTTCAAGAAACTGGAAAACACATCAAGAAAGTATTTCTATATTCCACAAGTATTATCAGATTAACTATTTTGTACACAATTATCAGACTCAAGTTACAAATGCTGGTAAACACTCATACGTTTAGTTTAGTTTTTTTTTCATAAAAGTAGTGCACTGGGCCTTTACTAGTTCTGTATTAGCGGATCGATATAGACTTCTTCAGCTCCGGCAATTTGTCTTTGCTGCCTCCCTCTTTTCTACAAGTTATTGAGTCAAGGGTGTGAATACTTATGTAAATACGATTCCTGTATTCCATTTTCAATAAATGTGCAAAGAAATTTTTGTAATGATGGGGTAGATGTGTGTAGATGGGTGAGAAAAATATATTTAATCCAGGCTCGAACACAACTAAATGTGGAATAAGTCTAGGGGTATGAGTACTTTCTGAAGGCACTGTATGTCTAATCAAATATGAAATTCAACATAATTCCAACCACCCAAAACAATGTATATTGAATATAGGATGAAAAAGATTAACATTTCTATGTAGAATTTAACCCAGTTTAAAAGTTGACATGATTATTATGTTGGAATTAGATTAACAGATTGTTTAATCTATGTATTTAAGTTTGTTTTATTCTAATTTCAATGTTTACAACGCTGGTTGAAATATGATAAACGGCACTGGTTGATGACTTAAAAAAATAAAAAATAAAAAATCTAGCGCATTTCCTACGTTGATTCCACGGCACAACGCGTTGACAAATTACGTTGAAACAACGTTGATTCAACCAGTGTGCACCCAGTGGGATGTCTCTATTCTCAGCACTTATTATGACCAATTTTCTATTCAGACACTTTGTGGATATGGGCCCAGGTCTTTTTTTAGTGGTTGGAGGGATCTTAGAATGACTCCAAGATCAAAGTTTGTCATGTGGTCTAATTCAATGTTGACTTGAGTCCACATACCACATCATCTGAAAGAAAATGAAATAAGACTGTGCCTATCTTTTCTATTCATAAGGGATGCTGAAATCACCTCCATGGTTTCAATCCCCACTAATGATCCCAGGCCTGACACACTCCCATTGGGCTGGTGGGCTCCTCAACATGAATCCCCTTTTTGTTCATCACATAGCCAATCCCCATTCCTCCACTCGCCCCAGTCCCCCTGCCCTCAATATGGACCGTGTTGCTTCCCACCTTAGAATTCTTCTTCAACTCCAGCTCAAGGAGCACAGAGTCTGCCACATTACCGTCGGTGTATACTTTGTTTCTTGCCCCAAACAAGAGAGGATTGGGGTTGCTTGTGGGATCTCTCAGTCCGCCTCCATCCAATCCACCATTACCCCCATCTCTTGCTCTACCTTCCCTAGTTCCCCTTCCCGTTACCTCACCCCTATTCCCTGTGGGGCAGCAAGAGTTGGTCTGGCAGACGGCCTGGAAGCCCCTCTTGAAGTTCTCGTTGAAGTATCCGTAGATGATGGGGTTGACAGAAGAGTTGGAAAAGGCTAGCCAGTGGGCGAAGGGAAAGATGTATCCAGTGAGGAGCTCCAGCTGTTCCTCTCCCAGCCCTCCGTAGTCCGTCAGCAGCATCAGAGTCCACAGCGGCAGCCAGGACAGCATGAACAGCAGGGCCACCACGATCAGCATCTTGATCACCTTGATCTTCTTCTGGGAGATCTGTGGCCTTCCCCCCTCATGCCTTGCTGGGGGGGGAGGAGGTGCTGCATCCTGAGGTTCTCTGCTTGACACCACAGAGGTGTAGAGCTTCACCCCAATGCGCCCGTACATGACGGTGATGAGAGTCAGGGGCACCAAGTAGATGTGGGCGAACAGAACCGTGGTGTAGACCTTCCTCATCTTCGGGTCAGCAAAGTTCTCATAGCAGGAGTACAGGGGGTAGGTCATATTGTAGTTCTGGCTGTAAACCATGTAGTGATCAGCCACCTCCTCCACGGTCAGGGCAGCTGCTGAGGGACACATGATTACCACGGCCAGAACCCAGATCATCGCTATGGTCGCCTTGGCAACTAAGAGGGTGAGCTTGGGCTGAAAAGGGTACACAATGCAGCGGAACCTGTGGAGAGTGGAAATAGAGAGAGGAAAAGGAAGAATGCTTGCTGTTTTTTTTGTGCCAAGGCACTATACAAATGTGGTCAAATATATTGGCACCCCTTGCACTTAGTGCAATGTTCTGTTTTTTTACATTCAAAACTGGTTGAATGGCTATTTCTACACTGTAGGGCACCCTCAATCACAGGTGTGATAAATTACACAGTAAACAAGAATCATTGCCTGCAACCAAATTCCCTCCATCATACCAACCTGTCCACTGCGATGGCCACCAGGGTGAAGACTGAGGCAGCCACAGACATCCCCTGCACCAGACCACTCAGTTTACACACAGTGTTGGTAAACGGCCAGCCTGTTGACAAAATCAATGACAATTACCAACAACTACAAAGAGACAGCAGCCATATAGTTCAATTTACTTGGTAAAATAAGGACACATTAAAATATATAGACTTTCCCAGCTGCAATTTCCTAGGCCGTGTACACAGTTGTCATTTGCACTAACAAGTTGATGGCAAAATATATACATTTACACAGACACAAATCACTCAACCCACAGATGGAGATATAAACACTGGTTAAACATCTATTCTGTTTGTTTTGAAGGACTTTATGAATAAGGCATAAGATGGTAATGCAAACCAATTTGAATGCGTCTATAGAATGGGGAATCATCAGTATAATTTGCTATTTGGCTGTAATTTGCTATCTTGAAGTTATACAACTCTAGATGAGCCATTCTTTATATGTATAACAGTTATACAACTAGTCTGTAAATTAGCAATTTACATCCCCCCATTTTCCATCAGTAGAAAGTGCATAATGACAGTCTGAAATGAACATGATGAAATATGCATTAAATAAAACTCAAACAGTGTCTAAGATTTCTAAGTTATGTTTGAACAGAGCTCTTCATCACACCAAGCTCAGCAGGGTATAGGCACAATTTATATCCCCTTGCCAAGATAAATAGCAGAAAATGTATATTAACAAGATACCCAAAGCAATGATTTTCTGTCCATTAGATTGCTTTCTACAAAACACTTTAGTTCAATAGTAATGTAATATCCTCAAATGAATGGGCATGCAAAAGATTAACATGATGACTAATGAGGACAAGAGGATATGTACACCCATTCTTATAGGGCTAGTTTCTCGACAGAGAATGTAGAGAATCAGGATCTGATCTTTGTCCACGAGGTGCTACTCTTACCCATCATTAATATGAATTAAGTCTCATTATGACTCTACATTGTCTCGGAGGAAAAGGGGGTTACGTGCTCAAACAACTGGATTAGTGGTACTACTCTGTCTTATGAAGGCCGTTGACCGAAATGTCACACTGTGTTTCTAACTTTGGATACATTTTTCATATTTTTACAGGGGTGCAACTTTCACTGGGGACGTGGGGTCATGCAAAGCTTCTGGAAGGCTGGCTGGACCAGCACGCAAGAGTTGAGCATAGTTCAGTGTGTGTGTGGACCTCTTTCACCGAGTTGTAAACGCAAGTAGAGCAGAAACTGGCTACTCTTTAGTTGACTGATATAGCTGGCCAGGTAACTGCTGTTTAACTTTACAGAAAAAAACGTAACTAGTTTTTATTCGCAGTTCTGAGCTGGTATTGTAACTAACATGTAACGTTAGCTAATGTTTCATCCCCTCTCGACTGAGGTGGATGAATTAGCTATGCTAGCTAGTAGCTACCACAGCCAGGTCAACTCTAGCCTCTAGCTATCTGTCAGATAGCGATATGAGGTGGCTATTACTACTATCTAACAGCAGTTGTTTGTATGGAAATGTTTTGTAGCCTTTGTTTTGTCCCATTTCAACAGAAGTAAATTCACTTGGCTAGCTTTCACCAGTTGATGTACCATTAGAGAAAGAGAGAGCTTGCCAAAAGTTGGCTAACTTTAGCTATTATTTTTGCCTCAATCACACTAGACCTGAATCAAATGATGAAACCATCAGCCAAACAATTGAAGATTTCATATTCTTTTTCAGTGCAATGTCAGTTTTTATTAGTCTGTATGTCAATGTAACATTATTGATCTGTCAGTTTCCCTAGCTAATTCCCTACTTTTCACACTGAGACAGTAATAAACAGCACTAGCGTTACAGGCATTAGAGTCATGGTGCAAGGTAAAGAGATCTGCACCGCATCCACAGCTTTTCATATCGCACTCCGCCCGCACCTGCTGGTTTTCTGCCTGACTCCCTGGTCCCAAACTCAACTGCAGTCCCGCAATGTTATTTTAGGCGTATGTCAGTCACACAGCTCACTTGCCAGCCATGGTTCCAGCAATCTTGTGCCCTATAGGCAATATCAAATGCGTATCGAATCTGGTTGAGAGAATGCCAAGCATGTGCAAAGCTGTCATCAAGGCAAAGTGTGGCTACTTTTTAAGAATCTCAAATATAACATATATTTTGATTTGTTTAACACTTTGTTGGTTACTACATGATTCCATATGTGTTATTTCATAGTTTTGATGTGTTCCCTATTATTCTACAATGTAGAAAATAGTAAAAATAAAGAAAAACCCTGGAATGAGCAGGTGTGTGTTTTGACTGGTAATGTATGTCCACTGGCAGGGTTTAGCCTTCACATTGGGTCTTGGGGGTGACAAAAAGATAGTGGGGTGGACCAAGGTTAAAATGTTCAATGCTTATGGGCATACATGGGTCCCTCCAATATCCAACCCAGTGCTAAAATATGAATACTTATGTAAATTGAGGTCTGAAGTAGCCAAGTTTCCTATTTTTTTTTTGTCCTGCTTTTGGACGATAAGAAGAAATGGCCAGTGGTAAAAATAAACGAATGAAAAGTATTCAGCAGGAAGGATCTCTGACAATATTCCCCACTCTGTTATGTCTCCTCTGATCATTTAATGTTGCCTGCAGCAACACTTTGTTTACATTCATTATAACAATGTTTCTGTTCTTTGTTTTTGATGAGTCACTCAGTCAATTCACAAATTACTAAAGACATGCTCCGGAACTTTGCTATTAAGTCTATTTTTTAACCTCCCGCTGTGGGCTGGATGTGTCAATGTGTAGTTCATACATGCATAATCTATGAGCAGACTGCTTTACCTCAATTAGCAACAAAATCCCTAGTTTAAAATCAACCATTTTTTTGGAAGCTGTGCTGCACCATTTCCCCCCACATTGGCCAGCCCCCTAACAATTTGAGTTCCTGCCAATGAGCTTCAGCCCCTGCCATTTGCATGACAGTTAGCAAGATGCACACACAGCAGAGCGAGACAGAGACCAATGACATGGTGCACATACAGTGCATTCGGAAAGTATTTAGACCCCTTCACTTTTTCCACATTTTGATATGTTACAGCCTTATTCTAAAATTGATTAAATAGTTTTTCCCCCACATCAATCTACACACAATACCTCATAATAGTAGACCAAAAACTGTTTTTTAGAAATGTTTGCAAATGTATTACAAATAAAAAACTGATATCACATTCACATAAGTATTCAGACCCGTTACTCACTACTTTGTTGAAGCACCTTTGGCAGCAATTACAGCCTTGAGTCTTCTTGGGTATGACGCTACAAGCTTGGCACACCTGTATTTGGGGAGTTTCACGCATTCTTCTCTGCAGATCCTCTCAAGCTGTGTCAGGTTGGATGGGGAGTGTTGCTGCACAGCTATTTGCAGGTCTCTCCAGAGATGTTCGATCGGGTTCAAGTCCGGGCTCTGGCTGGACCACTCAAGGACATTCAGAGACGTGTCCAGACGCCACTCCTGCGTTGTCTTGGCTGTGTGCTTAGGGTCATTGTCCTGTTGGAAGGTAAACCTTTCTCCCAGTCTGAGTGCTCTGGAGCAGATTTTCATCAAGGATCTCAATGTACTTTGCTCTGTTCATCTTTCCCTCAATCCTGACTAGTCTCCCAGTCCCTGATGCTGAAAAACATCCCCACAACATGATGCTGCCACCACCATGCTTCACTGTAGCGGCTACAGTCTGGCCACTCTACGATAAAGGCCTGATTGGTGGAGTGCAGCAGAGATGGTTGTCCTTCTGGAAGGTTCTCCCATCTCCACAGAGGAACTCTGGAGCTTAGTCAGAGTGACCATTGGGTTCTTGGTCACCTCCCTGACCAAGGTCCTTCCCCCCCGATTGCTCAGTTTGGCCGGGCATCCAGCTCTAGGAAGAGTCTTGGTGGTTCCAAACTTCTTCCATTTAAGAATGATTGAGGCCACTGTATTCTTGGGGCCCTTCAATGCTGCAGACATTTTTGTTGCCCTTCCCCAGATCTGTACTGTGACACTATCCTGTCTCAGAGCTCTAAGGACAATTCTTTTGACCTCATGTCTTGGTTTTTATTTTTACATGCACTGTCAACTGTTGGACTTTATATTGGCAAGTGTGTGCCTTTCCAAATAATCTCCAATCAATTGAATTTACCACAGGTAGACTCCAATCAAATTGAAGAAACATCTCAAGGATGATCAATGGAAACAGGATGCACCTGAGCTCAATTTCGAGTCTCATAGCAAAGGGTCTCAATACTAGATATATATAAGATATCTTTTTTTATTTTATACATTTGCAAAAATGTCTAAACCCGTTTTTTGCGTTGCCATTATGGGGTATTGTGTGTAGATTGATGAGGAACATTTTGTATTTAATACATTTTAGAACAACACTAACGTAACAAGATGTGGAAAAAGTGAAGGGGTCTGAATATTTCCGGATGCACCGTATCTGTACATATTTGACGTAGTAGACCAGTTTTGGTTCGCCGGCTCAGACAGAGTTGCCTTCGCCAGCTCCGACAGAGTTGCATTCACCAGGTCAGTCAAACCGTTGCCTACCTGTGATGAGGTTGTCCACCAGCGTTGTGGGGATGCAGAAAATGCCCACCAACAGGTCGCTGACCGCCAGGTTGAGGATGAAAAGGTTGGTGACGGTTCTCATGCGGCGGTTCCCCAGCACGATCAGACACACCAGCACATTACCCACCATGCATAGCAGGAAGATGAACAGGTAGGCCAGGATGAAGCTAGCAGCCACAGGGAGGGAGTGCTGGTAGTAAGGGAAATAGGTGATGTTGTTGGTGGTGGTGGTGTAGTTGGTGTGGTTAGCAGCATCATAGTAGAGGAGGAGGTGGCTGGAGGAGTTCAAGGCTATCATGGTGCCTGTCGAGCCCTCCAGTTCAGTCAGACCTTTCTCTTCTTCGCTGCTCCACAGCTCCATCACTCCTCTCTTCTTCAGGGTGGGGAACGCAGCCACTCACACGCCGCTCTGCACCTTGGGACACAGACAAAAATAAGCAAATAATTTCCTTATAAATTTCTAGCAGATTCATACAGTGCATCTCCAGACGTTCTAATTATTCAGTCATTTGAATTTCATAGCCTACTTACTGTGGCCAATACACTTCATACTTGGTAGCGCACAAGTTTGGATATTGGTACAAAGACACTGTAATAGACCTTCGATCTGACTTGAGGACATTGCTTTCAGAATAAATAACAAGGATCTCATATCATCAATTTGTCATTGTAGTAATTTACGCTTACCTCAGACACACTGAGATTAATCACATTGACATGAAGCACAATTCTTAGTAATAGATAGTTAGCTCACAAGCAGCTCCCATTGATGAGAGCTAAAATTACATGCCAGTTAGCCCTGTCGTTGACCTCAAAAAATTTCCAGCAACTTAGATCACCTCCTGAATCAAACACTAATCCAGGTTCTACACCGTTCTATATTTGAACCAGTTACTGTAATACAATTATGTGCACATGATACCCAAATCCTCGACAAACGTCTACTATATGAAATAAGCCATGCTAACCAATTGCTTATTCTGAGTTGAGTGGACTTTAAATGAACAAGAATTTGGGCCAATGTGTTAGTTTGTTCGATCAACAAACTGCTAGAAGTGAGCTGAATTTGTAAAAGCTTGTTGAGTAAAATTACAAATTCATGTTTGCCTTTGGAAGGCAGTAGAAAAGTAAATTAATCTTTAGTTGTAGGTTAAATCTCGATGTTCTCCAATTAAAGGACACATTCAATCTTATTCAGTCTAATTATTTTAAGTATTTAATTATATACTGTACATAAAATGTTCTGATACGGCATTTATTCTGCATCTATAATTCTATTCCAAAAATGTAATGTCTGTCAATGTTTGTTTCTTCATACAATATTGGTACACTTAGACATGTGGGATCTTTATTTGAAGAGAAAATCAAGTCTGAAATCTCAAAGTGGCTATTAAACTTCAATAGCGTTTTTAATCCTCAAAGATTTAAATCTCTTGTCCTGCAAAAAGGTGATCAAATTAAGATCCTACACCTGTTAATGTTTTCATGCCATCTACTGAAAACCTTTTTATTTTACTTGGTACTCATTTTCGAATGTTTTTAAATGTTTTCCAAGGCACCAATCACTTCCCACTATTCCACGTTGTTTTTACGTAATAACGTTGATCCAACCAGTGTGTGCCCAGTGGGTTCCCCTTAGAGACTCACTGTCACTAATCATTTATCTTACATTGCATCTTTGACAGAGTCATGTACAAGGATCATTGTATGCACTCAGTGAATTGTACAATGAGAGACCTTTACAATAAGTGGCCTTAACCTGAAAATTGTTCTTGTTAATTTCTTTCTTTCACAGACGCCTTCTTGAAACAGCATACTGTAGGCCAGGAAGTCATTATGTGTGTTATAATTATAATCTATGAACAAGGCCCTACGATAATAAGAGCCTGAGAACAAAGAGAGACATTTACAATAAGTAACCTTATATTGAACCTTTTTCTTAATAATTGCCTTTCTTTCACAGATACAGTACATACTGGAAATGTGTTTTATAATAATTATATTATAAAACAATGAACCAGGCCTTAACTATCATGTGTGCAAGAAAAAAAAACACACTGCCTTGCAAAAATATTCAGGACCCTTGGATTTCTTCACATTTTATTGTGTTACAAAGTGGGATTTAAATTGATTTAATTGTACTTTTTCGTCAACAAGCTACACAAAATAAAAATAAAACTAATTTAAGATAATAAAAAAATATATATAATTAAAATATAGTCATTGCATAAGTTGGCCTATTCAGCCTCTTCAGCTAAATTAGTTCAGGAGTCAAATTTGTCTTAACAAATCACATAATAAGTTCCATGGACTAATAGGGAATTAATAGGGGTTGACATGATTTTTGACTGACTAACCCTTCCTCTGTCCCCCATATATACAACATCTTTAAGGTTCCTCAGTCAAGTATTGAATTTCAAAACACAGATTTAACTACAGGGAGCTTTTTGAAAGCCTCATAACGAATGGCAGTGACATTGACAATCTCTTTAAGCCGCCTCTCTTGAAGCCGCCTCTCCTTCCAGTTCTCTGCTGCCAATGACTGGAACGAACTACAAAAATCTCTGAAACTGGAAACACATCTCCCTCACTAGCTTTAAGCACCAGCTGTCAGAGCAGCTCATAGATTACTGCACCTGTACATAGCCCATCTATAATTTAGCCCAAACAACTATCTCTCCCCCTACTGTATTTATTTTGCTCCTTTGCACCCCATTATTTCTATCTCTACTTTGCACATTCTTCCACTGCAAATCTACCATATCAGTGTTTTACTTGCTATATTATATTTACTTCGCCACCATGGCCTTTTTTTGCCTTTACCTCCCTTATCTCACCTCATTTGCTCACATTGTATATAGACTTATTTGTCTACTGTATTATTGACTGTATGTTTGTTTTACTCCATGTGTAACTGTGTTGTTGTATGTGTCGAACTGCTTTGCTTTATCTTGGCCAGGTTGCAATTGTAAATGAGAACTTGTTCTTAACTTGTCTACCTGGTTAAATAAAGGTGAGAAAAAAAAGTATTTTCAAATTAATAATTATGATGTGGATTATGTATTAAACCACCCAGACACAAAGACAGTGTTCTTTCTGAATTGAGCTGCAGGACAGGAATGAAACTACTCAGGGATGTTGCAATGAGGCCAAAAACTGGGGAGTTTATCAGGATAAAAAGAAACAGGATGTAACTAAGCACAGGCAAAATCCTAGAGGAAAACCTGATCCAGTCAGCATTACACTGGAGACTGGGAGAGGAATTCACCTTTCAGCAGGACAATAACCTACAACACAAGCCTACATCTACACTGGAGTTGCTTACCAATAAGGGACTGAATGTTAAGGAATGGTCAAGTTACAGCTTGACTGAAATCTGCTTGAAAATCTATGGAAAGACTTGAAAATTGCTGTCTAACCATGATCCCCAACATCTTGAAGAATTTAGAAAATAATAAATGGTCAAATATTGCACAATCCAGGTGTGCAAAGCTCTTATAGACTTACCCAAGAAGACTCACAGCTGTAATCAATGCCAAAGGTGTTTCTAACATGTATTACCTCAGGAATGAGACAGAGATGGCCGCCTCGCTTCGTGTTCTTAGGAAACTATGCAGTATTTTGTTTTTTTATGTATTATTTCGTACATTGTTACCCCAGGAAATCTTAAGTTTTATTACATACAGCCGGGAGGAACTATTGGATATAAGAGCAATGTCAACTTACCAACATTACGACCAGGAATTCAACTTTCCCGAAGCGGATCCTCTGTTTGGTCCACCACCCAGGACAATGGATCGGATCCCAGCCGGCGACCCAAAACAACGGCGCCGCAGAAGGGGCAGACGGAGCGGTCTTCTAGTCAGGCTCCATAGACGGGCACATCGCCCACCGCTCCCGAGTATACTACTCGCCAATGTCCAGTCTCTTGACAACAAGGTAGTCCCCCCCCCCCCCCCCCCCCGTGAAAGAACTTCATTGGACTCTATGTAAACTGGAAACCAGGAAACCACATATCCTTAGGCTGCATTTATTGTAGCTGGGGATTTTAACAAGGCTAATCTGAAAACAAGGCTCCCTAAATTTAATCAGCATATCGAATGCGCGACCCGGGCTGGCAAAACCCTTGATCAGTGTTACTCTAACTTCCGCGATGCATACTAAGCCCTCCCTCGCACTCCTTTCAGAAAATCTGACCACAACTCCATTTTATTGCTCCCAGCCAATAGACAGAAACTAAAACAAGAAACACCCGTGCTCAGGTCTGCCCAATGCTGGTCTGACCAATCTGATTCCACGCTTCAAGATTGCTTCGATCACGTGGACTGGGATATTTTCCGCATAATATCGGACAACAAGATTGATGAATACGCTGATTCAGTGAGCGAGTTTATTAGCAAGTGCATTGGTTATATTGTACCCACAGCGACTATTAAAACCTTTCCCAACCAGAAACCGTGGATTGATGGCAGCATTCGCGCAAAACTGAAAGCACGTACCAGAAACATGGCCGAATACAAACAGTGCAGCTATTCCCTCCGCAAGACAATTAAACAAGGTAAGTGTCAATATAGAGACAAAGTAGAGTCGCAATTCAGCGGCTCAGACACAAGAGGTATGTGGCAGGGTCTACAGTCAATCACGGACTACAAAAAGAAAATCAGCCCCGTCGCAGACCACGATGTCTTGCTACCAGACAAACTAAACAACTTCTTTGCTCGCTTTGAAAACAATACAGTGCCACCGACATGGTCCGCTACCAAAACCCGCGTGCTCTCCTTCAATGCAGCCAACATGAGTAAAACATTTAAACGTGTTAACCCTCGCAGGGCTGCTGGGCCAGACGGCATCCCTAGTCGCATCCTCAGAGCATGCGCAGATCAGCTGGCTGGTGTGTTTACGGACATATTCAATCAATCAAACAATCCTTATCCCACCCTCCTGTCTCAGCCTCCAGTATTTATGCTGCAGTAGTTTATGGTTCGGGGGGCTAGGGTCAGTTTGTTATATCTGGAGTACTTCTCCTGTCCTATTCGGTGTCCTGTGGGAATTTAAGTGTGCTCTCTCTAATTCTCTCTTTCTCTCTCTCGGAGGACCTGAGCCCTAGGACCATGCCTCAAGACTACCTGACATGATGACTCCTTGCTGTCCCCAGTCCACTTGACCGTGCTGCTGCTCCAGTTTCAACTGTTCTGCCTTATTATTATTCAACCATGCTGGTCATTTATGAACATTTGAACATCTTGGCCATGTTCTGTTATAATCTCCACCCGGCACAGCCAGAAGAGGACTGACCACCCCTCATAGCCAGGTTCCTCTCTAGGTTTCTTCCTAGATTTTGGCCTTTCTAGGGAGTTTTTCCTAGCCACCGTGCTTCTACACCTGCATTGCTTGCTGTTTGGGGTTTTAGGCTGGGTTTCTGTACAGCACTTTGAGATATCAGCTGATGTACGAAGGGCTATATAATTTGATTTGATTTGATGTTCCCACATGCTTCAAGAGGGACATCATTGTTCCTGTTCCCAAAAAAGCTAAGGTAACTGAGCTAAATGACTATCGCCCCGCCCCGTAGCACTCACTTCCGTCATCATGAAGTGCTTTGAGAGACTAGTCAAGGACCATATCACCTCCACCCTACCGCACACCCTAGAACCCACTCAAATTTGCTTACTGCCCCAATAAATCAAATCAAATCAAATGTATTTTTCACATACACATGGTTAGCAGATGTTAATGCGAATGTAGCGAAATGCTTGTGCTTCTTGTTCCGACAATGCAGTAATAATAACCAACGAGTAATCTAACCTAACAATTCCAAAACTACTACCTTATTCACACAAGTGTAAAGGGATAAATAATATGTACATAAAGGTATATGAATGAGTGATAGTACAGAACGGCATAGGCAAGATGCAGTAGATGGTATCGAGTACAGTATATACATATGAGAGGAGTAATGTAGGGTATGTAAACGAAGTGGCATAGTTTAAAGTGGCTAGTGATACATGTATTACATAAAGATGCAGTAGATGATATAGAGTACAGTATACACATACATATGAGAAGAGTAATGTAGGGTATGTAAACATTTTATTAAGTAGCATTGTTAAAGTGGCTAGTGATATATTTTACATCAATTTACATCAATTCCCATTATTAAAGTGGCTGGAGTTGAGTCAGTGTGTTGGCAGCAGCCACTCAATGTTAGTGGTGGCTGTTTAACAGTCTGATGGCCTTGAGATAGAAGCTGTTTTTCAGTCTCTCGGTCCCTGCTTTGATGCACCTGTACTGACCTCGCCTTCTGGATGACAGCGGGGTGAACAGGCAGTGGCTCGGGTGGTTATTGTCCTTGATGATCTTTATGGCCTTCCTGTGACATCAGGTGGTGTAGGTGTCCTGGAGGGCAGATAGTTTGTCCCCGGTGATGTGTTGTGCAGACCTCACTACCCTTTGGAGAGCCTTACGGTTGTGGGCGGAGCAGTTGCCGTACCAGGCGGTGATACAGCCCGACAGGATGCTCTCGATTGTTCATCTGTAGAAGTTTGTGCTTTTGGTGACAAGCCAAATTTCTTCAACCTCCTGAGGTTGAAGAGGCGCAGCTGCGCCTTCTCCACGACACTGTCTGTGTGGGTGGACCAATTCAGTTTGTCCGTGATGTGTATGCCGAGAAACTTACTACCCTCGCCACTACTGCCCCATCGATGTGGATAGGGGGGTGCTCCCTCTGCTGTTTCCTGAAGTCCACAATCATCTCCTTTGTTTCGTTGACGTTGAGTGTGAGGTTATTTTCCTGACACCACACTCCGAGGGCCCTCACCTCCTCCCTGTAGGCCGTCTCGTCATTGTTGGTAATCAAGCCTACCACTGTAGTGTGATTGAGTTGGAGGCGTGCATGGCCACGCAGTCGTGGGTGAACAGGGAGTACAGGAGAGGGCTCAGAATGCACCCATGCTGAGCTGTAGTCGATGAACAGCATTCTTACATAGGTATTCTTCTTGTAAAGATGGGTTAGGGCAGTGTGCAGTGTGATTGTGATTGCGTCGTCTGTGGACCAGCAATCCCAGTCTGCTGTTCCCACATGCTTCAAGAGGGCCACCATTGTCCCAGTTCCCAAGAAAGCTAAGGTACAGTGGGGCAAAAAGTATTTAGTCAGCCACCAATTGTGCAAGTTCTCCCACTTAAAAAGATGAGAGAGGCCTGTAATTTTCATCATAGGTACACTTCAACTATGACAGACAAAATGAGGGAAAAAAATCCTGAAAATCACATTGTAGGATTTTTTATGGATTTATTTGCAAATTATGGTGGAAAATAAGCATTTGGTTACCTACAAACAAGCAAGATTTCTGGCTCTCACAGACCTGTAACTTCTTCTTTAAGAGGCTCCTCTGTCCTCCACTCGTTACCTATATGGCACCTGTTTGAACTTGTTATCAGTATAAAAGACACCTGTCCACAACCTCAAACAGTCACACTCCAAACTACACTATGGCCAAGACCAAAGAGCTGTCAAATGACACCAGAAACAAAATTGTAGACGTGCACCAGGCTGGGAAGACTGAATCTGCAATAGGTAAGCAGCTTTGTTTGAAGAAATCAACTGTGGGAGCAATTATTAGGAAATGGAAGACATACAAGACCACTATCTCCCATGATCTGGGGCTCCAAGCAAGATCTCACCCCGTGGGGTCAAAATGATCACAAGAACGGTGAGCAAAAATCCCAGAACCACACGGGAAAACCTTGTGAAGACTTACAGAAAACATTTGACCTCTGTCATTGCCAACAAAGGGTATATAACAAAGTATTGAGATAAACTTTTGTTATTGACCAAATACTTATTTTACACCATAATTTGCAAATAAATTCATTAAAAATCCTACAATGTGATTTTCGGGAATTTTTTTCTCGTTTTTCTGTCATAGTTGAAGTGTACCTATGATGAAAATTACAGGCCTCTCTCATCTTTAAGTGGGAGAACTTGCACAATTGGTGGCTGACTAAATATTTTTTTGCCCCACTGTAACTGAGCTAAACGACTACCGCCCCGTAGCACTCACTTCCGTCATCATGAAGTGCTTGAGAGACTAGTCAAGGACCATATCACCTACACCCTACCTGACACCCTAGACCCACTCCAATTTGTTTACATACCCTACATTACTCATGTATATACTGTACTCTATACCATCTACTGCATCTGGCCTATGCTGTTCGGCCATCGCTCATCCATATATTTTTATGTACATATTAATTCCTTTACACTTGTGTGTATAAGGTAGTTGTTGTGGAATTGTTAGATTACTTAAATATTAAATATTACTGCATGGTCGGAACTAGAAGCACAAGCATTTCACTACACTCGCATTAACATCTGCTAACCATGTGTATGTGACAAATCAAATTTGATTTGAAGGTGAAAACTTACACAACAACTATATTTTAGTCCACTTTGACATTAGAGTATTCTGTGAGTATTCTGCCTGGAAGGCCAGCATCCCGGAGTTGCCTCTTCACTGTTGACGTTGAGACTGGTGTTTTGCGGGTACTATTTAATGAAGCTGCCAGTTGATGACTTGTGAGACGTCTGTTTCTCAAACTAGACACTCTAATATCCTCTTGCCCTCCGGGGCCTTCCACTCCTCTTTCGATTCTGGTTAGAGCCAGTTTGCGCTGTCCCGTGAAGCGAGTAGTACACAGCATTGTACGAGATCTTCAGTTTCTTGGCAATTTAATGAAATAGCCTTAGTCTATTCTTGTTCAGAGAAATTTACAAGTTTCAAAAGAAAGTTATTTGTTTCTGGCCATTTTAAGCCTGTAGTCAAACCCACAAATGCTGATGCTCCCGATACTCAACTAGTCTAAAGGCCAGTTGTATTTCTTCTTTAATCAGAACAGTTTTTAGCTGTGCTAACATAATTGCAAAAGGGTTTTCTAATGATCAATTAGCTAATCCAAGTTTATCATTTTACAAGGCTAACACAACGCGACATTGGAACACAGGAGTGATGGTTGCTGATAATGGGCCTCTGTACGCCTATGTAGATATTCCATTTAAAAAATCTGCCGTTTCCAGCTACAATAGTCCTTTACAACATTAACAATGTCTGCACTGTTTTCTGTTCAATTTGATGTTATTTTAAAAATGGACAAAAAAGTGATTTTCTTTCAAAAACAAGAACATTTCTAAGTGATCACAAACTTTTGAACGGTACTGTACACGTTGCTTTATAGAAACCAACAACACGTGATACACAGAAGGGTCATTCTGTGTGAAACTGGAACCAAAAAAAAAAATTCAGTTTTGGATCATTTTTAAATTGTCAAATTTGTACCAAACATGAGAAAAAAATTGTTTACTTGGAGAATGTCCAAAGGATCAACATATAGTAAAGTCCAAAGACCTACAGTGGGTGTAATAAAAAATATATAGTTGTTGAATTCTGAATAATATGATTGCGTGTTCCTAGGCAATATGCTATCCAGCTTGTAAACTCTTGGGTCTCATTAAAAATAAGGTTGGTGAACTCTGGAATGCGCTGTACACAGCATAGTTTTCTATTGATGTTTACACCCAGATACTTAAAGACGATGTGCTTCTCTGGTGTCATTATGGAAAGCCTCAGGATAGTTGAACATGATTTCCTCTAGTGTGTTTTTTTTTGACAGTAAAGTAAGTATGAAACGCTGTTCATCCGTCAGACCACTGTACTAACCACTCTGAATCTCGGACCTGTTCACACCTGTTTCCAGATTGCATATCCTTTATAATATTTTAGAACAACAAAGACATCACAGAGACGGTTTCATTCTTTATCTGTCATTTTTGGTCATCACCAAAATATGGACATAGCCTGTGTCAATCTTTGTACTTCATAATTGCTGGTTCTGAAATAAATTATCTGCATAGAAAGCACCCCTTCAATGCCTCTAATTAATCCTCAATCCATAAATTCACAGTTTGCTGCTTTCAAGGGCTTTTCATTAACGTAACACCCTTGAGATGAGATGGACAATGTTATGATGACAGTTGGACAGTGCTGTCAAGGCATCGTTGATATTTCCATGGCATTTATCGATCTAGGGTTCTGTCCTTATCTATTTGCCATTTAGAATGTCTAATCAATAATGTATCATTTGTGCAGCTTACAAATATGAAATACAGTCAGTTTTGGCCATAAAATGTGATCTGCACTGTAGCACAGTAAAAGAAAATGCTTCAAAGTGGATGTACTGTAACTGAACCATCAGAGGTATATTTCAGAAATGTATTTCCTTATTACATCAGTTATTGTTAATTGTAGATATTGATAGGCAGATTTTTCTAACCTGGCGTCGTCCTGCAAGAGCTTGTACCACACACACACACACACACACACACACACACTTCTGTGGTTCTGTTTAATAGGCTTTAGCAACAATCACTTGCAGGTATGCATCACAAATAGCACCCTATCCCTTAGTGGACTACAATATACCATAGGGCTCTGGTCAAAAGTAGTACACTATATAGGAAAAAGGGTGCCATTTGGGAAGCAGTCCTGTTCTGCCATATAGAAGACACGTTTCTATTCTGTTCTCAGATGTATTATTATGGGTAGACTTCTAAATGCCATGGTTAATTGCTGGTGTGTGGGTGGACAGTATTGTGTAATTATAGTCAGAAAAGGGAGAAAAAAAATGACAGTATACTGTTAGGGTACTAGCTCACAGTCAATTTTTCATTTTTTTAAATGTTACCTTTTATTTAACTAGGCAAGTCAATTAAGAACAAATTCTTATTTTCATTGACCGCCTAGGAACAGTGGGTTAACTGCCTTGTTCGGGGGCAGAACGACAGACGTTTACCTTGTCAGCTCGGGGATTCGATCTTTTGGTTAATAGGCCCACGCACTAACCACTAGGCCACCCTGCCGCCCCAATAGTCAAGTCTTATTATCATGGCCTTTAGGATGAAGTATTTTCTTCAGTTTTCCTCCAAGAACAACTGAACATCTTTAATGAATCCAAGTCACATGTCATTCAGTTTATCAATGGAACAAAGAAAAAGTGTTCCATTCTATTACATTTAAATAAAAAGATAAAGGGAAATAAAAGGAATATAAATCTTGATAGAGAGAAAACAAAACAATTAAAGATGGAAAAGGCTTTTATTCAATGTGCTTCATTCTACATATGTGACCGACCGCCTTGATTCGGTCTTATGTAGCCAAATTGTGTTTTTTACTTTGGATAAAAGCAGAGACACAGAGCTGCAAAATGGCATATCATACACTGCATTTGAGGAACAATGGGAAGGTAATTCCGCTTTGAAAGTTGAAAACTTGTAACCTCACTTTTTCAGAAAATTGCCATTTAATGTTTTGGTACCTACCGGAGAGCTCTTCTTTGTCAAAACCCGTTCAGCATTGTTCACACCCTCTTAAGCTTTAGCCCCCACCCAAACTCTGACCATTTTACTCGCACTAGCAGAGCTGGTTTGGCTGTTTTCATGTTATCCAGAGTGTTGGTGACTGTAACTGTAATGATGTGTGCTGAGAGTCGGGAAGCAAGTTCAGGGAGTGAGTGTTTTAATAAAATAAACAGAACATAACACACAACAAGAAACACTGACAGCACACAGACAAGAAACATAAAACCTGGGGAAGGAACCAAAGAGTGACATATATAGGGCAGGTAATCAAGGAGGTGATAGAGTCCAGGTGAATGAGTGTCATAATGCGCTGATGCGCGGAACGATGGTGACAGGTGTGCGCCATAACGAGCAGCCTGGTGACCTAGAGGCCGGAGAGGGAGCACACGTGACAGTCCCCCTCCCCGACGCGTGTCTCCGGCCACAGGACGCCGACCAAGATGATGATCCCAGGGATCAGGAGCGGACCAGTCACCTCTAAGGCGCAGAAACCTGTCGAACCTGAGGCACGAGAGCATGGCAACCTAGAGCGCCGGAGAGAGAGTATACATGACAGTACCCCCTCCCTGGCGTGTTCTGCTCCAGCCGCAGGACGCCAACCACAGGGACGATCCCGGGGATCAGGAGCGGACCGGTCACCTCCGCTGAGGAGCAGAAACCTGATGAGCCGGCTGAGCCCTCCCTGGTTACCTCGGTCGAGGCACGGGAACCTGTTCACCAAACTGAGGTATGGGAGCCTATCGAGGCCGCTCAGGCATGGGAGCCTATCGAACCCGCTGAGGCATGGGAGCCTATCGAACCCGCTGAGGCATGGGAGCCTATCGAACCCGCTGAGGCATGGGAGCCTATCGAACCCGCTGAGGTATGGAAATCCGTCGAGCCAGCTGAGGCAGGGGAAACTGTTGAACCCGCTGAGGCAATGGAATCACTGATGCTTCCCTTTGGTGAGGCGTCATTCTGTAAAGATGTGCGCTGAGAGTCGGGAAGCAAGTTTTAATAAAATAAAACGGAACATAATACAGATCAAGAAACACTAACAGGTAATCAAGTAGGTAATGGAGTCCAGGTAAGTGTAAAAATGCGCTGCTGCACGTAACGATGGTGACAGATGTGCGCCATAACGAGCAGCCTAGTGACCTAGAGGCCGGAGAGGGAGCACATGTGACAGTAACTATGCTGCTGGCAACAATTTAATTACGCCCTTTTTGCTGACGTTTACTGACACCGGCCATATTCAACAAGTGTTGAGCGTTCGTAAATTAATCTGCGCTCTGACACACTCAGATGAGAGTATTCTGAAATCGGAGTATTGAATGTACGGACGCACCCGAAATGGTTACTTGCATAGTGGAGTCTTTTGTTAAGACATGCAGCTAGCTAAACAATTAACCATAATCCCAACTCATGACATTACTACCCTGCATGAATCTGCAGGTAGCTAACCAACCAGGTTCAATATAAGCTAGCTAAAATTAGGCTATAACTAGCCAAGCAAATGGCTCTGAGATACGAATAATTATCTCATACACGTAACCTTAGCTTGCGAGCCAGCCAGCTAACAGTACTCTTTAACTTGAAATGAAAAGACGATGTCAAAATTACACAAACGTGTAATATCTGAAAATGTAGCTAACTAGACTATCTTACCTGTGGTCTGAAATCGGAGTAGATAGCCAGAGTGAATTTACCAGCTACGTGCATCAACAGTTGTTGCAGTGACATTCTATTGAAATAGATACTTGCATAGTGGAGTCTTTTGTAAGACATGTAGCTAGCTAAACAATTAACCATAATCCCAACTCATGACGTAACTACCCTGCATGAATCTGCAGGTAGCTAACCAACCAGGTTCAATGTTACCTAGCTAACATTAAGTTATAACTAGCAATGGAAATGGTTCTGAGATACGAATAATAAGATCATACAAGTAATGCTAGACCATACATTATTCATGGGTGGACGCATCTCCCGGTCACGGATGCCACGGTTGCCCTTAGTTTAAAGATGTAATCCGAAGGCAGGTTGTACTGATGGGGTTCTGAGTGATGGTTTATGACACTCTTTCATGTTCTCTGTTCCACGAGAACTCTGTCTTGTCCTGAAGGAGTGTCCATTAAGTTCACTGTTTTAGCTGACAGATTTAGTACAAACTTCCCCAAATAATTGACCATGCCCAACACGCGCTGAATGCCTATCTTTCTCCATCTCCTTAGCTATCATACTCAAATTCCAATGATTTCAAAACTTTGTCCTCCAGAAAGTGGAGAGCAACACTTATGCAGTTTTACTATGTGATACACTTAACAAAAATGCTGCGTTAGACAAGATTACCTAAACATACTGACCAGCTCAAATAGACAGAAGCGTGCTACAGTTGAAGTCGGATGTTTACATACACTTGGGTTGGAGTCATTAAAACTTGTTTTTCAACCACTCCACACATTTCTTGTTAACAAACTATAGTTTTGGCAAATCGGTTAGGACATCTACTTTGTGCATGACACAAGTAATTTTTCCAACAATTGTTTACAGATAGATTATTTCACTTATAATTCTTGCTTTATTTTGCTTGATGCTTGATTTTCCAGCCTGAGGCTGCATGCTTGACCAGTACGTAAACACATTGATCACTCAAAATCAGACTTGTGTTTAGAGGTTGATAAATTCACGATTGATAGATCACTCATACTCATCCATAATTCAATGGCGTACTTGTTTTAGAGGGGTTGATAGATCATAAAGACTGCTTACTCATATGAGATAAATATACAGTACATTTGGGACAGAGATTTTAAAGTCATGCAAAGAATATGGCTAATAAGGAAAAGGTTGATGTTAATGCCTGACAAGTTGACAGCCCTTTCATGTTAAGATTTTGTTTGAATATTTGCTTCCGCTACTGCAACAAGTTCCTTTTAATTGGCTTGAACTGAACAAACCTTTCTTCCATAGTTGTTGGAGACTCCTCTGCATTATTTAATGTAATTTGGACATTGTTAC
This sequence comes from Oncorhynchus mykiss, assembly GCF_057628025.1. Taxonomy (NCBI): domain Eukaryota; kingdom Metazoa; phylum Chordata; class Actinopteri; order Salmoniformes; family Salmonidae; genus Oncorhynchus; species Oncorhynchus mykiss. The sequence continues at coordinate 36,767,025 of NC_143027.1, read as the reverse complement.
ATCACTATTAGCTTATGGTCTGTTTCATCTGTTTTGTTCTACCCCCACCGGAACGCAAACATCCAACCTGCACAACACAAAGTCTTAGCCAACAGAGCTAGGGTACTTCCCAAAAATATCTCATTTCTCCTACACTTGTTAACTACTTCCCACAGATCTGAAACCATTTGATTGGTGGAGGCATGGGCTAGTGGGAGTTTACCATATTTTTAATAGCAGTAATTTCCTTTCAAAATCAGTGAACAGAAGTGAAAAAGTGCACACTTTGGGAGGAAGGAGAGATAATTGGGATATAGCCCAAGAGACTCTCTGACTCGGTGAGCGACCATTGCATTTAGATCTCAGGGGAGTTGGGATGTACCCAATGAACTTCAGCCAATATGCTACGGGCGAGTTTCACATGCATTACAGCAACAAGCTCCTAACTGGCTTGAACAGAATGAGCCCATCATTGGAAGTCTCTACATACAGCAAGTACAGTACTGTAATTACAGCCAGTGAGAGCCTCCTCCATTTGTATTAGTGATGTCAAATCAGGACTAGCTAATGGTCGGTTTCTTCCATCCATCAACTAAAATGGAAAAATAAGCAAGCAGATCACACAGTTGTTGTTGACAAATGGATTGTGCTGTTTATTTTTTATTTAACTAGGCAAGTCAGTTACAGTGCCTTGCGAAAGTATTCGGCCCCCTTGAACTTTGCGACCTTTTGCCACATTTCAGGCTTCAAACATAAAGATATAAAACTATTTTTTTGTGAAGAATCAACAACAAGTGGGACACAATCATGAAGTGGAACGACATTTATTGGATATTTCAAACTTTTTTAACAAATCAAAAACTGAAAAATTGGGCGTGCAAAATTATTCAGCCCCCTTAAGTTAATACTTTGTAGCGCCACCTTTTGCTGCGATTACAGCTGTAAGTCGCTTGGGGTATGTCTCTATCAGTTTTGCACATCGAGAGACTGACATTTTTTCCCATTCCTCCTTGCAAAACAGCTCGAGCTCAGTGAGGTTGGATGGAGAGCATTTGTGAACAGCAGTTTTCAGTTCTTTCCACAGATTCTCGATTGGATTCAGGTCTGGACTTTGACTTGGCCATTCTAACACCTGGATATGTTTATTTTTGAACCATTCCATTGTAGATTTTGCTTTATGTTTTGGATCATTGTCTTGTTGGAAGACAAATCTCCGTCCCAGTCTCAGGTCTTTTGCAGACTCCATCAGGTTTTCTTCCAGAATGGTCCTTTATTTGGCTCCATCCATCTTCCCATCAATTTTAACCATCTTCCCTGTCCCTGCTGAAGAAAAGCAGGCCCAAACTATGATGCTGCCACCACCATGTTTGACAGTGGGGATGGTGTGTTCAACTGTGTTGCTTTTACGCCAAACATAACGTTTTGCATTGTTGCCAAAAAGTTCAATTTTGGTTTCATCTGACCAGAGCACCTTCTTCCACATGTTTGGTGTGTCTCCCAGGTGGCTTGTGGCAAACTTTAAACGACACTTTTTATGGATATCTTTAAGAAATGGCTTTCTTCTTGCCACTCTTCCATAAAGGCCAGATTTGTGCAATATACGACTGATTGTTGTCCTATGGACAGAGTCTCCCACCTCAGCTGTAGATCTCTGCAGTTCATCCAGAGTGATCATGGGCCTCTTGGCTGCATCTCTGATCAGTCTTCTCCTTGTATGAGCTGAAAGTTTAGAGGGACGGCCAGGTCTTGGTAGATTTGCAGTGGTCTGATACTCCTTCCATTTCAATATTATCGCTTGCACAGTGCTCCTTGGGATGTTTAAAGCTTGGGAAATATTTTTTTATCCAATCCGGCTTTAAACTTCTTCACAACAGTATCTCGGACCTGCCGGGTGTGTTCCTTGTTCTTCATGATGCTCTCTGCGCTTTTAACGGACCTCTGAGACTATCACAGTGCAGGTGCATTTATACAGAGACTTGATTACACACAGGTGGATTGTATTTATCATCATTAGTCATTTAGGTCAACATTGGATCATTCAGAGATCCTCACTGAACTTCTGGAGAGAGTTTGCTGCACTGAAAGTAAAGGGGCTGAATAATTTTGCACGCCCAATTTTTCAGTTTTTGATTTGTTAAAAAAGTTTGAAATATCCAATAAATGTCGTTCCACTTCATGATTGTGTCCCACTTGTTGTTGATTCTTCACAAAAAAATACAGTTTTATATCTTTATGTTTGAAGCCTGAAATGTGGCAAAAGGTCGCAAAGTTCAAGGGGCCGAATACTTTTGCAAGGCACTGTAAGAACAAATTCTTATTTACAATGACGGCCTACCCCGGTCAAACCCTAACCCGGACGACACCGGGCCAATTGTACGCCGCCCAATCATGGCCGGTTGTGATACAGCCTAGAATTGAACCAGGGTCTGTAGTGACACCTCTAGCACTGAAATGCAGTACCTTAGACCGCTGCGCAACTCGAGAGCCCTAACAAGACTATAGGTGCTATTGTTAGACTGTCATCACCACCTCCATCAATGCTAAGGACAAACTGTTTACAATCAGTGATTATAGGTCAGGACAACTCCTGTGATGGTAAGTGATGCGAGTACCTTACTGAGTCATAGCCTCTGGACCCTGGTGGAGTTATTAAATGCAGTTCTTTCCGTACTATGCACAGTCCTAACCGTTGTAATGGGTCCAGAATAGAGGTTGACCGATTAATTGGAATGGCCAATTAATTAGGGCCGATTTCAAGTTTTCATAACAATCGGTAATCGGCATTTTTGGTCACAGATGATGGCCGACGATTACATTGCATTCCACGAGGAGACTGCGTGGCAGGTTGACTACCTGTTATGCGAGTGCAGCAAGGAGCCAAGGTAAGGTGCTAGCTAGCATTAAACATATCTTATAAAAAACAATCAATCTTAACATAATCACTAGTTAACTACACATGGTTGATGATATTACTAGTTTATCTAGCTTGTCCGTCGTTGCATATAAATGATGCGGTGCCTGTTAATTTATCATTGAATCACAGCCTACTTCTCCAAACGGGTGATGATTTAACAAGCACATTCACAAAAAAAAGCACTGTCGTTGCACCAACGTATCTAACCTAACCATAAACATCAACGCCTTTCTTAAAATCAATACACAAGTATATATTTTTAAACCTGCATATTTAGTTAATATTGCCTGCTAACATGAATTTCTTCATTATATCCTGACTCTGTTGCACAGAACGCAAGAGAAGTGACAATTCTCTTGCGTTCTGTGCAACAGAGTCAGGGTAAATGCAGCAGTTTGGGCCACCTGGCTCGTTGCGAACTGAGAAGACCATTTCTTCCTAACAAAGACAGCCAACTTCGCCAAACGAGGAATGATTTAACAAAAGCGCATTTGAGAAAAAAGCATACCGTAATTTCCGGACTATAAGCCCCTACTTTATTCCCACGCTTTGAACCTCGCGGTTTATACAATGACGTGGCTAATTTATGGATTTTTCCCGCTTTCACAAGATTCATGCCGCCAAAAAACTGAGCACCGTCACATAATGTGACGTAAATCGAGCGCGCTCAAACTTCCCATCATTCTGATTACAGTAGTCATTTTGTCACCCTCATCATGGCAAAGACACGGAGAAATGCATATGATGCAGCTTTCAAGTTGAAGGCAAAAGATCTGGCTGTTGGAAAAGGAAATAGAGCTGCTGCACGGGAGCTTGGCCTTAATGAGTCGATGATAAGACGTTGGAAAGCAGCGTGAGGAACTGACTCAGTGCAAAAAGACAACAAACCTTTCAGAGGGAAGAAAAGCAGATGGCCCAAAGTATTTGCAGCCACTCGACATCAGTGTAAATCGTGCATTTAAGGTGGCGCTCCGTGTTCAGTGGGAGGCTTGGATGACAAGTGGGGAGAAATCCTTCACTAAAACGGGCCACATGCGAAGAGCAACTTATGGTCAAGTCTGCCAGTGGGTCCTGACAGCGTGGAGCATTGTCAAAAAATCCACTATCATCAACGGGTTTCGAAAGGCTGGACTGCTGCGTGTTGAAGAGGGCAGCATGAGCTCAGCGGGGAATTTGCCTCCGGATGAAAGTGACGAGAGCGACAATGAAAACGATCCAACATTGGATGAAGCAATTCTGAGGCTATTCAACTCCGACACCGAAGGAGATGACTTCAGTGGTTTCAGTGCAAAGGAGGAGGAAGATGGTGACCAATGACTTTCTTGGTAGGCTACTGTGTACTGCTATTTTTTCTTTTTTTGTTACAAGCCGTGTTTCGTTAAAGCCTATTTATTTTTGTTACAAGCCGTGTTTTGTTTCAATGTACCGGTAGGCACCTGCGGCTTATAGACATGTGCGGCTTATTTATGTACAAAATACATATTTTTTAATAATTCAGTGGGTGCGGCTTATATTCAGTTGCGCTTAATAGTCCAGAAATTACGGTAATCATTGCATGAATGTACCTAACCATATACATCAATGTCTTTCTTAAAATCAATACACAGAAGTATATATTTTTAAACCTGCATATTTAGTTAAAAGAAATTCATGTTAGCAGGCAATATTAAACTAGGGAAATTGTGTCACTTCTCTTGCGTTCATTGCATGCAGAATCAGGGTATATGCATCAGTTTGGGCCGCCTGGCTCATTGCGAGCTAATTTGCCAGAATCTTACGTAATTATGACATAACATTGAAGGTTGTGCAATGTAACAGGAATATTTATACTTATGGGTGTCACCCGTTAGATAAAATAAATACTGAACGCTTACGTATTTCACTGAAAGAATAAATGTTTTTATTATCGAAATTATAGTTTCCGAATTTGACCATATTAATGACCTAATATTTCTGTGTGTTATTATGTTATAATTAAGTCTATGATTTTATATTTGATAGATCAGTCTGACTGAGCGGTGGTAGGCAGCAGGCTCATAAGCATTCATTCAAACAGCACTTTCGTGCGTTTGCCAGCAGCTCTTCGCAATGCTTCAAGCATTGCGCTGTTTATGACTTCAAGCCTATCAACTCCCGTGATTAGGCTGGTGTAACCGACGTGAATTGGCTAGCTAGTTAGTGTTTGAAACGTCACTCGCTCTGAGACCCTGAGTAGTTGTTCCCCTTGCTCTGCAAGGGTCGCGGCTTTTGTGGAGCGATAGGTAACGATGCTTCGAGGGTGGCTGTTGTCGATGTGTTCCTGGTTCGAGCCCAGGTAGGGGCAAGGAGAGGGACGGAAGCTATACTGTTACACTGGCAATACTAAAGTGCCTATAAGAACATCCAATAGTCAAAGGTATAAGAAATACAAATGGTATAGAGAGAAATACTCCTCTAATTCCTATAATAACCTCAACCTAAAACTTCTTACCTGGGAATATTGAAGACTCATGTTAAAAGGAACCACCAGCTTTCATATGTTCTCATGTTCTGAACAAGGAACTTAAACATTAACTTTCTTACATGGCACATAATGCACTTTTACTTTCTTCTCCAACACTTTGTTTTTGCATTATTTAAACCAAATTGAACATGTTTCATTATTTATTTGAGGCTAAATTGATTTGATTGATGTATTATATTAAGTTAAAATAAGTGTTCATTCAGTATTGTTGTAATCGTCATTATTACATAAAAAAATATATATCATACTAATAAAAAATAAAATAAAAATTGTCTGATTAATCGGTATCGGGTTTTTTGGTCCTCCAATAATCGGTATCGGTATTGAAAATCATAATCGGTCGACCTCTAGTCCAGATACACTATATGTGGACACCCCTTCAAATGAGTGGATTTGGCTATTTCAGTCACACCCGTTGCTGACAGGTGTACACAAATTGAGCACACAGCCATGCAATCTCTATATACAAAGAGTGACAGTAGAATGGCCTTACTGAAGAGCAGTGACTTTCAATGTGACACCATCATAGGATGCCACCTTTCCAACAAGCCAGTTTTTCAAATTTCTGCCCTGCTAGAGTTGCCCCGGTCAACTGTAAGTGCTGTTATTGTTTAGTGTAAATGTCTAAGAGCAACAACCGTTCAGCCGTGAACTGGTAGGCCACACAAGCTCACAGAATGGGACCGCAGAGTGCTGAACGGCGCAGCGCATAAAAATAGTCTGTCGAGTTCCAAACTGCCTCTGGAAGCAACATCCGCACAAGAACTGTTCGTCGGGTGCTTCATGAAATGGGTTTCCATGGTCAAGCCGTCGCACACAGTCCTAAGGTCACCATGCGCAATGCCAAGCATCAGCTGGAGTGGTGTAAAGTTCACCGCAATTGGACTCTGGAGCTATGGAAACGCATTCTCTGGAGTGATGAATCATGCTTCACCAGTCCGATGGACGAATCTGGGTTTGGCGGATCCAAGGACAACCCTTCCTGCCCCAATGCATAGTGCCAACTGTAAAGTTTGGTGGTGGAGGAATAATGGTCTGGGGCTGTTTTTCCATGGTTCGAGCTAATCCTTTTAGTTCCAGTGAAGGGAAATCATTGTAGACAATTCTGTGCTTTCACTTTTGTGGCAACAGTATGGGGAAAGCCACTTCCTGTTTCAGCATGAAAATGCCCCAGTGCACTAAGCAAGGTCCATACAGAAATGGTTTGTCGAGATCGGTAAGGAAGAACTTGACTGGCCTGCACAGAGCCCTGACCTCAACCCCATCGAACACCTTTGGGATGAATTGGAACGCCGACTGCGAGCCAGGCCTAATCGCCCAACATCAGTCCCCGCAGTAATGTTCCAAAATCTAGTGGAAAGCCTTCCCATAAGAGTGGAAGGAGAAGGCTGTTATAGCAGCAAAGGGGGACCAACTCCATATTAATGCCCATGAAATTAGATGTTCGACGAGTAGGTGTCCACATACAGTACATGACCAAAAGTATCTACCTACCCATCTTCTGTTATTGTCAGGCAAAGAAAATAATATTTCCTTCATTATCTGGGGTAATGGTGACAGGAAAAAAATAATAACTTGATTTGTATAGCACTTTTCAATACAAGGAACAAATCACATCATAAAATAATAAAATACTAACAAAAGAAACAAAAACAGGGGGAAGAAGAATACAAAAAAAATCTAAGTCAAATGCACGAGTCTTGTCTTGGAGGCAGAACTAAGCAGTTTCTTTTTAGATAGACCAACTGCAAAGTCAAAATTGGTTATACTGTAAAAATAAAAATATTTTTTTTAAAAGAAAGAGTGCATTTTGGTCTTAATTTAAGGTTTGGCATTAGGGTTAGCAGTGTGGTTAAGGTTAGCATTAAGGTTAGTCAAGTGTGATCAAACACACATCTTTTAATGGGGTGCAGGGCCAAAAAAAGCAGGTATAAAATAAATAGAACTAGTACACTTATAAGCTACACCACGTACCTTTATTAATAAACCAAACATTTTGATCGTGCAAGGAAATAACCTAACGAAGATCCTTGTGTGATCCAAACGTTGTTTGTTTATTAATAAAAGGTACGTGGTGGAGCTTATGAATGTGCAGGCTATATTTACTTTATAGGGTTGAAGAGCTGCCTCCAGAACAAGATTCATGACGAAGAACGTTAACCTGCCATTAAAAACATAAATTGAAATCATAGATTAAAAGCATCTTTATAAAAGTGTGTCTTCGGCAGGGATTTAAAAAGAGGCACTGAAACTGCAAGCCTGATCTCTTCTGGCAGACCATTCCAAAGTCTAGGGCCCCTAATGCAAATGCCCAGTCTCCTTTCATTTTCAACCTAGACTTTGTAATGGTCAACAGTGTCCTTCCAGAGGATCTCAGGCTGCAATGTGGCTCTCAGGGAGATAAAAGATCAGAGATATAGGATGGGGCTAAACCAAGCCTAGCCTTAAAAGTGATTAATACAATTTTACAATTCTAAAAGTGACTGGTAGCCAATTTAGAGAAGCTAAAATAGGTGTGATATGGTTACATTTTCTGGCATCTGTTAAATGCAGAATTTTAAACTAACTGTAGAGGATGGAATGATTTCTGACTGAGACATGTATACAAAGAGTTACAGTAATCTAGGGTCAAAGAAGACATCAAGGTTTCTGGCCGCAGTCGTTCACATTGGTGGACAAATTAGCAAGGATATTTACATTGTGGGTTCTAGCAAGGTGGGGGCCAAATAAAACAACCTTTGATTTCTTATCCTTGAGCTGGAGAAAATTGTCAGACATTCAACATTTGATGTCAGCAAGACACTTGTGAATGGTAGCTTGGTCAATGGGTCGGATTGGTAAATAAAGCTGCGTGTCATCTGTATAGCAGTGAAACTGAATGTTATGATTGCGGGGGAAAAAGGATGGGGCCCAGAATTGACCTGAGGGACACCATAGTGAATAGATGCTTAGGACAATACTGAACCACCCCATGCTCACTGAGAAACATCTGCCACATAGACATGACCTGAACCTGTCGAGGGAAACGTTGTAGATTCCCACCCACCTCTGCAGCCGGTCAACAAGGATGTTATGATCAATTGTGTCAAATAGGGCACTGACAACCACAAGAACTAGAATAGAGCATGATAGGATGTGTCCAAAATGGCAACCTATTCCCTATAGTTGAACAGGTCAAAAGTAGTGCACTATAAAGTGAATTAGAGTGCCAACCGTGCCATTTGGGATGCAAAAATTGTCTTTAATGGCCCCTTCAGCACAGAGCTTTCATCTCGGTAGTGGCTCAGAGAGCTTGGAGCAATAGGTGCCAAAGCCAATATCTTCCTCAAGTACAGTGGAATAAGGTATGTAGCCCATTTTCAGTTGACTCACTGAACTGGCAGAGTTATAAAATGCATTTTTAAAAGTACAGTTGTCAAGTGTAATTGGTGCAGATACCTACCTACCTATCTACTGAACTTTTCATATTTTCCTTGTGTAATATCTGACAATGAGGATAATGGATTTCCCCAGCTAACACGTTGCCACAACTTTAGAGAACGTTCCTTTAAGAGTCTCATTAGGTCATTAACTCGTGTTTTCGTAGGAATGCTCCTGTGATGGGCAAGGAATGTTTCAAAGAGACCATTCCCTTAATGTCAAATAGAACTTACCCAGAACCTTGTTAACATGTTCTCCGAACTTAAGATATTAATGTTCTAAATCAAATCAAATTGTATTGGTCACATACACATGGTTAGCAGATGTTATTGCTAGTTTAGCGAAACGCTTCTAGACACGTTTCATGGGAACTTGGAAAAAACAATGCGTCCAGTTTTTTGGGAGGGTTAGGAGAATATGCCGTCAACGTTTGACCAAATATACACAGAACATAAGATATTAAATTACACATCACGTATTGTTACTGTTGCCGAGCCAATCAAGGCCCTGATTGATGAACCACAGATCCATTCACAGCTCTTTTTCTGTTGGCAAGGTTACCAATACTAATCAAAAGCATGAGCTGATGGACACCCCAACAAAGTTGGTAGAGGTGCTGACAAGCGAAGACTAAACTAAAGGCTATGAAAATAAATAAAAGAGAGTCCTTAAAGAAGACACATGGATGCCGAAACTTTGCCTCATGTTGGTGTGGCATATTAACATGTTTTAATGATACTCCTGAATCACTATGATCAATAAAATATTTTATTGAGTGTACATTTTAACAGAGCTGAGATTTACTTCAAAGTGCATTCACCCCATTGATTATAGCTATCAAGTTGTGCCCAGGGAGAAGGGGTTAGGGCATTCACCCCATTGTTTACATCTACAAACGTGCCCAGGGAGAAGGGGTTAGGGTTTCTTCTGGACAGGACTGATGGATTCTGTTAAAATGTAACAAGTTAAACTGTAGTTTGTTTGTTACCTGTGAATGATTACTTTGAGTATTAAATGGAGTTCAGACAATGAAATGGTGTGTATGCTCATTTAGAAAGGTTGGCCTAATCAGATAACAGGAAATGACCTCGGATCAGAGAGAAGGGTCAGGCCAGAACAGAAGATGGACGGGGTGTGATTCTGACATCTGGCTAAACAAAGAGAGGACCATGGACATTCCACAGGGGAAAGGAGGGAAACATATTGGGGTCATAAAATGTATAGCTGGGGAGGTGATGCCTACAAGGGAAGAGTATAAAATGTGTTGTGAACTTTCTAAATGTATGCAGTCAGCTGACTGTATCCTTGGTATTAAACACTTGAAACTTCTCTTGAGCTTTTGGTCTCAATCCCTCATTGCAAAGAGGTTCCAAAAGCATTTTTCTTTATAACAGGACCTAACTACAGAATACTGGCCAAAAAGCACGTCCAAGAGATATCCCTTACTGGTACAGTAGTTAGGGAATTTGTCATTGCTGCTGGTAGCCTGGGTTCAATACCTGATAGGGGATTCTATAATCATGGCCTCTATACCTTCAAGCTGCATACTGGACCCTATTACAACTAAACTACTGAAAGAGCTGCTTCCTGTGCTTGGCCCTCCTATGTTGAACATAATAAACGGCTCTCTATCCACCGGATGTGTACCAAACTCACTAAAAGTGGCAGTAATAAAGCCTCTCTTGAAAAAGCCAAACCTTGACCCAGAAAATATAAAAAAACTTATCGGCCTAATCGAATCTTCCATTCCTCTCAAATTTTTTTGAAAAGGCTGTTGCGCAGCAACTCACTGCCTTCCTGAAGACAAACAATGTATACGAAATGCTTCAGTCTGGTTTTAGACCCCATCATAGCACTGAGACTGCACTTGTGAAGGTGGTAAATGACCTTTTAATGGCATCAGACTGAGGCTCTGCATCTTTCCTCGTGCTCCTAGACCTTAGTGCTGCTTTTGATACCATCGATCACCACATTCTTTTGGAGAGATTGGAAACCCAAATTGGTCTACACGGACAAGTTCTGGCCTGGTTTATATCTTATCTGTCGGAAAGATATCAGTTTGTCTCTGTGAATGGTTTGTCCTCTGACAAATCAACTGCAAATTTCGGTGTTCCTCAAGGTTCCGTTTTAGGACCACTATTGTTTTCACTATATATTTTACCTCTTGGGGATGTAATTCGAAAACATAATGTTAACTTTCACTGCTATGCAGATGACACACAGCTGTACATTTCAATGAAACATGGTGAAGCCCCAAAATTGCCCTCGCTAGAAGCCTGTGTTTCAGACATAAGGAAGTGGATGGCTGCAAACTTTCTACTTTTAAACACGGACAAAACAGAGATGCTTGTTCTAGGTCCCAAGAAACAAAGAGATCTGTTGAATCTGACAATTCATCTTGATGGTTGTACAGTCGTCTCAAATAAAACTGTGAAGGACCTCGGCGTTACTCTGGACCCTCTCTTTTGATGAACATATCAAGACTGTTTCAAGGACAGATTTTTTCCATCTACGTAACATTGCAAAAATCAGAAACTTTCTGTCCAAAAATGATGCAGAAAAGTTCATCCATGCTTTTGTTACTTCTAGGTTAGACTACTGCAATGCTCTACTTTCCGGCTACCCGGATAAAGCACAAAATATACTTCAGTTAGTGCTAAATACGGCTGCTAGAATCCTGACTAGAACCGAAAAAATGTATCATATTACTCCAGTGCTAGCCTCCCTACACTGGCTTCCTGTTAAGGCAAGGGCTGATTAAGGTTTTACTGCTAACCTACAAAGCATTACATGGGCTTGCTCCTACCTATCTTTCTGATTTGGTCCTGCCGTACATACCTAAACGTACGCTACGGTCACAAGACGCATGCCTCCTAATTGTCCCTAGAATTTCTAAGCAAACAGCTGGAGGCAGGGCTTTCTCCTATAGAGCTCAATTTTTATGGAATGGTCTGCCTACCCATGTGAGAGACGCAGACTCGGTCTCAACATTTAAGTCTTTACTGAAGACTCATCTCTTCAGTGGGTCATATGATTGAGTGTAGTCTGGCCCAGGAGTGTGAAGGTGAACGGAAAGGTTCTGGAGCAACGAACCGCCCTTGCTGTCTCTGCCTGGCCGGTTCCCCTCTCTCCACTGTGATTCTCTGCCTCTAGCCCTATTACGGGGGCTGAGTCACTGGCTTATTGGTGCTCTTTCATGCTGTCACTAGGAGGGGTGCGTCACTTGAGTGGGTTGAGTCACTGATGTGATCTTCCTGTCTGGGTTAGCGCCGCCCCTTGGGTTGTGCCGTGGCGGAGATCTTTGTGGGCTACACTCGGACCTTGTATCAGGATGGTAAGTTGGTGGTTGAAGCTTTCCCTCTAGTGTTGTGGGGGCTGTGCTTTGGCAAAGTGGGCGGGGTTATATCCTTCCTGTCTGGTCCTGTCCGGGGGTATCATCGGATGGGGCCGCAGTGTCTCCTGACCCCTCCTGTCTCAGCCTCCAGTATTTATGCTGCAGTAGTTTATGTGTCGGGGGCTAGGGTCAGTTTGTTATATCTGGAGTACTTCTCCTGTCTTATCCGGTGTCCTGTGTGAATTTAAGTATGCTCTCTCTAATTCTCTCTTTCTCTCGGAGGACCTGATCCCTAGGACCCTACCTCAGGACTACCTGGCATGATGACTCCTTGCTGTCCCCAGTCCACCTGGCTGTGCTGCTGCTCCAGTTTCCACTGTTCTTCCTGCGGCTATGGAGTCCTGACCTGTTCACCGGACGTGCTACCTGTCCCAGACCTGCTGTTTTCAACTCTCTAGAGACAGCAGGAGTGGTAGAGATACTCTTAATGATCGGCTATGAAAAGCCAACTGACATTTACTCTTGAGGTGCTGACTTGCTGCACCCTCGACAACTACTGTGATTATTATTATTTGACCATGCAGGTCATTTATGAACATTTGAACATCTTGGCCATGTTCTGTTATAATCTCCACCCGGCACAGCCAGAAGAGGACTGGCCACCCCTCATAGCCTGGTTCCTCTCTAGGTTTCTTCCTAGGTTTTGGCCTTTCTAGGGAGTTTCTCTTAGCCACCGTGCTGCTACACCTGCATTGCTTGCTGTTTGGGGTTTTAGGCTGGGTTTCTGTACAGCACTTTGAGATATCAGCTGATGTACGAAGGGCTATATAAAGAAATTTGATTCGATTTGATTTGATTCACCCTACTGTCACATTCTTAGCAAAATATGTTAATGTCATTATTTAAAATTAATTATGTGAGAAATGGCGGTGGAACCGCCTTGATGTTTAAGTAAACTTGCAGTCACGTGATGAACCTGTGTGTAGTCCTCTCACTACGACTCGGGTACAATGCAGTTTATTCAGCTATAGTTGAAATAAGTTATGAATTTCACAGGTTGATGAAAGTGCATGATGAGCTTGATGCTCATTTCCAATAAATATAGAAGGTCTTATTCTGGTGACATGGTGGTCGATGTAGAGATGGCACAGATGGTGCCATGCTGAGAAAACGCTTTTCAACGCAACTGTGCTGCAGCATACTCCTTTCCACAACCTCTCTCCGGTATCTCTCATTACCTTCTTCTATCAACTCCCACACAGGCTCTGGCTCACTCTCCGGTTCCACTGACCACCCCATGTGCCCCCCCCAAAAAAAAATTATAATATTTGGGCTGTCTTTTGGGCTTTCTCTGTGGCCGCGAACCCCGGCGTCGTCACTGTCCTCCCTTCTCTCCTTGCGTCTCCCGCCAAGGAAGCAATCCTGTCCTGCCAGGATTTCCTCCTAAGTCCAGGATCCATTCCCATCCAGAATCTCCTCCCAAGTCCATGTTACCCACTCCTCCTGGGCACGCTGCTTGATCCTGTTGTGGTGTGATATTCTGTCACGATCGTTGGAAGCATACTCGAACCAACGTGCAGCGTGATCTGGGTTCCACAGCTTTATTTAGTGAAACGCACAAAACAATAAAGCAAGAACAAAACGTGCTGACATACAGTAACTGCTGTATGTCGTGCTGACATACATAACCCATACATAACCCATAAACAATATCCCACAAAACACAGGTGGAAAAATGCTACTTAAATATGATCCCCAATTAGAGACAACGATAGCCAGCTGCCTCTAACTGGGAATCATACCAAACACCAACATAGAAAAAAAAAACTAGAACCCCACATAGAAAATATAAACTAGACTAACCCTCCAGTCACGCCCTGACCTACTCCACCATAGAAAATAAGGACTCTCTATGGTCAGGACGTGACAGGTTCACCAACCAGGGCCTTGATGGGCTTGGCCACTGTAACAAAGTTTGATGTGTAATGAACTTTTTTATTTATTACACATCACAAAACATTAATAATGTGTATTCTGAGAACATTGTTAACCACCTTCTAGATAAGTTCTGTTTGAGATGAAGGGAATGTTCTCCCACCTTTAACACCAAAACATGCTAAAAAAAGGTTATCAGAAGGTTTTTGCAAACATAGACAGAAGATGAACATTATGGGTAACATTACAACAATTTTATTGCTCCCTAGAATTGTTAGCTGGGTCAGGATAGAGCTTCGATCTTTGTAGTGGCTCAGACAGACGAGCAACAGGTTCCAACACTATCTTCTCAAGCACAGTGAACAGCGAGGCAGGCAGCCCATTTTCACTCTGACACATCGCCTCTGTACTCATCTCACACACTCCTCAGCTCACCTCACTTAACACGGTTATTGACTTGCCCAGGCCAAAAAGGAGTCAAAGCTGTGTCTATCTAATTTCATTCCATCTTCAGCTCAAAACACAAAATGCTCTGGGCTACTTAAGACTGAAACCAAGCATCCTTAGCCAGATCACACCACTCCTGGCTAAATGCCACCCCTGTGTATAATTATGCATACCCACATACTTAATTTCTTGCACACATTAAATCAATGACTCATATCTACACGGGGTGTACAAAACATTAGGAACACCTGCTCTATCCATGACAGACTGACCAGGTTAATCCAGGTGAAAGCTATGAATACTTATTGATGTCACTTGTTAAATCCACTTCAATATGTGTAGGTGAAGGGGAGGAGACCGGGTAAAAAAGGATCCTTAAGCCTTGCGAAAAATGAGACATGGATTTTGTATGCGTGTCATTCAGAGGGTGAACGGGTAAGACAAAATATTTCAGTTCCTTTGAGCGGGGCATGGTAGTAGGTGCCAGAATCACTACTTTGAGTGTGTCAAGAACTGCAACGCTGCTAGTATTTTCACACTCAACAGTTTCCCCATGTGTTTCAAGAATGGTTCACCACCCAAAGGACATCCAGCCAACTGTGGGATGCATTGGAGTCAACATGGGCTAGCATCCCTGTGGAACGCATTTGACACCTGACAAATTGAGGCTGTTCTGTGGGTAGAAGGAGGTGCAACTCAATATTAGGAAGGTGTTCCTAATGTTTTGTACACTCACTGTATAAAGTACTTAAAACCTCTACAGGGACCCCCCCCCCCCCTCACTGAGGAAGCCAATAAAAAAATACATATTACAACCTATGTGTTGTAATAATTGCATTGCTTGCTCTATAACCTGTTGGTTCATATCCCTTGGCACCATGATAAGGCAATAACAAGACAGTGGCAGAATAAATTCATCCAAACCTTTGTTTCATCACAAAACCAGAGAGCAACATCTGTCTGGTGAAGTCCACAAACCATATTGCATGTAACAAATAGTTACATGACCTACAGCATAGTCAAGCAAGTTAATGTTTCTGACATTTTTGGACTACTAAACAACTATTGATTTGGAACCACGGAGAGTTACCGAAGTCGCAAAGAAAACAAGAGCAGCCTCCACTATTCCAGCACCATTTCAATGTCAATATTTCAACATCCTCAAATATCTGTGATTAGTCTAACACAGCTAAGATATCAAAAACAATTTATTTCAAAATAGAGTTAAATCAGGCTGTTGATTGTGGCCTGCCAAATGTTGTCCCACTCCTCTTCAATGGCTGAGCAAAGTTGCTGGATATTGGCGGGAACTGGAACACGCTGTTGTACGTGTCGATCAATAGGTGACATCTCTGATGAGTATGCAGGCCATGGAAGAACTGGTACATTTTTAGCTTCCAGGAATTGTTTACAGACTCTTGCGAAGTGCATTATCATGCTGAAACATGAGGTGATGGCGCGACAATGGGTCTCAGGATCTCGTCTTGGTATCATTGTGCATTCAAATTGCCATCGAAAAAAATGCAGTTGTGTTCATTGTCCGTAGGTTATGCTTTCCCATACCATAACCCCACCTCCACCATGGGGCACTCTGTTCAAAATGTTGATGTCAGCAAAACGCCCACAAAACTGTCAAACCAGTCTGAGGTCCTGAGCACTCTGGAGTGGGTTCTCATCAAGGATCTCTCTGTCCTTTGCACCGTTCATATGTCCCCTCGATCCGGACTAGTCTCCCAATCCCTGCCACTGAAAAACATCCCCACAGCATGATGCTGCCACCACCATGCTTCACCGTGGGGATGGTGCCAGGTTTCCTCCAGATGTGAAGCTTGGCATTCAGGCCAAAGAGTTCAATCTTGGTTTCGTCAGACCAGAGAATCTTGTTTCTCATGGTCTGTGAGACCTTTAGGTGCCTTTTGGCAAACTCCACGCGGGCTGTCATGTGCCTTTCACTGAGGAGTGGCTTCCAACTGGCCACTTTGCAATAAAGGCCTGATTGGTGGAGTGCTGCAGAGATGGTTGTCCATCTCTCTGGTAAGAAGAAGGTGTTAAAGGAATTTAATTTCTCTGTTTTAATTCCCAATCAAAATTAAACACTCTGTCAATGCATAAGGGTTTGTAAGACCCTTATTTTATAAGAATGGACAGAGCCCAGTCTTAAAAGTCAAGTAACAGCCTTTAATTCAAGAGAGTACTGAGTTCATACACATTTTACCACAGGTTATAAACTGAAAATGACGTCAGCGTTTTCTAAATGTTCTGTCTCTTCTTGACACTGGTAGAAAGGCTCTATAGATCTCAAGCCTTCCCTCCTCGCCTAGAGCCAAGGTCAGTCAGTGTAGATAAGCATTCAAGACAGTCTGGAGATAGTTAATTCATTTCATGTACCAAGGAACAGACCATCATTGTTCTAAACTCTTGACTACATTATATTCAATACTGGGAGCAAGAGAGAAAATTCATACATGTACAGTAACATAATAGTATTCGGATTATTCGGTCCAGATTGAAATGTATACATAATTAGTCATCATTGATAAAAATTCCCTTAACAGAAGGGCGGGGGTGTATGTCTTATGATTAACGAGACGTGGTGTGATCATAACAACATACAGGAACTCAAGTAAATTTTGTTCATCTGACCTAGAATTCCTTACAATAAAATGCCTACCACATTATGTACCAAGAGAATTCTCTTCGATTATAATCACAGACACATCACCGGCCGTGAAAGAACTTAATTGGACTCTATGTAAACTGGAAACCACATATCCTGAGGCTGCATTTATTGTAGCTGGAGATTTTAACAAGGGTAATATGAAAACAAAGCTCCCTAAATTCTATCAGCATATCGAATGCGTGACCCGGGCTGGCAAAACCCTGGATCATTGTTACTCTAACTTCCGCGATGCAGACAAAGCCCTCCCCCGCCCTCCTTTCAGAAAATCTGACCATGAATCCATTTTGTTGCTCCCAGCTTATTGACAGAAACTAAAACAGGAAACGCCCGTGCTCAGGTCTGTCCAACCCTGGTCCGACCAATCGGATTCCACGCTTCAATATTGCTTCGATCACGTACACTGGGATATGTTCCGCATAGCATCGGACAACAACATTGATGAATAAGCTGATTCGGTGAGCGAGTTTATTAGCAAGTGCATCTGTGATGTTGTACCCACAGCGACTATTAAAACCTTCCCCAACCAGATACCGTGGATTGATGGCAGCATTCACGCAAAACTGAAAGCGCGAACCACAGCTTTTGATCAGGGAAAGGTGACCGGAAACATGACCGAATACAAACAAGTTTCCAAAACTGTTAAAATAATGTCTGTGAGTATAACAGAACTGATATGGCAGGTGAAAACCTGAGAAAAATCCATCCAGGAAGTATGATTTTTTTTAAATGTTTGTAGTTTTCCATTGACTGCCTATACAGTATCCAATGACTCTGGACTCAGATTGCACTTCCTATGGCTTCCACTAGATGTCAATAGTCTTTATAAATTGTTTCAGGCTTGTATTCTTAAAAATGAGGGAGTAAGACCACTGAGTGAGTGGACCCTGGGAAGTCCCAGAGCTGTTTTCTGGGCGCGACCGAGAGTGCGCCTTTCTTGTTTGTTTTTTAGATTGACGAAGCTATTGTTCGGTTGAAATATTATTGATTATTATGACTAAAAACAATCTGAGGCTTGATTATAAACATTGTTTCACATGTTTCTATGAACTTTACTGTTACTTTTTGGATTGTTCATCTGCCTGATTGTTCATCTACCTTTGTGCCAATGGATTACTGAAGAAAACGTGCCAACAAAACAGAGGTTTTTGGATATATAGAGGGATTTTATTGTACAAAATGAACATGTATTGTGTAACTGGAAGTCTTGTGAGTGCAACCATATGAAGATCATCAAAGGTAAGTTTTTAATTTTATCGCTATTTCTGACTTTTGTTACTCTACTTGGCTATTAACTGTTTGTAATGTTTTGTGTTCTGGACGCTGTCCTCAGATAATCGTATGGTATGCTTTTGCCATAACGCCTTTTGAAATCTGACATAACGGTTGGATTAACAAGAAGTTCATCTTGAAGCCGATGTATAACACTTGTATGTTTTATGAATTTTTATTATGAGTATTTCTGTTTTTGAATTTGGCGCTCTGCAATTTCACCGGAAGTTGGCCAGGCGGGACGGTAGCGACCCACATACCCTAGAGAGGTTAACCCTCGCAAGGCTGCCGGCCCAGACAGCATCCCTTGCCACGTCCTCAGAGCACGCGCAGACCAGCTGCCTGGTGTGTTTGCGGACATATTCAATCACTACTTATCCCAGTCTGCTGTTCCCACATGCTTCAAGAGGTCCACCATTATTCCTGTTCCCAAGAAAGCTAAGGTAACTGAGCTAAATTACTAATGCACTGTAGCACTCACTTTCGTCATTATGAAGTGCTTTGAGAGATGAGTCAATGACCATATCACCTCCACCCTACCTGACACACTAGACCTACTCCAATTTGCTTACCGCGCCAATGGGTCCACAGATGATGCAATCACAATCACACTGCACACTGCTCTAACCCATCTGGACAAGAGGAATACCTATGTAAGAATACTGTTCATCGACTACAGCTCAGCATTTAACACCATAGTACCCTCCAAACTCGTCATTAAGCTCGAGACCCTGGGTCTCGGCCCCGCCCTGTGCAACTGGGTCTCGGACGTCCTGACGGGCTGCCCCCAGGTGGTGAGAGTAGGAAACAACATCTCCACCCTGCTGATCCTCAGCACTAGGGCCTCACAAGGGTGCGTTTTCAGCCCTCTAATGTATTCCCTGTTCACCCATGACTGTGTGGCCATGCACACCTCCAACTCAATCATCAAGATGCAGACGACACTACAGTGGTAGGTTTGATTACCAACAATGACGAGACATCCTACAGGGAGGAGGCGAGGGCCTTCGGAGTGTAGTGTCAGGAAAATAACCTCACACTCAATGTCAACAAAACAAAGGAGGTGATTGTGGACTTCAGGAAACTGCCTGTTCACCCCGCTATCATCCAGAAGGCAAGGACAGTACATGTGCATCAAAGCTGGGAACGAGAGACTGAAAAACAGCTTCTATCTCAAGGCCATCAGACTGTTAAACAGCCATAACTAACATTGAGTGGCTGCTGCCAACATACTGACTTATCTCTAGCCACTATAATAATAAAAAAATTGGATGTAATAAATTTATCATTGGTTTTTGCTCTGACATGCACTGTCAACTGTGGGACCTTATATAGACGGGTGTTTGCCTTTCCAAATAATGTCCACTCAATTGAATTTACGAGAGTTGGACTCCAATCAAGTTGTAGAAACATCTCAAGGATGACCAATGGAAACAGGATGCACCGGAGCTCAATTTCGAGTCTCATAGCAAAGTGTCTGAATACTTCTGTTTTTAAAGTTTAAAAAACAACCTGTATTCACTTTGTCATTATGGGGTATTGTGTGTAGATTGATGAGGAAATTGTATTTAATTCATTTTAGAAACACGTTTGAACGCCAACAAAATGAATGCACTGTAAGCAGATTTGTGCACAAAAAAACTTTTTGTTCGTAATGGAACATTTCTGGGATCATTTATTTCAGCTCACGAAACATGGGACTAAAACTTTCCAAGTTGCTTTTATATTTTTGTTCAGTATATAAAACACAGGAAAATCATGCCTTTGACTGCACTGGACCTTTAAGGTCTATATGTTGGAGTTCAAGCTTTATTTGAAAAGTAGGAAATTGCATGAATTTGGTCCATTAGGCTACAGAGTAGGTCGCCACGTCTCAAAAAAGTATTTTCAGTCCATCACATTTTATGGCTTTTAGAAAGGGCTCACAGAGTTTGTTTTTCCACTCACAGCTGTCCAATATTAGTGGTGAAGTTGTGATGTTAATGAAGCAATATAGACCAAATTGAAGGGTCTTGTGTTTTGTTTGTGTTTCCACAGTCAGCGGCTGACTCTGACAGGCAATGTAGCCTAATAACCATAACGTTTTTTAGGAAAAGCTTTAGTAAAACATGCACATTTCATCGTATTATCTTGAAACTTTCTCTGCAAAACTAACTTTCATCAACATTTTAACATCTACGGCAGGTATTCCCAAACTGGTGTATGTAATGCCGTCTGGGGGTACGCCAAATAAAAATGTGATTCACATTAAAAATACAATTCTTCACATTTTCAAACAGTACATTTATATTTTCCAACGGGGCTATACATTTGGGTGAGTTTTTTTTCCCCCTCGCCTGAGTAGCCTTGTTTCACTTCCAAAAATAAAATGAAACCATCTAGTGTTCAGCGAAATAACAACACAATGTCAAATACAGGTTGCCTAGTAAAATAATTAACATCCAATCACATTAACCGTTACTCTCTCGAGGGAAACCTTCACTCTTGTGCAAACATTTAGAAACAAAACATAACAATTTGAAAAAGGTTTGTGAGCGAGAATAAAGACGTCTTTCGAGTAGTAAGACATGTATAAAAGCAACAGATACCATTAATAAGAAGGGGCTAGAAGGATCTTGTATGGTGAGCTACCAAGTGGCTAGGACAGGCGTGCCCCATACTATTGTGGAGGACTTAATTGTCCTGCTACCGCAGATATGGCTGGGACAATGCTGGGGGAAAAGGCCCCAAAAAACTATACAGACAATGCCTTCATCAAACAACACTATTTCACGACGCATCAGTGACATGGCAGGAGATGTTTTGAAACAATTCCTGCTTCGCATACTAGCCAGTGAATACTATGCATAACAGCTGGATGAGTCAACAGACTTGGCAGGCCTGGCACAGCTCCTGGTATATGTCCGTTACATTTATGGGGAGTCAATTAAGGAAGACATCCTCTTTTGGAAACCAGGACAACATGAGAGGGTATTTTTTAAAGTAATGGACAGCCTTGTGACATCAAATGGACTTTGGTGGTCAAGATGTGTTGGTATCTGTACTGATGGCACAAAAGCCATGACAGGGAGACATAGTGGAGTGGTAACGTGCGTGCAAGCAGTTGCTCCCGACGCCATTTGGGCAGCATTCACAGAGAGGCTCTTGCTGCCAAGGGAATGCCTGACAGCTTGAAAGACGTTTTGGATACTACAGTGAAAATGGTTAACTTTGTTAAAGTAAGGCCCCTGAACTCTCGTGTATTTTCTGCACTATGCAATGATATGGGCAGCGACCATGTAACGCTTTTACAACATACAGAAGTGCGCTGGTTATCAAGGAGCAAAGTATTGACAAATGTATTTTTTAAATTGAGAGTCAAGCTTAAAGTTTTCTTCACTGATCAATATTTTCACTTGTCTGACCACTTGCATGATGATGAGTTTCTCACACGACTGGCCTATCTGGGTGATGTTGTTTTCTCGCCTGAATGATCTGAATCTAGGATTACAGGGACTCTCCGCAACTATATTCAATGTGCGGGATACAATTGAGGCTATGATTAAGAAGTTGGAGCTCTTTTCTGTCTGCATTAACAAGGACAACACACAGCTCTTTCCATCATTGTATGATTTTTTTGTGTGCAAATGAACTCAAGAGTATGGACAATGTCAAATGTGATATAGCGAAGCAACCGAGTGAGCTAGGTGCGCATTTACGCAGGTACATTCCCAAAACAGAAGACACAAACAACTGGATTTGTTATCCCTTTCATGCCCTGCCTCCAGTCCACTTACCGATATCTGAACAAGAGAGTCTCATCGATATTGCAACATGCGGTTCTGAGAAAATTGTATTTAATCAGAAGCCACGGCTTGATATCAACGGCTAGATATCTGCGCTCAGAGTTTCTTGCCTTGGCAAATCGCGCTGTTAAGACACGGATGTCCTTTGCAAACACGTACCTATGTGAGAGTGGATTCTCGGCCCTCACTAACCGGAAAACTAAAAACAGGCACAGACTGTGTGTGAAAAATTATTTAAGACAGAGACACTCTCCAATACAACCCAACATTGCAGAGTTATGTGCATCCTTTCAAGAACACCCTTCTCATTAACCTGTGGTGATTTATTCGCAATTTTTGATGAACAAATAAGATTTTATATGTTAGATGGCTAAATAAAGAGCAAAATCATTGATTATTATTATTATTATTATTATTATTATATTATTATTTGCGCCCTGGTCCTATAAGAGCTCTTTGTCACTTCCCACGAAACGGGTTGTGACAAAAACTCACACTCATAATTATATTTAATACATTTATCGTATATTGTGTGTGTGGCAGGCTTACAATGATGTAAGTGCACTGACAGTGCACTGACCGTGGTGCTAGAGGGGGTACGCAGCAGGAGATTGAATGTTTGAAGGGGTACGGGACTAGAAAAGGTTTGGGAACCACTGCTCTACTGGATCGGTGTCCCTATACCGGGATGGTTGATGCTAACATGCGCTAAACGTGTGCTAATGTGACTAGAATGGCATTGTAAGTAACAGCAAACTTTGCTGGACATAGACATGTCTTACATGGGCAGAAAACTTAAATTATTGTAAATCTAACTGTACTGTCCAATTTACATTAGCTATTAAAGTGAAAAATACCATGCTATTGTTTGACGAGAGTGCACAACAACAAAAAAACTTATCACGGCAAATGGTTTGCTACATTCACCTCTGAAGGTAAATAATGTACTTACAGTTGAAGCCGAGGGTTTACATACAGCTTAGCCAAATACATTTAAACTAAATTTTTCGCAATTCTTGACATTTAAATCTAGTAAAAATGCCCTGTCTTAGGTCAGTTAGGACCACCATTTTATTTTAAGAATGTGAAATGTAAAAATAATAGTAGAGAGAATGATTTATTTCAGATTTTATTTCTTTCATCACATTCCCAATGGGTCAGAAGTTTACATAAACTCAATTAGTATTTTGTAGCATTGCCTTTCAATTGTTTAACTTTGGTCAAACGTTTCTGGTAGCGTTCCACAAGCTTCCCACAATAAGTTGGGTGAATTTTCGCCCATTCCTCCTGACAGAGCTGGTGTAACTGAGTCAGGTTTATAGGCCTCCTTACTCGCACACGCTTTTTCAGTTCTGCCAACAAATGTTCTATAGGATTGAGGTCAGGGCTTTGATGGCCACTCCAATACCTTGCCTTTGTTGTCCTTAAGCCATATTGGCACAACATTGGAAGTATGCTTGGGGTCATTGTCCATTTGGAAGAGCCTAGTTCCATGGTGTTTATACTTGCATACTATTGTTTGTACAGGTGAACGTGGCACCTTCAGGCGTTGGATGAACCAGACTTGTGGTCTACAAGGTCTACAATGTTTTTTCTGAAGTCTTGGCTGATTTCTTTTGATGTTCCCATGATGTCAAGCAAATAGGCACTGAGTTTGAAGCTAGGCCTTGAAATACATCCACAGGTACACCTCCAATTGACTCAAATGATGTCAATTAGCCAATCAGAAGCTTCTAAAGCCATGACATAATTTTCTGGATTTGTCCATGCTGTTTAAAGGCACAGTCAATTTAGTGTATGTAAACTTCTGACCCACTGGAATTGTGATACAGTGAATTATAAATGAAATAATCTGTCTGTAAACCTTTGTTGGAAAAATGACTTGTGTCATGCACAAAGTAGATGTCCTAAAAGACTTGCCAAAAGTATAGTTTATTAACAAGAAATTTGTGGAGTGGTTGAAAACGACTTTTAATGCCTCCAACCTAAGTGTATGTAAACTTCCGACTTCAACTGTACATTCAGTAATCTTGCTCTGATGTCATCTTGAGGGTCCCAGAGATAAAAAATAATAATTTTATGTTTAAATGTAGGTAATGGGTTCAACAGTTTGAACCCCTGCCATCTCTGGCTGCACACCCACCCCGCTATCTAGATGTGTGAACGTTAGTGTATAAGCTAATGATCCATAATTTATGACATTCCTGGGAGTGTGTAAAATTACAAAAATGATATGGTAATACAACATGTATATTCTCTATAGTTACCTACTTGAAAATGTTTTAACTGACCAATTTGGCATGTTTGGGCAGACTTGATACAAAATACTGTGCAGTATTGCAATGCTTCACTGGATCAATCTGAAACTTTGCGCGCACACTGCTGCCATCTAGTGGCCAACATCTAAATTGCACAAAAACTGCAATATTATATTATGGCCTTTCTCTTGCATTTCAAAGATTGAACAAAATAAACAACAACAAAAAAACACGTTTTTTTTGTTTGTGTTTTCTTTTACCAGATCTAATGTGTTATATTCTCCTACATTCACTTCACATTTCAACAAACATCAAAGTGTTTATTTTCAAATGGTATCAAGAATATGCATATCCTTGCTTCAGGTCCTGAGCTACAGGCAGTTAGATTTGGGTGTAATTTTAGGCAACAACAAAAAAAAGGGTTAGATCTTAAATGATCTACAATTGGTTTCTATTTTCTTTGCCAGTAGGCCTATTCTTTTTCAGTGTTATGATAGGCTGCCTATTCGTAACATCCATAATGGTTGTGGATCTGATGGAAATTGATGTATTATTTGTTTGCTTCAGAGGCTTGTGCATTCACCACATTGTGTTTGCTTGTTGTAATTTTTACCCCCCATTTTTCTCGTGATTACGATTTTGTCTCATTGCTGCATGACCAGCAACCCGCACTTCCCGGATGCCAGCCTGCTGAAGCCCGGCCCGCCACAAGGAGTCACTAGAGCGCGATGAGCCAAGTAAAGCCCCCCTCGGCCAGACCCACCCATAACTCAGATGACGCTGGGCCAATTGTGCGCCGCCGGTAATGACACAGCCTGGGATTGAACCCCAGGCTGTAGTGACGCCGCAACACTGCGATGCAGTGCCTCGGGAGGCCTCTGAAATGCATTTCTCATACATGGCAGTACAAAAATTGTTCATCAATAATCTGTGAATAGTCCTGGAATGTATTTTTTAAAATGAAAGACCCCTAAAATATACTGAATTGATCTAGTGTCCAGAAAAGTGGATTGGCAGTATAGACACATGTATATTGCCTCATTTGCATATTTTGTTACAATATGTCAGAAAATTTGTCATATTTTTTTAAAATTATATTTGTGTCTTATTTCAACTGGAAAAGATAAATAAATAACCTATTAGGCATAGCTGCAGGAAGTAGTTGGGGTGGGGGTACATTGGTCTGCTAATACAGGAGTTTTGTGAAAATGTTTAAAAATAAATGTATTTGAGTGTTAACCAGCATTTGTAACTTGAGTCTGATAATTATCTGTACAGAACAGTTAATCTGATAATACTTGTGGAATATAAAAATACTTGCTTTATACATGTTTTCCAGTTTCTTGAAATACTTTGCCAATGCCATGTTATTTTGATCGAGAATTTCATGTGAATATTTCGTGTTTTTGCCCATACATTTGAACCCTTCGATGTAAATGTTTGAGGACAGGATTTTGTTCTTTCTGGATTCCATTAGAATGACAATAGCAAAGAGAAAGTTTTACAGTACATTTTTTGCCTGTGCTACAGACGTCTATATCGGTCCACTAATATTAGTAAAGGCCCAGTGCACTACTTTATAATTATATAGATTTCTTATTAATATTTTTTTTTTTTATCTGATTTTTCAGGGGGTGCTGCAGCACCCTCAGTACCCCTACTTCCCGAGACTATGCTAATTAGGGTGTGGTGCCTAGCCTTGCATACTATTCAGGCTATCTGTAAATATGCAATCCTTAAGTGCCTTCTGCTGATATTTTACAAACATTCCAAATTACAGTACAACAATTGTGCTATGATCCAGATTTTTTTTAGATGTTAATGTCTATTTCAGACGTTAACATCCACAACGGAGGGTGTAATGTCCATAACGGAGTGTGTAACGTCCCTAAATTGTTTTTCCTCTCTAAAGTAATAATGGAAATGAAACTCTTTAAAAATGATAGTTTTTGTGTTCAACCAAGTCTTTCCTTCAAAATGTCAATCCCTGTTTTGACATACAAACTCAGAATTTTGCTAATATGACTCCTCCAAAAGCATGCCCCTTTCATGTAGCCTAACATCCGTAACACTTCTTATTTGCTTTACTTCCCCAAAATGTCAATATTTACAAGTCTGCTTTTTGGGGTATACACTCCCCTCCAAGGGTATATACACACACATCAAAAGTTGCATTGATATTTTGTATGTCCATTCTGTGAGACATTTAAAGTTGTGATTTTGCATGCAAATGTAAAGCCCATAATGCTGGAATCGACCACGAGTAAGAAGAGATCAAATCAAAGAACTCTGATTTGAAAACGTCTTCTCATTTTAGTTATAGATATGGCTATGTAATTGTTGGTGTTTAAAGATAACCTAGGTTGTGCTGGAACTACAGTATCTTTCCAATTGGCGAGAGATTTTCATGTTAATATTCTCAAATCTGCTTAAAACAGGTGGTTAAAATATCAGAGGACTAATATAACTATACTGTACTATGCAGGCCAGTCTCTCTTGGCTGAGAGTTTAGGAGAGATTGACTGCATCACTTCTTTTTATAAGAAACAATGTGCTGAAAATCCCAAATTGTTTGCCGAGTCAACTTATACACAGCTCTTACACACACACTTACTCCACCAGACATGCCACCAGGAGTCTTTTCACAGTCCCCAAATCCAGACGAAATTCAAGAAAGGGCACAGTTTATATAGAGCCATTACTGCAGGAAATTCCATTGAATCTCATATTGCTCAAATGAACAGCAAACCTGGTTTAAAAAACAACAACAGTTAAAGCAACACCTCGTGGCACAATGCCTCTCCCCTATTTTACCTAGATAGTTTGTGTGTATGCGTTGATATGTAGGCTACGTCGGCCTTTTTTTTTGTGTGTGTTCTTGAGCTGTTCTTGTCTACCAATGTTCTGTTTCATTCTTTGTGTGGACCCCAGGAAGAGTAGCTGCTGCTTTCCCAACGGCTAATGGGGATCCTAATAAAATACCAAAACCAATATGAGCATTTTCTCACCAGAGGGGTGTTTACATCAAACTGACAGTGCATGATGAGGTAGTGCACATAAAATAACTTTTGTGGTTAAATTCCCCACTACCACCAGTTCAAAAAATACAACTTTCCATCACATTTTCAACTCTACTGATGTTTTTTTTCCAGTAACAATTTTGTGTTGTATGGTATTGGCACATGCGCTCTAGCCAACAGCTCGCAGATACAGTGCGTGGAGAGCCTATATGATGAGATTTATTACGGACAGAGTGAGATTATTTTTATTTGTCAAAGGCAACCAAGCATCAATCATCATGTCACCTAGCCCAGTGGACTAAAGGAGCCTAGCATTACTCCTTATAGTCAAAGGACTTTACATGTTCTGTATAGAGAAGAATTGGCTCTGACAGCCAAATACTCAATCTAAACGTGAATCGATTGTCAATTGTGGTAAAAAACATAAAGCACTATACTTTCATATCACATCAAAAATCATTTTACAAATGCTAAATATACACTGTTTTATCAGTTGCAGCCGACAGTTTTGTGGTTTCCGTCTTCCGTTTACACACAGGTGTTCGGAGACGCAGATAACTAAATTTGCACAGGTACGCATCTGTCTTCTGTAAATAAGCACTATAACATGGAAATATGTCGGTGTGGGAACACTATAAAAGGTGTGTAATAATTTAACCTTTTGGTTTCTTGACAAAATGTTTTATTGCTGATATGAAAGATTCCTTATTTCCACAACCATTGCATTTTAACGTTCCGAACGAGTAACATAAGATTATATATTCAATCGGGTCAAGCTCATCACTGTGCACTTTCACCACCCTGTGAAGTTAATCATAATTGATTTAATCGGTAGCCTAAACTGCATGCTTTCTCGATTCATAGTGGGAGGAACACACGATATCAACATCATTGCGAAACTCCCAATTTTACTTCGATATACTTATATCAATATTTGCGCATAAAGGCATTTCCATCGCCATTTTTCACAAATTTTACAGGCAAAAAAAAAAATCCACTTT
Source organism: Oncorhynchus mykiss (assembly GCF_057628025.1). Classification (NCBI taxonomy): domain Eukaryota; kingdom Metazoa; phylum Chordata; class Actinopteri; order Salmoniformes; family Salmonidae; genus Oncorhynchus; species Oncorhynchus mykiss. Next base: position 36,738,480 of record NC_143027.1, on the reverse strand, counting down.
GTCTAGTGTATTTTGGTTTGTCGATATTTTGAAAGTTTACCGAAAATTTTGCTGATTCCATCAGGCCTGTCATTACATTTTTTTTATCCAACATGTACTTTACTCTCAGAAAAAGGTTGGATGGAAAACTGGTTAGTAACACCAAAAAAAGAGATGACTTACCGTATTGAGCGAGCGCTTCACTCCAATTTGGCTACTTTGACAGTAGTTTACAATAGTTCAGCGATGCAGCTATGAAAATGTAGATGCATAAACGCGCAATATTAAAGTAGCCCTTTTCCCAATTCAGCCAAATGGAGATGGGGAAATGGATTCTTCAGTGTTGATCAATTTGAGCAAAATCAACGCTTTTTGTTAGGGAATTCCATATTTCTCATATTCATGTCTCGCTTCTCAATTCCAACTAAACTACTGAGTTTAGGGAGCTGGGTAACTCATACCCATCTCCCACCTAACAGAGAAGCCCCTTGCCGGGCCAACCCCGCCCACCACACGATTTCATTTGCGGAGACAGATAAGCGATGAACAAAACGGGGTTCGTACAGCATGTTGTGTATATGGGTATGTTCAATACAAAAACGTTTTGGAACGTTGCAGATAGAAAAGAACAGACATGATTCCTTAGAATTAGAGGCATGATTGTTCTACATAACACATTTCTATCTGAACGTTGGCCAACGTTGTGTCTATCCTGCTGAATGCGTACCCGCATGAAGCTAGCCACTTTAATGATTAGCAGTTTACTTTCAAAATAAAAGTCCCTCGTTTGAAAGCGAGGACAACGGATACAAATAGTGGAATCACGCTATATCTGGACTAGATGATGCTGAACAAGTTTGGAATGTTGTTGCATAATTACACATTAGGTACAATAATTAGTTAGTTTGATAATAAACAGAAGAAACTGTTGAAATCCCACCGTGGATTTATTAGCAATGTTCCCTCTAAACTGCGCACCTCATCCAGGACAGCAGTGCAGAAGAATTGCCAGATCAAATCGAAATTATATCAGCCCCTTTTTAATGGAACAAACCAAAACGAATCAAATTTTTCAAGATTGAGTCTGTGATTTGGATCTAGGCAGAGCCAGAGAGCAACAGAGTAAAATAATGTTGACAGGAAGCCCACAAGCGGTCTTTCAGTCACCCACGATTTAATGCGCTTCTCAGATCAGTTCAGGTCGCAGAGCCGCGCTTGTGCAAGTTTGTTGATATTCTTTGCTATAGAGAGTTATTAGCCCTATTATAGGTAGGTATTGGTCAGCAATGGGGAGTTACTTATTCCTATAAGACCACAAAACGCGTAGGCAACATTTCGATGTGTATTTGAAAAGGTAGTCCGGTAAAAAGCTTGTTTGTGTCTTAATTGAAGATTTCAGGAGGCCTAGCTCTGAATTTCTGAAAATTGATTTTAAAGAACTGATTCGAGCACTGAGAGATTACAAATAGCAGCCAACCATTTCAGGTCCGGTACAATCGTTGGGCCTTGGGTGTGAAAGACACACCTGGCTAAAATATTACTGTAGGTCTGTTGGAATCACTTTTATTAATATATCTGACACCTTCTGGAAACAGAAGATACCCTACAGGAATGATGGAGTCCATCCTAATCATCTTGGCTCCTGGACTCTGTTAACGCATTTCAAGGCTGCATTGAGACCAGTGGTGACCCGTCATTTTGAGCCCCACCTTTCTAACAAAAAATGATGTATATATATATATATGTATATATATATATATATATATATATATACAGTGCCTTGCAAAAGTATTTGGCCCCCTTGAATTTTGCGACCTTTTGCCACATTTCAGGCTTCAAACATAAAGATATAAAACTGTATTTTTTTGTGAAGAATCAACAACAAGTGGGACACAATCATGAAGTGGAACGACATTTATTGGATATTTCAAACTTTTTTAACAAATCAAAAACTGAAAAATTGGGCGTGCAAAATTATTCAGCCCCCTTAAGTTAATACTTTGTAGCGCCACCTTTTGCTGCGATTACAGCTGTAAGTCGCTTGGGGTATGTCTCTATCAGTTTTGCACATCGAGAGACTGAAATTTTTTCCCATTCCTCCTTGCAAAACAGCTCGAGCTCAGTGAGGTTGGATGGAGAGCATTTGTGAACAGCAGTTTTCAGTTCTTTCCACAGATTCTCGATTGGATTCAGGTCTGGACTTTGACTTGGCCATTCTAACACCTGGATATGTTTATTTTTGAACCATTCCATTGTAGATTTTGCTTTATGTTTTGGATCATTGTCTTGTTGGAAGACAAAACTCCGTCCCAGTCTCAGGTCTTTTGCAGACTCCATCAGGTTTTCTTCCAGAATGGTCCTGTATTTGGCTCCATCCATCTTCCCATCAATTTTAACCATCTTCCCTGTCCCTGCTGAAGAAAAGCAGGCCCAAACCATGATGCTGCCACCACCATGTTTGACAGTGGGGATGGTGTGTTCAGGGTGATGAGCTGTGTTGCTTTTATGCCAAACATAACGTTTTGCATTGTTGCCAAAAAGTTCAATTTTGGTTTCATCTGACCAGAGCACCTTCTTCCACATGTTTGGTGTGTCTCCCAGGTGGCTTGTGGCAAACTTTAAACTACACTTTTTATGGATATCTTTAAGAAATGGCTTTCTTCTTGCCACTCTTCCATAAAGGCCAGATTTATGCAATATACGACTGATTGTTGTCCTATGGACAGAGTCTCCCACCTCAGCTGTAGATCTCTGCAGTTCATCCAGAGTGATCATGGGCCTCTTGGCTGCATCTCTGATCAGTCTTCTCCTTGTATGAGCTGAAAGTTTAGAGGGACGGCCAGGTCTTGGTAGATTTGCAGTGGTCTGATACTCCTTCCATTTCAATATTATCGCTTGCTCAGTGCTCCTTGGGATGTTTAAAGCTTGGGAAATCTTTTTGTATCCAAATCCGGCTTTAAACTTCTTCACAACAGTATCTCGGACATGCCTGGTGTGTTCCTTGTTCTTCATGATGCTCTCTGCGCTTTTAACGGACCTCTGAGACTATCACAGTGCAGGTGCATTTATACGGAGACTTGATTACACACAGGTGGATTGTATTTATCATCATTAGTCATTTAGGTCAACATTGGATCATTCAGAGATCCTCACTGAACGTCTGGAGAGAGTTTGCTGCACTGAAAGTAAAAGGGCTGAATAATTTTGCACGCCAATTTTTCAGTTTTTGATTTGTTAAAAAAGTTTGAAATATCCAATAAATGTCATTCCACTTCATGATTGTTTCCCACTTGTTGTTGATTCTTCACAAAAAAATACAGTTTTATATCTTTATTTTTGAAGCCTGAAATGTGGCAAACGGTCGCAAAGTTCAAGGGGGCCGAATACTTCCGCAAGGCACTGTATATATATATATATATATATATATATATATAGTACCAGTCAAAAGTTTGGACACATGGAATCATGTAGTAACCAAAAAACTGTTAAACAAATCAGAATATATTTTATATTTGAGATTCTTCAAAGTAGCCAGCCTTTGCCTTGACAGCTTTGCACACGGTTGGCATTCTCTCAACCAGCTTCATGAGGTGGAATTGGAATGAATTTCAATTAACAGGTGTGCCTTGTTAATTTGTGGAATTGCTTTACTTCTTAATATAATTAAGCCAAGCAGTTGTGTTGTGATAAGGTAGGGGTTGTATACAGAAGATAGCCCTATATGGTAAAAGATCAAGACCAATTAACAGTAGCTATTGAGGAGAGTGCACAACAACAAAACACTTTTATCACAACAACTGGGTTGATACATTCACCTCTGTAGGTAAATAATGTAATTCCATTCAGTAATCTTGCTCTGATTTGTCATCCTGAGGGTCCCAGAGATAAAATGTAGCATAATTTTGTTTGATAAAAATCATTTTTATGTTCAAATGTAGTAACTGGGGTCTACAGTTTGACCCAACTGCTGTCTCTGGCTCCACACCCAACCGGCCATCTAGATGTGTGAATGTTAGTGTATGTGCTAATGGTCCATCATGTATGACATTCCTGGGAGTGTGTAATCTTAAATGTTTTATTACCATAGCATTTTTGAATGTTCTCTAAAGTTATGTATTTGAAAATGTATCAATTGACCAATTCGGCTCATTTGGGCAAACTCCAGGCTTGATACAAAATATTGTGCAGTAATGTAATTCTTCACTGGATCAGTCTAGAACTTAGCACACACACTGCTGCCATCTGAAAGTTCTCTTGCATTTCAAAGATGATGGAACAAATACAACTTTAAAAATGCATGTTTTTTTGTTTGTATTATCTTTTACCAGATCTAATGTGTTATATTCTCCTACATTAATTTTACATTTCTACACACTTCAAAGTGTTTCCTTTCAAATGGTATCAATAATATGCATATCCTTGCTTCAGGTTCTGAGCTACAGGCAGTTCGATTAGGGTACGTAATTTTGGGCGAATATTGAAAAAAAAAAGGGTACGAACCATTAAGACATGAACTGTCTGTGATTGTATTAGAATTCAATGCACACTTAACCAGCATGGCTACCACAGAATTTTGCAGCGATACGCCATCCCACCTGGTTTGCATTTAGTGGGACTATCATTTGTTTTTCAACAGGACAATGACCCTCCAGACTGTATAAGGGCTATTTGACCAAGAAAGAGAGTGATGGAATGCTGCATCAGATGACCTGGCCTCCACAATCACCCAACCTCAACCCAATTGAGATGGTTTGGGATGAGTTGGACCGCAGAGTGAAGAAAAAGCAGCCAATAAGTGCTCAGCATATGTGGGAACTCCTTCCAGACTGTTGGAAAGGCATTCCAGGTGAAGCTGGTTGAGAGAATGCCAAGAGTGTGCAAAGCTGTCATCAAGGCAAAGGGTGGCTACTTTGAAGAATCTCAAATATGAAATATATTTAACATTTTTTAACACTTTTTGGGTTATTACATGATTCCATATATGTTATTTCATAGTTTTAATGTTTTCACTATTATTCTACAATGTACAAGAAAAACCCTGGAATGAGTAGGTGTGTCCAAACTTTTGACTGGTACTGTACATGCGAAAATCGCCACTGGTTGAGACAATTACTTATCAATGACCCAAGACCAGCTCAGTTAGACCCTACCATTGTGACGCTGAGTTGTCATAATGCTGCATCAAATGTACATTATCCCAAAGGCGTTGGCAGACACAATGTAAGTAACTTAATTTATGTCCCCATAACTGCCCTGAATACCTCAGTTGGTTGTACAGCTATTGTATGCAGTAATCATGTGTATATGAAGCAGAGTTGCATTGTTAGCACTGAGGCAGTGTGCCCTAGTAGGAAGTCCACTGTGTGCAGCTCACAGTACACTATCAGCTCCAATATAAACAACATGAGCAAGTATACTTCTGATAATCTTCCAAGTCAAGCATAACAACAATCAAGCAGGGCCTCAAGAGTGGCGCAGTGGTCTAAGGCGCTGCATCGCAGTGCTAGATGTGTCGCTACAGATCCGGTTTCGAACCTGTGCATCCGGCCGCGACCAGGAAACGCATGAGGCGGTGCACAATTGTTTGAGCGACGTCCAGGTTAGGGGAGGGTTTGTCCCATCGTGCTCTAGCGACTGCTTGTGGCGGCCGGGCTGCTGGCTTCGGTTACCAGTTGTACTGTGTTTCCTCCGACACATTGGTGCGGCTGGCTTCTGGGTTAAGTGTGTCAAGAAGCAGTGCGGCTTGGCAGGGTCGTGTTTCGGAAGACGCATGGATACCTCAGTTGATTGTACAGCTGTTGTATGCAGACCCTCACCTCTCTCGAGTCCGTGCGGGAGTTTCAGCGATGAGACAAGACTTACCAATTGGATGTCACGAAAATGGGGAGAAAAAGTACCAAAAAAACAATCAAGCAAACCAGAAAAGTGCTAAAAATATACCTTTTGATGATAAAGTGGTAGCAATAACATCTACCGAAAAGACAGAAATGCCTGTAAAGCTTAGAGAGGATCTCAATGTTAAATGCTGTTGAAGTTAGGACCACCAAGTGCTAACAGTCAGTATCTGGATAATATGTGTGAAATGCTTGATGAATGAATGAATGAAAATTGTATTTTTGTGTCAAATCGGCAGTTGGCAAGCCATCCCTTACGGGATTAATTGACACAAACAAACATTACAATAATTCACTGTGATTATTCAGTGACAATTCTTCCAGTGTTCTCTGCAGTGCGCATCGCATAAAGAGTGAATAAATTCAAGATAAAAATCAATATATAATAGTAAGGTTATCCAAACAATACTTTTATCCCTAGAGCATATACTGTACATGCACATACAGTGCATTTGGAAAGTATTCAGATCCCTAGACTTTTTCCACATTTTGATACCTTACGGCCTTATTCTAAAACGGATTAAATGTTTTTTTCCTCATCAATCTACACACAATACCCCATAATGGCAAGTAAAAAACAGGTTTTTAGAAATGTTTGAAAATGAAATAATCACATTTACATAAGTATTCAGACTCTTTACTCAATACTTTGTTGAAGCACCTTTGGCAGCGATTACAGCCTCAAGTCTTCTTGGGTATGACGCTACAAGCTTGGCACACCTGTATTTGGGGAGTTTCTCCAATTTTTCTCTGCAGACCCTCTCAAGCTCTGTCAGGTCGGATGGGGAGCGTCCCTGCACATCTATTTTCAGGTCTCTCCAGCTATGTTTGATTGGGTTCAAGTGAGGGCTCTGGATGGGCCACTCAAGGACATTCAGAGACTTGTGCCAAAGCCACTCCTGCGTTGTCTTGACTGTGTGCTTAGGGTCGTTGTACTGTTGGAAGGGGAACCTTTGCCTCAATATGAGGTCCTGAACGCTGGGGGCAGGAGTTCAATCTTGGTTTCATTAGATAAGAGAATCTTATTTCTCATTGTCTGAGAGCCCTTTAGGTGCCCTTTGGCAAACTCCAAGCGGGCTGTCATGTGCCTTTACTGAGGAGTGGCTTCCATCTGGCCACTCTACCATAAAGGCCTGATTTATGGAGTGCTGCTGACATGGGAGAACCTTACAGAAGGACAACAATCGCCACAGAGGAACTCTGGAGCTCTGTCAGAGTGACCATAGGGTTCTTGGTCACCTCCCCGACCAAGGCCCTTCTCCCTCGATTGCTCAGTTTGGCCGGGCTGCCAGCTCTAGGAAGAGACTTTGTGCTCCCAAAACTTCTTCCATTTAAGAATGATGGAGGCCACTGTGTTCTTGGGGACCTTCAATATTGCAGAAAATTGTTGGTACCCTTCCCCCTCTACGGACAATTCCTTCTACCTCATGGCTTGGTTTGTGCACTGTCAGCTGTGGGACCTTATATAGACACGTGTGTGCCTTTCCAAATCATGTCCAATCAATTGAATTTACCACAGGAGACTCCAATTAAGTTGTAGAAACAACTGTTTGTATTTGTAGTTATTATGAATCCCCTCTTCCAGGGGTCCAGCAAAATTAAGGCAGCTTATATAGTTTTTAAACATTACAATACATTCACAGATTTCACATGACACTGTGTGCTCTCAGGCCTCTACTCCACCACTACTACATATCTACAGTACTAAATCCATGTGTATGTTTAGTGTGTGTGTGTGTGTGTGTGTGTGTGTGAGTGTGTGCCAATGAACGGAGAGAGTTGTTGAGTTGGTGGAAAGTGCACGACATTTACCCTAAGGAGTGTCATCAATTTAATGCCACCTGAATCAGCTCCCCGTACTCGTCCTGAGGAGCGTGCTATTAGTCTGGTGAAATCTGTGCCGCCAGTACGCATCCAGGTCTCCAGTGCGCCTCCACAGCCCAGTACATCCGGTGCCAGCTCCACACACTCGCCGTGCGAAGTGTGTCATCGTTCCGGTACAATTTGTGCCAGACCTGCGCACCAGATCTCCAGTGTGCCTCTACAGCCCAGTGTGCCTCTGGGCCAGCTGCTCTCACTTGCCGTGTGAAATGTGTCATCGTTCCGGTACAATTTGTGCCGGATCTTCAATACGCCTCCACAACCCATTACGTCCGGTGCTAGCTCCACGCATCAGGCCTCCAGTACACCTCTCCAGTCCGGTACATCCTGTGCCTGCTCTCCGCACCAGGCCTCCAGTGCGCCTCACCAGTCCGGTACGTCCTGTACCTGCTCCACGCACTAGGCCTCCAGCGCGCATTCACAGTCCAGAGCCTCCGGCGACAGTTCCCGGTCCGGAGCCTCCGGCAACGGTCCCCGGTCCGGAACCTCCTGCGACGGTCCACGGTCCGGAACCTCCTGCGACGATCCACGGTCTGGAACCTCCTGCGCCGGTCCACGGTCCGGAACCTCCTGCGCCGGTCCGCGGTCCGGAACCTCCTGCGCCGGTCCACGGTCTGGAACCCCCTGCGCCGGTGCCCAGTGCAAGCACAGCGTCCAGTCCAGCTCCATGGCAGGAGTCGTCTTCTGCGCCGGTGCTCAGTCCAGATACGGCGTCCAGTCCCGCTCCATGGCAGGAAATTTCCTCTGAACCGATGTCCAGGCCAGGGCTTGTGTACCATCCCGCTCCATGGCAGGAGTTTTCCTTGACATCGAGGTCCAGTCCAGGCACAGTGTTCAGCCCGGGTCCATGGCTGGATCTGCGAGCTCAGCAGGTTCTTCGTCCCGCACCAGAGCCGCCCCCGATGCTGGCGGATCCACGAGCTGAGCAGGTTCTTTGGCTCGCACCGAAGCCGCCACCGACACTAATCACCTCCCACCCTCCCCATTTGATGCAGGAAATATTACTATGATGGGGGATTTATCAAAAATTTCCTGCAAACAAGAGAAGTTTATACGCTAAATAAAAATACAACCCTGATGTACCAAAGTTACAATCTGATGCCACGTTCAAGACAACTGGGAACTGGGAAAAATTAGCTCCGGATGGAAAGAATAGTTTTGAACGGTCATCCAATTCTAACTCAGTAACTCTGGCCTCTTTCTAGACCTCCGACTTTCCGACCTGAAGATCATCGACGTCATGATTTTACCTAGTAATTTTCCGAGGTCACAGTTGTCTTGAAAGCACTATAAGTCAGTTGAGTGAACTCTCCCTTGTTATAAGATCTTTGGTCTGGCAGCCGCTTATGTGACAACCAGAATGCATTGTAAGTCAACAAATATGGCGCCACACATAGCCGGCAAATAGCGTAGTATTAATTCATCATAATCAGTACAACATTCAAAAAAGTATTTTACACACATCATATGTGTACATATGTGTCCATTACAATGCAATGAACTTAAACATGTGAATTAAACAGTCAATACATTATGATCCATACATACATACAGTGTGCTACAGCAGAAACGACAACACAATATACAGAAAATTAGTCACTTACTTTGAGGGGAACACACACATGTCCAATTTGTAAGGAAAACAACTACGAAGCAATGTGGGCGCCAGTCAGAAAATGTGCTGGGGGAAAATGTTTGTGCAAGGCCTGTTCTAACTAGAGATGCGCAACCGTGAAATTGGCTACTTCTTATGCAAATTAACGAGGCTGAACACACCTCAATTCAAACGGTTGTTAGAAAATAAAACTTATTAGAAAGTCATTTGAAATTGACAAGTCAACATAGCCTATAGATAATTAGCAGGCAGCGTGCCTTGATTTGAGTCCAGCGCGGGTAACTGTCCTGTTGCGTAACAATCCCATTTTGGAACAGTGAGAGCATTCTGACATCACGCGCATGAAAAAACTCATGCATGGGCGACGGTTAGAGATATTTGGAACGCACATATGAAAAGGTTAAAGCTAATTTCCTGATATTCTACACATTTTGCCATGAGCCTGAGAGAAAAATTAGCAGTATTAAAGGTAATTTCCTGCAATTCTACACATTTTGCACATTTTGCATGTGCCCTGTGTGCCCGTTTGGTAAACCGGTTCTGCTGGCTAACATTATTTTTATTTATTTCTTTTTTATTTCACCTTTATTTAACCAGGTAGGCTAGTTGAGAACAAGTTCTCATTTGCAACTGGTACCTGGCCAAGATAAAGCGTAGCAATTCGACACATACAACAACACAGAGTTACACATGGAATAAACAAAACATACAGTCAATAATACAGTAGAACAAAAGAAAACAAAAAGTCTATATACAGTGAGTGCAAATGAGGTAAGTTAAGGAAATAAATAGGCCATGGTGGCGAAGTAATTACAATATAGCAATTAAACACTGGAATGGTAGATCGGCAGAAGATTAATGTGCAGGTATAGATACTGGGGTGCAAAGGAGCAAAATAAATAAACCCGTATGGGGATGAGGTAGGTAGATAGATGGGCTGTTTACAGATGGGCTATGTACAGGTGCAGTGATCTGTAAGCTGCTCTGACAGCTGGTGCTTAAAGCTAGTGAGGGGGATATGAGTCTCCAGCTTCAGAGATTTTTGCAATTCGTTCCAGTTATGGGCAGCAGAGAGCTGGAAGGAAAGACGACCAAAGGAGGAATTGGCTTTGGGGGTGACCAGTGAGATATACCTGCTTGCTACGAGTGGGTGTTGCTATGGTGATCAGTGAGCTGAGATAAGGCAGGTTTACAGAGTCATGTCTAACCATACAAATCATTGTTTTCTAATCTATTTTTGGGTTAATCATTTCTCTTGACTGTAAATACTTTTTTGCATGCTTATGGTGTTACACTGTTACACTGTTGCTATGCTTACATGTTGTGGTCTCCGTTATGTGGAATTTGCATTCAAAATAAAAGTCCCCAATTGAAAGTGATGCATACTGATACAAATAGCGGAATCATGTCATATTTGGACTAGATCATGCTAAACAACGTTGGAATGTTACATCATTTAAAATTAAATACATGAATGAATTAGTTTGACAATAAACATACTTTTGGGGGGAAATCCCACTGTGGATGTGTTAGACTGCATTACTGAATTGGGGGCATACTGAGGCCTATCAGCCTACACCATGGCACCTACAGAACACAACTATGTAGAATTTACACAAATATGAATGTCTTAGCTCTCACTGCAGAACTCCGAAACCACTGTGACATGAGCCACATTAGCTCTGAATGTTCAATACCCATAGTATGTTGACTGGCTAGCTAATGTGGCTCATTTCACAGTGGTTTCAGAGTCCATAAATAGAGCTAAGACGCTAATATTTGTGTAAACTCTACATAGTTGTGTTCTGTGGGTGTCACTGAGTAGGCTGATACCCAATTTCATGGGTGAACAATCCATAGGTTAGCCTGTACAGTGTAATGTTCATTGCGCACAATAGACTGACTGGGAAGGGGATTTTCCACAGTCGAAGCCCTGCAATAAGAGCTTAGATGCTCATATTTGAGAGAATGGCTTACCAAGAAAAAAATACTAATTTGAGGTAAAAAGTACATGGAGCACTCAACAAAAAAAGGCAGATTGGTTTATTTTTGCTCACTTGAATTTCTTGTACAGGATGTGAACAGGTGACTGATGTTTCTAGGTCTAACTGACTTCTTCCTCAGTGATCTGAACATTGCACTTAGTTACTATTTATAGCCTAGTGGCCCATTGAGACACATCAATGTAAAAACAATAATCGTGATATGTTTCAAGGTAAATAGCAAATTATAGAACAAAATAATTAGATAAATAGTGTGCCTCATGAATCCGTAGACAAAGAGTTCCCCAAAACAACATTATAGAAATGTTAGGATCATAGTTTAGCCCCTTTGGATCCACAGTGTGTAAGGAGTACTGCCAGAATGCCTCTTTCTCTCGATGTCAGCTCTTTGTGAAATTTGGATGATGCAAAGTTTCAATGCTAGTTTAGTTTGACAAATACAGTATAAGCAGCCCAGCAGATGCATTTGAGCGTGCATATGACATTTGTGGTGCTACAATTAATGAACCTTTTGGATTTTGTATTCTTTACCTGTTCTAGAGTGTTAAAACATTTTAGTATTAGTCGTATTTTGACAATGTACACAGTGACCACACTTGTAATGGCCATTGGGCGGGCCTGGGAGCCTGCTGTATGCTGTGCGAAACGGATTCGGCTAGAATGCGAAGGGGAAATGTTGTGAACGCTCATAGATTTGGATAACTGTTGAGGGTGTTCCAATGTTTCAATACAATGGATTTGAGCGCATGTAACAGTACAAATTTAGACCGTCCCCTCGCCCATACCCGGGCGCGAACTAGGGACCTTCTGCACACATCAACAGTCACCCTCGAAGCATCGTTACCCATCGCGCCACAAAAGCCGCGGCCCTTGCAGAGCAAGGGGAACTACTACTTCAAGGTCTCAGAGCAAGTGACGTCACTGATTGAAACGCTACTTAGCGCCCACGCTAACTAAGCTAGCCGTTTCACATCCGTTACACTCACCCCCCTTTTGACCTTCCTCCTTTTTTTTTTTTTTTTTCCGCAGCACTAAGCTAGCCGTTTCACATCCGTTACACGCACACGGGCTGTACTCCTTGGAAGGAAAGAAAAGTGGGGGCGTTTAGTATTCTTATCATCACAGGAATCTGGTGTGCGTATCATTAGCTTTGTGCTCGAAATCTATGTTTGTATTACAGTTAGGATGGAGTCTTAGGAATTGATCCACCGGTATGTTCCTCTTAACGCCTAGATCATACCGACAGTGTCGTTGCGCAATAATGATATGCAGCATAATGTGGATATGTCTGCAACAAAAATTAAACATTAATCTTCTTTAGGCATTTCTGTTAAGCAGTCTACTCATACAATTTGATGCATACGTTTCATAAATCCAATGTATGCACCACATAGAACACATTGCAACTGCCCCTGCAACGCAATGCTGCGTTGGAAATGAATGTACTTCTGGTGTACTAAAACGCAATGTCACTGTCGGTGTGATCAAAGGCGTAAGGTGTACCAAGTGGTTAGCTTAAAAGTGTATTCCTACTCTGCGATTTGAGGAAAATAGTAGACTCCAACTTGTTTTCTTTATTGTTATGGATTGTAAGATCCAAGATGTCTATTCTCTCCCGACTTCGCTCTGCTGTGAACTTGAGATTGGTGTCAGATAAATTAATATACAGCGCATTCGGAAAGTATTCAGACCCCTTGACTTTTTCCACATTTTGTTACAGTACAGCCTTATTCTAAAATGAATTAAATAAAAATGGTCATCATCAATCTACACACTTCACATCATCAAGCAAAATTTCTCGTCCAATATCTCCATCCGCACTCTGACGGTCTCTGACTCTCTCCGTTCACTCTCCTCCAGTTTCTCCCTCTTCTCCCAGACTGGCTCTGGTTCACTCCTCGGCTCCGCCGACGATCCCTTGTGCACCCCCCAAAAAAATATTTTGGGCTGTCTTTTGGTATTTCTCTGTGGCCGCGAACCCCGGCGTCGTCACTGTCCTCCCTTCTCCCCTTGCGTCTCCCGCCAAGGAAGGCGATCCTGTCCTGCCAGGATTTCCTTCTAAGTCCAGGATCCATTCCCATCCAGAATCTCCTCCCAAGTCCATGTTACCCACTCCTCCTGGGCATGCTGCTTGGTCCTGTTGTGGTGTGATATTCTGTCACGATCGTTGAAAACATAGAAAACATAAACTAGAACCCCACATAGAACATTTAAACTAGACAGCCCCCTAGTCACGCCCTGACCTACTCAACCATTGAGAAACAAAATCTCTCCATGGTCAGGACGTGACAAGTTGAACGTACTTTGGTGCGAAAAGTGCAAATCAATCCCAGAACAACAGCAAAGGACCTTGAGAAGATGCTGGAGGAAACGGGTACAAAAGTATCTATATCCACAGTGCAACGAGTACTATATCGACATAACCTGAAAGGCCGCTCAGTAAGGAAGAAGCCACTGCTCCAAAACCGCCATTAAAAAAGCTAGACTACGGTTCGCAACTGCACATGGGGACAATGATCATACTTTTTGGAGAAATGTCCTCTGGTTGGATGAAACAAAAATAGAACTGTTTGGCCATAATGCCCATCTTTATGTTTGGAGGAAAAAGGGCGAGGCTTGCAACCTGAAGATCACTGTCCCAACCGTGAAGGACGGGGGTGGCAGCATTATGTTATGTGGGGTGCTTTGCTGCAGGAGGGACTGGTGCACTTCACAACATAGATGGCATCATGATGAGGAAAAATGTCACTTGACCCAAGTTAAACAATTTAAAGGCAATGCTACCAAATACTAATTGAGTGTATGTAAACTTTCTGACCGACTGGGAATGTGATGAAATAAATAAAAGCTGAAATAAATAATTCTCTCTACTATTATTCTGACATTACACATTCTTAAAATAAAGTGGTGATCCTAACTGACCTAAGACAGGAAACTTTAACTAGGTTGAAATGTCAGGAATTGTGAAAAACTGAGTTTAAATGTATTTGGCTAACGTGTATGTAAACGTCCGACTTCAACTGTATTACAGAATCCTAGATACATTTTTTTTAATTTTAATTTTTATTTTTTACAAATGTTACAATTTCTCTTCCACTTTGACATTACAGAGCGTTTTGTGGAAAAAGTCAAGGGGTGTGAATACTTTCTGAAGGCACTGTATGCACTGACTGCTGACTTATGCATGCTACTTTTTTATTTTTTATTTTTTTATTTCACCTTTATTTAACCAGGTAGGCTAGTTGAGAACAAGTTCTCATTTACAACAGACAACAACACAGACAACAACACAGAGTTACACACGGAGTAAACAATAAGCAATAAACAAGTCAATAACATAGTAGGAAAAAAAGAATCTATATACTGTACATTGTGTGCAAAAGGCATGAGGAGGTAGGCAATAAATAGGCCATAGGAGCGAATAATTACAATTTAGCAGATTAACACTGGAGTGGTAAATGATCAGATGAACATGTGCAGGTAGAAATACTGGTGTGCAAAAGAGCAGTAAAGTAAATAAAATAAAAACAGTATGGGGATGAGGTAGGTAAAATTGGGTGGGCTATATACCGATGGACTATGTACAGCCGCAGCGATAGGTTAGCTGCTCAGATAGCAGATGTTTAAAGTTGGTGAGGGAGATAAAAGTCTCCAACTTCAGAGATTTTTGCAATTCGTTCCAGTCGAAGGCAGCAGAGAACTTTAGGGATGGTCAGTGAGATACACTTTGCATCTAACCTAGCCTTAAATGAGTTGCCAAAAAAACGGATGTTCTGGTTTTCAGGGATACAGCTATTTTCAACCTAGCTTCCTTTTCCGCTGAAAACCGGATGTGGTAACTCCGCTCAGATGTTTCTCTTATGCCTGCTACGTTACATCTAACCTAAAGTAGCCGGCATAAAAGAAATGCCTGAAACTACATCCCCTACATACATACTGGTCTTGATTAGAAGAAGAAAAAACAGTTGGAGGAGGTTCTCTTCTGCACTGTTCAACCAATCCAGTAAATATGGAGGAGGAGTTAAGATGGAGTGTTGCCTTGTTAACGTCCAAAAGTGGTTGTCGCATCAAAGGCTCTCTTTCCTTTTCCCCTGAAAACTGTAACATCCTGGTTGTTGGATAGTGGCAGAGACTGTGTTGTATCAAGCGTGGTGGAATCAGAGAATGAGAGGCCTCTAGTGGCCGAAAGGCCATATTAGCATGGGCAGCGCCATTGAGGCCTTCCACCATCTTAATGTAGTCAACTGTCGTGGTTGTTCCATGTCAAGTCCAACTGGGTCATCAGGAGTGATCAGCCAATCGTGAATATACTGATTCAAAATGGAATTAGCCTCAATAGTCCTTTTGCACAACGTAGCAATGCCCACTTCTGTTCAACGTCTTACCCGATACATAGCTTCCTCTCCCGATTGCGTCCTGTCAGGATGATTGTAGCCATACTAGCCTCGCTTGTTTTATCATTACCTCAGTATATTAATATAATCATATTTCCATAGCATTTTTTTATCATTCTTGTTGAAAATTGTGTTTATTTGTTCAGTTAGTGATAACATTTTTGTGTTTTGTATCTTTTTTGTCTCTTTAGCTAGCAAATGTTAGCTACCAGTAGCTAGCTAATGTTAGTGCTAACGTTAACATTATTAGTTGGTGCAGCATCTTTATTGAAAGTTAGGAAATGAAGAAGAGCAACATCAAGGTTGAGGCGAGAGGTCATCTCCATGGAATATTGCTCTGTTCCGTTGTGTACCTCCTCAGAGAAATACTCCTTGTTGAGTTTTCACTCATTTCCAAGTGATACTGAGCTAAGAGCAAAATGGGTCATCAATATTCACAGGGAAAACTTCCCCATCACGAGTCACTCCAAGGTCTGTGGTAGACACTTTTTACCACATGATTTCATTGAACCTTGTGGGCTTCGACGTCTGAAGAAGGGAGCAGTACCTTTGCTATTCCAGTGGACTAACTAAGCAAGAGCAAGTGTTTTGGAAAGAAGGGAGAGACCAAGGACTGGATGTGTGGAGGACAACCATGTTGAAGATTGAGAGGATGAAAAGATGGATTGCTAACATGACCACGACTACTGTGCTGTGGCTGGGCCCGATGTAGTTGACCTGGTTTTGATTGAGAGGGAAGAGATGCAGAGAGAGATTGAGGACCTATGGTACAAAGTAGAGGAGTTGACTGTGAGGAGTTATTTTGGGCTGCAGCGATTTGTGGGATCAGAGGCACAGATCCAGTCCTTCACAAGGTGGGTAAACCTAGCCCTGCTTAGTATTGTTACATCATCAACTTTACACTGTTTGCTTTCTGGCACCATTTTCCCTAGCTACCAGCATTTATGTCTTAGAATTATGAGTAAATAACTCCTATTAATGATTCTAGCCTCATATGACCATCTGATGGCCTTTTGGTCACATGAGCAAGGAGAGCCAAGCTGCGGAATGAGGTGGTGACACTTCCATGTACCTATTCCATGTACCACTTCCTTGTAAGTTCGCCCATTTCTGATTAACTGCACTGTCCTACAACTTTAATTTTCACTTGAGCTAAAAGCTATAGCCTACCTTAAATATCTGTTAGTGATTTGTGCATGTATCCTACAGAGACATGCCCTATCCATGCTGGATGAGCTGTTCCTCTTCCTCATGTACTTGCCCTTGGGGTCATCTGAGATGGACCTCGCTGACCGATTTGGCATCCATCACTCAACAGTAAGCAGGATTGTTGTCACAGGGGTCAACTACCTTTACATTCTGCTGGGGTCTCTATATGGATGTCTTTGGAAGATGTCAAGGCTGTGTTGCCGAAGGAGTTCATTAGGTATCCGGACACCCATCATTGACCGTACCGAGTTGAGATGCCAGTAGCCAGCCAGTCTCCCTCTACACAGTAAGATGTACTTTCATTACAAGTCCCACGGTACCTTGAAAGGCCTGCTTGGGATGGCCCCACATGGAGCAGTTCCTTTTGTGCCAGAATTGTATGCTGGCTCCATCAGCGACGAAGAGCTATTCAAACAATCAGGACTGTTTGGCTTGCTCACTGAAGACATGGCAGTGATGGCAGACAAGGGTTTCCTGATTGATGACTGTGTGCCAGGCAAGGTCTACCGTCCACCCTTCTTGTCTAAACAGAGCCAAGTGCCAGTAGCACAGGTCCATCAAACGCAAGAGATTGCCCATCTTAGAGTACACATTGAGATATTAATTTTCAGAATTAAACTGAACAAGCTGTTTCAGTCAGAGATCCCCATGTCATTGATGGGAAGCATCAACTGCATCTGGGCTGTGGCTTGCCTTCTCACAAACTACCAGTGTGGGCCTCTTGTGAAGGCGTGGGCCAAGGAGCAATGAGCTACTACTGCAATGCATCTTTCCTTTTTTTGCTGTGACCATCCACATTGTCTAACACCCTGTAGTCCATTTATTGATAAACACCATTGCTTATACTCCAAACACAAAATGTTGTAAAGAGTTTTAATTTACAGTGACAAGAGAACAGAAAAAATGTAACATTCTTTTAAAATGATTTATTTATTAATGTCAGCTTTTGGTGCTGTGCCTTTGAGGATCCTTTCAGCTAGATTGCCTGCGGATGTCAGCCTTATCACATGGCAAGCCTCTCGGAACCGTGACAAGGTCAGTCTTGGTTTCGGGAGCACCTGCCAGTCGGAGACAGCACACTGTTCTCTAGTAGCTTCCTCTATTTTATGGGCTGTTGCAAAGCTCACCTGAAGAGACTATGTGAAGCTGGACTTCTTCACTGAGCACAAATGTGCAGCCTTGAAAGTTGCTCTCCAGTCTGTAGCCATCCAGGGGGCAGTGAAGGGAATGATGGTGTTTCCGTATGGTGAACTATGTGTCGCGTTGTGATTGGAGGCTGCTGGTAAGACAGGAGGCTCCCCACCTGTACCTTTCCAAAGTGGGAGCTTTTCAGCAGACATCCCCATGTTGCAGATCAATGGCTTGGATAGAGGTCAAAGTTCTTGTATGCCTCTTCTATCTGGAGAACTGAGAGGTCAGGGAGAGGTCCAAGAAGGGCACTGTAGAATGTACTTCTGCAAAGCAACGCAGCCGCTGTGGTTAGCCAATCTAAACAATGTACTTGAAACCACCTGAAATTAAATACATTTATATAGTCAAAGTGTAATAGGACATGACCGGTGTCATGACTCTCTCTCCTTTGTGAGGATCAAAGTTGCCGGATCAGCTAGGCCAATGGCTGACAGTCAGCCAAACTCTCTCTCACTCACTGTCCTGGGGGACCGGTTTTATGACTTAACAACCGTATTGTAAATACCTTGCAAAAACTCTCCCTTTGGCTCTGCAGTATTGGGAAAGACATCATTTGTATTACAGAAGAGAGACTCTTGCCCAAAACTTCAAACAACAGACACTGGGACAAAATACTTCAACATCCAAACCTTGGGGATGACGAGGGATGGGATGTGGAAAATTAATGTATATTTTGTGATGTCTTTAAAATGATCAGAAATACGTTATAACCGAAACACTGTAACAATAAGAGCTTTCACAATGTATATATCAGATTTACATCTAAATATTGTAAAACGTATGATTAAATATGAAACTATTTATGACTCACCACCTGATTCGGTCTTATGTAGCGACATTTTAAGTTCTGTTTTTTACATTGGATAAAAGTAGAGACTCAGAGCTACAAAATGGTATCATACACTGCATTTGAGGAAACAATGGGAAAGTAATTCTGCTTTGAAAGTTGATCAACTTCTAAACTCACTTTTGAGAAAACTGTCTTTCAATGTTTTAGTGCTACTATTGGGCTACTATTGGAGAGCCCTTCTTTGTCTACACCCATTCAGCATTGTTCACACAGTCCTGGTCCTGGGGACTCAAAGAGGTGCACATTTTTGTTTTTGCCTTAGCACTGCACAGCTGATTCAAGTGATCAACTCATCATCAAGCTTCAAGTATTATTTATGTATTCATTTGTGCTGCTATCCTTGATATGATTCTGTTATTGTCACATGCTACACATTCACATATGTGTGCCAATGCATCTTTCAATCCAATGTTATCATGATTTGTTATCAGGGATATTATACTTTAGTAATCCACAATGACCTGGTAAATGTCTAATAATTACATTATCTTCAATATTCCTACAGATACCTTGTAATTGGAGATTCCTTCAAAACCATTGCCTACAGTTAACGTATAGGACACTGCAAGGTTGGGTGACCAGGGCCACCTGGGACTGCCTCCTGGAGGAATTCAGGTGTGTGAGGGCTACCTGTGTCCTGCATAACTTCATGAGGATGGACACGAGGACCAGGAGGGGATCTGCAGCTTGCCGCCGTGTGCCAGAGGAGAAGTGCTACTGAGAAATGCATGCTGCTCTGCAGGATGTTTCAAGGTTGGGGTCCAACAACGCAGCAAGAGAGACAATCCGTGTGCTGGAGCTCGTCACCTCCTACTTCTTCGAAGAGGGTGCTGTTCCCTGGCAACACAATAGACTACACTATGCACAGCCAAAGGCTATTTTAAGAGCCATTCACATTGCAATAAGAGTATTCTTCCATTTACTTAGCTATGTCAACTGCAGTTATGCAATCCCCAGTTTCTCTCCTTTTGATTTCTTCTTCTCAGGTGAGGGTGCTGTTTAGGTAAGGGGGTGATGTCTGTACAAAAACAAAACAAGCTATTTTAAATCAACCATATTGAAAAAATGTAGATCAATTAGACACCCTATAACCCACACCGACACACTCATAAGCAGGCTCAGTTGTATAACTGTGGCTCCTTCCACCTTCAAAGAAAAGGTAAGAGGGCCAACCATGGAGAATAATAAGACACATCATTCTTTATATTACCGCGCTATTTTGTTTGTCATCATGTGTCCATTCATGTTTTTCAGCATAAAGTACTCTGCAGCCACTTAGTGTGGTGTGGACACCAGGTGAGGCCACACACACAGATTCCTGTCAAACAGTCTTTTTAACTACCTTATTTTCTCAATAACAGTCTCTCTCCTTCACTTCTTCATCCCTCTCTCCTCTTCTCCCTAAATCCTCTAGGTTATATCAGTTGTGTCGGTGAACCCCTCCCTCATCTGAACTGGCTATATAGAGGGCATAGCATGATCAGAGGTGAGAGGTCACTTGGTCAGGTCAACAGGAAGTATTATTAAAGAGATGCTTTACGTTGAAATACAGATAGAGACACAGTAGTCAAATTAAAGTTTATTTGTCACGTGCGCCGAATACAACTTTACAGTGAAATGCTTACTTACAGGCTCTAACCAATACTGCGAAAAAAAAGGTGTGTGTGTGTAGGTAAGTAAAGAAATAAAACAACAGTAAAAAAACATTTGAAAATAACAGTAGCAAGGCTATATACAGACACCAGTTAGTAAGGCTTATTGAGGTAGTATGTACATGTAGGTATGGTTAAAGTGACTGCATAAATGATAAACAGAGAGTAGCAGTAGCATAAAAAGAGGGGTTGGCGGGTGGTGGGATACAATGCAGATAGCCCGGTTAGCCAATGTGTGGGAGCACTGGTTGGTCTGGCCAATTGAGGTTATATGTACATGAATGTATAGTTAAAGTGACTAGGCACATATGATAAACAGAGAGTAGCAGCAGCGTAAAAAAGGGGTTGGGTGTGGGCACACAATGCAAATAGTCCAAGAGTTAATGATCCAAGGTCAGTTTTGCATTTCACCTCCTGATTATTATGATTAGAAACAATATTAGGATAAAAAATAAAAACACAAAGCTTAAACCTGCTCTCTCCATCTGTCTCTCGTCTGCAGATATGTTTTGTTGTGAGAGAGGATGCAAACCCCCAGTCCCATCATCGCAACCTCACCCGCTTTTAAGATAACCTTCGGGCCGATTAGAGACACTATTATGTAATTGTGATGAACTGAGAGAATATTTGGGTAGCACTGATTCATTAATCATATCCCTGTTCCTATGTTCTTACCTCTCTCGCCACCTCTTTCACAACGATGTGCATTGACGTACAGATTGAACTTCTAATTGTAATATTACAATTATAATATTAATGCATGTATTTATAACACTTGGATAATGAACTTCTTTCAATAAAGTGCTTCACATTCTCTACTGGTTGAAATTAAGTCTCATTTGATTAAATACTACACCTATCCTGTGTTTATCAGATCAATGCAGATGAAGGGCATTAGATATTGAGATGAACAGGTTTTAGAGTATTTACATGATGCATAGGAAGTGTAGTGTACTGTTTTTTAAATTATATTTCTGTATATATGAATTACAAATCCGCCTTTAACTAGTTAAATCCTTTTTCTAGTCTATTAGTTACAATGTGTAACCGTTGATGTCCCAGGACCAGGAGTGGTAAACACTGTTGAAGTGTGTAATTGTAATACATACATGCAGACATAGCATCGTTCAAAGGCTGGATTTTGATACTCCTGGTACTGGACATGACTAAAAAATAATCTCAAAGACTGTCCCTCCCTGCTGCTGAGGCTATTCTCTGAAGAGCCTCATCAATCGCTCTGGCATCACTGAAGGCTAACTTGTTAAACCTGGGGTCAAGTGCAGCCGTTTCTGATAGCACGTGACTATATTCCATTCTGTGGAAATTTTTGTCCATTGATGAACATAGGGTGTCCATCAACTCTGTCACATGTCCTGTGGTTACATTTGCTTCTCTCTGACGGCTGGCTGTGATTCACTGCTGACCCTTACACAAGAGTATCATTTTTGAGGCTGTCACATAGCTGAAAAGAGAGAACGGTAACTTATTAGTTAAGGTTCATGTTTTGTCTACTGATACTACATTCTCATCTACTACTCATATACATATATAATACTGGATAAAAAAAATGATGTAGTAATAACTGCTTACTGTACCTCTTTCCACTGATCTCCACAGTGATTGGCTCAAAGGGTTCTAGGACTCTGCTCACCAACTCCCATTCCTCTTGGGTCAGAGCATCAACAGGTGCATTGACAATGGCCAGGGTAGAGATGATGGGATCCTTTGACTCATTTTCCAGCTGTTGTCTTCACAGCTGTCCTTCCTCTCTCTCCCCGGCTGCTCAGTGTGTGACTGTGAGTGAGTTGGCTCGGCCCTCCCTCACGCATCTTTGGTTCATTGGTTGAAACTGCATGTCTGATTGACAGGAACAACAGGTGAGGCTGTTAGTCTGAGTAGACAGTCAGATTGAATGTGTGTGCGCTTGAGCATTTAGGCCTATATTATTTTCTTTCTTTTTTCGTTCTTTGAATTAGTTCATTCTATTCATTTAAATATTCAAATCTTAATTTTTTCATATTTTATAAATAGATTTGGCTCTTCTGATATGCGAGCCGGCTACCAATGTTCACCTACAAGTTCGCGAACGACCCATCACTACATCCTGAGCGTTTGTGACTGTACCTGTGCTGCTGGCAACACTTGAATTACGCTTTGTTTTGCCATGGTTTACTGACACCGGACATATTCAATGGGTGTTGAGCATTCAAAAATTCATCAATTAATCTGCGCACTGGCACACTAAGACGAGAGTCTTTTGTTAAGAAATGTAGCTACAGTTGAAGTCGGAAGTTTACATACACCTTAGCCAAATATATTTAAACTCAGTTTTTCACAGTTCCTGACATTTAACTCTAGTAAAAATTCCCTGTCTTAAGTCAGTTAGGATCACCACTTTATTTTAAGAATGTGAAATGTCAGAATAATAGTAGAGAAAATGATTTCATATTTCAGCTTTTATTTCTTTCATCACATTCAGTGGGTCAGAAGTTACATACCCTCAATTTGCATTTGTAAGCATTGCCTTTAAATTGTTTAACTTGGGTCAAACGTTACGGGTAGCCTTCCACAAGCTTCCCACAATGGGTGAATTTTGGCCCATTCCTCCTGATGGAGCTGGTGTAACTGGTGTAACTGCCTTCTTGATAGAAGTCCTCTGTCCAGTGTCTGTGTTCCTTTGCCCATCTTAATCTTTTATTTTTATTGGCCAGTCTGAGATAATGCTTTTCTTTGCAACTCTACCAGAAGGCCAGCGTCCCAGAGTTGCATCTTCATTGTTGACGTTGAAACGGGTGTTTTGCAGGTACTATTTCAATATTTTTTTTAATATATTTGATATTGGTTTTTAAACAATACAAACATATACATAGACATACAGTGCCTTGTGAATGTATTCACCCTCCTCTGCATTTTTCCTATTTTGTTGCCTTATAACCTGGAATTAAAATATATATTTTTTAGTATTGTTTGATTTACACAACATGCCTACCACTTTGAAGATGCAAAATATTTTCTATTGTGAAACAAACAAGAAATAAGACAAAAAACTGAAAACTTGAGAGTGCAGAACTATTCACCCCCCCCCCCCCCCCCCCCCCCCAAAAGTCAATACTTTGTAGAGCCACCTTTTGCAGTAATTACAGCTGCAAGTCTCTTGGGAAATGTCTCTATAAGCTTGGCACATCTAACCACTGGGATTTTTCCCCATTCTTCAAGTCTAAACTGCTCCAGCTCCTTCAAGTTGGATGGGTTCCGCTGGTGTACAGCAATCTTTAAGTCATACCACAGATTCTCAATTGGATTGAGGTCTGGGCTTTGACTAGGCCATTCCAAGACATTTAAATGTTTCCCCTTAAACCACTTGAGTGTTGCTTTAGCAATATGCATAGGATCATTGTCCTGCGGGAAGGTGAACCTCCATCCCAGTCTTAAATCTCTGGAAGACTGAAACAGGTTTCCCTCCAGAATTTCCCTGCATGTAGCGCCATCCATCATTCCTTCAATTCTGACCAGTTTCCCAGTCCCTGCCGATGAGTAACATCCCCACAGCATGATGCTGCCACCACCATGCTTCACTCTGGGGATAGAGTTCTCGGGGTGATGAGAGGTAATTGATTTCTGCCAGACATAGCATTTTCCTTCATGGCCAAAAAGCTAAATTTTTGTTTCACCTGACCAGAGTACCTTCTTTCATATGTTCGGGGAGTCTCCCACATGCCTTTTGACGAACACCAACCGTGTTTGCTTATTTTTTTCTTTAAGCAATGGCTTTTTTTCTGGCCACTCTTCTATAACGCCTGTGGAGTGTACTGCTTAAAGTGGTCCTATGGACAGATACTCCAATCTCTGCTGTGGAACTTTGCAGTTCTTTCAGGGTTATCTTTCATCTCTTTGTTACATTTCTGATTAATGCCCTCCTTGCCCGGTCCGTGAATTTTCGTGGGTGGCCCTCTCTTGGCAGGTTTATTGTGGTGCCATATGCTTTCCATTTTTTTAATAATGGATTTAATGGTGCTCCGTGGGATGTTCAAAGTTTGGGATATGTTTTTATAACCCAACCCTGATTTGTATTTCTCCACAACTTTGTCCCTGACCTGTTTTGGGAGCTCCTTGGTCTTCATGGTGCCGCTTGCTAGGTGGTGCCCCTTACGTAGTGGTGTTGCAGACTCTGGGGCCTTTCACAACAGATGTACAGTGGGGCAAAAAAGTATTTAGTCAGCCATCAATTGTGCAAGTTCTCCCACTTAAAAAGACGAGAGAGGCCTGTAATTTTCATCATAGGTACACTTCAACTATGACAGACAAAATGAGAAAAAAATTCCAGAAAATCACATTGTAGGATTTTTAATTAATTTATTTGCAATTTATGGTGGAAAATAAGTATTTGGTCAATAACAAAAGTTTGTTGTCAATGACAGAGGTCAAACTTTTTCTGTAAGTTTCGAGTTCTAATGTGCTCTTCACCAAATGTAATACCATTTCATATTTTTAACAAGAATAATAGTATATTACATTTACTCATATCATGAATTATTTAAAAAATATCTATATATTTATTGCTTTCCAAATAAACGTTATATTTCCATGGACCAATCCCCCCCCCCCCCCCCCCCCCCCCAATAGTGATCGACTATCGAGGTTTGCTATGGTGTGCAATCGGGCGACATAGGCTTGTACACAATCGCCCAACCTTAACACACACAAACACACACACACACTCTCTCTGTGTGGCTAAAGTAGGCTAAAATATGTCAATGGTTTTAGGAACAGCAGTAACATCAGGCAGGATTTAGGCCACCAACTGCCTAGCCAGTTGTAGCTCAATCTTGGGTGCAATGATCACGTTCCCGCACTGACTGACTGACTGTGTGGAGGCTCATTGATTTAATGAGCCTACATGATAGCCTACATGATACACCAGTAAAGTAATAAACTATATAGCTGTCGGCTATATTAGCCACGACTTACTGTTCTTTGTGCAGCTTCAAATGTCGAACAAAGTTGGAAATTGTTGCGCCTCCGTCTGTAATTTGCTTCTGCATGTTTTGCAAGTTGCAATCCGTTTTTTGTTGATACAGCGTCATCTTTATATCTGAAAATAATATTTTGGGGTATCATCTTTCCAAGGGCTCCATCTGAATTCACCCGCCGATGTTCCTCTGCACTGCCACACACAACTTTTTCTCAGCTGGCACAATTTTATTGGCTGCTGTCCGATTTAAACTGTAATCTGTTAAATGAAGAGTTGATGCACTGCACACTTTTTTTAATAGCATAATTTTTTATATTTGGGCTTGGGGAGGGTATCAATTCAGGTCGAGTCATAAGGCTCAAGTCCAAGTCAAGTCACGAGTCATTGGTGTTGAAATCCAAGTCAAGTTGCAAGTCATCATATTTGTGACTCGAGTCTGACTCGAGTCCAAGTCATGTGACTCGAGTCCACACCTCTGATTTTGTGTATGTCCATGACATGAAATCCAAATAAAAATCCATTAAAATTACAGGTTGTAATGCAACAAAATAGGAAAAACACCAAGTACCTTTGCAAGTCACTGTAGACAACCACCGACTGTTTCCTTGCTGAGATTCAATTGCCGTCTTAGAGCAACAGCATTGAGCAAACAATCGGTGGTAGTATTTGATCAATATTTATTGAAAAAGTATGTATTTAAGCAACTTCAGAGGACAAAACAAAGGTACAAGATTTATAATTAAAATGTTTAAACCATTTCACACGTACCATCACATGGGTGTGATCATTCTACAGTGGTCCCTGAAGTGTACGATCACACCCGTGTGATTAGAACGCTTATTTAGAATGCTTATTTAGAACGGCCAGTTTTGAATGACGCAACAATCAGCATTTGAGTTGGCCACACTTTTTTCAGAAACTATTTACACAAACACAGTCCTTACAAAGTTATGTCCAGAATGTAAGCAGTTTATTTTTGGATGCAACGTTCAGACATTCACAGGAGTATCTACAGCATAACACAATCATCCAAACTGGAAAAATGTAGACTACATTTGTCCGAGCGCTAACTGAGGAAAGATTGACGCAACACAAGCGGTCCTATTAGTGTAACCCTCGGCTGACAAACTACAATATGAATTAGCTAATGTCAATTACTATTTATAATTAATCACATCACAGGTGAGCTCACCATTGATCGAAATAACTGAGTAAAACACTTTCTAGAAATCAAAAGTAGTCCTACGATTAGTTTCATCTTGCCGCCATGCTTTTTTTCCTCACAGAAACCAAAGATAAGAGAAGACAAGATGAATTTGGTCTGTTTATAGTATGCATTTTGAAGGGGTGTGTCATCTACCATCATTCACATCCCACCATTCACTTCCTGAAGTTCTCAAAAAAGGAGTGAAACCTTACTCACCTCATTTTGTTATAGCATCTTTGGTCAGACAGACACGTGAAACCTAGAATGCATTGTATGTCAACAAAAATGACTCCACTCACATAGCTGGAATTAGCTTAGCTCATCAGAATCAGTACAACCTTCAAAAAATAATTTTACACACATTTACACAATCTACGCAAGAATCGGGATGCATGATTTATCACCGGTACTTGAAAAACGGGAATAAAACAGTAAATATATAAATAATCACCACACAAAACATTTTCTGATAGTGATTTATTGGTACAAATGGAGCATGCTGGCAGTCAATTACATAACCTTTCACTCCCACTCTGAGCCATTCAGTGTTGTTTATGTATGTAGCTAGTGAGCTAAGCTGTAGCATTAGCAATGTCTCTCAAAAGGAAACAACTCACAAATGCGGAAATTCTGGAGATTGTTTTAAATTCTGACAATGACTCTGAGTATGAAAGTCAGGAATCAGATTCTGACAGTGACAGTGAGGAGCTGCCCCCCCCCCAGCCATTGAGAACCCTGAATCTGAGGACCCCTTGTCCACTGACAAAGTCCCCGGTCCCTTTGAAGATGCTGGTGGTGATGGAGGCAGACCAACAATGGATGACATACCGGAGTTCTGTGGTAGCTGGAAGGCTGCCAGCCATTTCACCCCTCCTGGCCCTGCTGTTTGCTTTGATGAGTCCCAGTCTGGAGTGCAAAGCCCCTTACCATTTCCATCTGAGGCAGAGTGCTTCAAGTTGTTTCTGATGGAGGATCTGGTGGGAGACATAGTAGAGACCAATCCCGTTGCCTTGGAGCTACAGGAGAAGAGAGAGCCAGGAGTGGGGGGGACAACCACAATTAGTGAAATGTATAGCTGCTAGTGCTAGTAAACACTCCTTAACTGTCCCCTCTGTCGCAAACCTAACACACAGAGCCAACTGTTCAGACTGCCCATCCCTGACCTCATCCGCCATAATGGTATACATTCCAGACTTTGACATCTCAGAGACCGTGGTGTCCGTAATCTCTTGAGCACAGCATTTGATCATGTCATTCTGAGATTCTGGAGAGAGATACGTCCCATTTGATGGAGTATTGTACCTTTGCGGGAAAGGGTCAAACTCCTTCAAAAGCGCCATACATTCAAGAAAGTTCCCTCTATTTGTGCTTTCACTAGATTCATCATTGGCACGGAAAGAGAGTCCCTGTCTTCCTAACATTGAGGTGACCGCAACAATTCTCCTCAGATACTCGCTTCTCTCTGCAATATCAATAGCATGAGCAGATGTTACAATCTGAGCAATGTTCCCATGACTGCTAGTTGCCTGGTAGCTTTGCCATGCCACAACACTGTCTCTGTGCTTTTGTGCCATTTCATGTTTACCAAAGATAAACAAAGCTTATTTCCAAATTTTGAAGCCATTACTGACAAAATAAACAAATGTAATGTTTTTGCCAAGAACTCTACATGGAAAGCAGAAAGCTGCGTTTTTGCGGACACAGTACTCTACCCAATTGTATTTCTCAAACCAGCAGTGTTGTAATACCCTTTTCTGTGTAACAAAACATTTGTGTAGATAGCTATTCAGCTTCACTTATTCACGTATGGAGTTGCTGCAGTGGCATGATTACTTTCTTTCTCTGGATCTGTTTGTTGTCCCTCTCTCTCTGGATCTGTTTGTTGTCCCTCTCTCTCTGGATCTGTTTGTTGTCTCTCTCTCTCTGGATCTGTTTGTTGTCCCCCCCTGTCTGGATCTGTTTGTTGTCCCCCTTTCTCTGGATCTGTTTGTTTTCCCTCTTTCTCTGGATCTGTTTGTTGTCTCTCTCTCTGGATCTGTTTGTTCTCCCTCCTTGTCTGGATCTGTTTGTTCTCCCTCCCTGTCTGGATCTGTTTGTTGTCCCTCTCTCTCTGGATCTGTTTGTTGTCCCTCTCTCTCTGGATCTGTTTGTTGTCTCTCTCTCTCTCTGGATCTGTTTGTTCTCCCTCCCTGTCTGGATCTGGTTGTTGTCCCTCTTTCTCTGGATCTGTTTGTTGTCCCTGCCTGTCTGGATCTGTTTGTTGTCTCTCTCTCTGGATCTGTTTGTTGTCCCTCCCTGTCTGGATCTGTTTGTTGTCCCTAGTTTCTCTGGATCTGTTTGTTCTCCCTCCCTGTCTGGATCTGTTTGTTCTCCCTCCCTGTCTGGATCTGTTTGTTGTCCCTCTCTCTCTGGATCTGTTTGTTGTCTCTCTCTCTCTGGATCTGTTTGTTGTCCTTCCCTGTCTGGATCTGTTTGTTGTCCCTCTTTCTCTGGATCTGTTTGTTTTCCCTCTTTCTCTGGATATGTTTGTTCTCCCTCCCTCTCTGGATCTGTTTGTTCTCCCTCCCTGTCTGGATCTGTTGTCCCTCCCTGTCTAGATCTGTTTGTTGTACCTCTTTCTCTGGATCTGTTTGTTCTCCCTCCCTGTCTGGATCTGTTTGTTCTCCCACCCTGTCTGGATCTGTTTGTTGTCCCTCTCGCTCTGGATCTGTTTGTTGTCTCTCTCTCTGGAGCTGTTTGTTGTCCCTCCCTGTCTGGATCTGTTTGTTGTCCCCCTTTCTCTGGATCTGTTTGTTTTCCCTCTTTCTCTGGATCTGTTTGTTGTCTCTCTCTCTGGACCTGTTTGTTCTCCCTCCCTGTCTGGATCTGTTTGATCTCCCTCCCTGTCTGGATCTGTTTGTTGTCCCTCTCTCTCTGGATCTGTTTGTTGTCCCTCTCTCTCTGGATCTGTTTGTTCTCTCTTTCTCTCTCTCTGGATCTGTTTGTTCTCCCTCCCTGTCTGGATCTGGTTGTTGTCACTCTTTCTCTGGATCTGTTTGTTGTCCCTCCCTGTCTGGATCTGTTTGTTGTCTCTCTCTCTGGATCTGTTTGTTGTCCCTCCCTGTCTGGATCTGTTTGTTGTCCCTAGTTTCTCTGGATCTGTTTGTTCTCCCTCCCTGTCTGGATCTGTTTGTTGTCCCTAGTTTCTCTGGATCTGTTTGTTCTCCCTCCCTGTCTGGATCTGTTTGTTGTCCCTCTCTCTCTGGATCTGTTTGTTGTCCCTCTTTCTCTGGATATGTTTGTTCTCCCTCCCTGTCTGGATATGTTTGTTCTCCCTCCCTGTCTGGATCTGTTGTCCCTCCCTGTCTGGATCTGTTTGTTGTCCCTCTTTCTCTGGATCTGTTTGTTCTCCCTCCCTGTCTGGATCTGTTTGTTCTCCCACCCTGTCTGGATCTGTTTGTTGTCCCTCTCGCTCTGGATCTGTTTGTAGTCCCCCTTTCTCTGGATCTGTTTGTTTTCCCTCTTTCTCTGGATCTGTTTGTTGTCTCTCTCTCTGGATCTGTTTGTTCTCCCTCCCTGTCTGGATCTGTTTGTTCTCCCTCCCTGTCTGGATCTGTTTGTTGTCCCTCTCTCTCTGGATCTGTTTGTTGTCCCTCTCTCTCTGGATCTGTTTGTTCTCTCTCTCTCTCTCTGGATCTGTTTGTTCTCCCTCCCTGTCTGGATCTGGTTGTTGTCACTCTTTCTCTGGATCTGTTTGTTGTCCCTCCCTGTCTGGATCTGTTTGTTGTCTCTCTCTCTGGATCTGTTTGTTGTCCCTCCCTGTCTGGATCTGTTTGTTGTCCCCAGTTTCTCTGGATCTGTTTGTTCTCCCTCCCTGTCTGGATCTGTTTGTTGTCCCTCTCTCTCTGGATCTGTTTGTTGTCTCTCTCTCTCTCTCTGGATCTGTTTGTTGTCCTTCCCTGTCTGGATCTGTTTGTTGTCCCTCTTTCTCTGGATATGTTTGTTCTCCCTCCCTGTCTGGATCTGTTTGTTCTCCCTCCCTGTCTGGATCTGTTGTCCCTCCCTGTCTGGATCTGTTTGTTGTCCCTCTTTCTCTGGATCTGTTTGTTGTCCCTCCCTGTCTGGATCTGTTTGTTCTCCCACCCTGTCTGGATCTGTTTGTTGTCCCTCTCTCTCTGGTTCTGTTTGTTCTCTCTCTCTCTCTGGATCTGTTTGTTCTCCCTCCCTGTCTGGATCTGTTTTTTGTCCCTCCCTGTCTGGATCTGTTTGTTGTCCCTCTATCTCTGGATCTGTTTGTTGTCCCTCTCTCTCTGGATCTGTTTGTTGTCTCTCTCTCTCTGGATCTGTTTGTTGTCCCTCCCTGTCTAGATCTGTTTGTTGTCCCTCTCTCTCTGGATCTGTTTGTTGTCCCTCTCTCTCTGGATCTGTTTGTTGTCCCTCTCTCTCTGGATCTGTTTGTTCTCTCTCTCTCTCTCTGGATCTGTTTGTTCTCCCTCCCTGTCTGGATCTGGTTGTTGTCACTCTTTCTCTGGATCTGTTTGTTGTCCCTCCCTGTCTGGATCTGTTTGTTGTCTCTCTCTCTGGATCTGTTTGTTGTCCCTCCCTGTCTGGATCTGTTTGTTGTCTCTCTCTCTCTGGATCTGTTTGTTGTCCCTCTTTCTCTGGATCTGTTTGTTCTCCCTCCCTGTCTGGATCTGTTTGTTCTCCCACCCTGTCTGGATCTGTTTGTTGTCCCTCTCGCTCTGGATCTGTTTGTAGTCCCCCTTTCTCTGGATCTGTTTGTTTTCCCTCTTTCTCTGGATCTGTTTGTTGTCTCTCTCTCTGGATCTGTTTGTTCTCCCTCCCTGTCTGGATCTGTTTGTTCTCCCTCTCTGTCTGGATCTGTTTGTTGTCCCTCTCTCTCTGGATCTGTTTGTTGTCCCTCTCTCTCTGGATCTGTTTGTTCTCTCTCTCTCTCTCTGGATCTGTTTGTTCTCCCTCCCTGTCTGGATCTGGTTGTTGTCACTCTTTCTCTGGATCTGTTTGTTGTCCCTCCCTGTCTGGATCTGTTTGTTGTCTCTCTCTCTGGATCTGTTTGTTGTCCCTCCCTGTCTGGATCTGTTTGTTGTCCCCAGTTTCTCTGGATCTGTTTGTTCTCCCTCCCTGTCTGGATCTGTTTGTTGTCCCTCTCTCTCTGGATCTGTTTGTTGTCTCTCTCTCTCTCTGGATCTGTTTGTTGTCCTTCCCTGTCTGGATCTGTTTGTTGTCCCTCTTTCTCTGGATATGTTTGTTCTCCCTCCCTCTCTGGATCTGTTTGTTCTCCCTCCCTGTCTGGATCTGTTGTCCCTCCCTGTCTGGATCTGTTTGTTGTCCCTCTTTCTCTGGATCTGTTTGTTGTCCCTCCCTGTCTGGATCTGTTTGTTCTCCCACCCTGTCTGGATCTGTTTGTTGTCCCTCTCTCTCTGGTTCTGTTTGTTCTCTCTCTCTCTCTGGATCTGTTTGTTCTCCCTCCCTGTCTGGATCTGTTTTTTGTCCCTCCCTGTCTGGATCTGTTTGTTGTCCCTCTATCTCTGGATCTGTTTGTTGTCCCTCTCTCTCTGGATCTGTTTGTTGTCTCTCTCTCTCTGGATCTGTTTGTTGTCCCTCCCTGTCTAGATCTGTTTGTTGTCCCTCTCTCTCTGGATCTGTTTGTTGTCCCTCTCTCTCTGGATCTGTTTGTTGTCCCTCTCTCTCTGGATCTGTTTGTTCTCTCTCTCTCTCTCTGGATCTGTTTGTTCTCCCTCCCTGTCTGGATCTGGTTGTTGTCACTCTTTCTCTGGATCTGTTTGTTGTCCCTCCCTGTCTGGATCTGTTTGTTGTCTCTCTCTCTGGATCTGTTTGTTGTCCCTCCCTGTCTGGATCTGTTTGTTGTCTCTCTCTCTCTGGATCTGTTTGTTGTCCCTCTTTCTCTGGATCTGTTTGTTCTCCCTCCCTGTCTGGATCTGTTTGTTCTCCCACCCTGTCTGGATCTGTTTGTTGTCCCTCTCGCTCTGGATCTGTTTGTAGTCCCCTTTTCTCTGGATCTGTTTGTTTTCCCTCTTTCTCTGGATCTGTTTGTTGTCTCTCTCTCTGGATCTGTTTGTTCTCCCTCCCTGTCTGGATCTGTTTGTTCTCCCTCTCTGTCTGGATCTGTTTGTTGTCCCTCTCTCTCTGGATCTGTTTGTTGTCCCTCTCTCTCTGGATCTGTTTGTTCTCTCTCTCTCTCTCTGGATCTGTTTGTTCTCCCTCCCTGTCTGGATCTGGTTGTTGTCACTCTTTCTCTGGATCTGTTTGTTGTCCCTCCCTGTCTGGATCTGTTTGTTGTCTCTCTCTCTGGATCTGTTTGTTGTCCCTCCCTGTCTGGATCTGTTTGTTGTCCCCAGTTTCTCTGGATCTGTTTGTTCTCCCTCCCTGTCTGGATCTGTTTGTTGTCCCTCTCTCTCTGGATCTGTTTGTTGTCTCTCTCTCTCTCTGGATCTGTTTGTTGTCCTTCCCTGTCTGGATCTGTTTGTTGTCCCTCTTTCTCTGGATATGTTTGTTCTCCCTCCCTGTCTGGATCTGTTTGTTCTCCCTCCCTGTCTGGATCTGTTGTCCCTCCCTGTCTGGATCTGTTTGTTGTCCCTCTTTCTCTGGATCTGTTTGTTGTCCCTCCCTGTCTGGATCTGTTTGTTCTCCCACCCTGTCTGGATCTGTTTGTTGTCCCTCTCTCTCTGGTTCTGTTTGTTCTCTCTCTCTCTCTGGATCTGTTTGTTCTCCCTCCCTGTCTGGATCTGTTTTTTGTCCCTCCCTGTCTGGATCTGTTTGTTGTCCCTCTATCTCTGGATCTGTTTGTTGTCCCTCTCACTCTGGATCTGTTTGTTGTCTCTCTCTCTCTGGATCTGTTTGTTGTCCCTCCCTGTCTAGATCTGTTTGTTGTCCCTCTCTCTCTGGATCTGTTTGTTGTCCCTCTCTCTCTGGATCTGTTTGTTGTCCCTCTCTCTCTGGATCTGTTTGTTCTCTCTCTCTCTCTCTGGATCTGTTTGTTCTCCCTCCCTGTCTGGATCTGGTTGTTGTCACTCTTTCTCTGGATCTGTTTGTTGTCCCTCCCTGTCTGGATCTGTTTGTTGTCTCTCTCTCTGGATCTGTTTGTTGTCCCTCCCTGTCTGGATCTGTTTGTTGTCTCTCTCTCTCTGGATCTGTTTGTTGTCCCTCTTTCTCTGGATCTGTTTGTTCTCCCTCCCTGTCTGGATCTGTTTGTTCTCCCACCCTGTCTGAATCTGTTTGTTGTCCCTCTCTCTCTGGATCTGTTTGTTGTCCCTCTCTCTCTGGTTCTGTTTGTTCTCTCTCTCTCTCTGGATCTGTTTGTTCTCCCTCCCTGTCTGGATCTGTTTTTTTGTCCCTCCCTGTCTGGATCTGTTTGTTGTCCCTCTATCTCTGGATCTGTTTGTTGTCCCTCTCTCTCTGGATCTGTTTGTTGTCTCTCCCTCTCTGGATCTGTTTGTTGTCCCTCCCTGTCTAGACCTGTTTGTTGTCCCTCTCTCTCTGGATCTGTTTGTTGTCCCTCTCTCTCTGGATCTGTTTGTTGTCTCTCTCTCTGTCTGGATCTGTTTGTTCTCCTTCCCTGTCTGGATCTGTTTGTTCTCCCTCCCTGTCTGGATCTGTTTGTTGTCCCTCTCTCTCTGGATCTGTTTTTTTGTCCCTCTCTCTCTGGATCTGTTTGTTGTCTCTCTCTCTCTCTGGATCTGTTTGTTCTCCCTCCCTCACTGGATCTGGTTGTTGTCCCTCGTTCTCTGGATCTGTTTGTTGTCCCTCCCTGTCTGGATCTGTTTGTTGTCTCTCTCTCTGGATCTGTTTGTTGTCCCTCCCTGTCTGGATCTGTTTTTTGTCCCTCTTTCTCTGGATCTGTTTGTTCTCCCTCCCTGTCTGGATCTGTTTGTTCTCCCTCCCTGTCTGGATCTGTTTGTTGTCCCTCTCTCTGGATCTGTTTGTTGTCTCTCTCTCTCTGGATCTGTTTGTTGCCCTTCCCTGTCTGGATCTGTTTGTTGCCCCTCTTTCTCTGGATCTGTTTGTTTTCCCTCTTTCTCTGGATCTGTTTGTTCTCCCTCCCTGTCTGGATCGGTTTGTTCTCCCTCTCTGTCTGGATTTGTTTGTTGTCCCTCTTTCTCTGGATCTGTTTGTTGTCCCTCTTTCTCTGGATCTGTTTGTTGTCTCTCTTTCTCTGGATCTGTTTGTTCTCCCTCCCTGTCTGGATCTGTTTGTTGTCTCACTCTCTCTGGATCTGTTTGTTCTCCCTCCCTGTCTGGATCTGTTTGTTGTCCCTCTCTCTCTGGATCTGTTTGTTGTCTCTCTCTCTCTGGATCTGTTTGTTCTCCCTCCCTGTCTGGATCTGTTTGTTGTCCCTCCCTGTCTGGATCTGTTTGTTCTCCCTCCCTGTCTGTATCTGTTTGTTCTCCCTCCCTGTCTGGATCTGTTTGTTCTCCCTCCCTGTCTGGATCTGTTTGTTGTCCATTTTACTCTGGATCTGTTTTTTGTCCCTCTCTCTCTGGATCTGTTTGTTGTCTCTCTCTCTCTGGATCTGTTTGTTCTCCCTCCCTGTCTGGATCTGTTTGTTGTCTTGCTCTCTCTGGATCTGTTTGTTGTCCCTCCCTGTCTGGATCTGTTTGTTCTCCCTCCCTGTTTGGATCTGTTTGTTGTCTCGCTCTCTCTGGATCTGTTTGTTCTCCCTCCCTGTTTGGATCTGTTTGTTGTCCCTCTCTCTCTGGATCTGTTTGTTGTCTCTCTCTCTCTGGATCTGTTTGTTCTCCCTCCCTCCCTGGATCTGTTTGTTGTCCCTCC
Organism: Oncorhynchus mykiss; assembly: GCF_057628025.1. NCBI lineage: Eukaryota > Metazoa > Chordata > Actinopteri > Salmoniformes > Salmonidae > Oncorhynchus > Oncorhynchus mykiss. The sequence continues at coordinate 36,702,843 of NC_143027.1, read as the reverse complement.
CTGTCTGGATCTGTTTGTTCTCCCTCCCTGTCTGTATCTGTTTGTTGTCCCTAGTTTCTCTGGATCTGTTTGTTCTCCCTCCCTGTCTGGATCTGTTTGTTCTCCCTCCCTGTCTGGATCTGTTTGTTCTCCCTCCCTGTCTGGATCTGTTGTCCCTCCCTGTCTGGATCTGTTTGTTGTCCCTCTATCTCTGGATCTGTTTGTTGTCCCTCTCTCTCTAGATCTGTTTGTTGTCTCTCCCTCTCTGGATCTGTTTGTTGTCCCTCCCTGTCTAGACCTGTTTGTTGTCCCTCTCTCTCTGGATCTGTTTGTTGTCCCTCTCTCTCTGGATCTGTTTGTTGTCTCTCTCTCTGTCTGGATCTGTTTGTTCTCCTTCCCTGTCTGGATCTGTTTGTTCTCCCTCCCTGTCTGGATCTGTTTGTTGTCCCTCTCTCTCTGGATCTGTTTTTTTGTCCCTCTCTCTCTGGATCTGTTTGTTGTCTCTCTCTCTCTCTGGATCTGTTTGTTCTCCCTCCCTCACTGGATCTGGTTGTTGTCCCTCGTTCTCTGGATCTGTTTGTTGTCCCTCCCTGTCTGGATCTGTTTGTTGTCTCTCTCTCTGGATCTGTTTGTTGTCCCTCCCTGTCTGGATCTGTTTTTTGTCCCTCTTTCTCTGGATCTGTTTGTTCTCCCTCCCTGTCTGGATCTGTTTGTTCTCCCTCCCTGTCTGGATCTGTTTGTTGTCCCTCTCTCTGGATCTGTTTGTTGTCTCTCTCTCTCTGGATCTGTTTGTTGTCCTTCCCTGTCTGGATCTGTTTGTTGCCCCTCTTTCTCTGGATCTGTTTGTTTTCCCTCTTTCTCTGGATCTGTTTGTTCTCCCTCCCTGTCTGGATCGGTTTGTTCTCCCTCTCTGTCTGGATTTGTTTGTTGTCCCTCTTTCTCTGGATCTGTTTGTTGTCCCTCTTTCTCTGGATCTGTTTGTTGTCTCTCTTTCTCTGGATCTGTTTGTTCTCCCTCCCTGTCTGGATCTGTTTGTTGTCTCACTCTCTCTGGATCTGTTTGTTCTCCCTCACTGTCTGGATCTGTTTGTTGTCACTCTCTCTCTGGATCTGTTTGTTGTCTCTCTCTCTCTGGATCTGTTTGTTCTCCCTCCCTGTCTGGATCTGTTTGTTGTCCCTCCCTGTCTGGATCTGTTTGTTCTCCCTCCCTGTCTGTATCTGTTTGTTCTCCCTCCCTGTCTGGATCTGTTTGTTCTCCCTCCCTGTCTGGATCTGTTTGTTGTCCCTCTTACTCTGGATCTGTTTTTTGTCCCTCTCTCTCTGGATCTGTTTGTTGTCTCTCTCTCTCTGGATCTGTTTGTTCTCCCTCCCTGTCTGGATCTGTTTGTTGTCTTGCTCTCTCTGGATCTGTTTGTTGTCCCTCCCTGTCTGGATCTGTTTGTTCTCCCTCCCTGTTTGGATCTGTTTGTTGTCTCGCTCTCTCTGGATCTGTTTGTTCTCCCTCCCTGTTTGGATCTGTTTGTTGTCCCTCTCTCTCTGGATCTGTTTGTTGTCTCTCTCTCTCTGGATCTGTTTGTTCTCCCTCCCTCCCTGGATCTGTTTGTTGTCCCTCCCTGTCTGGATCTGTTTGTTCTCCCTCCCTGTCTGTATCTGTTTGTTGTCCCTAGTTTCTCTGGATCTGTTTGTTCTCCCTCCCTGTCTGGATCTGTTTGTTCTCCCTCCCTGTCTGGATCTGTTGTCCCTCCCTGTCTGGATCTGTTTGTTGTCCCTCTTTCTCTGGATCTGTTTGTTCTCCCTCCCTGTCTGGATCTGTTTGTTCTCCCACCCTGTCTGGATCTGTTTGTTGTCCCTCTCGCTCTGGATCTGTTTTTAGTCCCCCTTTCTCTGGATCTGTTTGTTTTCCCTCTTTCTCTGGATCTGTTTGTTGTCTCTCTCTCTGGATCTGTTTGTTCTTCCTCCCTGTCTGGATCTGTTTGTTCTCCCTCCCTGTCTGGATCTGTTTGTTGTCCCTCTCTCTCTGGATCTGTTTGTTGTCCCTCTCTCTCTGGATCTGTTTGTTCTCTCTCTCTCTCTCTGGATCTGTTTGTTCTCCCTCCCTGTCTGGATCTGGTTGTTGTCACTCTTTCTCTGGATCTGTTTGTTGTCCCTCCCTGTCTGGATCTGTTTGTTGTCTCTCTCTCTGGATCTGTTTGTTGTCCCTCCCTGTCTGGATCTGTTTGTTGTCCCCAGTTTCTCTGGATCTGTTTGTTCTCCCTCCCTGTCTGGATCTGTTTGTTGTCCCTCTCTCTCTTGATCTGTTTGTTGTCTCTCTCTCTCTCTGGATCTGTTTGTTGTCCCTCTCTCTCTGGATCTGTTTGTTGTCCCTCTTTCTCTGGATATGTTTGTTCTCCCTCCCTGTCTGGATCTGTTTGTTCCCCCTCCCTGTCTGGATCTGTTGTCCCTCCCTGTCTGGATCTGTTTGTTGTCCCTCTTTCTCTGGATCTGTTTGTTCTCCCTCCCTGTCTGGATCTGTTTGTTCTCCCACCCTGTCTGGATCTGTTTGTTGTCCCTCTCGCTCTGGATCTGTTTGTAGTCCCCCTTTCTCTGGATCTGTTTGTTTTCCCTCTTTCTCTGGATCTGTTTGTTGTCTCTCTCTCTGGATCTGTTTGTTCTCCCTCCCTGTCTGGATCTGTTTGTTCTCCCTCCCTGTCTGGATCTGTTTGTTGTCCCTCTCTCTCTGGATCTGTTTGTTGTCTCTCTCTCTCTCTGGATCTGTTTGTTGTCCTTCCCTGTCTGGATCTGTTTGTTGTCCCTCTTTCTCTGGATATGTTTGTTCTCCCTCCCTGTCTGGATCTGTTTGTTCTCCCTCCCTGTCTGGATCTGTTGTCCCTCCCTGTCTGGATCTGTTTGTTGTCCCTCTTTCTCTGGATCTGTTTGTTGTCCCTCCCTGTCTGGATCTGTTTGTTCTCCCACCCTGTCTGGATCTGTTTGTTGTCCCTCTCTCTCTGGTTCTGTTTGTTCTCTCTCTCTCTCTGGATCTGTTTGTTCTCCCTCCCTGTCTGGATCTGTTTTTTGTCCCTCCCTGTCTGGATCTGTTTGTTGTCCCTCTATCTCTGGATCTGTTTGTTGTCCCTCTCTCTCTGGATCTGTTTGTTGTCTCTCTCTCTCTGGATCTGTTTGTTGTCCCTCCCTGTCTAGATCTGTTTGTTGTCCCTCTCTCTCTGGATCTGTTTGTTGTCCCTCTTTCTCTGGATCTGTTTGTTGTCTCTCTTTCTCTGGATCTGTTTGTTCTCCCTCCCTGTCTGGATCTGTTTGTTGTCTCACTCTCTCTGGATCTGTTTGTTCTCCCTCCCTGTCTGGATCTGTTTGTTGTCCCTCTCTCTCTGGATCTGTTTGTTGTCTCTCTCTCTCTGGATCTGTTTGTTCTCCCTCCCTGTCTGGATCTGTTTGTTGTCCCTCCCTGTCTGGATCTGTTTGTTCTCCCTCCCTGTCTGTATCTGTTTGTTCTCCCTCCCTGTCTGGATCTGTTTGTTCTCCCTCCCTGTCTGGATCTGTTTGTTGTCCCTCTTACTCTGGATCTGTTTTTTGTCCCTCTCTCTCTGGATCTGTTTGTTGTCTCTCTCTCTCTGGATCTGTTTGTTCTCCCTCCCTGTCTGGATCTGTTTGTTGTCTTGCTCTCTCTGGATCTGTTTGTTGTCCCTCCCTGTCTGGATCTGTTTGTTCTCCTTCCCTGTTTGGATCTGTTTGTTGTCTCGCTCTCTCTGGATCTGTTTGTTCTCCCTCCCTGTTTGGATCTGTTTGTTGTCCCTCTCTCTCTGGATCTGTTTGTTGTCTCTCTCTCACTGGATCTGTTTGTTCTCCCTCCCTCCCTGGATCTGTTTGTTGTCCCTCCCTGTCTGGATCTGTTTGTTCTCCCTCCCTGTCTGTATCTGTTTGTTGTCCCTAGTTTCTCTGGATCTGTTTGTTCTCCCTCCCTGTCTGTATCTGTTTGTTCTCCCTCCCTGTCTGGATCTGTTTGTTCTCCCTCCCTGTCTGGATCTGTTGTCCCTCCCTGTCTGGATCTGTTTGTTGTCCCTCTCGCTCTGGATCTGTTTGTTCTCCCTCCCTGTCTGGATCTGTTTGTTCTCCCACCCTGTCTGGATCTGTTTGTTGTCCCTCTCGCTCTGGATCTGTTTGTTCTCCCTCCCTGTCTGGATCTGTTTGTTCTCCCTCCCTGTCTGGATCTGTTTGTTGTCCCTCTCTCTCTGGATCTGTTTGTTGTCCCTCTCTCTCTGGATCTGTTTGTTCTCTCTCTCTCTCTCTGGATCTGTTTGTTCTCCCTCCCTGTCTGGATCTGGTTGTTGTCACTCTTTCCCTGGATCTGTTTGTTGTCCCTCCCTGTCTGGATCTGTTTGTTGTGTCTCTCTCTGGATCTGTTTGTTGTCCCTCCCTGTCTGGATCTGTTTGTTGTCCCCAGTTTCTCTGGATCTGTTTGTTCTCCCTCCCTGTCTGGATCTGTTTGTTGTCCCTCTCTCTCTGGATCTGTTTGTTGTCTCTCTCTCTCTCTGGATCTGTTTGTTGTCCCTCTCTCTCTGGATCTGTTTGTTGTCCCTCTTTCTCTGGATATGTTTGTTCTCCCTCCCTGTCTGGATCTGTTTGTTCTCCCTCCCTGTCTGGATCTGTTGTCCCTCCCTGTCTGGATCTGTTTGTTGTCCCTCTTTCTCTGGATCTGTTTGTTCTCCCTCCCTGTCTGGATCTGTTTGTTCTCCCACCCTGTCTGGATCTGTTTGTTGTCCCTCTCGGTCTGGATCTGTTTGTAGTCCCCCTTTCTCTGGATCTGTTTGTTTTCCCTCTTTCTCTGGATCTGTTTGTTGTCTCTCTCTCTGGATCTGTTTGTTCTCCCTCCCTGTCTGGATCTGTTTGTTCTCCCTCCCTGTCTGGATCTGTTTGTTGTCCCTCTCTCTCTGGATCTGTTTGTTGTCCCTCTCTCTCTGGATCTGTTTGTTCTCTCTCTCTCTCTCTGGATCTGTTTGTTCTCCCTCCCTGTCTGGATCTGGTTGTTGTCACTCTTTCTCTGGATCTGTTTGTTGTCCCTCCCTGTCTGTATCTGTTTGTTGTCTCTCTCTCTGGATCTGTTTGTTGTCCCTCCCTGTCTGGATCTGTTTGTTGTCCCCAGTTTCTCTGGATCTGTTTGTTCTCCCTCCCTGTCTGGATCTGTTTGTTGTCCCTCTCTCTCTGGATCTGTTTGTTGTCTCTCTCTCTCTCTGGATCTGTTTGTTGTCCTTCCCTGTCTGGATCTGTTTGTTGTCCCTCTTTCTCTGGATATGTTTGTTCTCCCTCCCTGTCTGGATCTGTTTGTTCTCCCTCCCTGTCTGGATCTGTTGTCCCTCCCTGTCTGGATCTGTTTGTTGTCCCTCTTTCTCTGGATCTGTTTGTTGTCCCTCCCTGTCTGGATCTGTTTGTTCTCCCACCCTGTCTGGATCTGTTTGTTGTCCCTCTCTCTCTGGTTCTGTTTGTTCTCTCTCTCTCTCTGGATCTGTTTGTTCTCCCTCCCTGTCTGGATCTGTTTTTTGTCCCTCCCTGTCTGGATCTGTTTGTTGTCCCTCTATCTCTGGATCTGTTTGTTGTCCCTCTCTCTCTGGATCTGTTTGTTGTCTCTCTCTCTCTGGATCTGTTTGTTGTCCCTCCATGTCTAGATCTGTTTGTTGTCCCTCTCTCTCTGGATCTGTTTGTTGTCCCTCTTTCTCTGGATCTGTTTGTTGTCTCTCTTTCTCTGGATCTGTTTGTTCTCCCTCCCTGTCTGGATCTGTTTGTTGTCTCACTCTCTCTGGATCTGTTTGTTCTCCCTCCCTGTCTGGATCTGTTTGTTGTCCCTCTCTCTCTGGATCTGTTTGTTGTCTCTCTCTCTCTGGATCTGTTTGTTCTCCCTCCCTGTCTGGATCTGTTTGTTGTCCCTCCCTGTCTGGATCTGTTTGTTCTCCCTCCCTGTCTGTATCTGTTTGTTCTCCCTCCCTGTCTGGATCTGTTTGTTCTCCCTCCCTGTCTGGATCTGTTTGTTGTCCCTCTTACTCTGGATCTGTTTTTTGTCCCTCTCTCTCTGGATCTGTTTGTTGTCTCTCTCTCTCTGGATCTGTTTGTTCTCCCTCCCTGTCTGGATCTGTTTGTTGTCTTGCTCTCTCTGGATCTGTTTGTTGTCCCTCCCTGTCTGGATCTGTTTGTTCTCCCTCCCTGTTTGGATCTGTTTGTTGTCTCGCTCTCTCTGGATCTGTTTGTTCTCCCTCCCTGTTTGGATCTGTTTGTTGTCCCTCTCTCTCTGGATCTGTTTGTTGTCTCTCTCTCTCTGGATCTGTTTGTTCTCCCTCCCTCCCTGGATCTGTTTGTTGTCCCTCCCTGTCTGGATCTGTTTGTTCTCCCTCCCTGTCTGTATCTGTTTGTTGTCCCTAGTTTCTCTGGATCTGTTTGTTCTCCCTCCCTGTCTGGATCTGTTTGTTCTCCCTCCCTGTCTGGATCTGTTTGTTCTCCCTCCCTGTCTGAATCTGTTGTCCCTCCCTGTCTGGATCTGTTTGTTGTCCCTCTTTCTCTGGATCTGTTTGTTCTCCCTCCCTGTCTGGATCTGTTTGTTCTCCCACCCTGTCTGGATCTGTTTGTTGTCCCTCTCGCTCTGGATCTGTTTGTAGTCCCCCTTTCTCTGGATCTGTTTGTTTTCCCTCTTTCTCTGGATCTGTTTGTTGTCTCTCTCTCTGGATCTGTTTGTTCTCCCTCCCTGTCTGGATCTGTTTGTTCTCCCTCCCTGTCTGGATGTGTTTGTTGTCCCTCTCTCTCTGGATCTGTTTGTTGTCCCTCTCTCTCTGGATCTGTTTGTTCTCTCTCTCTCTCTCTGGATCTGTTTGTTCTCCCTCCCTGTCTGGATCTGGTTGTTGTCACTCTTTCTCTGGATCTGTTTGTTGTCCCTCCCTGTCTGGATCTGTTTGTTGTGTCTCTCTCTGGATCTGTTTGTTGTCCCTCCCTGTCTGGATCTGTTTGTTGTCCCCAGTTTCTCTGGATCTGTTTGTTCTCCCTCCCTGTCTGGATCTGTTTGTTGTCCCTCTCTCTCTGGATCTGTTTGTTGTCTCTCTCTCTCTCTGGATCTGTTTGTTGTCCCTCTCTCTCTGGATCTGTTTGTTGTCCCTCTTTCTCTGGATATGTTTGTTCTCCCTCCCTGTCTGGATCTGTTTGTTCTCCCTCCCTGTCTGGATCTGTTGTCCCTCCCTGTCTGGATCTGTTTGTTGTCCCTCTTTCTCTGGATCTGTTTGTTCTCCCTCCCTGTCTGGATCTGTTTGTTCTCCCACCCTGTCTGGATCTGTTTGTTGTCCCTCTCGCTCTGGATCTGTTTGTAGTCCCCCTTTCTCTGGATCTGTTTGTTTTCCCTCTTTCTCTGGATCTGTTTGTTGTCTCTCTCTCTGGATCTGTTTGTTCTCCCTCCCTGTCTGGATCTGTTTGTTCTCCCTCCCTGTCTGGATCTGTTTGTTGTCCCTCTCTCTCTGGATCTGTTTGTTGTCCCTCTCTCTCTGGATCTGTTTGTTCTCTCTCTCTCTCTCTGGATCTGTTTGTTCTCCCTCCCTTTCTGGATCTGGTTGTTGTCACTCTTTCTCTGGATCTGTTTGTTGTCCCTCCCTGTCTGTATCTGTTTGTTGTCTCTCTCTCTGGATCTGTTTGTTGTCCCTCCCTGTCTGGATCTGTTTGTTGTCCCCAGTTTCTCTGGATCTGTTTGTTCTCCCTCCCTGTCTGGATCTGTTTGTTGTCCCTCTCTCTCTGGATCTGTTTGTTGTCTCTCTCTCTCTCTGGATCTGTTTGTTGTCCTTCCCTGTCTGGATCTGTTTGTTGTCCCTCTTTCTCTGGATATGTTTGTTCTCCCTCCCTGTCTGGATCTGTTTGTTCTCCCTCCCTGTCTGGATCTGTTGTCCCTCCCTGTCTGGATCTGTTTGTTGTCCCTCTTTCTCTGGATCTGTTTGTTGTCCCTCCCTGTCTGGATCTGTTTGTTCTCCCACCCTGTCTGGATCTGTTTGTTGTCCCTCTCTCTCTGGTTCTGTTTGTTCTCTCTCTCTCTCTGGATCTGTTTGTTCTCCCTCCCTGTCTGGATCTGTTTTTTGTCCCTCCCTGTCTGGATCTGTTTGTTGTCCCTCTATCTCTGGATCTGTTTGTTGTCCCTCTCTCTCTGGATCTGTTTGTTGTCTCTCTCTCTCTGGATCTGTTTGTTGTCCCTCCCTGTCTAGATCTGTTTGTTGTCCCTCTCTCTCTGGATCTGTTTGTTGTCCCTCTCTCTCTGGATCTGTTTGTTCTCTCTCTCTCTCTCTGGATCTGTTTGTTCTCCCTCCCTGTCTGGGTCTGGTTGTTGTCACTCTTTCTCTGGATCTGTTTGTTGTCCCTCCCTGTCTGGATCTGTTTGTTGTCTCTCTCTCTGGATCTGTTTGTTGTCCCTCCCTGTCTGGATCTGTTTGTTGTCTCTCTCTCTCTGGATCTGTTTGTTGTCCCTCTTTCTCTGGATCTGTTTGTTCTCCCTCCCTGTCTGGATCTGTTTGTTCTCCCACCCTGTCTGAATCTGTTTGTTGTCCCTCTCTCTCTGGATCTGTTTGTTGTCCCTCTCTCTCTGGTTCTGTTTGTTCTCTCTCTCTCTCTGGATCTGTTTGTTCTCCCTCCCTGTCTGGATCTGTTTGTTCTCCCTCCCTGTCTGGATCTGTTTGTTGTCCCTCTATCTCTGGATCTGTTTGTTGTCCCTCTCTCTCTGGATCTGTTTGTTGTCTCTCCCTCTCTGGATCTGTTTGTTGTCCCTCCCTGTCTAGACCTGTTTGTTGTCCCTCTCTCTCTGGATCTGTTTGTTGTCCCTCTCTCTCTGGATCTGTTTGTTGTCTCTCTCTCTGTCTGGATCTGTTTGTTCTCCTTTCCTTTCTGGATCTGTTTGTTCTCCCTCCCTGTCTGGATCTGTTTGTTGTCCCTCTCTCTCTGGATCTGTTTTTTTGTCCCTCTCTCTCTGGATCTGTTTGTTGTCTCTCTCTCTCTCTGGATCTGTTTGTTCTCCCTCCCTCACTGGATCTGGTTGTTGTCCCTCGTTCTCTGGATCTGTTTGTTGTCCCTCCCTGTCTGGATCTGTTTGTTGTCTCTCTCTCTGGATCTGTTTGTTGTCCCTCCCTGTCTGGATCTGTTTTTTGTCCCTCTTTCTCTGGATCTGTTTGTTCTCCCTCCCTGTCTGGATCTGTTTGTTCTCCCTCCCTGTCTGGATCTGTTTGTTGTCCCTCTCTCTGGATCTGTTTGTTGTCTCTCTCTCTCTGGATCTGTTTGTTGTCCTTCCCTGTCTGGATCTGTTTGTTGCCCCTCTTTCTCTGGATCTGTTTGTTGTCTCTCTTTCTCTGGATCTGTTTGTTCTCCCTCCCTGTCTGGATCTGTTTGTTGTCTCACTCTCTCTGGATCTGTTTGTTCTCCCTCCCTGTCTGGATCTGTTTGTTGTCCCTCTCTCTCTGGATCTGTTTGTTGTCTCTCTCTCTCTGGATCTGTTTGTTCTCCCTCCCTGTCTGGATATGTTTGTTGTCCCTCCCTGTCTGGATCTGTTTGTTCTCCCTCCCTGTCTGTATCTGTTTGTTCTCCCTCCCTGTCTGGATCTGTTTGTTCTCCCTCCCTGTCTGGATCTGTTTGTTGTCCCTCTTACTCTGGATCTGTTTTTTGTCCCTCTCTCTCTGGATCTGTTTGTTGTCTCTCTCTCTCTGGATCTGTTTGTTCTCCCTCCCTGTCTGGATCTGTTTGTTGTCTTGCTCTCTCTGGATCTGTTTGTTGTCCCTCCCTGTCTGGATCTGTTTGTTCTCCCTCCCTGTTTGGATCTGTTTGTTGTCTCGCTCTCTCTGGATCTGTTTGTTCTCCCTCCCTGTTTGGATCTGTTTGTTGTCCCTCTCTCTCTGGATCTGTTTGTTGTCTCTCTCTCTCTGGATCTGTTTGTTCTCCCTCCCTGTCTGGATCTGTTTGTTGTCCCTCCCTGTCTGGATCTGTTTGTTCTCCCTCCCTGTCTGTATCTGTTTGTTGTCCCTAGTTTCTCTGGATCTGTTTGTTCTCCCTCCCTGTCTGGATCTGTTTGTTATCCCTCCCTGTCTGGATCTGTTTGTTGTCCCTCTCTCACTGGATCTGTTTGTTCTCTCTCTCTCTCTCTGGATCTGTTTGTTCTCCCTCCCTGTCTGGATCTGTTTGTTGTCCCTCTCTCTCTGGATCTGTTTGTTCTCCCTCCCTGTCTGGATCTGTTTGTTGTCCCTCTCTCTCTGGATCTGTTTGTTGTCCCTCTCTCTCTGGATCTGTTTGTTCTCTCTCTCTCTCTCTGGATCTGTTTGTTCTCCCTCCCTGTCTGGATCTGGTTGTTGTCCCTCTTTCTCTGGATCTGTTTGTTGTCCCTCCCTGTCTGGATCTGTTTGTTGTCCCTAGTTTCTCTGGATCTGTTTGTTCTCCCTCCCTGTCTGGATCTGTTTGTTCTCCCTCCCTGTCTGGATCTGTTTGTTGTCCCTCTCTCTCTGGATCTGTTTGTTGTCTCTCTCTCTCTGGATCTGTTTGTTGTCCTTCCCTGTCTGGATCTGTTTGTTGTCCCTCTTTCTCTGGATCTGTTTGTTCTCCCTCCCTGTCTGGATCTGTTTGTTCTCCCTCCCTGTCTGGATCTGTTGTCCCTCCCTGTCTGGATCTGTTTGTTGTCCCTCTCTCTCTGGATCTGTTTGTTCTCTCTCTCTCTCTCTCTGGATCTGTTTGTTCTCCCTCCCTGTCTGGATCTGGTTGTTGTCCCTCTTTCTCTGGATCTGTTTGTTGTCCCTCCCTGTCTGGATCTGTTTGTTGTCTCTAGTTTCTCTGGATCTGTTTGTTCTCCCTCCCTGTCTGGATCTGTTTGTTGTCCCTCTCTCTCTGGATCTGTTTGTTGTCCTTCCCTGTCTGGATCTGTTTGTTGTCCCTCTTTCTCTGGATCTGTTTGTTCTCCCTCCCTGTTTGGATCTGTTTGTTGTCTCGCTCTCTCTGGATCTGTTTTTTCTCCCTCCCTGTCTGGATCTGTTTGTTGTCCCTCTCTCTCTGGATCTGTTTGTTCTCCCTCCCTGTCTGGATCTGTTTGTTGTCCCTCTCTCTCTGGATCTGTTTGTTGTCCCTCTCTCTCTGGATCTGTTTGTTCTCTCTCTCTCTCTGGATCTGTTTGTTCTCCCTCCCTGTCTGGATCTGGTTGTTGTCCCTCTTTCTCTGGATCTGTTTGTTGTCCCTCCCTGTCTGGATCTGTTTGTTGTCCCTAGTTTCTCTGGATCTGTTTGTTCTCCCTCCCTGTCTGGATCTGTTTGTTCTCCCTCCCTGTCTGGATCTGTTTGTTGTCCCTCTCTCACTGGATCTGTTTGTTCTCCCTCCCTGTCTGGATCTGTTTGTTCTCCCTCCCTGTCTGGATCTGTTTGTTGTCCCTCTCTCTCTGGATCTGTTTGTTGTCTCTCTCTCTCTGGATCTGTTTGTTGTCCTTCCCTGTCTGGATCTGTTTGTTGTCCCTCTTTCTCTGGATCTGTTTGTTCTCCCTCCCTGTCTGGATCTGTTTGTTCTCCCTCCCTGTCTGGATCTGTTGTCCCTCCCTGTCTGGATCTGTTTGTTGTCCCTCTCTCTCTGGATCTGTTTGTTCTCTCTCTCTCTCTCTCTGGATCTGTTTGTTCTCCCTCCCTGTCTGGATCTGGTTGTTGTCCCTCTTTCTCTGGATCTGTTTGTTGTCCCTCCCTGTCTGGATCTGTTTGTTGTCCCTAGTTTCTCTGGATCTGTTTGTTCTCCCTCCCTGTCTGGATCTGTTTGTTCTCCCTCCCTGTCTGGATCTGTTTGTTGTCCCTCTCTCTCTGGATCTGTTTGTTCTCTCTCTCTCTCTCTGGATCTGTTTGTTCTCCCTCCCTGTCTGGGTCTGGTTGTTGTCACTCTTTCTCTGGATCTGTTTGTTGTCCCTCCCTGTCTGGATCTGTTTGTTGTCTCTCTCTCTGGATCTGTTTGTTGTCCCTCTTTCTCTGGATCTGTTTGTTCTCCCTCCCTGTCTGGATCTGTTTGTTCTCCCACCCCGTCTGAATCTGTTTGTTGTCCCTCTCTCTCTGGATCTGTTTGTTGTCCCTCTCTCTCTGGTTCTGTTTGTTCTCTCTCTCTCTCTGGATCTGTTTGTTCTCCCTCCCTGTCTGGATCTGTTTGTTCTCCCTCCCTGTCTGGATCTGTTTGTTGTCCCTCTATCTCTGGATCTGTTTGTTGTCCCTCTCTCTCTGGATCTGTTTGTTGTCTCTCCCTCTCTGGATCTGTTTGTTGTCCCTCCCTGTCTAGACCTGTTTGTTGTCCCTCTCTCTCTGGATCTGTTTGTTGTCCCTCTCTCTCTGGATCTGTTTGTTGTCTCTCTCTCTGTCTGGATCTGTTTGTTCTCCTTTCCTTTCTGGATCTGTTTGTTCTCCCTCCCTGTCTGGATCTGTTTGTTGTCCCTCTCTCTCTGGATCTGTTTTTTTGTCCCTCTCTCTCTGGATCTGTTTGTTGTCTCTCTCTCTCTCTGGATCTGTTTGTTCTCCCTCCCTCACTGGATCTGGTTGTTGTCCCTCGTTCTCTGGATCTGTTTGTTGTCCCTCCCTGTCTGGATCTGTTTGTTGTCTCTCTCTCTGGATCTGTTTGTTGTCCCTCCCTGTCTGGATCTGTTTTTTGTCCCTCTTTCTCTGGATCTGTTTGTTCTCCCTCCCTGTCTGGATCTGTTTGTTCTCCCTCCCTGTCTGGATCTGTTTGTTGTCCCTCTCTCTGGATCTGTTTGTTGTCTCTCTCTCTCTGGATCTATTTGTTGTCCTTCCCTGTCTGGATCTGTTTGTTGCCCCTCTTTCTCTGGATCTGTTTGTTTTCCCTCTTTCTCTGGATCTGTTTGTTCTCCCTCCCTGTCTGGATCGGTTTGTTCTCCCTCTCTGTCTGGATCTGTTGTCCCTCCCTGTCTGGATCTGTTTGTTGTCTCTCTCTCTGGATCTGTTTGTTGTCCCTCCCTGTCTGGATCTGTTTGTTGTCTCTCTCTCTCTGGATCTGTTTGTTGTCCCTCTTTCTCTGGATCTGTTTGTTCTCCCTCCCTGTCTGGATCTGTTTGTTCTCCCACCCTGTCTGAATCTGTTTGTTGTCCCTCTCTCTCTGGATCTGTTTGTTGTCCCTCTCTCTCTGGTTCTGTTTGTTCTCTCTCTCTCTCTGGATCTGTTTGTTCTCCCTCCCTGTCTGGATCTGTTTGTTCTCCCTCCCTGTCTGGATCTGTTTGTTGTCCCTCTATCTCTGGATCTGTTTGTTGTCCCTCTCTCTCTGGATCTGTTTGTTGTCTCTCCCTCTCTGGATCTGTTTGTTGTCCCTCCCTGTCTAGACCTGTTTGTTGTCCCTCTCTCTCTGGATCTGTTTGTTGTCCCTCTCTCTCTGGATCTGTTTGTTGTCTCTCTCTCTGTCTGGATCTGTTTGTTCTCCTTTCCTTTCTGGATCTGTTTGTTCTCCCTCCCTGTCTGGATCTGTTTGTTGTCCCTCTCTCTCTGGATCTGTTTTTTTGTGCCTCTCTCTCTGGATCTGTTTGTTGTCTCTCTCTCTCTCTGGATCTGTTTGTTCTCCCTCCCTCACTGGATCTGGTTGTTGTCCCTCGTTCTCTGGATCTGTTTGTTGTCCCTCCCTGTCTGGATCTGTTTGTTGTCTCTCTCTCTGGATCTGTTTGTTGTCCCTCCCTGTCTGGATCTGTTTTTTGTCCCTCTTTCTCTGGATCTGTTTGTTCTCCCTCCCTGTCTGGATCTGTTTGTTCTCCCTCCCTGTCTGGATCTGTTTGTTGTCCCTCTCTCTGGATCTGTTTGTTGTCTCTCTCTCTCTGGATCTGTTTGTTGTCCTTCCCTGTCTGGATCTGTTTGTTGCCCCTCTTTCTCTGGATCTGTTTGTTTTCCCTCTTTCTCTGGATCTGTTTGTTCTCCCTCCCTGTCTGGATCGGTTTGTTCTCCCTCTCTGTCTGGATTTGTTTGTTGTCCCTCTTTCTCTGGATCTGTTTGTTGTCCCAATTTCTCTGGATCTGTTTGTTGTCTCTCTTTCTCTGGATCTGTTTGTTCTCCCTCCCTGTCTGGATCTGTTTGTTGTCTCACTCTCTCTGGATCTGTTTGTTCTCCCTCCCTGTCTGGATCTGTTTGTTGTCCCTCTCTCTCTGGATCTGTTTGTTGTCTCTCTCTCTCTGGATCTGTTTGTTCTCCCTCCCTGTCTGGATATGTTTGTTGTCCCTCCCTGTCTGGATCTGTTTGTTCTCCCTCCCTGTCTGTATCTGTTTGTTCTCCCTCCCTGTCTGGATCTGTTTGTTCTCCCTCCCTGTCTGGATCTGTTTGTTGTCCCTCTTACTCTGGATCTGTTTTTTGTCCCTCTCTCTCTGGATCTGTTTGTTGTCTCTCTCTCTCTGGATCTGTTTGTTCTCCCTCCCTGTCTGGATCTGTTTGTTGTCTTGCTCTCTCTGGATCTGTTTGTTGTCCCTCCCTGTCTGGATCTGTTTGTTCTCCCTCCCTGTTTGGATCTGTTTGTTGTCTCGCTCTCTCTGGATCTGTTTGTTCTCCCTCCCTGTTTGGATCTGTTTGTTGTCCCTCTCTCTCTGGATCTGTTTGTTGTCTCTCTCTCTCTGGATCTGTTTGTTCTCCCTCCCTGTCTGGATCTGTTTGTTGTCCCTCCCTGTCTGGATCTGTTTGTTCTCCCTCCCTGTCTGTATCTGTTTGTTGTCCCTAGTTTCTCTGGATCTGTTTGTTCTCCCTCCCTGTCTGGATCTGTTTGTTATCCCTCCCTGTCTGGATCTGTTTGTTGTCCCTCTCTCACTGGATCTGTTTGTTCTCTCTCTCTCTCTCTGGATCTGTTTGTTCTCCCTCCCTGTCTGGATCTGTTTGTTGTCCCTCTCTCTCTGGATCTGTTTGTTCTCCCTCCCTGTCTGGATCTGTTTGTTGTCCCTCTCTCTCTGGATCTGTTTGTTGTCCCTCTCTCTCTGGATCTGTTTGTTCTCTCTCTCTCTCTCTGGATCTGTTTGTTCTCCCTCCCTGTCTGGATCTGGTTGTTGTCCCTCTTTCTCTGGATCTGTTTGTTCTCCCTCCCTGTCTGGATCTGTTTGTTCTCCCTCCCTGTCTGGATCTGTTTGTTGTCCCTCTCTCTGGATCTGTTTGTTGTCTCTCTCTCTCTGGATCTATTTGTTGTCCTTCCCTGTCTGGATCTGTTTGTTGCCCCTCTTTCTCTGGATCTGTTTGTTTTCCCTCTTTCTCTGGATCTGTTTGTTCTCCCTCCCTGTCTGGATCGGTTTGTTCTCCCTCTCTGTCTGGATCTGTTGTCCCTCCCTGTCTGGATCTGTTTGTTGTCTCTCTCTCTGGATCTGTTTGTTGTCCCTCCCTGTCTGGATCTGTTTGTTGTCTCTCTCTCTCTGGATCTGTTTGTTGTCCCTCTTTCTCTGGATCTGTTTGTTCTCCCTCCCTGTCTGGATCTGTTTGTTCTCCCACCCTGTCTGAATCTGTTTGTTGTCCCTCTCTCTCTGGATCTGTTTGTTGTCCCTCTCTCTCTGGTTCTGTTTGTTCTCTCTCTCTCTCTGGATCTGTTTGTTCTCCCTCCCTGTCTGGATCTGTTTGTTCTCCCTCCCTGTCTGGATCTGTTTGTTGTCCCTCTATCTCTGGATCTGTTTGTTGTCCCTCTCTCTCTGGATCTGTTTGTTGTCTCTCCCTCTCTGGATCTGTTTGTTGTCCCTCCCTGTCTAGACCTGTTTGTTGTCCCTCTCTCTCTGGATCTGTTTGTTGTCCCTCTCTCTCTGGATCTGTTTGTTGTCTCTCTCTCTGTCTGGATCTGTTTGTTCTCCTTTCCTTTCTGGATCTGTTTGTTCTCCCTCCCTGTCTGGATCTGTTTGTTGTCCCTCTCTCTCTGGATCTGTTTTTTTGTGCCTCTCTCTCTGGATCTGTTTGTTGTCTCTCTCTCTCTCTGGATCTGTTTGTTCTCCCTCCCTCACTGGATCTGGTTGTTGTCCCTCGTTCTCTGGATCTGTTTGTTGTCCCTCCCTGTCTGGATCTGTTTGTTGTCTCTCTCTCTGGATCTGTTTGTTGTCCCTCCCTGTCTGGATCTGTTTTTTGTCCCTCTTTCTCTGGATCTGTTTGTTCTCCCTCCCTGTCTGGATCTGTTTGTTCTCCCTCCCTGTCTGGATCTGTTTGTTGTCCCTCTCTCTGGATCTGTTTGTTGTCTCTCTCTCTCTGGATCTGTTTGTTGTCCTTCCCTGTCTGGATCTGTTTGTTGCCCCTCTTTCTCTGGATCTGTTTGTTTTCCCTCTTTCTCTGGATCTGTTTGTTCTCCCTCCCTGTCTGGATCGGTTTGTTCTCCCTCTCTGTCTGGATTTGTTTGTTGTCCCTCTTTCTCTGGATCTGTTTGTTGTCCCAATTTCTCTGGATCTGTTTGTTGTCTCTCTTTCTCTGGATCTGTTTGTTCTCCCTCCCTGTCTGGATCTGTTTGTTGTCTCACTCTCTCTGGATCTGTTTGTTCTCCCTCCCTGTCTGGATCTGTTTGTTGTCCCTCTCTCTCTGGATCTGTTTGTTGTCTCTCTCTCTCTGGATCTGTTTGTTCTCCCTCCCTGTCTGGATATGTTTGTTGTCCCTCCCTGTCTGGATCTGTTTGTTCTCCCTCCCTGTCTGTATCTGTTTGTTCTCCCTCCCTGTCTGGATCTGTTTGTTCTCCCTCCCTGTCTGGATCTGTTTGTTGTCCCTCTTACTCTGGATCTGTTTTTTGTCCCTCTCTCTCTGGATCTGTTTGTTGTCTCTCTCTCTCTGGATCTGTTTGTTCTCCCTCCCTGTCTGGATCTGTTTGTTGTCTTGCTCTCTCTGGATCTGTTTGTTGTCCCTCCCTGTCTGGATCTGTTTGTTCTCCCTCCCTGTTTGGATCTGTTTGTTGTCTCGCTCTCTCTGGATCTGTTTGTTCTCCCTCCCTGTTTGGATCTGTTTGTTGTCCCTCTCTCTCTGGATCTGTTTGTTGTCTCTCTCTCTCTGGATCTGTTTGTTCTCCCTCCCTGTCTGGATCTGTTTGTTGTCCCTCCCTGTCTGGATCTGTTTGTTCTCCCTCCCTGTCTGTATCTGTTTGTTGTCCCTAGTTTCTCTGGATCTGTTTGTTCTCCCTCCCTGTCTGGATCTGTTTGTTATCCCTCCCTGTCTGGATCTGTTTGTTGTCCCTCTCTCACTGGATCTGTTTGTTCTCTCTCTCTCTCTCTGGATCTGTTTGTTCTCCCTCCCTGTCTGGATCTGTTTGTTGTCCCTCTCTCTCTGGATCTGTTTGTTCTCCCTCCCTGTCTGGATCTGTTTGTTGTCCCTCTCTCTCTGGATCTGTTTGTTGTCCCTCTCTCTCTGGATCTGTTTGTTCTCTCTCTCTCTCTCTGGATCTGTTTGTTCTCCCTCCCTGTCTGGATCTGGTTGTTGTCCCTCTTTCTCTGGATCTGTTTGTTGTCCCTCCCTGTCTGGATCTGTTTGTTGTCCCTAGTTTCTCTGGATCTGTTTGTTCTCCCTCCCTGTCTGGATCTGTTTGTTCTCCCTCCCTGTCTGGATCTGTTTGTTGTCCCTCTCTCTCTGGATCTGTTTGTTGTCTCTCTCTCTCTGGATCTGTTTGTTGTCCTTCCCTGTCTGGATCTGTTTGTTGTCCCTCTTTCTCTGGATCTGTTTGTTCTCCCTCCCTGTCTGGATCTGTTTGTTCTCCCTCCCTGTCTGGATCTGTTGTCCCTCCCTGTCTGGATCTGTTTGTTGTCCCTCTCTCTCTGGATCTGTTTGTTCTCTCTCTCTCTCTCTCTGGATCTGTTTGTTCTCCCTCCCTGTCTGGATCTGGTTGTTGTCCCTCTTTCTCTGGATCTGTTTGTTGTCCCTCCCTGTCTGGATCTGTTTGTTGTCTCTAGTTTCTCTGGATCTGTTTGTTCTCCCTCCCTGTCTGGATCTGTTTGTTGTCCCTCTCTCTCTGGATCTGTTTGTTGTCCTTCCCTGTCTGGATCTGTTTGTTGTCCCTCTTTCTCTGGATCTGTTTGTTCTCCCTCCCTGTTTGGATCTGTTTGTTGTCTCGCTCTCTCTGGATCTGTTTTTTCTCCCTCCCTGTCTGGATCTGTTTGTTGTCCCTCTCTCTCTGGATCTGTTTGTTCTCCCTCCCTGTCTGGATCTGTTTGTTGTCCCTCTCTCTCTGGATCTGTTTGTTGTCCCTCTCTCTCTGGATCTGTTTGTTCTCTCTCTCTCTCTGGATCTGTTTGTTCTCCCTCCCTGTCTGGATCTGGTTGTTGTCCCTCTTTCTCTGGATCTGTTTGTTGTCCCTCCCTGTCTGGATCTGTTTGTTGTCCCTAGTTTCTCTGGATCTGTTTGTTGTCCCTCTTTCTCTGGATCTGTTTGTTCTCCCTCCCTGTCTGGATCTGTTTGTTCTCCCTCCCTGTCTGGATCTGTTTGTTGTCCCTCTTACTCTGGATCTGTTTTTTGTCCCTCTCTCTCTGGATCTGTTTGTTGTCTCTCTCTCTCTGGATCTGTTTGTTCTCCCTCCCTGTCTGGATCTGTTTGTTGTCTTGCTCTCTCTGGATCTGTTTGTTGTCCCTCCCTGTCTGGATCTGTTTGTTCTCCCTCCCTGTTTGGATCTGTTTGTTGTCTCGCTCTCTCTGGATCTGTTTGTTCTCCCTCCCTGTTTGGATCTGTTTGTTGTCCCTCTCTCTCTGGATCTGTTTGTTGTCTCTCTCTCTCTGGATCTGTTTGTTCTCCCTCCCTGTCTGGATCTGTTTGTTGTCCCTCCCTGTCTGGATCTGTTTGTTCTCCCTCCCTGTCTGTATCTGTTTGTTGTCCCTAGTTTCTCTGGATCTGTTTGTTCTCCCTCCCTGTCTGGATCTGTTTGTTATCCCTCCCTGTCTGGATCTGTTTGTTGTCCCTCTCTCACTGGATCTGTTTGTTCTCTCTCTCTCTCTCTGGATCTGTTTGTTCTCCCTCCCTGTCTGGATCTGTTTGTTGTCCCTCTCTCTCTGGATCTGTTTGTTCTCCCTCCCTGTCTGGATCTGTTTGTTGTCCCTCTCTCTCTGGATCTGTTTGTTGTCCCTCTCTCTCTGGATCTGTTTGTTCTCTCTCTCTCTCTCTGGATCTGTTTGTTCTCCCTCCCTGTCTGGATCTGGTTGTTGTCCCTCTTTCTCTGGATCTGTTTGTTGTCCCTCCCTGTCTGGATCTGTTTGTTGTCCCTAGTTTCTCTGGATCTGTTTGTTCTCCCTCCCTGTCTGGATCTGTTTGTTCTCCCTCCCTGTCTGGATCTGTTTGTTGTCCCTCTCTCTCTGGATCTGTTTGTTGTCTCTCTCTCTCTGGATCTGTTTGTTGTCCTTCCCTGTCTGGATCTGTTTGTTGTCCCTCTTTCTCTGGATCTGTTTGTTCTCCCTCCCTGTCTGGATCTGTTTGTTCTCCCTCCCTGTCTGGATCTGTTGTCCCTCCCTGTCTGGATCTGTTTGTTGTCCCTCTCTCTCTGGATCTGTTTGTTCTCTCTCTCTCTCTCTCTGGATCTGTTTGTTCTCCCTCCCTGTCTGGATCTGGTTGTTGTCCCTCTTTCTCTGGATCTGTTTGTTGTCCCTCCCTGTCTGGATCTGTTTGTTGTCTCTAGTTTCTCTGGATCTGTTTGTTCTCCCTCCCTGTCTGGATCTGTTTGTTGTCCCTCTCTCTCTGGATCTGTTTGTTGTCCTTCCCTGTCTGGATCTGTTTGTTGTCCCTCTTTCTCTGGATCTGTTTGTTCTCCCTCCCTGTTTGGATCTGTTTGTTGTCTCGCTCTCTCTGGATCTGTTTTTTCTCCCTCCCTGTCTGGATCTGTTTGTTGTCCCTCTCTCTCTGGATCTGTTTGTTCTCCCTCCCTGTCTGGATCTGTTTGTTGTCCCTCTCTCTCTGGATCTGTTTGTTGTCCCTCTCTCTCTGGATCTGTTTGTTCTCTCTCTCTCTCTGGATCTGTTTGTTCTCCCTCCCTGTCTGGATCTGGTTGTTGTCCCTCTTTCTCTGGATCTGTTTGTTGTCCCTCCCTGTCTGGATCTGTTTGTTGTCCCTAGTTTCTCTGGATCTGTTTGTTGTCCCTCTTTCTCTGGATCTGTTTGTTCTCCCTCCCTGTCTGGATCTGTTTGTTGTCCCTCTCTCACTGGATCTGTTTGTTCTCCCTCCCTGTCTGGATCTGTTTGTTCTCCCTCCCTGTCTGGATCTGTTTGTTGTCCCTCTCTCTCTGGATCTGTTTGTTGTCTCTCTCTCTCTGGATCTGTTTGTTGTCCTTCCCTGTCTGGATCTGTTTGTTGTCCCTCTTTCTCTGGATCTGTTTGTTCTCCCTCCCTGTCTGGATCTGTTTGTTCTCCCTCCCTGTCTGGATCTGTTGTCCCTCCCTGTCTGGATCTGTTTGTTGTCCCTCTCTCTCTGGATCTGTTTGTTCTCTCTCTCTCTCTCTCTGGATCTGTTTGTTCTCCCTCCCTGTCTGGATCTGGTTGTTGTCCCTCTTTCTCTGGATCTGTTTGTTGTCCCTCCCTGTCTGGATCTGTTTGTTGTCCCTAGTTTCTCTGGATCTGTTTGTTCTCCCTCCCTGTCTGGATCTGTTTGTTCTCCCTCCCTGTCTGGATCTGTTTGTTGTCCCTCTCTCTCTGGATCTGTTTGTTCTCTATCTCTCTCTCTGGATCTGTTTGTTCTCCCTCCCTGTCTGGGTCTGGTTGTTGTCACTCTTTCTCTGGATCTGTTTGTTGTCCCTCCCTGTCTGGATCTGTTTGTTGTCTCTCTCTCTGGATCTGTTTGTTGTCCCTCCCTGTCTGGATCTGTTTGTTGTCTCTCTCTCTCTGGATCTGTTTGTTGTCCCTCTTTCTCTGGATCTGTTTGTTCTCCCTCCCTGTCTGGATCTGTTTGTTCTCCCACCCTGTCTGAATCTGTTTGTTGTCCCTCTCTCTCTGGATCTGTTTGTTGTCCCTCTCTCTCTGGTTCTGTTTGTTCTCTCTCTCTCTCTGGATCTGTTTGTTCTCCCTCCCTGTCTGGATCTGTTTGTTCTCCCTCCCTGTCTGGATCTGTTTGTTGTCCCTCTATCTCTGGATCTGTTTGTTGTCCCTCTCTCTCTGGATCTGTTTGTTGTCTCTCCCTCTCTGGATCTGTTTGTTGTCCCTCCCTGTCTAGACCTGTTTGTTGTCCCTCTCTCTCTGGATCTGTTTGTTGTCCCTCTCTCTCTGGATCTGTTTGTTGTCTCTCTCTCTGTCTGGATCTGTTTGTTCTCCTTTCCTTTCTGGATCTGTTTGTTCTCCCTCCCTGTCTGGATCTGTTTGTTGTCCCTCTCTCTCTGGATCTGTTTTTTTGTCCCTCTCTCTCTGGATCTGTTTGTTGTCTCTCTCTCTCTCTGGATCTGTTTGTTCTCCCTCCCTCACTGGATCTGGTTGTTGTCCCTCGTTCTCTGGATCTGTTTGTTGTCCCTCCCTGTCTGGATCTGTTTGTTGTCTCTCTCTCTGGATCTGTTTGTTGTCCCTCCCTGTCTGGATCTGTTTTTTGTCCCTCTTTCTCTGG
This sequence comes from Oncorhynchus mykiss, assembly GCF_057628025.1. NCBI lineage: Eukaryota > Metazoa > Chordata > Actinopteri > Salmoniformes > Salmonidae > Oncorhynchus > Oncorhynchus mykiss. The sequence continues at coordinate 36,681,401 of NC_143027.1, read as the reverse complement.
ATCTGTTTGTTCTCCCTCCCTGTCTGGATCTGTTTGTTCTCCCTCCCTGTCTGGATCTGTTTGTTGTCCCTCTCTCTGGATCTGTTTGTTGTCTCTCTCTCTCTGGATCTGTTTGTTGTCCTTCCCTGTCTGGATCTGTTTGTTGCCCCTCTTTCTCTGGATCTGTTTGTTTTCCCTCTTTCTCTGGATCTGTTTGTTCTCCCTCCCTGTCTGGATCGGTTTGTTCTCCCTCTCTGTCTGGATTTGTTTGTTGTCCCTCTTTCTCTGGATCTGTTTGTTGTCCCAATTTCTCTGGATCTGTTTGTTGTCTCTCTTTCTCTGGATCTGTTTGTTCTCCCTCCCTGTCTGGATCTGTTTGTTGTCTCACTCTCTCTGGATCTGTTTGTTCTCCCTCCCTGTCTGGATCTGTTTGTTGTCCCTCTCTCTCTGGATCTGTTTGTTGTCTCTCTCTCTCTGGATCTGTTTGTTCTCCCTCCCTGTCTGGATATGTTTGTTGTCCCTCCCTGTCTGGATCTGTTTGTTCTCCCTCCCTGTCTGTATCTGTTTGTTCTCCCTCCCTGTCTGGATCTGTTTGTTCTCCCTCCCTGTCTGGATCTGTTTGTTGTCCCTCTTACTCTGGATCTGTTTTTTGTCCCTCTCTCTCTGGATCTGTTTGTTGTCTCTCTCTCTCTGGATCTGTTTGTTCTCCCTCCCTGTCTGGATCTGTTTGTTGTCTTGCTCTCTCTGGATCTGTTTGTTGTCCCTTCCTGTCTGGATCTGTTTGTTCTCCCTCCCTGTTTGGATCTGTTTGTTGTCTCGCTCTCTCTGGATCTGTTTGTTCTCCCTCCCTGTTTGGATCTGTTTGTTGTCCCTCTCTCTCTGGATCTGTTTGTTGTCTCTCTCTCTCTGGATCTGTTTGTTCTCCCTCCCTGTCTGGATCTGTTTGTTGTCCCTCCCTGTCTGGATCTGTTTGTTCTCCCTCCCTGTCTGTATCTGTTTGTTGTCCCTAGTTTCTCTGGATCTGTTTGTTCTCCCTCCCTGTCTGGATCTGTTTGTTATCCCTCCCTGTCTGGATCTGTTTGTTGTCCCTCTCTCACTGGATCTGTTTGTTCTCTCTCTCTCTCTCTGGATCTGTTTGTTCTCCCTCCCTGTCTGGATCTGTTTGTTGTCCCTCTCTCTCTGGATCTGTTTGTTCTCCCTCCCTGTCTGGATCTGTTTGTTGTCCCTCTCTCTCTGGATCTGTTTGTTGTCCCTCTCTCTCTGGATCTGTTTGTTCTCTCTCTCTCTCTCTGGATCTGTTTGTTCTCCCTCCCTGTCTGGATCTGGTTGTTGTCCCTCTTTCTCTGGATCTGTTTGTTGTCCCTCCCTGTCTGGATCTGTTTGTTGTCCCTAGTTTCTCTGGATCTGTTTGTTCTCCCTCCCTGTCTGGATCTGTTTGTTCTCCCTCCCTGTCAGGATCTGTTTGTTGTCCCTCTCTCTCTGGATCTGTTTGTTGTCTCTCTCTCTCTGGATCTGTTTGTTGTCCTTCCCTGTCTGGATCTGTTTGTTGTCCCTCTTTCTCTGGATCTGTTTGTTCTCCCTCCCTGTCTGGATCTGTTTGTTCTCCCTCCCTGTCTGGATCTGTTGTCCCTCCCTGTCTGGATCTGTTTGTTGTCCCTCTCTCTCTGGATCTGTTTGTTCTCTCTCTCTCTCTCTCTGGATCTGTTTGTTCTCCCTCCCTGTCTGGATCTGGTTGTTGTCCCTCTTTCTCTGGATCTGTTTGTTGTCCCTCCCTGTCTGGATCTGTTTGTTGTCTCTAGTTTCTCTGGATCTGTTTGTTCTCCCTCCCTGTCTGGATCTGTTTGTTGTCCCTCTCTCTCTGGATCTGTTTGTTGTCCTTCCCTGTCTGGATCTGTTTGTTGTCCCTCTTTCTCTGGATCTGTTTGTTCTCCCTCCCTGTTTGGATCTGTTTGTTGTCTCGCTCTCTCTGGATCTGTTTTTTCTCCCTCCCTGTCTGGATCTGTTTGTTGTCCCTCTCTCTCTGGATCTGTTTGTTCTCCCTCCCTGTCTGGATCTGTTTGTTGTCCCTCTCTCTCTGGATCTGTTTGTTGTCCCTCTCTCTCTGGATCTGTTTGTTCTCTCTCTCTCTCTGGATCTGTTTGTTCTCCCTCCCTGTCTGGATCTGGTTGTTGTCCCTCTTTCTCTGGATCTGTTTGTTGTCCCTCCCTGTCTGGATCTGTTTGTTGTCCCTAGTTTCTCTGGATCTGTTTGTTCTCCCTCCCTGTCTGGATCTGTTTGTTCTCCCTCCCTGTCTGGATCTGTTTGTTGTCCCTCTCTCACTGGATCTGTTTGTTCTCCCTCCCTGTCTGGATCTGTTTGTTCTCCCTCCCTGTCTGGATCTGTTTGTTGTCCCTCTCTCTCTGGATCTGTTTGTTGTCTCTCTCTCTCTCTGGATCTGTTTGTTGTCCCTCTCTCTCTGGATCTGTTTGTTGTCCCTCTTTCTCTGGATATGTTTGTTCTCCCTCCCTGTCTGGATCTGTTTGTTCTCCCTCCCTGTCTGGATCTGTTGTCCCTCCCTGTCTGGATCTGTTTGTTGTCCCTCTTTCTCTGGATCTGTTTGTTCTCCCTCCCTGTCTGGATCTGTTTGTTCTCCCTCCCTGTCTGGATCTGTTTGTTGTCCCTCTTACTCTGGATCTGTTTTTTGTCCCTCTCTCTCTGGATCTGTTTGTTGTCTCTCTCTCTCTGGATCTGTTTGTTCTCCCTCCCTGTCTGGATCTGTTTGTTGTCTTGCTCTCTCTGGATCTGTTTGTTGTCCCTCCCTGTCTGGATCTGTTTGTTCTCCCTCCCTGTTTGGATCTGTTTGTTGTCTCGCTCTCTCTGGATCTGTTTGTTCTCCCTCCCTGTTTGGATCTGTTTGTTGTCCCTCTCTCTCTGGATCTGTTTGTTGTCTCTCTCTCTCTGGATCTGTTTGTTCTCCCTCCCTGTCTGGATCTGTTTGTTGTCCCTCCCTGTCTGGATCTGTTTGTTCTCCCTCCCTGTCTGTATCTGTTTGTTGTCCCTAGTTTCTCTGGATCTGTTTGTTCTCCCTCCCTGTCTGGATCTGTTTGTTATCCCTCCCTGTCTGGATCTGTTTGTTGTCCCTCTCTCACTGGATCTGTTTGTTCTCTCTCTCTCTCTCTGGATCTGTTTGTTCTCCCTCCCTGTCTGGATCTGTTTGTTGTCCCTCTCTCTCTGGATCTGTTTGTTCTCCCTCCCTGTCTGGATCTGTTTGTTGTCCCTCTCTCTCTGGATCTGTTTGTTGTCCCTCTCTCTCTGGATCTGTTTGTTCTCTCTCTCTCTCTCTGGATCTGTTTGTTCTCCCTCCCTGTCTGGATCTGGTTGTTGTCCCTCTTTCTCTGGATCTGTTTGTTGTCCCTCCCTGTCTGGATCTGTTTGTTGTCCCTAGTTTCTCTGGATCTGTTTGTTCTCCCTCCCTGTCTGGATCTGTTTGTTCTCCCTCCCTGTCAGGATCTGTTTGTTGTCCCTCTCTCTCTGGATCTGTTTGTTGTCTCTCTCTCTCTGGATCTGTTTGTTGTCCTTCCCTGTCTGGATCTGTTTGTTGTCCCTCTTTCTCTGGATCTGTTTGTTCTCCCTCCCTGTCTGGATCTGTTTGTTCTCCCTCCCTGTCTGGATCTGTTGTCCCTCCCTGTCTGGATCTGTTTGTTGTCCCTCTCTCTCTGGATCTGTTTGTTCTCTCTCTCTCTCTCTCTGGATCTGTTTGTTCTCCCTCCCTGTCTGGATCTGGTTGTTGTCCCTCTTTCTCTGGATCTGTTTGTTGTCCCTCCCTGTCTGGATCTGTTTGTTGTCTCTAGTTTCTCTGGATCTGTTTGTTCTCCCTCCCTGTCTGGATCTGTTTGTTGTCCCTCTCTCTCTGGATCTGTTTGTTGTCCTTCCCTGTCTGGATCTGTTTGTTGTCCCTCTTTCTCTGGATCTGTTTGTTCTCCCTCCCTGTTTGGATCTGTTTGTTGTCTCGCTCTCTCTGGATCTGTTTTTTCTCCCTCCCTGTCTGGATCTGTTTGTTGTCCCTCTCTCTCTGGATCTGTTTGTTCTCCCTCCCTGTCTGGATCTGTTTGTTGTCCCTCTCTCTCTGGATCTGTTTGTTGTCCCTCTCTCTCTGGATCTGTTTGTTCTCTCTCTCTCTCTGGATCTGTTTGTTCTCCCTCCCTGTCTGGATCTGGTTGTTGTCCCTCTTTCTCTGGATCTGTTTGTTGTCCCTCCCTGTCTGGATCTGTTTGTTGTCCCTAGTTTCTCTGGATCTGTTTGTTCTCCCTCCCTGTCTGGATCTGTTTGTTCTCCCTCCCTGTCTGGATCTGTTTGTTGTCCCTCTCTCACTGGATCTGTTTGTTCTCCCTCCCTGTCTGGATCTGTTTGTTCTCCCTCCCTGTCTGGATCTGTTTGTTGTCCCTCTCTCTCTGGATCTGTTTGTTGTCTCTCTCTCTCTGGATCTGTTTGTTGTCCTTCCCTGTCTGGATCTGTTTGTTGTCCCTCTTTCTCTGGATCTGTTTGTTCTCCCTCCCTGTCTGGATCTGTTTGTTCTCCCTCCCTGTCTGGATCTGTTGTCCCTCCCTGTCTGGATCTGTTTGTTGTCCCTCTCTCTCTGGATCTGTTTGTTCTCTCTCTCTCTCTCTCTGGATCTGTTTGTTCTCCCTCCCTGTCTGGATCTGGTTGTTGTCCCTCTTTCTCTGGATCTGTTTGTTGTCCCTCCCTGTCTGGATCTGTTTGTTGTCCCTAGTTTCTCTGGATCTGTTTGTTCTCCCTCCCTGTCTGGATCTGTTTGTTCTCCCTCCCTGTCTGGATCTGTTTGTTGTCCCTCTCTCTTTGGATCTGTTTGTTGTCCTTCCCTGTCTGGATCTGTTTGTTGCCCCTCTTTCTCTGGATCTGTTTGTTTTCCCTCTTTCTCTAGATCTGTTTGTTGTCTCTCTCTCTGGATCTGTTTGTTGTCCCTCCCTGTCTGGATCTGTTTGTTGTCCCTAGTTTCTCTGGATCTGTTTGTTCTCCCTCCCTGTCTGGATCTGTTTGTTCTCCCTCCCTGTCTGGATCTGTTTGTTGTCCCTCTCTCTGGATCTGTTTGTTGTCCCTCCCTGTCTGGATCTGTTTGTTGTCTCTCTCTCTGTATCTGTTTAATGTCCCTCCCTGTCTGGATCTGTTTTTTGTCCCTCTTTCTCTGGATCTGTTTGTTGCCCCTCTTTCTCTGGATCTGTTTGTTTTCCCTCTTTCTCTGGATCTGTTTGTTCTCCCTCCCTGTCTGGATCTGTTTGTTCTCCCTCTCTGTCTGGATTTGTTTGTTGTCCCTCTTTCTCTGGATCTGTTTGTTGTCCCTCTTTCTCTGGATCTGTTTTTTGTCTCTCTCTTCACTGGATCTGTTTGTTCTCCCTCCCTGTCTGGATCTGTTTGTTGTCCCTCTCTCTCTGGATCTGTTTGTTGTCCCTCCCTGTCTGGATCTGTTTGTTCTCCCTCCCTGTCTGGATCTGTTTGTTCTCCCTCCCTGTCTGGATCTGTTTGTTGTCCCTCTCTCTCTGGATCTGTTTGTTGTCCCTCCCTGTCTGGATCTGTTTGTTCTCCCTCCCTGTCTGGATCTGTTTGTTCTCCCTCCCTGTCTGAATCTGTTTTTTGTCCCTCTTTCTCTGTATATGTTTTTTCTCCCTCCCTGACTGGATCTGTTGTCCCTCCCTGTCTGGATCTGTTTGTTGTCCCTCTTTCTCTGGATCTGTTTGTTCTCCCTCCCTGTCAGGATCTGTTTGTTGTCCCTCTCTCTCTGGATCTGTTTGTTGTCTCTCTCTCTCTGGATCTGTTTGTTGTCCTTCCCTGTCTGGATCTGTTTGTTGTCCCTCTTTCTCTGGATCTGTTTGTTCTCCCTCCCTGTCTGGATCTGTTTGTTCTCCCTCCCTGTCTGGATCTGTTGTCCCTCCCTGTCTGGATCTGTTTGTTGTCCCTCTCTCTCTGGATCTGTTTGTTCTCTCTCTCTCTCTCTCTGGATCTGTTTGTTCTCCCTCCCTGTCTGGATCTGGTTGTTGTCCCTCTTTCTCTGGATCTGTTTGTTGTCCCTCCCTGTCTGGATCTGTTTGTTGTCTCTAGTTTCTCTGGATCTGTTTGTTCTCCCTCCCTGTCTGGATCTGTTTGTTGTCCCTCTCTCTCTGGATCTGTTTGTTGTCCTTCCCTGTCTGGATCTGTTTGTTGTCCCTCTTTCTCTGGATCTGTTTGTTCTCCCTCCCTGTTTGGATCTGTTTGTTGTCTCGCTCTCTCTGGATCTGTTTTTTCTCCCTCCCTGTCTGGATCTGTTTGTTGTCCCTCTCTCTCTGGATCTGTTTGTTCTCCCTCCCTGTCTGGATCTGTTTGTTGTCCCTCTCTCTCTGGATCTGTTTGTTGTCCCTCTCTCTCTGGATCTGTTTGTTCTCTCTCTCTCTCTGGATCTGTTTGTTCTCCCTCCCTGTCTGGATCTGGTTGTTGTCCCTCTTTCTCTGGATCTGTTTGTTGTCCCTCCCTGTCTGGATCTGTTTGTTGTCCCTAGTTTCTCTGGATCTGTTTGTTCTCCCTCCCTGTCTGGATCTGTTTGTTCTCCCTCCCTGTCTGGATCTGTTTGTTGTCCCTCTCTCACTGGATCTGTTTGTTCTCCCTCCCTGTCTGGATCTGTTTGTTCTCCCTCCCTGTCTGGATCTGTTTGTTGTCCCTCTCTCTCTGGATCTGTTTGTTGTCTCTCTCTCTCTGGATCTGTTTGTTGTCCTTCCCTGTCTGGATCTGTTTGTTGTCCCTCTTTCTCTGGATCTGTTTGTTCTCCCTCCCTGTCTGGATCTGTTTGTTCTCCCTCCCTGTCTGGATCTGTTGTCCCTCCCTGTCTGGATCTGTTTGTTGTCCCTCTCTCTCTGGATCTGTTTGTTCTCTCTCTCTCTCTCTCTGGATCTGTTTGTTCTCCCTCCCTGTCTGGATCTGGTTGTTGTCCCTCTTTCTCTGGATCTGTTTGTTGTCCCTCCCTGTCTGGATCTGTTTGTTGTCCCTAGTTTCTCTGGATCTGTTTGTTCTCCCTCCCTGTCTGGATCTGTTTGTTCTCCCTCCCTGTCTGGATCTGTTTGTTGTCCCTCTCTCTTTGGATCTGTTTGTTGTCCTTCCCTGTCTGGATCTGTTTGTTGCCCCTCTTTCTCTGGATCTGTTTGTTTTCCCTCTTTCTCTAGATCTGTTTGTTGTCTCTCTCTCTGGATCTGTTTGTTGTCCCTCCCTGTCTGGATCTGTTTGTTGTCCCTAGTTTCTCTGGATCTGTTTGTTCTCCCTCCCTGTCTGGATCTGTTTGTTCTCCCTCCCTGTCTGGATCTGTTTGTTGTCCCTCTCTCTGGATCTGTTTGTTGTCCCTCCCTGTCTGGATCTGTTTGTTGTCTCTCTCTCTGTATCTGTTTAATGTCCCTCCCTGTCTGGATCTGTTTTTTGTCCCTCTTTCTCTGGATCTGTTTGTTGCCCCTCTTTCTCTGGATCTGTTTGTTTTCCCTCTTTCTCTGGATCTGTTTGTTCTCCCTCCCTGTCTGGATCTGTTTGTTCTCCCTCTCTGTCTGGATTTGTTTGTTGTCCCTCTTTCTCTGGATCTGTTTGTTGTCCCTCTTTCTCTGGATCTGTTTGTTGTCTCTCTCTTCACTGGATCTGTTTGTTCTCCCTCCCTGTCTGGATCTGTTTGTTGTCCCTCTCTCTCTGGATCTGTTTGTTGTCCCTCCCTGTCTGGATCTGTTTGTTCTCCCTCCCTGTCTGGATCTGTTTGTTCTCCCTCCCTGTCTGGATCTGTTTGTTGTCCCTCTCTCTCTGGATCTGTTTGTTGTCCCTCCCTGTCTGGATCTGTTTGTTCTCCCTCCCTGTCTGGATCTGTTTGTTCTCCCTCCCTGTCTGAATCTGTTTTTTGTCCCTCTTTCTCTGTATATGTTTTTTCTCCCTCCCTGACTGGATCTGTTGTCCCTCCCTGTCTGGATCTGTTTGTTGTCCCTCTTTCTCTGGATCTGTTTGTTCTCCCTCCCTGTCTGGATCCGTTTGTTCTCCCACCCTGTCTGGATCTGTTTGTTGTCCCTCTCTCTCTGGATCTGTTTGTTGTCCCTCTCTCTCTGGTTCTGTTTGTTCTCTCTCTCTCTCTGGATCTGTTTGTTCTCCCTCCCTGTCTGGATCTGTTTTTTGTCCCTCCCTGTCTGGATCTGTTTGTTGTCCCTCTATCTCTGGATCTGTTTGTTGTCCCTCTCTCTCTGGATCTGTTTGTTGTCTCTCTCTCTCTGGATCTGTTTGTTCTCCCTCCCTGTCTGGATCTGTTTTTTGTCCCTCCCTGTCTGGATCTGTTTGTTGTCCCTCTATCTCTGGATCTGTTTGTTGTCCCCCTTTCTCTGGATCTGTTTGTTTTCCCTCTTTCTCTGGATCTGTTTGTTGTCTCTCTCTCTCTGGATCTGTTTGTTCTCCCTCCCTGTCTGGATCTGTTTGTTCTCCCTCCCTGTCTGGATCTGTTTGTTGTCTCTCTCTCTCTGGATCTGTTTGTTGTCCCTCCCTCTCTGGATCTGTTTGTTGTCTCTCTCTCTCTCTGGATCTGTTTGTTCTCCCTCCCTCCCTGGATCTGTTTGTTGTCCCTCGTTCTCTGGATCTGTTTGTTGTCCCTCCCTGTCTGGATCTGTTTGTTGTTTCTCTCTCTGGATCTGTTTGTTGTCCCTCCCTGTCTGGATCTGTTTGTTGTCCCTCTTTCTCTGGATCTGTTTGTTCTCCCTCCCTGTCTGGATCTGTTTGTTCTCCCTCCCTGTCTGGATCTGTTTGTTGTCTCTCTCTCTGGATCTGTTTGTTGTCCTTCCCTGTCTGGATCTGTTTGTTGCCCCTCTTTCTCTGGATCTGTTTGTTTTCCCTCTTTCTCTGGATCTGTTTGTTCTCCCTCCCTCCCTGGATCTGGTTGTTGTCCCTCGTTCTGTGGATCTGTTTGTTGTCCCTCCCTGTCTGGATCTGTTTGTTGTTTCTCTCTCTGGATCTGTTTGTTGTCCCTCCCTGTCTGGATCTGTTTGTTGTCCCTCTTTCTCTGGATCTGTTTGTTCTCCCTCCCTGTCTGGATCTGTTTGTTCTCCCTCCCTGTCTGGATCTGTTTGTTGTCTCTCTCTCTGGATCTGTTTGTTGTCCTTCCCTGTCTGGATCTGTTTGTTGCCCCTCTTTCTCTGGATCTGTTTGTTTTCCCTCTTTCTCTGGATCTGTTTGTTGTCTCTCTCTCTGGATCTGTTTGTTGTCCCTCCCTGTCTGGATCTGTTTGTTGTCCCTAGTTTCTCTGGATCTGTTTGTTCTCCCTCCCTGTCTGGATCTGTTTGTTCTCCCTCCCTGTCTGCATCTGTTTGTTGTCCCTCCCTGTCTGGATCTGTTTGTTGTCCCTCTTTCTCTGGATCTGTTTGTTCTCCCTCCCTGTCTGGATCTGTTTGTTCTCCCTCCCTGTCTGGATCTGTTTGTTGTCTCTCTCTCTGGATCTGTTTGTTGTCCTTCCCTGTCTGGATCTGTTTGTTGCCCCTCTTTCTCTGGATCTGTTTGTTTTCCCTCTTTCTCTGGATCTGTTTGTTCTCCCTCCCTCCCTGGATCTGGTTGTTGTCCCTCGTTCTGTGGATCTGTTTGTTGTCCCTCCCTGTCTGGATCTGTTTGTTGTTTCTCTCTCTGGATCTGTTTGTTGTCCCTCCCTGTCTGGATCTGTTTGTTGTCCCTCTTTCTCTGGATCTGTTTGTTCTCCCTCCCTGTCTGGATCTGTTTGTTCTCCCTCCCTGTCAGGATCTGTTTGTTGTCCCTCTCTCTCTGGATCTGTTTGTTGTCTCTCTCTCTCTGGATCTGTTTGTTGTCCTTCCCTGTCTGGATCTGTTTGTTGTCCCTCTTTCTCTGGATCTGTTTGTTCTCCCTCCCTGTCTGGATCTGTTTGTTCTCCCTCCCTGTCTGGATCTGTTGTCCCTCCCTGTCTGGATCTGTTTGTTGTCCCTCTCTCTCTGGATCTGTTTGTTCTCTCTCTCTCTCTCTCTGGATCTGTTTGTTCTCCCTCCCTGTCTGGATCTGGTTGTTGTCCCTCTTTCTCTGGATCTGTTTGTTGTCCCTCCCTGTCTGGATCTGTTTGTTGTCTCTAGTTTCTCTGGATCTGTTTGTTCTCCCTCCCTGTCTGGATCTGTTTGTTGTCCCTCTCTCTCTGGATCTGTTTGTTGTCCTTCCCTGTCTGGATCTGTTTGTTGTCCCTCTTTCTCTGGATCTGTTTGTTCTCCCTCCCTGTTTGGATCTGTTTGTTGTCTCGCTCTCTCTGGATCTGTTTTTTCTCCCTCCCTGTCTGGATCTGTTTGTTGTCCCTCTCTCTCTGGATCTGTTTGTTCTCCCTCCCTGTCTGGATCTGTTTGTTGTCCCTCTCTCTCTGGATCTGTTTGTTGTCCCTCTCTCTCTGGATCTGTTTGTTCTCTCTCTCTCTCTGGATCTGTTTGTTCTCCCTCCCTGTCTGGATCTGGTTGTTGTCCCTCTTTCTCTGGATCTGTTTGTTGTCCCTCCCTGTCTGGATCTGTTTGTTGTCCCTAGTTTCTCTGGATCTGTTTGTTCTCCCTCCCTGTCTGGATCTGTTTGTTCTCCCTCCCTGTCTGGATCTGTTTGTTGTCCCTCTCTCACTGGATCTGTTTGTTCTCCCTCCCTGTCTGGATCTGTTTGTTCTCCCTCCCTGTCTGGATCTGTTTGTTGTCCCTCTCTCTCTGGATCTGTTTGTTGTCTCTCTCTCTCTGGATCTGTTTGTTGTCCTTCCCTGTCTGGATCTGTTTGTTGTCCCTCTTTCTCTGGATCTGTTTGTTCTCCCTCCCTGTCTGGATCTGTTTGTTCTCCCTCCCTGTCTGGATCTGTTGTCCCTCCCTGTCTGGATCTGTTTGTTGTCCCTCTCTCTCTGGATCTGTTTGTTCTCTCTCTCTCTCTCTCTGGATCTGTTTGTTCTCCCTCCCTGTCTGGATCTGGTTGTTGTCCCTCTTTCTCTGGATCTGTTTGTTGTCCCTCCCTGTCTGGATCTGTTTGTTGTCCCTAGTTTCTCTGGATCTGTTTGTTCTCCCTCCCTGTCTGGATCTGTTTGTTCTCCCTCCCTGTCTGGATCTGTTTGTTGTCCCTCTCTCTTTGGATCTGTTTGTTGTCCTTCCCTGTCTGGATCTGTTTGTTGCCCCTCTTTCTCTGGATCTGTTTGTTTTCCCTCTTTCTCTAGATCTGTTTGTTGTCTCTCTCTCTGGATCTGTTTGTTGTCCCTCCCTGTCTGGATCTGTTTGTTGTCCCTAGTTTCTCTGGATCTGTTTGTTCTCCCTCCCTGTCTGGATCTGTTTGTTCTCCCTCCCTGTCTGGATCTGTTTGTTGTCCCTCTCTCTGGATCTGTTTGTTGTCCCTCCCTGTCTGGATCTGTTTGTTGTCTCTCTCTCTGTATCTGTTTAATGTCCCTCCCTGTCTGGATCTGTTTTTTGTCCCTCTTTCTCTGGATCTGTTTGTTGCCCCTCTTTCTCTGGATCTGTTTGTTTTCCCTCTTTCTCTGGATCTGTTTGTTCTCCCTCCCTGTCTGGATCTGTTTGTTCTCCCTCTCTGTCTGGATTTGTTTGTTGTCCCTCTTTCTCTGGATCTGTTTGTTGTCCCTCTTTCTCTGGATCTGTTTTTTGTCTCTCTCTTCACTGGATCTGTTTGTTCTCCCTCCCTGTCTGGATCTGTTTGTTGTCCCTCTCTCTCTGGATCTGTTTGTTGTCCCTCCCTGTCTGGATCTGTTTGTTCTCCCTCCCTGTCTGGATCTGTTTGTTCTCCCTCCCTGTCTGGATCTGTTTGTTGTCCCTCTCTCTCTGGATCTGTTTGTTGTCCCTCCCTGTCTGGATCTGTTTGTTCTCCCTCCCTGTCTGGATCTGTTTGTTCTCCCTCCCTGTCTGAATCTGTTTTTTGTCCCTCTTTCTCTGTATATGTTTTTTCTCCCTCCCTGACTGGATCTGTTGTCCCTCCCTGTCTGGATCTGTTTGTTGTCCCTCTTTCTCTGGATCTGTTTGTTCTCCCTCCCTGTCAGGATCTGTTTGTTGTCCCTCTCTCTCTGGATCTGTTTGTTGTCTCTCTCTCTCTGGATCTGTTTGTTGTCCTTCCCTGTCTGGATCTGTTTGTTGTCCCTCTTTCTCTGGATCTGTTTGTTCTCCCTCCCTGTCTGGATCTGTTTGTTCTCCCTCCCTGTCTGGATCTGTTGTCCCTCCCTGTCTGGATCTGTTTGTTGTCCCTCTCTCTCTGGATCTGTTTGTTCTCTCTCTCTCTCTCTCTGGATCTGTTTGTTCTCCCTCCCTGTCTGGATCTGGTTGTTGTCCCTCTTTCTCTGGATCTGTTTGTTGTCCCTCCCTGTCTGGATCTGTTTGTTGTCTCTAGTTTCTCTGGATCTGTTTGTTCTCCCTCCCTGTCTGGATCTGTTTGTTGTCCCTCTCTCTCTGGATCTGTTTGTTGTCCTTCCCTGTCTGGATCTGTTTGTTGTCCCTCTTTCTCTGGATCTGTTTGTTCTCCCTCCCTGTTTGGATCTGTTTGTTGTCTCGCTCTCTCTGGATCTGTTTTTTCTCCCTCCCTGTCTGGATCTGTTTGTTGTCCCTCTCTCTCTGGATCTGTTTGTTCTCCCTCCCTGTCTGGATCTGTTTGTTGTCCCTCTCTCTCTGGATCTGTTTGTTGTCCCTCTCTCTCTGGATCTGTTTGTTCTCTCTCTCTCTCTGGATCTGTTTGTTCTCCCTCCCTGTCTGGATCTGGTTGTTGTCCCTCTTTCTCTGGATCTGTTTGTTGTCCCTCCCTGTCTGGATCTGTTTGTTGTCCCTAGTTTCTCTGGATCTGTTTGTTCTCCCTCCCTGTCTGGATCTGTTTGTTCTCCCTCCCTGTCTGGATCTGTTTGTTGTCCCTCTCTCACTGGATCTGTTTGTTCTCCCTCCCTGTCTGGATCTGTTTGTTCTCCCTCCCTGTCTGGATCTGTTTGTTGTCCCTCTCTCTCTGGATCTGTTTGTTGTCTCTCTCTCTCTGGATCTGTTTGTTGTCCTTCCCTGTCTGGATCTGTTTGTTGTCCCTCTTTCTCTGGATCTGTTTGTTCTCCCTCCCTGTCTGGATCTGTTTGTTCTCCCTCCCTGTCTGGATCTGTTGTCCCTCCCTGTCTGGATCTGTTTGTTGTCCCTCTCTCTCTGGATCTGTTTGTTCTCTCTCTCTCTCTCTCTGGATCTGTTTGTTCTCCCTCCCTGTCTGGATCTGGTTGTTGTCCCTCTTTCTCTGGATCTGTTTGTTGTCCCTCCCTGTCTGGATCTGTTTGTTGTCCCTAGTTTCTCTGGATCTGTTTGTTCTCCCTCCCTGTCTGGATCTGTTTGTTCTCCCTCCCTGTCTGGATCTGTTTGTTGTCCCTCTCTCTTTGGATCTGTTTGTTGTCCTTCCCTGTCTGGATCTGTTTGTTGCCCCTCTTTCTCTGGATCTGTTTGTTTTCCCTCTTTCTCTAGATCTGTTTGTTGTCTCTCTCTCTGGATCTGTTTGTTGTCCCTCCCTGTCTGGATCTGTTTGTTGTCCCTAGTTTCTCTGGATCTGTTTGTTCTCCCTCCCTGTCTGGATCTGTTTGTTCTCCCTCCCTGTCTGGATCTGTTTGTTGTCCCTCTCTCTGGATCTGTTTGTTGTCCCTCCCTGTCTGGATCTGTTTGTTGTCTCTCTCTCTGTATCTGTTTAATGTCCCTCCCTGTCTGGATCTGTTTTTTGTCCCTCTTTCTCTGGATCTGTTTGTTGCCCCTCTTTCTCTGGATCTGTTTGTTTTCCCTCTTTCTCTGGATCTGTTTGTTCTCCCTCCCTGTCTGGATCTGTTTGTTCTCCCTCTCTGTCTGGATTTGTTTGTTGTCCCTCTTTCTCTGGATCTGTTTGTTGTCCCTCTTTCTCTGGATCTGTTTGTTGTCTCTCTCTTCACTGGATCTGTTTGTTCTCCCTCCCTGTCTGGATCTGTTTGTTGTCCCTCTCTCTCTGGATCTGTTTGTTGTCCCTCCCTGTCTGGATCTGTTTGTTCTCCCTCCCTGTCTGGATCTGTTTGTTCTCCCTCCCTGTCTGGATCTGTTTGTTGTCCCTCTCTCTCTGGATCTGTTTGTTGTCCCTCCCTGTCTGGATCTGTTTGTTCTCCCTCCCTGTCTGGATCTGTTTGTTCTCCCTCCCTGTCTGAATCTGTTTTTTGTCCCTCTTTCTCTGTATATGTTTTTTCTCCCTCCCTGACTGGATCTGTTGTCCCTCCCTGTCTGGATCTGTTTGTTGTCCCTCTTTCTCTGGATCTGTTTGTTCTCCCTCCCTGTCTGGATCCGTTTGTTCTCCCACCCTGTCTGGATCTGTTTGTTGTCCCTCTCTCTCTGGATCTGTTTGTTGTCCCTCTCTCTCTGGTTCTGTTTGTTCTCTCTCTCTCTCTGGATCTGTTTGTTCTCCCTCCCTGTCTGGATCTGTTTTTTGTCCCTCCCTGTCTGGATCTGTTTGTTGTCCCTCTATCTCTGGATCTGTTTGTTGTCCCTCTCTCTCTGGATCTGTTTGTTGTCTCTCTCTCTCTGGATCTGTTTGTTCTCCCTCCCTGTCTGGATCTGTTTTTTGTCCCTCCCTGTCTGGATCTGTTTGTTGTCCCTCTATCTCTGGATCTGTTTGTTGTCCCCCTTTCTCTGGATCTGTTTGTTTTCCCTCTTTCTCTGGATCTGTTTGTTGTCTCTCTCTCTCTGGATCTGTTTGTTCTCCCTCCCTGTCTGGATCTGTTTGTTCTCCCTCCCTGTCTGGATCTGTTTGTTGTCTCTCTCTCTCTGGATCTGTTTGTTGTCCCTCCCTCTCTGGATCTGTTTGTTGTCTCTCTCTCTCTCTGGATCTGTTTGTTCTCCCTCCCTCCCTGGATCTGTTTGTTGTCCCTCGTTCTCTGGATCTGTTTGTTGTCCCTCCCTGTCTGGATCTGTTTGTTGTTTCTCTCTCTGGATCTGTTTGTTGTCCCTCCCTGTCTGGATCTGTTTGTTGTCCCTCTTTCTCTGGATCTGTTTGTTCTCCCTCCCTGTCTGGATCTGTTTGTTCTCCCTCCCTGTCTGGATCTGTTTGTTGTCTCTCTCTCTGGATCTGTTTGTTGTCCTTCCCTGTCTGGATCTGTTTGTTGCCCCTCTTTCTCTGGATCTGTTTGTTTTCCCTCTTTCTCTGGATCTGTTTGTTCTCCCTCCCTCCCTGGATCTGGTTGTTGTCCCTCGTTCTGTGGATCTGTTTGTTGTCCCTCCCTGTCTGGATCTGTTTGTTGTTTCTCTCTCTGGATCTGTTTGTTGTCCCTCCCTGTCTGGATCTGTTTGTTGTCCCTCTTTCTCTGGATCTGTTTGTTCTCCCTCCCTGTCTGGATCTGTTTGTTCTCCCTCCCTGTCTGGATCTGTTTGTTGTCTCTCTCTCTGGATCTGTTTGTTGTCCTTCCCTGTCTGGATCTGTTTGTTGCCCCTCTTTCTCTGGATCTGTTTGTTTTCCCTCTTTCTCTGGATCTGTTTGTTGTCTCTCTCTCTGGATCTGTTTGTTGTCCCTCCCTGTCTGGATCTGTTTGTTGTCCCTAGTTTCTCTGGATCTGTTTGTTCTCCCTCCCTGTCTGGATCTGTTTGTTCTCCCTCCCTGTCTGCATCTGTTTGTTGTCCCTCCCTGTCTGGATCTGTTTGTTGTCCCTCTTTCTCTGGATCTGTTTGTTCTCCCTCCCTGTCTGGATCTGTTTGTTCTCCCTCCCTGTCTGGATCTGTTTGTTGTCTCTCTCTCTGGATCTGTTTGTTGTCCTTCCCTGTCTGGATCTGTTTGTTGCCCCTCTTTCTCTGGATCTGTTTGTTTTCCCTCTTTCTCTGGATCTGTTTGTTCTCCCTCCCTCCCTGGATCTGGTTGTTGTCCCTCGTTCTGTGGATCTGTTTGTTGTCCCTCCCTGTCTGGATCTGTTTGTTGTTTCTCTCTCTGGATCTGTTTGTTGTCCCTCCCTGTCTGGATCTGTTTGTTGTCCCTCTTTCTCTGGATCTGTTTGTTCTCCCTCCCTGTCTGGATCTGTTTGTTCTCCCTCCCTGTCTGGATCTGTTTGTTGTCTCTCTCTCTGGATCTGTTTGTTGTCCTTCCCTGTCTGGATCTGTTTGTTGCCCCTCTTTCTCTGGATCTGTTTGTTTTCCCTCTTTCTCTGGATCTGTTTGTTGTCTCTCTCTCTGGATCTGTTTGTTGTCCCTCCCTGTCTGGATCTGTTTGTTGTCCCTAGTTTCTCTGGATCTGTTTGTTCTCCCTCCCTGTCTGGATCTGTTTGTTCTCCCTCCCTGTCTGCATCTGTTTGTTGTCCCTCTCTCTGGATCTGTTTGTTGTCCCTCCCTGTCTGGATCTGTTTGTTGTCTCTCTCTCTGGATCTGTTTGTTGTCCCTCCCTGTCTGGATCTGTTTTTTGTCCCTCTTTCTCTGGTTCTGTTTGTTGCCCCTCTTTCTCTGGATCTGTTTGTTTTCCCTCTTTCTCTGGATCTGTTTGTTCTCCCTCCCTGTCTGGATCTGTTTGTTCTCCCTCTCTGTCTGGATTTGTTTGTTGTCCCTCTTTCTCTGGATCTGTTTGTTGTCCCTCTTTCTCTGGATCTGTTTGTTGTCTCTCTCTTCACTGGATCTGTTTGTTCTCCCTCCCTGTCTGGATCTGTTTGTTGTCCCTCTCTCTCTGGATCTGTTTGTTGTCCCTCCCTGTCTGGATCTGTTTGTTCTACCTCCCTGTCTGGATCTGTTTGTTCTCCCTCCCTGTCTGGATCTGTTTGTTGTCCCTCTCTCTCTGGATCTGTTTGTTGTCCCTCCCTGTCTGGATCTGTTTGTTCTCCCTCCCTGTCTGGATCTGTTTGTTCTCCCTCTCTGTCTGGATTTGTTTGTTGTCCCTCTTTCTCTGGATCTGTTTGTTGTCCCTCTTTCTCTGGATCTGTTTGTTGTCTCTCTCTTCACTGGATCTGTTTGTTCTCCCTCCCTGTCTGGATCTGTTTGTTGTCCCTCTCTCTCTGGATCTGTTTGTTGTCCCTCCCTGTCTGGATCTGTTTGTTCTCCCTCCCTGTCTGGATCTGTTTGTTCTCCCTCCCTGTCTGGATCTGTTTGTTGTCCCTCTCTCTCTGGATCTGTTTGTTGTCCCTCCCTGTCTGGATCTGTTTGTTCTCCCTCCCTGTCTGGATCTGTTTGTTCTCCCTCCCTGTCTGGATCTGTTTTTTGTCCCTCTTTCTCTGTATATGTTTTTTCTCCCTCCCTGTCTGGATCTGTTGTCCCTCCCTGTCTGGATCTGTTTGTTGTCCCTCTTTCTCTGGATCTGTTTGTTCTCCCTCCCTGTCTGGATCCGTTTGTTCTCCCACCCTGTCTGGATCTGTTTGTTGTCCCTCTCTCTCTGGATCTGTTTGTTGTCCCTCTCTCTCTGGTTCTGTTTGTTCTCTCTCTCTCTCTGGATCTGTTTGTTCTCCCTCCCTGTCTGGATCTGTTTTTTGTCCCTCCCTGTCTGGATCTGTTTGTTGTCCCTCTATCTCTGGATCTGTTTGTTGTCCCTCTCTCTCTGGATCTGTTTGTTGTCTCTCTCTCTCTGGATCTGTTTGTTGCCCCTCCCTGTCTAGATCTGTTTGTTGTCTCTCTCTTTCTGGATCTGTTTGTTGTCCCTCTCTCTCTGGATCTGTTTGTTGTCCCTCTCTCTGGATCTGTTTGTTGTCCCTCCCTGTCTGGATCTGTTTGTTGTCTCTCTCTCTGGATCTGTTTGTTGTCCCTCCCTGTCTGGATCTGTTTTTTGTACCTCTTTCTCTGGATCTGTTTGTTGCCCCTCTTTCTCTGGATCTGTTTGTTTTCCCTCTTTCTCTGGATCTGTTTGTTCTCCCTCCCTGTCTGGATCTGTTTGTTCTCCCTCTCTGTCTGGATTTGTTTGTTGTCCCTCTTTCTCTGGATCTGTTTGTTGTCCCTCTTTCTCTGGATCTGTTTGTTGTCCCTCTCTCTCTGGATCTGTTTGTTCTCCCTCCCTGTCTGGATCTGTTTGTTGTCCCTCTCTCTCTGGATCTGTTTGTTGTCCCTCCCTGTCTGGATCTGTTTGTTCTCCCTCCCTGTCTGGATCTGTTTGTTCTCCCTCCCTGTCTGGATCTGTTTGTTGTCTCTCTCTCTGGATCTGTTTGTTGTCCTTCCCTGTCTGGATCTGTTTGTTGCCCCTCTTTCTCTGGATCTGTTTGTTTTCCCTCTTTCTCTGGATCTGTTTGTTGTCTCTCTCTCTGGATCTGTTTGTTGTCCCTCCCTGTCTGGATCTGTTTGTTTTCCCTAGTTTCTCTGGATCTGTTTGTTCTCCCTCCCTGTCTGGATCTGTTTGTTCTCCCTCCCTGTCTGCATCTGTTTGTTGTCCCTCTCTCTGGATCTGTTTGTTGTCCCTCCCTGTCTGGATCTGTTTGTTGTCTCTCTCTCTGGATCTGTTTGTTGTCCCTCCCTGTCTGGATCTGTTTTTTGTCCCTCTTTCTCTGGTTCTGTTTGTTGCCCCTCTTTCTCTGGATCTGTTTGTTTTCCCTCTTTCTCTGGATCTGTTTGTTCTCCCTCCCTGTCTGGATCTGTTTGTTCTCCCTCTCTGTCTGGATTTGTTTGTTGTCCCTCTTTCTCTGGATCTGTTTGTTGTCCCTCTTTCTCTGGATCTGTTTGTTGTCTCTCTCTTCACTGGATCTGTTTGTTCTCCCTCCCTGTCTGGATCTGTTTGTTGTCCCTCTCTCTCTGGATCTGTTTGTTGTCCCTCCCTGTCTGGATCTGTTTGTTCTACCTCCCTGTCTGGATCTGTTTGTTCTCCCTCCCTGTCTGGATCTGTTTGTTGTCCCTCTCTCTCTGGATCTGTTTGTTGTCCCTCCCTGTCTGGATCTGTTTGTTCTCCCTCCCTGTCTGGATCTGTTTGTTCTCCCTCCCTGTCTGGATCTGTTTTTTGTCCCTCTTTCTCTGTATATGTTTTTTCTCCCTCCCTGTCTGGATCTGTTGTCCCTCCCTGTCTGGATCTGTTTGTTGTCCCTCTTTCTCTGGATCTGTTTGTTCTCCCTCCCTGTCTGGATCCGTTTGTTCTCCCACCCTGTCTGGATCTGTTTGTTGTCCCTCTCTCTCTGGATCTGTTTGTTGTCCCTCTCTCTCTGGTTCTGTTTGTTCTCTCTCTCTCTCTGGATCTGTTTGTTCTCCCTCCCTGTCTGGATCTGTTTTTTGTCCCTCCCTGTCTGGATCTGTTTGTTGTCCCTCTATCTCTGGATCTGTTTGTTGTCCCTCTCTCTCTGGATCTGTTTGTTGTCTCTCTCTCTCTGGATCTGTTTGTTGCCCCTCCCTGTCTAGATCTGTTTGTTGTCTCTCTCTTTCTGGATCTGTTTGTTGTCCCTCTCTCTCTGGATCTGTTTGTTGTCCCTCTCTCTGGATCTGTTTGTTGTCCCTCCCTGTCTGGATCTGTTTGTTGTCTCTCTCTCTGGATCTGTTTGTTGTCCCTCCCTGTCTGGATCTGTTTTTTGTACCTCTTTCTCTGGATCTGTTTGTTGCCCCTCTTTCTCTGGATCTGTTTGTTTTCCCTCTTTCTCTGGATCTGTTTGTTCTCCCTCCCTGTCTGGATCTGTTTGTTCTCCCTCTCTGTCTGGATTTGTTTGTTGTCCCTCTTTCTCTGGATCTGTTTGTTGTCCCTCTTTCTCTGGATCTGTTTGTTGTCCCTCTCTCTCTGGATCTGTTTGTTCTCCCTCCCTGTCTGGATCTGTTTGTTGTCCCTCTCTCTCTGGATCTGTTTGTTGTCCCTCCCTGTCTGGATCTGTTTGTTCTCCCTCCCTGTCTGGATCTGTTTGTTCTCCCTCCCTGTCTGGATCTGTTTGTTGTCCCTCTCTCTCTGGATCTGTTTGTTCTCTCTCTCTCTCTCTGGATCTGTTTGTTCTCCCTCCCTGTCTGGATCTGTTTGTTGTCTCTCTCTCTGGATCTGTTTGTTGTCCCTCCCTGTCTGGATCTGTTTGTTGTCCCTAGTTTCTCTGGATCTGTTTGTTCTCCCTCCCTGTCTGGATCTGTTTGTTCTCCCTCCCTGTCTGGATCTGTTTGTTGTCCCTCTCTCTCTGGATCTGTTTGTTGTCTCTCTCTCTCTGGATCTGTTTGTTGTCCTTCCCTGTCTGGATATGTTTGTTGTCCCTCTTTCTCTTGATATGTTTTTTTCTCCCTCCCTGTCTGGATCTGTTGTCCCTCCCTGTCTGGATCTGTTTGTTGTCCCTCTTTCTCTGGATCTGTTTGTTCTCCCTCCCTGTCTGGATCTGTTTGTTCTCCCTCCCTGTCTGGATCTGTTTGTTGTCCCTCTCTCTCTGGATCTGTTTGTAGTCCCTCTCACTCTGGATCTGTTTGTTGTCTCTCTCTCTCTGGATCTGTTTGTTGCCCCTCCCTGTCTAGATCTGTTTGTTGTCCCTCTCTCTCTGGATCTGTTTGTTGTCCCTCTCTCTCTGGATCTGTTTTTTGTCTCTCTCTCTGTCTGGATCTGTTTGTTGTCCCTCCCTGTCTGGATCTCTTTGTTGTCCCCCTTTCTCTGGATCTGTTTGTTTTCCCTCTTTCTCTGGATCTGTTTGTTGTCTCTCTCTCTCTGGATCTGTTTGTTCTCCCTCCCTATCTGGATCTGTTTTTTCTCCCTCCCTGTCTGGATCTGTTTGTTGTCTCTCTCTCTCTGGATCTGTTTGTTATCCCTCCCTCTCTGGATCTGTTTGTTGTCTCTCTCTCTCTCTGGATCTGTTTGTTCTCCCTCCCTCCCTGGATCTGTTTGTTGTCCCTCGTTCTCTGGATCTGTTTGTTGTCCCTCCCTGTCTGGATCTGTTTGTTGTTTCACTCTCTGGATCTGTTTGTTGTCCCTCCCTGTCTGGATCTGTTTGTTGTCCCTCTTTCTCTGGATCTGTTTGTTCTCCCTCCCTGTCTGGATCTGTTTGTTCTCCCTCCCTGTCTGGATCTGTTTGTTGTCTCTCTCTCTCTGGATCTGTTTGTTATCCCTCCCTCTCTGGATCTGTTTGTTGTCCCTCTTTCTCTTGATATGTTTTTTTCTCCCTCCCTGTCTGGATCTGTTGTCCCTCCCTGTCTGGATCTGTTTGTTGTCCCTCTTTCTCTGGATCTGTTTGTTCTCCCTCCCTGTCTGGATCTGTTTGTTCTCCCTCCCTGTCTGGATCTGTTTGTTGTCCCTCTCTCTCTGGATCTGTTTGTAGTCCCTCTCACTCTGGATCTGTTTGTTGTCTCTCTCTCTCTGGATCTGTTTGTTGCCCCTCCCTGTCTAGATCTGTTTGTTGTCCCTCTCTCTCTGGATCTGTTTGTTGTCCCTCTCTCTCTGGATCTGTTTTTTGTCTCTCTCTCTGTCTGGATCTGTTTGTTGTCCCTCCCTGTCTGGATCTCTTTGTTGTCCCCCTTTCTCTGGATCTGTTTGTTTTCCCTCTTTCTCTGGATCTGTTTGTTGTCTCTCTCTCTCTGGATCTGTTTGTTCTCCCTCCCTATCTGGATCTGTTTTTTCTCCCTCCCTGTCTGGATCTGTTTGTTGTCTCTCTCTCTCTGGATCTGTTTGTTATCCCTCCCTCTCTGGATCTGTTTGTTGTCTCTCTCTCTCTCTGGATCTGTTTGTTCTCCCTCCCTCCCTGGATCTGTTTGTTGTCCCTCGTTCTCTGGATCTGTTTGTTGTCCCTCCCTGTCTGGATCTGTTTGTTGTTTCACTCTCTGGATCTGTTTGTTGTCCCTCCCTGTCTGGATCTGTTTGTTGTCCCTCTTTCTCTGGATCTGTTTGTTCTCCCTCCCTGTCTGGATCTGTTTGTTCTCCCTCCCTGTCTGGATCTGTTTGTTGTCTCTCTCTCTGGATCTGTTTGTTGTCCTTCCCTGTCTGGATCTGTTTGTTGCCCCTCTTTCTCTGGATCTGTTTGTTTTCCCTCTTTCTCTGGATCTGTTTGTTCTCCCTCCCTCCCTGGATCTGGTTGTTGTCCCTCGTTCTGTGGATCTGTTTGTTGTCCCTCCCTGTCTGGATCTGTTTGTTGTCTCTCTCTCTGGATCTGTTTGTTGTCCCTCCCTGTCTGGATCTGTTTGTTGTCCCTAGTTTCTCTGGATCTGTTTGTTCTCCCTCCCTGTCTGGATCTGTTTGTTCTCCCTCCCTGTCTGGATCTGT
Source organism: Oncorhynchus mykiss (assembly GCF_057628025.1). Classification (NCBI taxonomy): domain Eukaryota; kingdom Metazoa; phylum Chordata; class Actinopteri; order Salmoniformes; family Salmonidae; genus Oncorhynchus; species Oncorhynchus mykiss. The sequence continues at coordinate 36,659,345 of NC_143027.1, read as the reverse complement.
TTGTTGTCCCTCTCTCTGGATCTGTTTGTTGTCCCTCCCTGTCTGGATCTGTTTGTTGTCTCTCTCCCTGGATCTGTTTGTTGTCCCTCCCTGTCTGGATCTGTTTGTTCTCCCTCTTTCTCTGGATCTGTTTGTTTTCCCTCTTTCTCTGGATCTGTTTGTTCTCCCTCCCTGTCTGGATCTGTTTGTTCTCCCTCTCTGTCTGGATTTGTTTGTTGTCCCTCTTTCTCTGGATCTGTTTGTTGTCCCTCTTTCTCTGGATCTGTTTGTTGTCTCTCTCTTCACTGGATCTGTTTGTTCTACCTCCCTGTCTGGATCTGTTTGTTGTCCCTCTCTCTCTGGATCTGTTTGTTGTCCCTCCCTGTCTGGATCTGTTTGTTCTCCCTCCCTGTCTGGATCTGTTTGTTCTCCCTCCCTGTCTGGATCTGTTTGTTGTCCCTCTCTCTCTGGATCTGTTTGTTGTCCCTCCCTGTCTGGATCTGTTTGTTCTCCCTCCCTGTCTGGATCTGTTTGTTGTCTCTCTCTCTCTGGATCTGTTTGTTGTCCTTCCCTGTCTGGATCTGTTTGTTGTCCCTCTTTCTCTTGATATGTTTTTTTCTCCCTCCCTGTCTGGATCTGTTGTCCCTCCCTGTCTGGATCTGTTTGTTGTCCCTCTTTCTCTGGATCTGTTTGTTTTCCCTCTTTCTCTGGATCTGTTTGTTCTCCCTCCCTCCCTGGATCTGGTTGTTGTCCCTCGTTCTGTGGATCTGTTTGTTGTCCCTCCCTGTCTGGATCTGTTTGTTGTCTCTCTCTCTGGATCTGTTTGTTGTCCCTCCCTGTCTGGATCTGTTTGTTGTCACTAGTTTCTCTGGATCTGTTTGTTCTCCCTCCCTGTCTGGATCTGTTTGTTCTCCCTCCCTGTCTGGATCTGTTTGTTGTCCCTCTCTCTGGATCTGTTTGTTGTCCCTCCCTGTCTGGATCTGTTTGTTGTCTCTCTCCCTGGATCTGTTTGTTGTCCCTCCCTGTCTGGATCTGTTTGTTCTCCCTCTTTCTCTGGATCTGTTTGTTTTCCCTCTTTCTCTGGATCTGTTTGTTCTCCCTCCCTGTCTGGATCTGTTTGTTCTCCCTCTCTGTCTGGATTTGTTTGTTGTCCCTCTTTCTCTGGATCTGTTTGTTGTCCCTCTTTCTCTGGATCTGTTTGTTGTCTCTCTCTTCACTGGATCTGTTTGTTCTACCTCCCTGTCTGGATCTGTTTGTTGTCCCTCTCTCTCTGGATCTGTTTGTTGTCCCTCCCTGTCTGGATCTGTTTGTTCTCCCTCCCTGTCTGGATCTGTTTGTTCTCCCTCCCTGTCTGGATCTGTTTGTTGTCCCTCTCTCTCTGGATCTGTTTGTTGTCCCTCCCTGTCTGGATCTGTTTGTTCTCCCTCCCTGTCTGGATCTGTTTGTTGTCTCTCTCTCTCTGGATCTGTTTGTTGTCCTTCCCTGTCTGGATCTGTTTGTTGTCCCTCTTTCTCTTGATATGTTTTTTTCTCCCTCCCTGTCTGGATCTGTTGTCCCTCCCTGTCTGGATCTGTTTGTTGTCCCTCTTTCTCTGGATCTGTTTGTTTTCCCTCTTTCTCTGGATCTGTTTGTTCTCCCTCCCTCCCTGGATCTGGTTGTTGTCCCTCGTTCTGTGGATCTGTTTGTTGTCCCTCCCTGTCTGGATCTGTTTGTTGTCTCTCTCTCTGGATCTGTTTGTTGTCCCTCCCTGTCTGGATCTGTTTGTTGTCCCTAGTTTCTCTGGATCTGTTTGTTCTCCCTCCCTGTCTGGATCTGTTTGTTCTCCCTCCCTGTCTGGATCTGTTTGTTGTCCCTCTCTCTGGATCTGTTTGTTGTCCCTCCCTGTCTGGATCTGTTTGTTGTCTCTCTCCCTGGATCTGTTTGTTGTCCCTCCCTGTCTGGATCTGTTTGTTCTCCCTCTTTCTCTGGATCTGTTTGTTTTCCCTCTTTCTCTGGATCTGTTTGTTCTCCCTCCCTGTCTGGATCTGTTTGTTCTCCCTCTCTGTCTGGATTTGTTTGTTGTCCCTCTTTCTCTGGATCTGTTTGTTGTCCCTCTTTCTCTGGATCTGTTTGTTGTCTCTCTCTTCACTGGATCTGTTTGTTCTACCTCCCTGTCTGGATCTGTTTGTTGTCCCTCTCTCTCTGGATCTGTTTGTTGTCCCTCCCTGTCTGGATCTGTTTGTTCTCCCTCCCTGTCTGGATCTGTTTGTTCTCCCTCCCTGTCTGGATCTGTTTGTTGTCCCTCTCTCTCTGGATCTGTTTGTTGTCCCTCCCTGTCTGGATCTGTTTGTTCTCCCTCCCTGTCTGGATCTGTTTGTTGTCTCTCTCTCTCTGGATCTGTTTGTTGTCCTTCCCTGTCTGGATCTGTTTGTTGTCCCTCTTTCTCTTGATATGTTTTTTTCTCCCTCCCTGTCTGGATCTGTTGTCCCTCCCTGTCTGGATCTGTTTGTTGTCCCTCTTTCTCTGGATCTGTTTGTTGTCCCTCTTTCTCTGGATCTGTTTGTTCTCCCTCCCTGTCTGGATCTGTTTGTTCTCCCACCCTGTCTGGATCTGTTTGTTGTCCCTCTCTCTCTGGATCTGTTTGTTGTCCCTCTCTCTCTGGTTCTGTTTGTTCTCTCTCTCTCTCTGGATCTGTTTGTTCTCCCTCCCTGTCTGGATCGGTTTTTTTGTCCCTCCCTGTCTGGATCTGTTTGTTGTCCCTCTATCTCTGGATCTGTTTGTAGTCCCTCTCACTCTGGATCTGTTTGTTGTCTCTCTCTCTCTGGATCTGTTTGTTGCCCCTCCCTGTCTAGATCTGTTTGTTGTCCCTCTCTCTCTGGATCTGTTTGTTGTCCCTCTCTCTCTGGATCTGTTTTTTGTCTCTCTCTCTGTCTGGATCTGTTTGTTGTCCCTTCCTGTCTGGATCTGTTTGTTGTCCCCCTTTCTCTGGATCTGTTTGTTTTCCCTCTTTCTCTGGATCTGTTTGTTGTCTCTCTCTCTCTGGATCTGTTTGTTCTCCCTCCCTGTCTGGATCTGTTTTTTCTCCCTCCCTGTCTGGATCTGTTTGTTGTCTCTCTCTCTCTGGATCTGTTTGTTGTCCCTCCCTCTCTGGATCTGTTTGTTGTCTCTCTCTCTCTCTGGATCTGTTTGTTCTCCCTCCCTCCCTGGATCTGTTTGTTGTCCCTCGTTCTCTGGATCTGTTTGTTGTCCCTCCCTGTCTGGATCTGTTTGTTGTTTCTCTCTCTGGATCTGTTTGTTGTCCCTCCCTGTCTGGATCTGTTTGTTGTCCCTCTTTCTCTGGATCTGTTTGTTCTCCCTCCCTGTCTGGATCTGTTTGTTCTCCCTCCCTGTCTGGATCTGTTTGTTGTCTCTCTCTCTGGATCTGTTTGTTGTCCTTCCCTGTCTGGATCTGTTTGTTGCCCCTCTTTCTCTGGATCTGTTTGTTTTCCCTCTTTCTCTGGATCTGTTTGTTCTCCCTCCCTCCCTGGATCTGGTTGTTGTCCCTCGTTCTGTGGATCTGTTTGTTGTCCCTCCCTGTCTGGATCTTTTTGTTGTCTCTCTCTCTGGATCTGTTTGTTGTCCCTCCCTGTCTGGATCTGTTTGTTGTCCCTAGTTTCTCTGGATCTGTTTGTTCTCCCTCCCTCTCTGGATCTGTTTGTTGTCCCTCTCTCTGGATCTGTTTGTTGTCCCTCCCTGTCTGGATCTGTTTGTTGTCTCTCTCCCTGGATCTGTTTGTTGTCCCTCCCTGTCTGGATCTGTTTGTTGTCCCTCTCTCTCTGGATCTGTTTGTTGTCCCTCCCTGTCTGTATCTGTTTGTTCTCCCTCTTTCTCTGGATCTGTTTGTTGTCCCTCTCTCTCTGGATCTGTTTGTTGTCCCTCCCTGTCTGTATCTGTTTGTTCTCCCTCTTTCTCTGGATCTGTTTGTTGTCCCTCTCTCTCTGGATCTGTTTGTTGTCCCTCCCTGTCTGTATCTGTTTGTTCTCCCTCTTTCTCTGGATTTGTTTGTTGTCTCTCTCTCTCTCTGGATCTGTTTGTTCTCCCTCCCTCCCTGGATCTGTTTGTTGTCCCTCGTTCTCTGGATCTGTTTGTTGTCCCTCCCTGTCTGGATCTGTTTGTTGTTTCTCTCTCTGGATCTGTTTGTTGTCCCTCCCTGTCTGGATCTGTTTGTTGTCCCTCTTTCTCTGGATCTGTTTGTTCTCCCTCCCTGTCTGGATCTGTTTGTTCTCCCTCCCTGTCTGGATCTGTTTGTTGTCTCTCTCTCTGGATCTGTTTGTTGTCCTTCCCTGTCTGGATCTGTTTGTTGCCCCTCTTTCTCTGGATCTGTTTGTTTTCCCTCTTTCTCTGGATCTGTTTGTTCTCCCTCCCTCCCTGGATCTGGTTGTTGTCCCTCGTTCTGTGGATCTGTTTGTTGTCCCTCCCTGTCTGGATCTTTTTGTTGTCTCTCTCTCTGGATCTGTTTGTTGTCCCTCCCTGTCTGGATCTGTTTGTTGTCCCTAGTTTCTCTGGATCTGTTTGTTCTCCCTCCCTCTCTGGATCTGTTTGTTGTCCCTCTCTCTGGATCTGTTTGTTGTCCCTCCCTGTCTGGATCTGTTTGTTGTCTCTCTCCCTGGATCTGTTTGTTGTCCCTCCCTGTCTGGATCTGTTTGTTGTCCCTCTCTTCACTGGATCTGTTTGTTCTACCTCCCTGTCTGGATCTGTTTGTTGTCCCTCTCTCTCTGGATCTGTTTGTTGTCCCTCCCTGTCTGGATCTGTTTGTTCTCCCTCCCTGTCTGGATCTGTTTGTTCTCCCTCCCTGTCTGGATCTGTTTGTTGTCCCTCTCTCTCTGGATCTGTTTGTTGTCCCTCCCTGTCTGGATCTGTTTGTTCTCCCTCCCTGTCTGGATCTGTTTGTTGTCTCTCTCTCTCTGGATCTGTTTGTTGTCCTTCCCTGTCTGGATCTGTTTGTTGTCCCTCTTTCTCTTGATATGTTTTTTTCTCCCTCCCTGTCTGGATCTGTTGTCCCTCCCTGTCTGGATCTGTTTGTTGTCCCTCTTTCTCTGGATCTGTTTGTTGTCCCTCTTTCTCTGGATCTGTTTGTTCTCCCTCCCTGTCTGGATCTGTTTGTTCTCCCACCCTGTCTGGATCTGTTTGTTGTCCCTCTCTCTCTGGATCTGTTTGTTGTCCCTCTCTCTCTGGTTCTGTTTGTTCTCTCTCTCTCTCTGGATCTGTTTGTTCTCCCTCCCTGTCTGGATCGTTTTTTTTGTCCCTCCCTGTCTGGATCTGTTTGTTGTCCCTCTATCTCTGGATCTGTTTGTAGTCCCTCTCACTCTGGATCTGTTTGTTGTCTCTCTCTCTCTGGATCTGTTTGTTGCCCCTCCCTGTCTAGATCTGTTTGTTGTCCCTCTCTCTCTGGATCTGTTTGTTGTCCCTCTCTCTCTGGATCTGTTTTTTGTCTCTCTCTCTGTCTGGATCTGTTTGTTGTCCCTTCCTGTCTGGATCTGTTTGTTGTCCCCCTTTCTCTGGATCTGTTTGTTTTCCCTCTTTCTCTGGATCTGTTTGTTGTCTCTCTCTCTCTGGATCTGTTTGTTCTCCCTCCCTGTCTGGATCTGTTTTTTCTCCCTCCCTGTCTGGATCTGTTTGTTGTCTCTCTCTCTCTGGATCTGTTTGTTGTCCCTCCCTCTCTGGATCTGTTTGTTGTCTCTCTCTCTCTCTGGATCTGTTTGTTCTCCCTCCCTCCCTGGATCTGTTTGTTGTCCCTCGTTCTCTGGATCTGTTTGTTGTCCCTCCCTGTCTGGATCTGTTTGTTGTTTCTCTCTCTGGATCTGTTTGTTGTCCCTCCCTGTCTGGATCTGTTTGTTGTCCCTCTTTCTCTGGATCTGTTTGTTCTCCCTCCCTGTCTGGATCTGTTTGTTCTCCCTCCCTGTCTGGATCTGTTTGTTGTCTCTCTCTCTGGATCTGTTTGTTGTCCTTCCCTGTCTGGATCTGTTTGTTGCCCCTCTTTCTCTGGATCTGTTTGTTTTCCCTCTTTCTCTGGATCTGTTTGTTCTCCCTCCCTCCCTGGATCTGGTTGTTGTCCCTCGTTCTGTGGATCTGTTTGTTGTCCCTCCCTGTCTGGATCTTTTTGTTGTCTCTCTCTCTGGATCTGTTTGTTGTCCCTCCCTGTCTGGATCTGTTTGTTGTCCCTAGTTTCTCTGGATCTGTTTGTTCTCCCTCCCTCTCTGGATCTGTTTGTTGTCCCTCTCTCTGGATCTGTTTGTTGTCCCTCCCTGTCTGGATCTGTTTGTTGTCTCTCTCCCTGGATCTGTTTGTTGTCCCTCCCTGTCTGGATCTGTTTGTTGTCCCTCTCTCTCTGGATCTGTTTGTTGTCCCTCCCTGTCTGTATCTGTTTGTTCTCCCTCTTTCTCTGGATCTGTTTGTTGTCCCTCTCTCTCTGGATCTGTTTGTTGTCCCTCCCTGTCTGTATCTGTTTGTTCTCCCTCTTTCTCTGGATCTGTTTGTTGTCCCTCTCTCTCTGGATCTGTTTGTTGTCCCTCCCTGTCTGTATCTGTTTGTTCTCCCTCTTTCTCTGGATTTGTTTGTTGTCTCTCTCTCTCTCTGGATCTGTTTGTTCTCCCTCCCTCCCTGGATCTGTTTGTTGTCCCTCGTTCTCTGGATCTGTTTGTTGTCCCTCCCTGTCTGGATCTGTTTGTTGTTTCTCTCTCTGGATCTGTTTGTTGTCCCTCCCTGTCTGGATCTGTTTGTTGTCCCTCTTTCTCTGGATCTGTTTGTTCTCCCTCCCTGTCTGGATCTGTTTGTTCTCCCTCCCTGTCTGGATCTGTTTGTTGTCTCTCTCTCTGGATCTGTTTGTTGTCCTTCCCTGTCTGGATCTGTTTGTTGCCCCTCTTTCTCTGGATCTGTTTGTTTTCCCTCTTTCTCTGGATCTGTTTGTTCTCCCTCCCTCCCTGGATCTGGTTGTTGTCCCTCGTTCTGTGGATCTGTTTGTTGTCCCTCCCTGTCTGGATCTTTTTGTTGTCTCTCTCTCTGGATCTGTTTGTTGTCCCTCCCTGTCTGGATCTGTTTGTTGTCCCTAGTTTCTCTGGATCTGTTTGTTCTCCCTCCCTCTCTGGATCTGTTTGTTGTCCCTCTCTCTGGATCTGTTTGTTGTCCCTCCCTGTCTGGATCTGTTTGTTGTCTCTCTCCCTGGATCTGTTTGTTGTCCCTCCCTGTCTGGATCTGTTTGTTGTCCCTCTCTTCACTGGATCTGTTTGTTCTACCTCCCTGTCTGGATCTGTTTGTTGTCCCTCTCTCTCTGGATCTGTTTGTTGTCCCTCCCTGTCTGGATCTGTTTGTTCTCCCTCCCTGTCTGGATCTGTTTGTTCTCCCTCCCTGTCTGGATCTGTTTGTTGTCCCTCTCTCTCTGGATCTGTTTGTTGTCCCTCCCTGTCTGGATCTGTTTGTTCTCCCTCCCTGTCTGGATCTGTTTGTTGTCTCTCTCTCTCTGGATCTGTTTGTTGTCCTTCCCTGTCTGGATCTGTTTGTTGTCCCTCTTTCTCTTGATATGTTTTTTTCTCCCTCCCTGTCTGGATCTGTTGTCCCTCCCTGTCTGGATCTGTTTGTTGTCCCTCTTTCTCTGGATCTGTTTGTTGTCCCTCTTTCTCTGGATCTGTTTGTTCTCCCTCCCTGTCTGGATCTGTTTGTTCTCCCACCCTGTCTGGATCTGTTTGTTGTCCCTCTCTCTCTGGATCTGTTTGTTGTCCCTCTCTCTCTGGTTCTGTTTGTTCTCTCTCTCTCTCTGGATCTGTTTGTTCTCCCTCCCTGTCTGGATCGGTTTTTTTGTCCCTCCCTGTCTGGATCTGTTTGTTGTCCCTCTATCTCTGGATCTGTTTGTAGTCCCTCTCACTCTGGATCTGTTTGTTGTCTCTCTCTCTCTGGATCTGTTTGTTGCCCCTCCCTGTCTAGATCTGTTTGTTGTCCCTCTCTCTCTGGATCTGTTTGTTGTCCCTCTCTCTCTGGATCTGTTTTTTGTCTCTCTCTCTGTCTGGATCTGTTTGTTGTCCCTTCCTGTCTGGATCTGTTTGTTGTCCCCCTTTCTCTGGATCTGTTTGTTTTCCCTCTTTCTCTGGATCTGTTTGTTGTCTCTCTCTCTCTGGATCTGTTTGTTCTCCCTCCCTGTCTGGATCTGTTTTTTCTCCCTCCCTGTCTGGATCTGTTTGTTGTCTCTCTCTCTCTGGATCTGTTTGTTGTCCCTCCCTCTCTGGATCTGTTTGTTGTCTCTCTCTCTCTCTGGATCTGTTTGTTCTCCCTCCCTCCCTGGATCTGTTTGTTGTCCCTCGTTCTCTGGATCTGTTTGTTGTCCCTCCCTGTCTGGATCTGTTTGTTGTTTCTCTCTCTGGATCTGTTTGTTGTCCCTCCCTGTCTGGATCTGTTTGTTGTCCCTCTTTCTCTGGATCTGTTTGTTCTCCCTCCCTGTCTGGATCTGTTTGTTCTCCCTCCCTGTCTGGATCTGTTTGTTGTCTCTCTCTCTGGATCTGTTTGTTGTCCTTCCCTGTCTGGATCTGTTTGTTGCCCCTCTTTCTCTGGATCTGTTTGTTTTCCCTCTTTCTCTGGATCTGTTTGTTCTCCCTCCCTCCCTGGATCTGGTTGTTGTCCCTCGTTCTGTGGATCTGTTTGTTGTCCCTCCCTGTCTGGATCTTTTTGTTGTCTCTCTCTCTGGATCTGTTTGTTGTCCCTCCCTGTCTGGATCTGTTTGTTGTCCCTAGTTTCTCTGGATCTGTTTGTTCTCCCTCCCTCTCTGGATCTGTTTGTTGTCCCTCTCTCTGGATCTGTTTGTTGTCCCTCCCTGTCTGGATCTGTTTGTTGTCTCTCTCCCTGGATCTGTTTGTTGTCCCTCCCTGTCTGGATCTGTTTGTTGTCCCTCTCTCTCTGGATCTGTTTGTTGTCCCTCCCTGTCTGTATCTGTTTGTTCTCCCTCTTTCTCTGGATCTGTTTGTTGTCCCTCTCTCTCTGGATCTGTTTGTTGTCCCTCCCTGTCTGTATCTGTTTGTTCTCCCTCTTTCTCTGGATCTGTTTGTTGTCCCTCTCTCTCTGGATCTGTTTGTTGTCCCTCCCTGTCTGTATCTGTTTGTTCTCCCTCTTTCTCTGGATTTGTTTGTTGTCCCTCTTTCTCTGGATCTGTTTGTTGTCCCTCTTTCTCTGGATCTGTTTGTTGTCTCTCTCTTCACTGGATCTGTTTGTTCTCCCTCCCTGTCTGGATCTGTTTGTTGTCCCTCTCTCTCTGGATCTGTTTGTTGTCCCTCCCTGTCTGGATCTGTTTGTTCTCCCTCCCTGTCTGGATCTGTTTGTTCTCCCTCCCTGTCTGGATCTGTTTGTTGTCCCTCTCTCTCTGGATCTGTTTGTTGTCCCTCCCTGTCTGGATCTGTTTGTTCTCCCTCCCTGTCTGGATCTGTTTGTTCTCCCTCCCTGTCTGGATCTGTTTTTTGTCCCTCTTTCTCTGTATATGTTTTTTCTCCCTCCCTGTCTGGATCTGTTGTCCCTCCCTGTCTGGATCTGTTTGTTGTCCCTCTTTCTCTGGATCTGTTTGTTCTCCCTCCCTGTCTGGATCCGTTTGTTCTCCCACCCTGTCTGGATCTGTTTGTTGTCCCTCTCTCTCTGGATCTGTTTGTTGTCCCTCTCTCTCTGGATCTGTTTTTTGTCTCTCTCTCTGTCTGGATCTGTTTGTTGTCCCTCCCTGTCTGGATCTCTTTGTTGTCCCCCTTTCTCTGGATCTGTTTGTTTTCCCTCTTTCTCTGGATCTGTTTGTTGTCTCTCTCTCTCTGGATCTGTTTGTTCTCCCTCCCTATCTGGATCTGTTTTTTCTCCCTCCCTGTCTGGATCTGTTTGTTGTCCCTCTTTCTCTTGATATGTTTTTTTCTCCCTCCCTGTCTGGATCTGTTGTCCCTCCCTGTCTGGATCTGTTTGTTGTCCCTCTTTCTCTGGATCTGTTTGTTGTCCCTCTTTCTCTGGATCTGTTTGTTCTCCCTCCCTGTCTGGATCTGTTTGTTCTCCCACCCTGTCTGGATCTGTTTGTTGTCCCTCTCTCTCTGGATCTGTTTGTTGTCCCTCTCTCTCTGGTTCTGTTTGTTCTCTCTCTCTCTCTGGATCTGTTTGTTCTCCCTCCCTGTCTGGATCTGTTTTTTTGTCCCTCCCTGTCTGGATCTGTTTGTTGTCCCTCTATCTCTGGATCTGTTTGTAGTCCCTCTTACTCTGGATCTGTTTGTTGTCTCTCTCTCTCTGGATCTGTTTGTTGCCCCTCCCTGTCTAGATCTGTTTGTTGTCCCTCTCTCTCTGGATCTGTTTGTTGTCCCTCTCTCTCTGGATCTGTTTTTTGTCTCTCTCTCTGTCTGGATCTGTTTGTTGTCCCTCCCTGTCTGGATCTGTTTGTTGTCCCCCTTTCTCTGGATCTGTTTGTTTTCCCTCTTTCTCTGGATCTGTTTGTTGTCTCTTTCTCTCTGGATCTGTTTGTTCTCCCTCCCTGTCTGGATCTGTTTTTTCTCCCTCCCTGTCTGGATCTGTTTGTTGTCTCTCTCTCTCTGGATCTGTTTGTTGTCCCTCCCTCTCTGGATCTGTTTGTTGTCTCTCTCTCTCTCTGGATCTGTTTGTTCTCCCTCCCTCCCTGGATCTGTTTGTTGTCCCTCGTTCTCTGGATCTGTTTGTTGTTTCTCTCTCTGGATCTGTTTGTTGTCCCTCCCTGTCTGGATCTGTTTGTTGTCCCTCTTTCTCTGGATCTGTTTGTTCTCCCTCCCTGTCTGGATCTGTTTGTTCTCCCTCCCTGTCTGGATCTGTTTGTTGTCTCTCTCTCTGGATCTGTTTGTTGTCCTTCCCTGTCTGGATCTGTTTGTTGCCCCTCTTTCTCTGGATCTGTTTGTTTTCCCTCTTTCTCTGGATCTGTTTGTTCTCCCTCCCTCCCTGGATCTGGTTGTTGTCCCTCGTTCTGTGGATCTGTTTGTTGTCCCTCCCTGTCTGATTCTTTTTGTTGTCTCTCTCTCTGGATCTGTTTGTTGTCCCTCCCTGTCTGGATCTGTTTGTTGTCCCTAGTTTCTCTGGATCTGTTTGTTCTCCCTCCCTGTCTGGATCTGTTTGTTGTCCCTCTCTCTGGATCTGTTTGTTGTCCCTCCCTGTCTGGATCTGTTTGTTGTCTCTCTCCCTGGATCTGTTTGTTGTCCCTCCCTGTCTGGATCTGTTTGTTGTCCCTCTCTCTCTGGATCTGTTTGTTGTCCCTCCCTGTCTGTATCTGTTTGTTCTCCCTCTTTCTCTGGATCTGTTTGTTTTCCCTCTTTCTCTGGATCTGTTTGTTCTCCCTCCCTGTCTGGATCTGTTTGTTCTCCCTCTCTGTCTGGATTTGTTTGTTGTCCCTCTTTCTCTGGATCTGTTTGTTGTCCCTCTTTCTCTGGATCTGTTTGTTGTCTCTCTCTTCACTGGATCTGTTTGTTCTCCCTCCCTGTCTGGATCTGTTTGTTGTCCCTCTCTCTCTGGATCTGTTTGTTGTCCCTCCCTGTCTGGATCTGTTTGTTCTCCCTCCCTGTCTGGATCTGTTTGTTCTCCCTCCCTGTCTGGATCTGTTTGTTGTCCCTCTCTCTCTGGATCTGTTTGTTGTCCCTCCCTGTCTGGATCTGTTTGTTCTCCCTCCCTGTCTGGATCTGTTTGTTCTCCCTCCCTGTCTGGATCTGTTTTTTGTCCCTCTTTCTCTGTATATGTTTTTTCTCCCTCCCTGTCTGGATCTGTTGTCCCTCCCTGTCTGGATCTGTTTGTTGTCCCTCTTTCTCTGGATCTGTTTGTTCTCCCTCCCTGTCTGGATCCGTTTGTTCTCCCACCCTGTCTGGATCTGTTTGTTGTCCCTCTCTCTCTGGATCTGTTTGTTGTCTCTCTCTCTCTGGTTCTGTTTGTTCTCTCTCTCTCTCTGGATCTGTTTGTTCTCCCTCCCTGTCTGGATCTGTTTTTTGTCCCTCCCTGTCTGGATCTGTTTGTTGTCCCTCTATCTCTGCATCTGTTTGTTGTCCCTCTCTCTCTGGATCTGTTTGTTTTCCTCTCTCTCTGGATCTGTTTGTTGCCCCTCCCTGTCTAGATCTGTTTGTTGTCCCTCTCTCTCTGGATCTGTTTGTTGTCCCTCTCTCTCTGGATCTGTTTGTTGTCTCTCTCTCTGTCTGGATCTGTTTGTTGTCTCTCTCTCTCTGGATCTGTTTGTTCTCCCTCCCTGTCTGGATCTGGTTGTTGTCTCGCTCTCTCTGGATCTGTTTGTTCTCCCTCCCTGTTTGGATCTGTTTGTTGTCCCTCTCTCTCTGGATCTGCTTGTTCTCCCTCCCGTGCTGGATCTGTTTGTTGTCCCTCTCTCTCTGGAACTGTTTGTTGTCCCTCTCTCTCTGGATCTGTTTGTTCTCTCTCTCTCTCTCTGGATCTGTTTGTTCTCCCTCCCTGTCTGGATCTGGTTGTTGTCCCTCTTTCTCTGGATCTGTTTGTTGTCCCTCCCTGTCTGGATCTGTTTGTTGTCCCTAGTTTCTCTGGATCTGTTTGTTCTCCCTCCCTGTCTGGATCTGTTTGTTCTCCCTCCCTGTCTGGATCTGTTTGTTGTCCCTCTCTCTCTGGATCTGTTTGTTCTCTCTCTCTCTCTCTGGATCTGTTTGTTCTCCCTCCCTGTCTGGATCTGTTTGTTGTCTCTCTCTCTGGATCTGTTTGTTGTCCCTCCCTGTCTGGATCTGTTTGTTGTCCCTAGTTTCTCTGGATCTGTTTGTTCTCCCTCCCTGTCTGGATCTGTTTGTTGTCTCTCTCTCTCTGGTTCTGTTTGTTGTCCCTCTCTCTCTGGATCTGTTTGTTGTCTCTCTCTCTCTGGATCTGTTTGTTGTCCTTCCCTGTCTGGATCTGTTTGTTGTCCCTCTTTCTCTGGATATGTTTTTTCTCCCTCCCTGTCTGGATCTGTTGTCCCTGCCTGTCTGGATCTGTTTGTTGTCCCTCTTTCTCTGGATCTGTTTGTTCTCCCTCCCTGTCTGGATCTGTTTGTTCTCCCAGCCTGTCTGGGTCTGTTTGTTGTCCCTCTCTCTCTGGATCTGTTTGTTGTCCCTCTCTCTCTGGTTCTGTTTGTTCTCTCTCTCTCTCTGGATCTGTTTGTTCTCCCTCCCTGTCTGGATCTGGTTGTTGTCTCGCTCTCTCTGGATCTGTTTGTTCTCCCTCCCTGTTTGGATCTGTTTGTTGTCCCTCTCTCTCTGGATCTGCTTGTTCTCCCTCCCGTGCTGGATCTGTTTGTTGTCCCTCTCTCTCTGGAACTGTTTGTTGTCCCTCTCTCTCTGGATCTGTTTGTTCTCTCTCTCTCTCTCTGGATCTGTTTGTTCTCCCTCCCTGTCTGGATCTGGTTGTTGTCCCTCTTTCTCTGGATCTGTTTGTTGTCCCTCCCTGTCTGGATCTGTTTGTTGTCCCTAGTTTCTCTGGATCTGTTTGTTCTCCCTCCCTGTCTGGATCTGTTTGTTCTCCCTCCCTGTCTGGATCTGTTTGTTGTCCCTCTCTCTCTGGATCTGTTTGTTCTCTCTCTCTCTCTCTGGATCTGTTTGTTCTCCCTCCCTGTCTGGATCTGTTTGTTGTCTCTCTCTCTGGATCTGTTTGTTGTCCCTCCCTGTCTGGATCTGTTTGTTGTCCCTAGTTTCTCTGGATCTGTTTGTTCTCCCTCCCTGTCTGGATCTGTTTGTTGTCTCTCTCTCTCTGGTTCTGTTTGTTGTCCCTCTCTCTCTGGATCTGTTTGTTGTCTCTCTCTCTCTGGATCTGTTTGTTGTCCTTCCCTGTCTGGATCTGTTTGTTGTCCCTCTTTCTCTGGATATGTTTTTTCTCCCTCCCTGTCTGGATCTGTTGTCCCTGCCTGTCTGGATCTGTTTGTTGTCCCTCTTTCTCTGGATCTGTTTGTTCTCCCTCCCTGTCTGGATCTGTTTGTTCTCCCAGCCTGTCTGGGTCTGTTTGTTGTCCCTCTCTCTCTGGATCTGTTTGTTGTCCCTCTCTCTCTGGTTCTGTTTGTTCTCTCTCTCTCTCTGGATCTGTTTGTTCTCCCTCCCTGTCTGGATCTGTTTTTTGTCCCTCTATCTCTGGATCTGTTTGTTGTCCCTCTCTCTCTGGATCTGTTTGTTGTCTCTCTCTCTCTGGATCTGTTTGTTGCCCCTCCCTGTCTAGATCTGTTTGTTGTCCCGCTCCCTCTGGATCTGTTTGTTGTCCCTCTCTCTCTGGATCTGTTTGTTGTCTCTCTCTCTGTCTGGATCTGTTTGTTGTCCCTCCCTGTCTGGATCTGTTTGTTGTCCCCCTTTCTCTGGATCTGTTTGTTTTCCCTCTTTCTCTGGATCTGTTTGTTGTCTCTCTCTCTCTGGATCTGTTTGTTCTCCCTCCCTGTCTGGATCTGTTTGTTCTCCCTCCCTGTCTGGATCTGTTTGTTGTCTCTCTCTCTCTGGATCTGTTTGTTGTCCCTCCCTCTCTGGATCTGTTTGTTGTCTCTCTCTCTCTCTGGATCTGTTTGTTCTCCCTCCCTCCCTGGATCTGTTTGTTGTCCCTCGTTCTCTGGATCTGTTTGTTGTCCCTCCCTGTCTGGATCTGTTTGTTGTCTCTCTCCCGGGATCTGTTTGTTGTCCCTCCCTGTCTGGATCTGTTTGTTGTCCCTCTTTCTCTGGATCTGTTTGTTGTCCCTCCCTGTCTGTATCTGTTTGTTCTCCCTCTTTCTCTGGATCTGTTTGTTTTCCCTCTTTCTCTGGATCTGTTTGTTCTCCCTCCCTGTCTGGATCTGTTTGTTCTCCCTCTCTGTCTGGATTTGTTTGTTGTCCCTCTTTCTCTGGATCTGTTTGTTGTCCCTCTTTCTCTGGATCTGTTTGTTGTCTCTCTCTTCACTGGATCTGTTTGTTCTCCCTCCCTGTCTGGATCTGTTTGTTGTCCCTCTCTATCTGGATCTGTTTGTTTTCCCTCCCTGTCTGGATCTGTTTGTTCTCCCTCCCTGTCTGGATCTGTTTGTTCTCCCTCCCTGTCTGGATCTGTTTGTTGTCCCTCTCTCTCTGGATCTGTTTGTTGTCCCTCCCTGTCTGGATCTGTTTGTTCTCCCTCCCTGTCTGGATCTGTTTGTTCTCCCTCCCTGTCTGGATCTGTTTTTTGTCCCTATTTCTCTGTATATGTTTTTTCTCCCTCCCTGTCTGGATCTGTTGTCCCTCCCTGTCTGGATCTGTTTGTTGTCCCTCTTTCTCTGGATCTGTTTGTTCTCCCTC
Source organism: Oncorhynchus mykiss (assembly GCF_057628025.1). NCBI lineage: Eukaryota > Metazoa > Chordata > Actinopteri > Salmoniformes > Salmonidae > Oncorhynchus > Oncorhynchus mykiss. Next base: position 36,644,139 of record NC_143027.1, on the reverse strand, counting down.
CCTGTCTGGATCCGTTTGTTCTCCCACCCTGTCTGGATCTGTTTGTTGTCCCTCTCTCTCTGGATCTGTTTGTTGTCTCTCTCTCTCTGGTTCTGTTTGTTCTCTCTCTCTCTCTGGATCTGTTTGTTCTCCCTCCCTGTCTGGATCTGTTTTTTGTCCCTCCCTGTCTGGATCTGTTTGTTGTCCCTCTATCTCTGCATCTGTTTGTTGTCCCTCTTTCTCTGGATCTGTTTGTTGTCTCTCTCTCTCTGGATCTGTTTGTTGCCCCTCCCTGTCTAGATCTGTTTGTTGTCCCTCTCTCTCTGGATCTGTTTGTTGTCCCTCTCTCTCTGGATCTGTTTGTTGTCCCTCCCTGTCTAGATCTGTTTGTTGTCCCTCTCTCTCTGGATCTGTTTGTTGTCCCTCTCTCTCTGGATCTGTTTTTTGTCTCTCTCTCTGTCTGGATCTGTTTGTTGTCCCTCCCTGTCTGGATCTGTTTGTTGTCCCCCTTTCTCTGGATCTGTTTGTTTTCCCTCTTTCTCTGGATCTGTTTGTTGTCTCTTTCTCTCTGGATCTGTTTGTTCTCCCTCCCTGTCTGGATCTGTTTTTTCTCCCTCCCTGTCTGGATCTGTTTGTTGTCTCTCTCTCTCTGGATCTGTTTGTTGTCCCTCCCTCTCTGGATCTGTTTGTTGTCTCTCTCTCTCTCTGGATCTGTTTGTTCTCCCTCCCTCCCTGGATCTGTTTGTTGTCCCTCGTTCTCTGGATCTGTTTGTTGTTTCTCTCTCTGGATCTGTTTGTTGTCCCTCCCTGTCTGGATCTGTTTGTTGTCCCTCTTTCTCTGGATCTGTTTGTTCTCCCTCCCTGTCTGGATCTGTTTGTTCTCCCTCCCTGTCTGGATCTGTTTGTTGTCTCTCTCTCTGGATCTGTTTGTTGTCCTTCCCTGTCTGGATCTGTTTGTTGCCCCTCTTTCTCTGGATCTGTTTGTTTTCCCTCTTTCTCTGGATCTGTTTGTTCTCCCTCCCTCCCTGGATCTGGTTGTTGTCCCTCGTTCTGTGGATCTGTTTGTTGTCCCTCCCTGTCTGATTCTTTTTGTTGTCTCTCTCTCTGGATCTGTTTGTTGTCCCTCCCTGTCTGGATCTGTTTGTTGTCCCTAGTTTCTCTGGATCTGTTTGTTCTCCCTCCCTGTCTGGATCTGTTTGTTGTCCCTCTCTCTGGATCTGTTTGTTGTCCCTCCCTGTCTGGATCTGTTTGTTGTCTCTCTCCCTGGATCTGTTTGTTGTCCCTCCCTGTCTGGATCTGTTTGTTGTCCCTCTCTCTCTGGATCTGTTTGTTGTCCCTCCCTGTCTGTATCTGTTTGTTCTCCCTCTTTCTCTGGATCTGTTTGTTTTCCCTCTTTCTCTGGATCTGTTTGTTCTCCCTCCCTGTCTGGATCTGTTTGTTCTCCCTCTCTGTCTGGATTTGTTTGTTGTCCCTCTTTCTCTGGATCTGTTTGTTGTCCCTCTTTCTCTGGATCTGTTTGTTGTCTCTCTCTTCACTGGATCTGTTTGTTCTCCCTCCCTGTCTGGATCTGTTTGTTGTCCCTCTCTCTCTGGATCTGTTTGTTGTCCCTCCCTGTCTGGATCTGTTTGTTCTCCCTCCCTGTCTGGATCTGTTTGTTCTCCCTCCCTGTCTGGATCTGTTTGTTGTCCCTCTCTCTCTGGATCTGTTTGTTGTCCCTCCCTGTCTGGATCTGTTTGTTCTCCCTCCCTGTCTGGATCTGTTTGTTCTCCCTCCCTGTCTGGATCTGTTTTTTGTCCCTCTTTCTCTGTATATGTTTTTTCTCCCTCCCTGTCTGGATCTGTTGTCCCTCCCTGTCTGGATCTGTTTGTTGTCCCTCTTTCTCTGGATCTGTTTGTTCTCCCTCCCTGTCTGGATCCGTTTGTTCTCCCACCCTGTCTGGATCTGTTTGTTGTCCCTCTCTCTCTGGATCTGTTTGTTGTCTCTCTCTCTCTGGTTCTGTTTGTTCTCTCTCTCTCTCTGGATCTGTTTGTTCTCCCTCCCTGTCTGGATCTGTTTTTTGTCCCTCCCTGTCTGGATCTGTTTGTTGTCCCTCTATCTCTGCATCTGTTTGTTGTCCCTCTCTCTCTGGATCTGTTTGTTTTCCTCTCTCTCTGGATCTGTTTGTTGCCCCTCCCTGTCTAGATCTGTTTGTTGTCCCTCTCTCTCTGGATCTGTTTGTTGTCCCTCTCTCTCTGGATCTGTTTGTTGTCTCTCTCTCTGTCTGGATCTGTTTGTTGTCTCTCTCTCTCTGGATCTGTTTGTTCTCCCTCCCTGTCTGGATCTGGTTGTTGTCTCGCTCTCTCTGGATCTGTTTGTTCTCCCTCCCTGTTTGGATCTGTTTGTTGTCCCTCTCTCTCTGGATCTGCTTGTTCTCCCTCCCGTGCTGGATCTGTTTGTTGTCCCTCTCTCTCTGGAACTGTTTGTTGTCCCTCTCTCTCTGGATCTGTTTGTTCTCTCTCTCTCTCTCTGGATCTGTTTGTTCTCCCTCCCTGTCTGGATCTGGTTGTTGTCCCTCTTTCTCTGGATCTGTTTGTTGTCCCTCCCTGTCTGGATCTGTTTGTTGTCCCTAGTTTCTCTGGATCTGTTTGTTCTCCCTCCCTGTCTGGATCTGTTTGTTCTCCCTCCCTGTCTGGATCTGTTTGTTGTCCCTCTCTCTCTGGATCTGTTTGTTCTCTCTCTCTCTCTCTGGATCTGTTTGTTCTCCCTCCCTGTCTGGATCTGTTTGTTGTCTCTCTCTCTGGATCTGTTTGTTGTCCCTCCCTGTCTGGATCTGTTTGTTGTCCCTAGTTTCTCTGGATCTGTTTGTTCTCCCTCCCTGTCTGGATCTGTTTGTTGTCTCTCTCTCTCTGGTTCTGTTTGTTGTCCCTCTCTCTCTGGATCTGTTTGTTGTCTCTCTCTCTCTGGATCTGTTTGTTGTCCTTCCCTGTCTGGATCTGTTTGTTGTCCCTCTTTCTCTGGATATGTTTTTTCTCCCTCCCTGTCTGGATCTGTTGTCCCTGCCTGTCTGGATCTGTTTGTTGTCCCTCTTTCTCTGGATCTGTTTGTTCTCCCTCCCTGTCTGGATCTGTTTGTTCTCCCAGCCTGTCTGGGTCTGTTTGTTGTCCCTCTCTCTCTGGATCTGTTTGTTGTCCCTCTCTCTCTGGTTCTGTTTGTTCTCTCTCTCTCTCTGGATCTGTTTGTTCTCCCTCCCTGTCTGGATCTGGTTGTTGTCTCGCTCTCTCTGGATCTGTTTGTTCTCCCTCCCTGTTTGGATCTGTTTGTTGTCCCTCTCTCTCTGGATCTGCTTGTTCTCCCTCCCGTGCTGGATCTGTTTGTTGTCCCTCTCTCTCTGGAACTGTTTGTTGTCCCTCTCTCTCTGGATCTGTTTGTTCTCTCTCTCTCTCTCTGGATCTGTTTGTTCTCCCTCCCTGTCTGGATCTGGTTGTTGTCCCTCTTTCTCTGGATCTGTTTGTTGTCCCTCCCTGTCTGGATCTGTTTGTTGTCCCTAGTTTCTCTGGATCTGTTTGTTCTCCCTCCCTGTCTGGATCTGTTTGTTCTCCCTCCCTGTCTGGATCTGTTTGTTGTCCCTCTCTCTCTGGATCTGTTTGTTCTCTCTCTCTCTCTCTGGATCTGTTTGTTCTCCCTCCCTGTCTGGATCTGTTTGTTGTCTCTCTCTCTGGATCTGTTTGTTGTCCCTCCCTGTCTGGATCTGTTTGTTGTCCCTAGTTTCTCTGGATCTGTTTGTTCTCCCTCCCTGTCTGGATCTGTTTGTTGTCTCTCTCTCTCTGGTTCTGTTTGTTGTCCCTCTCTCTCTGGATCTGTTTGTTGTCTCTCTCTCTCTGGATCTGTTTGTTGTCCTTCCCTGTCTGGATCTGTTTGTTGTCCCTCTTTCTCTGGATATGTTTTTTCTCCCTCCCTGTCTGGATCTGTTGTCCCTGCCTGTCTGGATCTGTTTGTTGTCCCTCTTTCTCTGGATCTGTTTGTTCTCCCTCCCTGTCTGGATCTGTTTGTTCTCCCAGCCTGTCTGGGTCTGTTTGTTGTCCCTCTCTCTCTGGATCTGTTTGTTGTCCCTCTCTCTCTGGTTCTGTTTGTTCTCTCTCTCTCTCTGGATCTGTTTGTTCTCCCTCCCTGTCTGGATCTGTTTTTTGTCCCTCTATCTCTGGATCTGTTTGTTGTCCCTCTCTCTCTGGATCTGTTTGTTGTCTCTCTCTCTCTGGATCTGTTTGTTGCCCCTCCCTGTCTAGATCTGTTTGTTGTCCCGCTCCCTCTGGATCTGTTTGTTGTCCCTCTCTCTCTGGATCTGTTTGTTGTCTCTCTCTCTGTCTGGATCTGTTTGTTGTCCCTCCCTGTCTGGATCTGTTTGTTGTCCCCCTTTCTCTGGATCTGTTTGTTTTCCCTCTTTCTCTGGATCTGTTTGTTGTCTCTCTCTCTCTGGATCTGTTTGTTCTCCCTCCCTGTCTGGATCTGTTTGTTCTCCCTCCCTGTCTGGATCTGTTTGTTGTCTCTCTCTCTCTGGATCTGTTTGTTGTCCCTCCCTCTCTGGATCTGTTTGTTGTCTCTCTCTCTCTCTGGATCTGTTTGTTCTCCCTCCCTCCCTGGATCTGTTTGTTGTCCCTCGTTCTCTGGATCTGTTTGTTGTCCCTCCCTGTCTGGATCTGTTTGTTGTCTCTCTCCCGGGATCTGTTTGTTGTCCCTCCCTGTCTGGATCTGTTTGTTGTCCCTCTTTCTCTGGATCTGTTTGTTGTCCCTCCCTGTCTGTATCTGTTTGTTCTCCCTCTTTCTCTGGATCTGTTTGTTTTCCCTCTTTCTCTGGATCTGTTTGTTCTCCCTCCCTGTCTGGATCTGTTTGTTCTCCCTCTCTGTCTGGATTTGTTTGTTGTCCCTCTTTCTCTGGATCTGTTTGTTGTCCCTCTTTCTCTGGATCTGTTTGTTGTCTCTCTCTTCACTGGATCTGTTTGTTCTCCCTCCCTGTCTGGATCTGTTTGTTGTCCCTCTCTATCTGGATCTGTTTGTTTTCCCTCCCTGTCTGGATCTGTTTGTTCTCCCTCCCTGTCTGGATCTGTTTGTTCTCCCTCCCTGTCTGGATCTGTTTGTTGTCCCTCTCTCTCTGGATCTGTTTGTTGTCCCTCCCTGTCTGGATCTGTTTGTTCTCCCTCCCTGTCTGGATCTGTTTGTTCTCCCTCCCTGTCTGGATCTGTTTTTTGTCCCTATTTCTCTGTATATGTTTTTTCTCCCTCCCTGTCTGGATCTGTTGTCCCTCCCTGTCTGGATCTGTTTGTTGTCCCTCTTTCTCTGGATCTGTTTGTTCTCCCTCCCTGTCTGGATCCGTTTGTTCTCCCACCCTGTCTGGATCTGTTTGTTGTCCCTCTCTCTCTGGATCTGTTTGTTGTCTCTCTCTCTCTGGTTCTGTTTGTTCTCTCTCTCTCTCTGGATCTGTTTGTTCTCCCTCCCTGTCTGGATCTGTTTTTTGTCCCTCCCTGTCTGGATCTGTTTGTTGTCCCTCTATCTCTGCATCTGTTTGTTGTCCCTCTTTCTCTGGATCTGTTTGTTGTCTCTCTCTCTCTGGATCTGTTTGTTGCCCCTCCCTGTCTAGATCTGTTTGTTGTCCCTCTCTCTCTGGATCTGTTTGTTGTCCCTCTCTCTCTGGATCTGTTTGTTGTCCCTCCCTGTCTGTATCTGTTTGTTCTCCCTCTTTCTCTGGATCTGTTTGTTTTCACTCTTTCTCTGGATCTGTTTGTTCTCCCTCCCTGTCTGGATCTGTTTGTTCTCCCTCTCTGTCTGGATTTGTTTGTTGTCCCTCTTTCTCTGGATCTGTTTGTTGTCCCTCTTTCTCTGGATCTGTTTGTTGTCTCTCTCTTCACTGGATCTGTTTGTTCTCCCTCCCTGTCTGGATCTGTTTGTTGTCCCTCTCTCTCTGGATCTGTTTGTTTTCCCTCCCTGTCTGGATCTGTTTGTTCTCCCTCCCTGTCTGGATCTGTTTGTTCTCCCTCCCTGTCTGGATCTGTTTGTTGTCTCTCTCTCTCTGGTTCTGTTTGTTGTCCCTCTCTCTCTGGATCTGTTTGTTGTCTCTCTCTCTCTGGATCTGTTTGTTGTCCTTCCCTGTCTGGATCTGTTTGTTGTCCCTCTTTCTCTGGATATGTTTTTTCTCCCTCCCTGTCTGGATCTGTTGTCCCTGCCTGTCTGGATCTGTTTGTTGTCCCTCTTTCTCTGGATCTGTTTGTTCTCCCTCCCTGTCTGGATCTGTTTGTTCTCCCAGCCTGTCTGGGTCTGTTTGTTGTCCCTCTCTCTCTGGATCTGTTTGTTGTCCCTCTCTCTCTGGTTCTGTTTGTTCTCTCTCTCTCTCTGGATCTGTTTGTTCTCCCTCCCTGTCTGGATCTGGTTGTTGTCTCGCTCTCTCTGGATCTGTTTGTTCTCCCTCCCTGTTTGGATCTGTTTGTTGTCCCTCTCTCTCTGGATCTGCTTGTTCTCCCTCCCGTGCTGGATCTGTTTGTTGTCCCTCTCTCTCTGGAACTGTTTGTTGTCCCTCTCTCTCTGGATCTGTTTGTTCTCTCTCTCTCTCTCTGGATCTGTTTGTTCTCCCTCCCTGTCTGGATCTGGTTGTTGTCCCTCTTTCTCTGGATCTGTTTGTTGTCCCTCCCTGTCTGGATCTGTTTGTTGTCCCTAGTTTCTCTGGATCTGTTTGTTCTCCCTCCCTGTCTGGATCTGTTTGTTCTCCCTCCCTGTCTGGATCTGTTTGTTGTCCCTCTCTCTCTGGATCTGTTTGTTCTCTCTCTCTCTCTCTGGATCTGTTTGTTCTCCCTCCCTGTCTGGATCTGTTTGTTGTCTCTCTCTCTGGATCTGTTTGTTGTCCCTCCCTGTCTGGATCTGTTTGTTGTCCCTAGTTTCTCTGGATCTGTTTGTTCTCCCTCCCTGTCTGGATCTGTTTGTTGTCTCTCTCTCTCTGGTTCTGTTTGTTGTCCCTCTCTCTCTGGATCTGTTTGTTGTCTCTCTCTCTCTGGATCTGTTTGTTGTCCTTCCCTGTCTGGATCTGTTTGTTGTCCCTCTTTCTCTGGATATGTTTTTTCTCCCTCCCTGTCTGGATCTGTTGTCCCTGCCTGTCTGGATCTGTTTGTTGTCCCTCTTTCTCTGGATCTGTTTGTTCTCCCTCCCTGTCTGGATCTGTTTGTTCTCCCAGCCTGTCTGGGTCTGTTTGTTGTCCCTCTCTCTCTGGATCTGTTTGTTGTCCCTCTCTCTCTGGTTCTGTTTGTTCTCTCTCTCTCTCTGGATCTGTTTGTTCTCCCTCCCTGTCTGGATCTGTTTTTTGTCCCTCTATCTCTGGATCTGTTTGTTGTCCCTCTCTCTCTGGATCTGTTTGTTGTCTCTCTCTCTCTGGATCTGTTTGTTGCCCCTCCCTGTCTAGATCTGTTTGTTGTCCCGCTCCCTCTGGATCTGTTTGTTGTCCCTCTCTCTCTGGATCTGTTTGTTGTCTCTCTCTCTGTCTGGATCTGTTTGTTGTCCCTCCCTGTCTGGATCTGTTTGTTGTCCCCCTTTCTCTGGATCTGTTTGTTTTCCCTCTTTCTCTGGATCTGTTTGTTGTCTCTCTCTCTCTGGATCTGTTTGTTCTCCCTCCCTGTCTGGATCTGTTTGTTCTCCCTCCCTGTCTGGATCTGTTTGTTGTCTCTCTCTCTCTGGATCTGTTTGTTGTCCCTCCCTCTCTGGATCTGTTTGTTGTCTCTCTCTCTCTCTGGATCTGTTTGTTCTCCCTCCCTCCCTGGATCTGTTTGTTGTCCCTCGTTCTCTGGATCTGTTTGTTGTCCCTCCCTGTCTGGATCTGTTTGTTGTCTCTCTCCCGGGATCTGTTTGTTGTCCCTCCCTGTCTGGATCTGTTTGTTGTCCCTCTTTCTCTGGATCTGTTTGTTGTCCCTCCCTGTCTGTATCTGTTTGTTCTCCCTCTTTCTCTGGATCTGTTTGTTTTCCCTCTTTCTCTGGATCTGTTTGTTCTCCCTCCCTGTCTGGATCTGTTTGTTCTCCCTCTCTGTCTGGATTTGTTTGTTGTCCCTCTTTCTCTGGATCTGTTTGTTGTCCCTCTTTCTCTGGATCTGTTTGTTGTCTCTCTCTTCACTGGATCTGTTTGTTCTCCCTCCCTGTCTGGATCTGTTTGTTGTCCCTCTCTATCTGGATCTGTTTGTTTTCCCTCCCTGTCTGGATCTGTTTGTTCTCCCTCCCTGTCTGGATCTGTTTGTTCTCCCTCCCTGTCTGGATCTGTTTGTTGTCCCTCTCTCTCTGGATCTGTTTGTTGTCCCTCCCTGTCTGGATCTGTTTGTTCTCCCTCCCTGTCTGGATCTGTTTGTTCTCCCTCCCTGTCTGGATCTGTTTTTTGTCCCTATTTCTCTGTATATGTTTTTTCTCCCTCCCTGTCTGGATCTGTTGTCCCTCCCTGTCTGGATCTGTTTGTTGTCCCTCTTTCTCTGGATCTGTTTGTTCTCCCTCCCTGTCTGGATCCGTTTGTTCTCCCACCCTGTCTGGATCTGTTTGTTGTCCCTCTCTCTCTGGATCTGTTTGTTGTCTCTCTCTCTCTGGTTCTGTTTGTTCTCTCTCTCTCTCTGGATCTGTTTGTTCTCCCTCCCTGTCTGGATCTGTTTTTTGTCCCTCCCTGTCTGGATCTGTTTGTTGTCCCTCTATCTCTGCATCTGTTTGTTGTCCCTCTTTCTCTGGATCTGTTTGTTGTCTCTCTCTCTCTGGATCTGTTTGTTGCCCCTCCCTGTCTAGATCTGTTTGTTGTCCCTCTCTCTCTGGATCTGTTTGTTGTCCCTCTCTCTCTGGATCTGTTTGTTGTCCCTCCCTGTCTGTATCTGTTTGTTCTCCCTCTTTCTCTGGATCTGTTTGTTTTCACTCTTTCTCTGGATCTGTTTGTTCTCCCTCCCTGTCTGGATCTGTTTGTTCTCCCTCTCTGTCTGGATTTGTTTGTTGTCCCTCTTTCTCTGGATCTGTTTGTTGTCCCTCTTTCTCTGGATCTGTTTGTTGTCTCTCTCTTCACTGGATCTGTTTGTTCTCCCTCCCTGTCTGGATCTGTTTGTTGTCCCTCTCTCTCTGGATCTGTTTGTTTTCCCTCCCTGTCTGGATCTGTTTGTTCTCCCTCCCTGTCTGGATCTGTTTGTTCTCCCTCCCTGTCTGGATCTGTTTGTTGTCCCTCTCTCTCTGGATCTGTTTGTTGTCCCTCCCTGTCTGGATCTGTTTGTTCTCCCTCCCTGTCTGGATCTGTTTGTTCTCCCTCCCTGTCTGGATCTGTTTTTTGTCCCTCTTTCTCTGTATATGTTTTTTCTCCCTCCCTGTCTGGATCTGTTGTCCCTCCCTGTCTGGATCTGTTTGTTGTCCCTCTTTCTCTGGATCTGTTTGTTCTCCCTCCCTGTCTGGATCCGTTTGTTCTCCCACCCTGTCTGGATCTGTTTGTTGTCCCTCTCTCTCTGGATCTGTTTGTTGTCTCTCTCTCTCTGGTTCTGTTTGTTCTCTCTCTCTCTCTCTGGATCTGTTTGTTCTCCCTCCCTGTCTGGATCTGTTTTTTGTCCCTCCCTGTCTGGATCTGTTTGTTGTCCCTCTATCTCTGCATCTGTTTGTTGTCCCTCTCTCTCTGGATCTGTTTGTTGTCTCTCTCTCTCTGGATCTGTTTGTTGCCCCTCCCTGTCTAGATCTGTTTGTTGTCCCTCTCTCTCTGGATCTGTTTGTTGTCCCTCTCTCTCTGGATCTGTTTGTTGTCTCTCTCTCTGTCTGGATCTGTTTGTTGTCTCTCTCTCTCTGGATCTGTTTATTCTCCCTCCCTGTCTGGATCTGTTTGTTGTCTCGCTCTCTCTGGATCTGTTTGTTCTCCCTCCCTGTTTGGATCTGTTTGTAGTCCCTCTCTCTCTGGATCTGCTTGTTCTCCCTCCCGTGCTGGATCTGTTTGTTGTCCCTCTCTCTCTGGAACTGTTTGTTGTCCCTCTCTCTCTGGATCTGTTTGTTCTCTCTCTCTCTCTCTGGATCTGTTTGTTCTCCCTCCCTGTCTGGATCTGGTTGTTGTCCCTCTTTCTCTGGATCTGTTTGTTGTCCCTCCCTGTCTGGATCTGTTTGTTGTCCCTAGTTTCTCTGGATCTGTTTGTTCTCCCTCCCTGTCTGGATCTGTTTGTTTTCCCTCCCTGTCTGGATCTGTTTGTTGTCCCTCTCTCTCTGGATCTGTTTGTTCTCTCTCTCTCTCTCTGGATCTGTTTGTTCTCCCTCCCTGTCTGGATCTGTTTGTTGTCTCTCTCTCTGGATCTGTTTGTTGTCCCTCCCTGTCTGGATCTGTTTGTTGTCCCTAGTTTCTCTGGATCTGTTTGTTCTCCCTCCCTGTCTGGATCTGTTTGTTGTCTCTCTCTCTCTGGTTCTGTTTCTTGTCCCTCTCTCTCTGGATCTGTTTGTTGTCTCTCTCTCTCTGGATCTGTTTGTTCTCCCTCCCTGTCTGGATCTGTTTTTTGTCCCTCTTTCTCTGTATATGTTTTTTCTCCCTCCCTGTCTGGATCTGTTGTCCCTCCCTGTCTGGATCTGTTTGTTGTCCCTCTTTCTCTGGATCTGTTTGTTCTCCCTCCCTGTCTGGATCCGTTTGTTCTCCCACCCTGTCTGGATCTGTTTGTTGTCCCTCTCTCTCTGGATCTGTTTGTTGTCTCTCTCTCTCTGGTTCTGTTTGTTCTCTCTCTCTCTCCCTGGATCTGTTTGTTCTCCCTCCCTGTCTGGATCTGTTTTTTGTCCCTCCCTGTCTGGATCTGTTTGTTGTCCCTCTATCTCTGCATCTGTTTGTTGTCCCTCTCTCTCTGGATCTGTTTGTTGTCTCTCTCTCTCTGGATCTGTTTGTTGCCCCTCCCTGTCTAGATCTGTTTGTTGTCCCTCTCTCTCTGGATCTGTTTGTTGTCCCTCTCTCTCTGGATCTGTTTGTTGTCTCTCTCTCTGTCTGGATCTGTTTGTTGTCTCTCTCTGTCTGGATCTGTTTATTCTCCCTCCCTGTCTGGATCTGTTTGTTGTCTCGCTCTCTCTGGATCTGTTTGTTCTCCCTCCCTGTTTGGATCTGTTTGTAGTCCCTCTCTCTCTGGATCTGCTTGTTCTCCCTCCCGTGCTGGATCTGTTTGTTGTCCCTCTCTCTCTGGAACTGTTTGTTGTCCCTCTCTCTCTGGATCTGTTTGTTCTCTCTCTCTCTCTCTGGATCTGTTTGTTCTCCCTCCCTGTCTGGATCTGGTTGTTGTCCCTCTTTCTCTGGATCTGTTTGTTGTCCCTCCCTGTCTGGATCTGTTTGTTGTCCCTAGTTTCTCTGGATCTGTTTGTTCTCCCTCCCTGTCTGGATCTGTTTGTTCTCCCTCCCTGTCTGGATCTGTTTGTTGTCCCTCTCTCTCTGGATCTGTTTGTTCTCTCTCTCTCTCTCTGGATCTGTTTGTTCTCCCTCCCTGTCTGGATCTGTTTGTTGTCTCTCTCTCTGGATCTGTTTGTTGTCCCTCCCTGTCTGGATCTGTTTGTTGTCCCTAGTTTCTCTGGATCTGTTTGTTCTCCCTCCCTGTCTGGATCTGTTTGTTGTCTCTCTCTCTCTGGTTCTGTTTCTTGTCCCTCTCTCTCTGGATCTGTTTGTTGTCTCTCTCTCTCTGGATCTGTTTGTTGTCCTTCCCTGTCTGGATCTGTTTGTTGTCCCTCTTTCTCTGGATATGTTTTTTCTCCCTCCCTGTCTGGATCTGTTGTCCCTCCCTGTCTGGATCTGTTTGTTGTCCCTCTTTCTCTGGATCTGTTTGTTCTCCCTCCCTGTCTGGATCTGTTTGTTCTCCCAGCCTGTCTGGGTCTGTTTGTTGTCCCTCTCTCTCTGGATCTGTTTGTTGTCCCTCTCTCTCTGGTTCTGTTTGTTCTCTCTCTCTCTCTGGATCTGTTTGTTCTCCCTCCCTGTCTGGATCTGTTTTTTGTCCCTCCCTGTCTGGATCTGTTTGTTGTCCCTCTATCTCTGGATCTGTTTGTTGTCCCTCTCTCTCTGGATCTGTTTGTTGTCTCTCTCTCTCTGGATCTGTTTGTTGCCCCTCCCTGTCTAGATCTGTTTGTTGTCCCGCTCTCTCTGGATCTGTTTGTTGTCCCTCTCTCTCTGGATCTGTTTGTTGTCTCTCTCTCTGTCTGGATCTGTTTGTTGTCCCTCCCTGTCTGGATCTGTTTGTTGTCCCCCTTTCTCTGGATCTGTTTGTTTTCCCTCTTTCTCTGGATCTGTTTGTTGTCTCTCTCTCTCTGGATCTGTTTGTTCTCCCTCCCTGTCTGGATCTGTTTGTTCTCCCTCCCTGTCTGGATCTGTTTGTTGTCTCTCTCTCTCTGGATCTGTTTGTTGTCCCTCCCTCTCTGGATCTGTTTGTTGTCTCTCTCTCTCTCTGGATCTGTTTGTTCTCCCTCCCTCCCTGGATCTGTTTGTTGTCCCTCGTTCTCTGGATCTGTTTGTTGTCCCTCCCTGTCTGGATCTGTTTGTTGTCTCTCTCTCTGGATCTGTTTGTTGTCCCTCCCTGTCTGGATCTGTTTGTTGTCCCTCTTTCTCTGGATCTGTTTGTTCTCCCTCCCTGTCTGGATCTGTTTGTTCTCCCTCCCTGTCTGGATCTGTTTGTTGTCTCTCTCTCTGGATCTGTTTGTTGTCCTTCCCTGTCTGGATCTGTTTGTTGCCCCTCTTTCTCTGGATCTGTTTGTTTTCCCTCTTTCTCTGGATCTGTTTGTTCTCCCTCCCTCCCTGGATCTGGTTGTTGTCCCTTGTTCTCTGGATCTGTTTGTTGTCCCTCCCTGTCTGGATCTGTTTGTTGTCTCTCTCTCTGGATCTGTTTGTTGTCCCTCCCTGTCTGGATCTGTTTGTTGTCCCTAGTTTCTCTGGATCTGTTTGTTCTCCCTCCCTGTCTGGATCTGTTTGTTCTCCCTCCCTGTCTGGATCTGTTTGTTGTCCCTCTCTCTGGATCTGTTTGTTGTCCCTCCCTGTCTGGATCTGTTTGTTGTCTCTCTCTCTGGATCTGTTTGTTGTCCCTCCCTGTCTGGATCTGTTTTTTGTCCCTCTTTCTCTGCATCTGTTTGTTGCCCCTCTTTCTCTGGATCTGTTTGTTTTCCCTCTTTCTCTGGATCTGTTTGTTCTCCCTCCCTGTCTGGATCTGTTTGTTCTCCCTCTCTGTCTGGATTTGTTTGTTGTCCCTCTTTCTCTGTATCTGTTTGTTGTCTCTCTCTCTCTGGATCTGTTTGTTGTCCCTCCCTCTCTGGATCTGTTTGTTGTCTCTCTCTCTCTCTGGATCTGTTTGTTCTCCCTCCCTCCCTGGATCTGTTTGTTGTCCCTCGTTCTCTGGATCTGTTTGTTGTCCCTCCCTGTCTGGATCTGTTTGTTGTCTCTCTCTCTGGATCTGTTTGTTGTCCCTCCCTGTCTGGATCTGTTTGTTGTCCCTCTTTCTCTGGATCTGTTTGTTCTCCCTCCCTGTCTGGATCTGTTTGTTCTCCCTCCCTGTCTGGATCTGTTTGTTGTCTCTCTCTCTGGATCTGTTTGTTGTCCTTCCCTGTCTGGATCTGTTTGTTGCCCCTCTTTCTCTTTATCTGTTTGTTTTCCCTCTTTCTCTGGATCTGTTTGTTCTCCCTCCCTCCCTGGATCTGGTTGTTGTCCCTTGTTCTCTGGATCTGTTTGTTGTCCCTCCCTGTCTGGATCTGTTTGTTGTCTCTCTCTCTGGATCTGTTTGTTGTCCCTCCCTGTCTGGATCTGTTTGTTGTCCCTAGTTTCTCTGGATCTGTTTGTTCTCCCTCCCTGTCTGGATCTGTTTGTTCTCCCTCCCTGTCTGGATCTGTTTGTTGTCCCTCTCTCTGGATCTGTTTGTTGTCCCTCCCTGTCTGGATCTGTTTGTTGTCTCTCTCTCTGGATCTGTTTGTTGTCCCTCCCTGTCTGGATCTGTTTTTTGTCCCTCTTTCTCTGGATCTGTTTGTTGCCCCTCTTTCTCTGGATCTGTTTGTTTTCCCTCTTTCTCTGGATCTGTTTGTTCTCCCTCCCTGTCTGGATCTGTTTGTTCTCCCTCTCTGTCTGGATTTGTTTGTTGTCCCTCTTTCTCTGTATCTGTTTGTTGTCCATCTTTCTCTGGATCTGTTTGTTGTCTCTCTCTCTCTGGATCTGTTTGTTCTCCCTCCCTGTCTGGATCTGTTTGTTGTCCCTCTCTCTCTGGATCTGTTTGTTGTCCCTCCCTGTCTGAATCTGTTTGTTCTCCCTCCCTGTCTGGATCTGTTTGTTCTCCCTCCCTGTCTGGATCTGTTTGTTCTCCCTCCCTGTCTGGATCTGTTTGTTGTCCCTCTTACTCTGGATCTGTTTTTTTGTCCCTCCTTCTCTGGATCTGTTTGTTGTCTCTCTCTCTCTGGATCTGTTTGTTCTCCCTCCCTGTCTGAATCTGTTTGTTGTCTCGCTCTCTCTGGATCTGTTTGTTCTCCCTCCCTTTCTGGATCTGTTTGTTGTCCCTCCCTGTCTGGATCTGTTTGTTCTCCCTCCCTGTCTGGATCTGTTTGTTGTCTCGCTCTCTCTGGATCTGTTTGTTCTCCCTCCCTGTCTGGATCTGTTTGTTGTCCCTCTCTCTCTGGATCTGTTTGTTCTCCCTCCCTGTCTGGATCTGTTTGTTGTCCCTCTCTCTCTGGATCTGTTTGTTGTCCCTCTTTCTCTGGATCTGTTTGTTCTCTCTCTCTCTCTGGATCTGTTTGTTCTCCCTCCCTGTCTGGATCTGGTTGTTGTCCCTCTTTCTCTGGATCTGTTTGTTGTCCCTCCCTGTCTGGATCTGTTTGTTGTCTCTCTCTCTGGATCTGTTTGTTGTCCCTCCCTGTCTGGATCTGTTTGTTGTCCCTAGTTTCTCTGGATCTGTTTGTTCTCCCTCCCTGTCTGGATCTGTTTGTTGTCCCTCTCTCTCTGGATCTGTTTGTTGTCTCTCTCTCTCTGGATCTGTTTGTTGTCCTTCCCTGTCTGGATCTGTTTGTTGTCCCTCTCTCTCTGGATCTGTTTGTTCTCCCTCCCTGTCTGGATCTGTTTGTTGTCCCTCTCTCTCTGGATCTGTTTGTTGTCCCTCTTTCTCTGGATCTGTTTGTTCTCTCTCTCTCTCTCTCTGGATCTGTTTGTTCTCCCTCCCTGTCTGGATCTGGTTGTTGTCCCTCTTTCTCTGGATCTGTTTGTTGTCCCTCCCTGTCTGGATCTGTTTGTTGTCTCTCTCTCTGGATCTGTTTGTTGTCCCTCCCTGTCTGGATCTGTTTGTTGTCCCTAGTTTCTCTGGATCTGTTTGTTCTCCCTCCCTGTCTGGATCTGTTTGTTGTCCCTCTCTCTCTGGATCTGTTTGTTGTCTCTCTCTCTCTGGATCTGTTTGTTGTCCTTCCCTGTCTGGATCTGTTTGTTGTCCCTCTTTCTCTGGATATGTTTTATCTCCCTCCCTGTCTGGATCTGTTCGTTCTCCCTCCCTGTCTGGATCTGTTTTCCCTCCCTGTCTGGATCTGTTTGTTGTCCCTCGTTCTCTGGATCTGTTTGTTGTCCCTCCCTGTCTGGATCTGTTTGTTGTCCCTCCCTGTCTGGATCTGTTTGTTCTCCCTCCCTGTCTGGATCTGTTTGTTCTCCCTCCCTGTCTGGATCTGTTTGTTGTCTCTCTCTCTGGATCTGTTTGTTGTCCTTCCCTGTCTGGATCTGTTTGTTGCCCCTCTTTCTCTGGATCTGTTTGTTTTCCCTCTTTCTCTGGATCTGTTTGTTCTCCCTCCCTCCCTGGATCTGGTTGTTGTCCCTCGTTCTGTGGATCTGTTTGTTGTCCCTCCCTGTCTGGATCTTTTTGTTGTCTCTCTCTCTGGATCTGTTTGTTGTCCCTCCCTGTCTGGATCTGTTTGTTGTCCCTAGTTTCTCTGGATCTGTTTGTTCTCCCTCCCTGTCTGGATCTGTTTGTTGTCCCTCTCTCTGGATCTGTTTGTTGTCCCTCCCTGTCTGGATCTGTTTGTTGTCTCTCTCCCTGGATCTGTTTGTTGTCCCTCCCTGTCTGGATCTGTTTGTTGTCCCTCTCTCTCTGGATCTGTTTGTTGTCCCTCCCTGTCTGTATCTGTTTGTTCTCCCTCTTTCTCTGGATCTGTTTGTTTTCCCTCTTTCTCTGGATCTGTTTGTTCTCCCTCCCTGTCTGGATCTGTTTGTTCTCCCTCTCTGTCTGGATTTGTTTGTTGTCCCTCTTTCTCTGGATCTGTTTGTTGTCCCTCTTTCTCTGGATCTGTTTGTTGTCTCTCTCTTCACTGGATCTGTTTGTTCTCCCTCCCTGTCTGGATCTGTTTGTTGTCCCTCTCTCTCTGGATCTGTTTGTTGTCCCTCCCTGTCTGGATCTGTTTGTTCTCCCTCCCTGTCTGGATCTGTTTGTTCTCCCTCCCTGTCTGGATCTGTTTGTTGTCCCTCTCTCTCTGGATCTGTTTGTTGTCCCTCCCTGTCTGGATCTGTTTGTTCTCCCTCCCTGTCTGGATCTGTTTGTTCTCCCTCCCTGTCTGGATCTGTTTTTTGTCCCTCTTTCTCTGTATATGTTTTTTCTCCCTCCCTGTCTGGATCTGTTGTCCCTCCCTGTCTGGATCTGTTTGTTGTCCCTCTTTCTCTGGATCTGTTTGTTCTCCCTCCCTGTCTGGATCCGTTTGTTCTCCCACCCTGTCTGGATCTGTTTGTTGTCCCTCTCTCTCTGGATCTGTTTGTTGTCTCTCTCTCTCTGGTTCTGTTTGTTCTCTCTCTCTCTGGATCTGTTTGTTCTCCCTCCCTGTCTGGATCTGTTTTTTGTCCCTCCCTGTCTGGATCTGTTTGTTGTCCCTCTATCTCTGCATCTGTTTGTTGTCCCTCTCTCTCTGGATCTGTTTGTTGTCTCTCTCTCTCTGGATCTGTTTGTTGCCCCTCCCTGTCTAGATCTGTTTGTTGTCCCTCTCTCTCTGGATCTGTTTGTTGTCCCTCTCTCTCTGGATCTGTTTGTTGTCTCTCTCTCTGTCTGGATCTGTTTGTTGTCTCTCTCTCTCTGGATCTGTTTGTTCTCCCTCCCTGTCTGGATCTGTTTGTTGTCTCGCTCTCTCTGGATCTGTTTGTTCTCCCTCCCTGTTTGGATCTGTTTGTTGTCCCTCTCTCTCTGGATCTGCTTGTTCTCCCTCCCGTGCTGGATCTGTTTGTTGTCCCTCTCTCTCTGGAACTGTTTGTTGTCCCACTCTCTCTGGATCTGTTTGTTCTCTCTCTCTCTCTCTGGATCTGTTTGTTCTCCCTCCCTGTCTGGATCTGGTTGTTGTCCCTCTTTCTCTGGATCTGTTTGTTGTCCCTCCCTGTCTGGATCTGTTTGTTGTCCCTAGTTTCTCTGGATCTGTTTGTTCTCCCTCCCTGTCTGGATCTGTTTGTTCTCCCTCCCTGTCTGGATCTGTTTGTTGTCCCTCTCTCTCTGGATCTGTTTGTTCTCTCTCTCTCTCTCTGGATCTGTTTGTTCTCCCTCCCTGTCTGGATCTGTTTGTTGTCTCTCTCTCTGGATCTGTTTGTTGTCCCTCCCTGTCTGGATCTGTTTGTTGTCCCTAGTTTCTCTGGATCTGTTTGTTCTCCCTCCCTGTCTGGATCTGTTTGTTGTCTCTCTCTCTCTGGTTCTGTTTGTTGTCCCTCTCTCTCTGGATCTGTTTGTTGTCTCTCTCTCTCTGGATCTGTTTGTTGTCCTTCCCTGTCTGGATCTGTTTGTTGTCCCTCTTTCTCTGGATATGTTTTTTCTCCCTCCCTGTCTGGATCTGTTGTCCCTCCCTGTCTGGATCTGTTTGTTGTCCCTCTTTCTCTGGATCTGTTTGTTCTCCCTCCCTGTCTGGATCTGTTTGTTCTCCCAGCCTGTCTGGGTCTGTTTGTTGTCCCTCTCTCTCTGGATCTGTTTGTTGTCCCTCTCTCTCTGGTTCTGTTTGTTCTCTCTCTCTCTCTGGATCTGTTTGTTCTCCCTCCCTGTCTGGATCTGTTTTTTGTCCCTCCCTGTCTGGATCTGTTTGTTGTCCCTCTATCTCTGGATCTGTTTGTTGTCCCTCTCTCTCTGGATCTGTTTGTTGTCTCTCTCTCTCTGGATCTGTTTGTTGCCCCTCCCTGTCTAGATCTGTTTGTTGTCCCGCTCCCTCTGGATCTGTTTGTTGTCCCTCTCTCTCTGGATCTGTTTGTTGTCTCTCTCTCTGTCTGGATCTGTTTGTTGTCCCTCCCTGTCTGGATCTGTTTGTTGTCCCCCTTTCTCTGGATCTGTTTGTTTTCCCTCTTTCTCTGGATCTGTTTGTTGTCTCTCTCTCTCTGGATCTGTTTGTTCTCCCTCCCTGTCTGGATCTGTTTGTTCTCCCTCCCTGTCTGGATCTGTTTGTTGTCTCTCTCTCTCTGGATCTGTTTGTTGCCCCTCCCTCTCTGGATCTGTTTGTTGTCTCTCTCTCTCTCTGGATCTGTTTGTTCTCCCTCCCTCCCTGGATCTGTTTGTTGTCCCTCGTTCTCTGGATCTGTTTGTTGTCCCTCCCTGTCTGGATCTGTTTGTTGTCTCTCTCCCGGGATCTGTTTGTTGTCCCTCCCTGTCTGGATCTGTTTGTTGTCCCTCTCTCTCTGGATCTGTTTGTTGTCCCTCCCTGTCTGTATCTGTTTGTTCTCCCTCTTTCTCTGGATCTGTTTGTTTTCCCTCTTTCTCTGGATCTGTTTGTTCTCCCTCCCTGTCTGGATCTGTTTGTTCTCCCTCTCTGTCTGGATTTGTTTGTTGTCCCTCTCTCTCTGGATCTGTTTGTTGTCCCTCTTTCTCTGGATCTGTTTGTTGTCTCTCTCTTCACTGGATCTGTTTGTTCTCCCTCCCTGTCGGGATCTGTTTGTTGTCCCTCTCTCTCTGGATCTGTTTGTTGTCCCTCCCTGTCTGGATCTGTTTGTTCTCCCTCCCTGTCTGGATCTGTTTGTTCTCCCTCCCTGTCTGGATCTGTTTGTTCTCCCTCCCTGTCTGGATCTGTTTGTTCTCCCTCCCTGTCTGGATCTGTTTGTTGTCCCTCTCTCTCTGGATCTGTTTGTTGTCCCTCCCTGTCTGGATCTGTTTGTTCTCCCTCCCTGTCTGGATCTGTTTGTTCTCCCTCCCTGTCTGGATCTGTTTTTTGTCCCTCTTTCTCTGTATATGTTTTTTCTCCCTCCCTGTCTGGATCTGTTGTCCCTCCCTGTCTGGATCTGTTTGTTGTCCCTCTTTCTCTGGATCTGTTTGTTCTCCCTCCCTGTCTGGATCCGTTTGTTCTCCCACCCTGTCTGGATCTGTTTGTTGTCCCTCTCTCTCTGGATCTGTTTGTTGTCTCTCTCTCTCTGGTTCTGTTTGTTCTCTCTCTCTCTCTGGATCTGTTTGTTCTCCCTCCCTGTCTGGATCTGTTTTTTGTCCCTCCCTGTCTGGATCTGTTTGTTGTCCCTCTATCTCTGCATCTGTTTGTTGTCCCTCTTTCTCTGGATCTGTTTGTTGTCTCTCTCTCTCTGGATCTGTTTGTTGCCCCTCCCTGTCTAGATCTGTTTGTTGTCCCTCTCTCTCTGGATCTGTTTGTTCTCTCTCTCTCTCTGGATCTGTTTGTTCTCCCTCCCTGTCTGGATCTGTTTGTTCTCCCTCCCTGTCTGGATCTGTTTGTTGTCCCTCTCTCTGGATCTGTTTGTTGTCCCTCCCTGTCTGGATCTGTTTGTTGTCTCTCTCTCTGGATCTGTTTGTTGTCCCTCCCTGTCTGGATCTGTTTTTTGTCCCTCTTTCTCTGGATCTGTTTGTTGCCCCTCTTTCTCTGGATCTGTTTGTTTTCCCTCTTTCTCTGGATCTGTTTGTTCTCCCTCCCTCCCTGGATCTGGTTGTTGTCCCTTGTTCTCTGGATCTGTTTGTTGTCCCTCCCTGTCTGGATCTGTTTGTTGTCTCTCTCTCTGGATCTGTTTGTTGTCCCTCCCTGTCTGGATCTGTTTGTTGTCCCTAGTTTCTCTGGATCTGTTTGTTCTCCCTCCCTGTCTGGATCTGTTTGTTCTCCCTCCCTGTCTGGATCTGTTTGTTGTCCCTCTCTCTGGATCTGTTTGTTGTCCCTCCCTGTCTGGATCTGTTTGTTGTCTCTCTCTCTGGATCTGTTTGTTGTCCCTCCCTGTCTGGATCTGTTTTTTGTCCCTCTTTCTCTGGATCTGTTTGTTGCCCCTCTTTCTCTGGATCTGTTTGTTTTCCCTCTTTCTCTGGATCTGTTTGTTCTCCCTCCCTGTCTGGATCTGTTTGTTCTCCCTCTCTGTCTGGATTTGTTTGTTGTCCCTCTTTCTCTGTATCTGTTTGTTGTCCATCTTTCTCTGGATCTGTTTGTTGTCTCTCTCTCTCTGGATCTGTTTGTTCTCCCTCCCTGTCTGGATCTGTTTGTTGTCCCTCTCTCTCTGGATCTGTTTGTTGTCCCTCCCTGTCTGAATCTGTTTGTTCTCCCTCCCTGTCTGGATCTGTTTGTTCTCCCTCCCTGTCTGGATCTGTTTGTTCTCCCTCCCTGTCTGGATCTGTTTGTTGTCCCTCTTACTCTGGATCTGTTTTTTTGTCCCTCCTTCTCTGGATCTGTTTGTTGTCTCTCTCTCTCTGGATCTGTTTGTTCTCCCTCCCTGTCTGAATCTGTTTGTTGTCTCGCTCTCTCTGGATCTGTTTGTTCTCCCTCCCTTTCTGGATCTGTTTGTTGTCCCTCCCTGTCTGGATCTGTTTGTTCTCCCTCCCTGTCTGGATCTGTTTGTTGTCTCGCTCTCTCTGGATCTGTTTGTTCTCCCTCCCTGTCTGGATCTGTTTGTTGTCCCTCTCTCTCTGGATCTGTTTGTTCTCCCTCCCTGTCTGGATCTGTTTGTTGTCCCTCTCTCTCTGGATCTGTTTGTTGTCCCTCTTTCTCTGGATCTGTTTGTTCTCTCTCTCTCTCTCTGGATCTGTTTGTTCTCCCTCCCTGTCTGGATCTGGTTGTTGTCCCTCTTTCTCTGGATCTGTTTGTTGTCCCTCCCTGTCTGGATCTGTTTGTTGTCTCTCTCTCTGGATCTGTTTGTTGTCCCTCCCTGTCTGGATCTGTTTGTTGTCCCTAGTTTCTCTGGATCTGTTTGTTCTCCCTCCCTGTCTGGATCTGTTTGTTGTCCCTCTCTCTCTGGATCTGTTTGTTGTCTCTCTCTCTCTGGATCTGTTTGTTGTCCTTCCCTGTCTGGATCTGTTTGTTGTCCCTCTCTCTCTGGATCTGTTTGTTCTCCCTCCCTGTCTGGATCTGTTTGTTGTCCCTCTCTCTCTGGATCTGTTTGTTGTCCCTCTTTCTCTGGATCTGTTTGTTCTCTCTCTCTCTCTCTGGATCTGTTTGTTCTCCCTCCCTGTCTGGATCTGGTTGTTGTCCCTCTTTCTCTGGATCTGTTTGTTGTCCCTCCCTGTCTGGATCTGTTTGTTGTCTCTCTCTCTGGATCTGTTTGTTGTCCCTCCCTGTCTGGATCTGTTTGTTGTCCCTAGTTTCTCTGGATCTGTTTGTTCTCCCTCCCTGTCTGGATCTGTTTGTTGTCCCTCTCTCTCTGGATCTGTTTGTTGTCTCTCTCTCTCTGGATCTGTTTGTTCTCTCTCTCTCTCTCTGGATCTGTTTGTTCTCCCTCCCTGTCTGGATCTGTTTGTTGTCCCTCTCTCTCTGGATCTGTTTGTTGTCCCTCTTTCTCTGGATCTGTTTGTTCTCCCTCCCTGTCTGGATCTGGTTGTTGTCCCTCTTTCTCTGGATCTGTTTGTTGTCCCTCCCTGTCTGGATCTGTTTGTTGTCTCTCTCTCTGGATCTGTTTGTTGTCCCTCCCTGTCTGGATCTGTTTGTTGTCCCTAGTTTCTCTGGATCTGTTTGTTCTCCCTCCCTGTCTGGATCTGTTTGTTGTCCCTCTCTCTCTGGATCTGTTTGTTGTCTCTCTCTCTCTGGATCTGTTTGTTGTCCTTCCCTGTCTGGATCTGTTTGTTGTCCCTCTCTCTCTGGATCTGTTTGTTCTCCCTCCCTGTCTGGATCTGTTTGTTGTCCCTCTCTCTCTGGATCTGTTTGTTGTCCCTCTTTCTCTGGATCTGTTTGTTCTCTCTCTCTCTCTCTGGATCTGTTTGTTCTCCCTCCCTGTCTGGATCTGGTTGTTGTCCCTCTTTCTCTGGATCTGTTTGTTGTCCCTCCCTGTCTGGATCTGTTTGTTGTCTCTCTCTCTGGATCTGTTTGTTGTCCCTCCCTGTCTGGATCTGTTTGTTGTCCCTAGTTTCTCTGGATCTGTTTGTTCTCCCTCCCTGTCTGGATCTGTTTGTTGTCCCTCTCTCTCTGGATCTGTTTGTTGTCTCTCTCTCTCTGGATCTGTTTGTTGTCCTTCCCTGTCTGGATCTGTTTGTTGTCCCTCTTTCTCTGGATATGTTTTATCTCCCTCCCTGTCTGGATCTGTTCGTTCTCCCTCCCTGTCTGGATCTGTTTTCCCTCCCTGTCTGGATCTGTTTGTTGTCCCTCGTTCTCTGGATCTGTTTGTTGTCCCTCCCTGTCTGGATCTGTTTGTTGTTTCTCTCTCTGGATCTGTTTGTTGTCCCTCCCTGTCTGGATCTGTTTGTTGTCCCTCTTTCTCTGGATCTGTTTGTTCTCCCTCCCTGTCTGGATCTGTTTGTTCTCCCTCCCTGTCTGGATCTGTTTGTTGTCTCTCTCTCTGGATCTGTTTGTTGTCCTTCCCTGTCTGGATCTGTTTGTTGCCCCTCTTTCTCTGGATCTGTTTGTTTTCCCTCTTTCTCTGGATCTGTTTGTTCTCCCTCCCTCCCTGGATCTGGTTGTTGTCCCTCGTTCTGTGGATCTGTTTGTTGTCCCTCCCTGTCTGGATCTTTTTGTTGTCTCTCTCTCTGGATCTGTTTGTTGTCCCTCCCTGTCTGGATCTGTTTGTTGTCCCTAGTTTCTCTGGATCTGTTTGTTCTCCCTCCCTGTCTGGATCTGTTTGTTGTCCCTCTCTCTGGATCTGTTTGTTGTCCCTCCCTGTCTGGATCTGTTTGTTGTCTCTCTCCCTGGATCTGTTTGTTGTCCCTCCCTGTCTGGATCTGTTTGTTGTCCCTCTCTCTCTGGATCTGTTTGTTGTCCCTCCCTGTCTGTATCTGTTTGTTCTCCCTCTTTCTCTGGATCTGTTTGTTTTCCCTCTTTCTCTGGATCTGTTTGTTCTCCCTCCCTGTCTGGATCTGTTTGTTCTCCCTCTCTGTCTGGATTTGTTTGTTGTCCCTCTTTCTCTGGATCTGTTTGTTGTCCCTCTTTCTCTGGATCTGTTTGTTGTCTCTCTCTTCACTGGATCTGTTTGTTCTCCCTCCCTGTCTGGATCTGTTTGTTGTCCCTCTCTCTCTGGATCTGTTTGTTGTCCCTCCCTGTCTGGATCTGTTTGTTCTCCCTCCCTGTCTGGATCTGTTTGTTCTCCCTCCCTGTCTGGATCTGTTTGTTGTCCCTCTCTCTCTGGATCTGTTTGTTGTCCCTCCCTGTCTGGATCTGTTTGTTCTCCCTCCCTGTCTGGATCTGTTTGTTCTCCCTCCCTGTCTGGATCTGTTTTTTGTCCCTCTTTCTCTGTATATGTTTTTTCTCCCTCCCTGTCTGGATCTGTTGTCCCTCCCTGTCTGGATCTGTTTGTTGTCCCTCTTTCTCTGGATCTGTTTGTTCTCCCTCCCTGTCTGGATCCGTTTGTTCTCCCACCCTGTCTGGATCTGTTTGTTGTCCCTCTCTCTCTGGATCTGTTTGTTGTCTCTCTCTCTCTGGTTCTGTTTGTTCTCTCTCTCTCTCTGGATCTGTTTGTTCTCCCTCCCTGTCTGGATCTGTTTTTTGTCCCTCCCTGTCTGGATCTGTTTGTTGTCCCTCTATCTCTGCATCTGTTTGTTGTCCCTCTCTCTCTGGATCTGTTTGTTGTCTCTCTCTCTCTGGATCTGTTTGTTGCCCCTCCCTGTCTAGATCTGTTTGTTGTCCCTCTCTCTCTGGATCTGTTTGTTGTCCCTCTCTCTCTGGATCTGTTTGTTGTCTCTCTCTCTGTCTGGATCTGTTTGTTGTCTCTCTCTCTCTGGATCTGTTTGTTCTCCCTCCCTGTCTGGATCTGTTTGTTGTCTCGCTCTCTCTGGATCTGTTTGTTCTCCCTCCCTGTTTGGATCTGTTTGTTGTCCCTCTCTCTCTGGATCTGCTTGTTCTCCCTCCCGTGCTGGATCTGTTTGTTGTCCCTCTCTCTCTGGAACTGTTTGTTGTCCCACTCTCTCTGGATCTGTTTGTTCTCTCTCTCTCTCTCTGGATCTGTTTGTTCTCCCTCCCTGTCTGGATCTGGTTGTTGTCCCTCTTTCTCTGGATCTGTTTGTTGTCCCTCCCTGTCTGGATCTGTTTGTTGTCCCTAGTTTCTCTGGATCTGTTTGTTCTCCCTCCCTGTCTGGATCTGTTTGTTCTCCCTCCCTGTCTGGATCTGTTTGTTGTCCCTCTCTCTCTGGATCTGTTTGTTCTCTCTCTCTCTCTCTGGATCTGTTTGTTCTCCCTCCCTGTCTGGATCTGTTTGTTGTCTCTCTCTCTGGATCTGTTTGTTGTCCCTCCCTGTCTGGATCTGTTTGTTGTCCCTAGTTTCTCTGGATCTGTTTGTTCTCCCTCCCTGTCTGGATCTGTTTGTTGTCTCTCTCTCTCTGGTTCTGTTTGTTGTCCCTCTCTCTCTGGATCTGTTTGTTGTCTCTCTCTCTCTGGATCTGTTTGTTGTCCTTCCCTGTCTGGATCTGTTTGTTGTCCCTCTTTCTCTGGATATGTTTTTTCTCCCTCCCTGTCTGGATCTGTTGTCCCTCCCTGTCTGGATCTGTTTGTTGTCCCTCTTTCTCTGGATCTGTTTGTTCTCCCTCCCTGTCTGGATCTGTTTGTTCTCCCAGCCTGTCTGGGTCTGTTTGTTGTCCCTCTCTCTCTGGATCTGTTTGTTGTCCCTCTCTCTCTGGTTCTGTTTGTTCTCTCTCTCTCTCTGGATCTGTTTGTTCTCCCTCCCTGTCTGGATCTGTTTTTTGTCCCTCCCTGTCTGGATCTGTTTGTTGTCCCTCTATCTCTGGATCTGTTTGTTGTCCCTCTCTCTCTGGATCTGTTTGTTGTCTCTCTCTCTCTGGATCTGTTTGTTGCCCCTCCCTGTCTAGATCTGTTTGTTGTCCCGCTCCCTCTGGATCTGTTTGTTGTCCCTCTCTCTCTGGATCTGTTTGTTGTCTCTCTCTCTGTCTGGATCTGTTTGTTGTCCCTCCCTGTCTGGATCTGTTTGTTGTCCCCCTTTCTCTGGATCTGTTTGTTTTCCCTCTTTCTCTGGATCTGTTTGTTGTCTCTCTCTCTCTGGATCTGTTTGTTCTCCCTCCCTGTCTGGATCTGTTTGTTCTCCCTCCCTGTCTGGATCTGTTTGTTGTCTCTCTCTCTCTGGATCTGTTTGTTGTCCCTCCCTCTCTGGATCTGTTTGTTGTCTCTCTCTCTCTCTGGATCTGTTTGTTCTCCCTCCCTCCCTGGATCTGTTTGTTGTCCCTCGTTCTCTGGATCTGTTTGTTGTCCCTCCCTGTCTGGATCTGTTTGTTGTCTCTCTCCCGGGATCTGTTTGTTGTCCCTCCCTGTCTGGATCTGTTTGTTGTCCCTCTCTCTCTGGATCTGTTTGTTGTCCCTCCCTGTCTGTATCTGTTTGTTCTCCCTCTTTCTCTGGATCTGTTTGTTTTCCCTCTTTCTCTGGATCTGTTTGTTCTCCCTCCCTGTCTGGATCTGTTTGTTCTCCCTCTCTGTCTGGATTTGTTTGTTGTCCCTCTCTCTCTGGATCTGTTTGTTGTCCCTCTTTCTCTGGATCTGTTTGTTGTCTCTCTCTTCACTGGATCTGTTTGTTCTCCCTCCCTGTCGGGATCTGTTTGTTGTCCCTCTCTCTCTGGATCTGTTTGTTTTCCCTCCCTGTCTGGATCTGTTTGTTCTCCCTCCCTGTCTGGATCTGTTTGTTCTCCCTCCCTGTCTGGATCTGTTTGTTGTCCCTCTCTCTCTGGATCTGTTTGTTGTCCCTCCCTGTCTGGATCTGTTTGTTCTCCCTCCCTGTCTGGATCTGTTTGTTCTCCCTCTCTGTCTGGATTTGTTTGTTGTCCCTCTCTCTCTGGATCTGTTTGTTGTCCCTCTTTCTCTGGATCTGTTTGTTGTCTCTCTCTTCACTGGATCTGTTTGTTCTCCCTCCCTGTCGGGATCTGTTTGTTGTCCCTCTCTCTCTGGATCTGTTTGTTTTCCCTCCCTGTCTGGATCTGTTTGTTCTCCCTCCCTGTCTGGATCTGTTTGTTCTCCCTCCCTGTCTGGATCTGTTTGTTGTCCCTCTCTCTCTGGATCTGTTTGTTGTCCCTCCCTGTCTGGATCTGTTTGTTCTCCCTCCCTGTCTGGATCTGTTTGTTCTCCCTCCCTGTCTGGATCTGTTTTTTGTCCCTCTTTCTCTGTATATGTTTTTTCTCCCTCCCTGTCTGGATCTGTTGTCCCTCCCTGTCTGGATCTGTTTGTTGTCCCTCTTTCTCTGGATCTGTTTGTTCTCCCTCCCTGTCTGGATCCGTTTGTTCTCCCACCCTGTCTGGATCTGTTTGTTGTCCCTCTCTCTCTGGATCTGTTTGTTGTCTCTCTCTCTCTGGTTCTGTTTGTTCTCTCTCTCTCTCTGGATCTGTTTGTTCTCCCTCCCTGTCTGGATCTGTTTTTTGTCCCTCCCTGTCTGGATCTGTTTGTTGTCCCTCTATCTCTGCATCTGTTTGTTGTCCCTCTTTCTCTGGATCTGTTTGTTGTCTCTCTCTCTCTGGATCTGTTTGTTGCCCCTCCCTGTCTAGATCTGTTTGTTGTCCCTCTCTCTCTGGATCTGTTTGTTCTCTCTCTCTCTCTGGATCTGTTTGTTCTCCCTCCCTGTCTGGATCTGTTTGTTCTCCCTCCCTGTCTGGATCTGTTTGTTGTCCCTCTCTCTGGATCTGTTTGTTGTCCCTCCCTGTCTGGATCTGTTTGTTGTCTCTCTCTCTGGATCTGTTTGTTGTCCCTCCCTGTCTGGATCTGTTTTTTGTCCCTCTTTCTCTGGATCTGTTTGTTGCCCCTCTTTCTCTGGATCTGTTTGTTTTCCCTCTTTCTCTGGATCTGTTTGTTCTCCCTCCCTGTCTGGATCTGTTTGTTCTCCCTCTCTGTCTGGATTTGTTTGTTGTCCCTCTTTCTCTGTATCTGTTTGTTGTCCATCTTTCTCTGGATCTGTTTGTTGTCTCTCTCTCTCTGGATCTGTTTGTTCTCCCTCCCTGTCTGGATCTGTTTGTTGTCCCTCTCTCTCTGGATCTGTTTGTTGTCCCTCCCTGTCTGAATCTGTTTGTTCTCCCTCCCTGTCTGGATCTGTTTGTTCTCCCTCCCTGTCTGGATCTGTTTGTTCTCCCTCCCTGTCTGGATCTGTTTGTTGTCCCTCTTACTCTGGATCTGTTTTTTTGTCCCTCCTTCTCTGGATCTGTTTGTTGTCTCTCTCTCTCTGGATCTGTTTGTTCTCCCTCCCTGTCTGAATCTGTTTGTTGTCTCGCTCTCTCTGGATCTGTTTGTTCTCCCTCCCTTTCTGGATCTGTTTGTTGTCCCTCCCTGTCTGGATCTGTTTGTTCTCCCTCCCTGTCTGGATCTGTTTGTTGTCTCGCTCTCTCTGGATCTGTTTGTTCTCCCTCCCTGTCTGGATCTGTTTGTTGTCCCTCTCTCTCTGGATCTGTTTGTTCTCCCTCCCTGTCTGGATCTGTTTGTTGTCCCTCTCTCTCTGGATCTGTTTGTTGTCCCTCTTTCTCTGGATCTGTTTGTTCTCTCTCTCTCTCTCTGGATCTGTTTGTTCTCCCTCCCTGTCTGGATCTGGTTGTTGTCCCTCTTTCTCTGGATCTGTTTGTTGTCCCTCCCTGTCTGGATCTGTTTGTTGTCTCTCTCTCTGGATCTGTTTGTTGTCCCTCCCTGTCTGGATCTGTTTGTTGTCCCTAGTTTCTCTGGATCTGTTTGTTCTCCCTCCCTGTCTGGATCTGTTTGTTGTCCCTCTCTCTCTGGATCTGTTTGTTGTCTCTCTCTCTCTGGATCTGTTTGTTGTCCTTCCCTGTCTGGATCTGTTTGTTGTCCCTCTCTCTCTGGATCTGTTTGTTCTCCCTCCCTGTCTGGATCTGTTTGTTATCCCTCTCTCTCTGGATCTGTTTGTTGTCCCTCTTTCTCTGGATCTGTTTGTTCTCTCTCTCTCTCTCTGGATCTGTTTGTTCTCCCTCCCTGTCTGGATCTGGTTGTTGTCCCTCTTTCTCTGGATCTGTTTGTTGTCCCTCCCTGTCTGGATCTGTTTGTTGTCTCTCTCTCTGGATCTGTTTGTTGTCCCTCCCTGTCTGGATCTGTTTGTTGTCCCTAGTTTCTCTGGATCTGTTTGTTCTCCCTCCCTGTCTGGATCTGTTTGTTGTCCCTCTCTCTCTGGATCTGTTTGTTGTCTCTCTCTCTCTGGATCTGTTTGTTGTCCTTCCCTGTCTGGATCTGTTTGTTGTCCCTCTTTCTCTGGATATGTTTTATCTCCCTCCCTGTCTGGATCTGTTTGTTCTCCCTCCCTGTCTGGATCTGTTTTCCCTCCCTGTCTGGATCTGTTTGTTGTCCCTCGTTCTCTGGATCTGTTTGTTGTCCCTCCCTGTCTGGATCTGTTTGTTGTTTCTCTCTCTGGATCTGTTTGTTGTCCCTCCCTGTCTGGATCTGTTTGTTGTCCCTCTTTCTCTGGATCTGTTTGTTCTCCCTCCCTGTCTGGATCTGTTTGTTCTCCCTCCCTGTCTGGATCTGTTTGTTGTCTCTCTCTCTGGATCTGTTTGTTGTCCTTCCCTGTCTGGATCTGTTTGTTGCCCCTCTTTCTCTGGATCTGTTTGTTTTCCCTCTTTCTCTGGATCTGTTTGTTCTCCCTCCCTCCCTGGATCTGGTTGTTGTCCCTCGTTCTGTGGATCTGTTTGTTGTCCCTCCCTGTCTGGATCTTTTTGTTGTCTCTCTCTCTGGATCTGTTTGTTGTCCCTCCCTGTCTGGATCTGTTTGTTGTCCCTAGTTTCTCTGGATCTGTTTGTTCTCCCTCCCTGTCTGGATCTGTTTGTTGTCCCTCTCTCTGGATCTGTTTGTTGTCCCTCCCTGTCTGGATCTGTTTGTTGTCTCTCTCCCTGGATCTGTTTGTTGTCCCTCCCTGTCTGGATCTGTTTGTTGTCCCTCTCTCTCTGGATCTGTTTGTTGTCCCTCCCTGTCTGTATCTGTTTGTTCTCCCTCTTTCTCTGGATCTGTTTGTTTTCCCTCTTTCTCTGGATCTGTTTGTTCTCCCTCCCTGTCTGGATCTGTTTGTTCTCCCTCTCTGTCTGGATTTGTTTGTTGTCCCTCTTTCTCTGGATCTGTTTGTTGTCCCTCTTTCTCTGGATCTGTTTGTTGTCTCTCTCTTCACTGGATCTGTTTGTTCTCCCTCCCTGTCTGGATCTGTTTGTTGTCCCTCTCTCTCTGGATCTGTTTGTTGTCCCTCCCTGTCTGGATCTGTTTGTTCTCCCTCCCTGTCTGGATCTGTTTGTTCTCCCTCCCTTTCTGGATCTGTTTGTTGTCCCTCTCTCTCTGGATCTGTTTGTTGTCCCTCCCTGTCTGGATCTGTTTGTTCTCCCTCCCTGTCTGGATCTGTTTGTTCTCCCTCCCTGTCTGGATCTGTTTTTTGTCCCTCTTTCTCTGTATATGTTTTTTCTCCCTCCCTGTCTGGATCTGTTGTCCCTCCCTGTCTGGATCTGTTTGTTGTCCCTCTTTCTCTGGATCTGTTTGTTCTCCCTCCCTGTCTGGATCCGTTTGTTCTCCCACCCTGTCTGGATCTGTTTGTTGTCCCTCTCTCTCTGGATCTGTTTGTTGTCTCTCTCTCTCTGGTTCTGTTTGTTCTCTCTCTCTCTCTGGATCTGTTTGTTCTCCCTCCCTGTCTGGATCTGTTTTTTGTCCCTCCCTGTCTGGATCTGTTTGTTGTCCCTCTATCTCTGGATCTGTTTGTTGTCCCTCTCTCTCTGGATCTGTTTGTTGTCTCTCTCTCTCTGGATCTGTTTGTTGCCCCTCCCTGTCTAGATCTGTTTGTTGTCCCGCTCCCTCTGGATCTGTTTGTTGTCCCTCTCTCTCTGGATCTGTTTGTTGTCTCTCTCTCTGTCTGGATCTGTTTGTTGTCCCTCCCTGTCTGGATCTGTTTGTTGTCCCCCTTTCTCTGGATCTGTTTGTTTTCCCTCTTTCTCTGGATCTGTTTGTTGTCTCTCTCTCTCTGGATCTGTTTGTTCTCCCTCCCTGTCTGGATCTGTTTGTTCTCCCTCCCTGTCTGGATCTGTTTGTTGTCTCTCTCTCTCTGGATCTGTTTGTTGTCCCTCCCTCTCTGGATCTGTTTGTTGTCTCTCTCTCTCTCTGGATCTGTTTGTTCTCCCTCCCTCCCTGGATCTGTTTGTTGTCCCTCGTTCTCTGGATCTGTTTGTTGTCCCTCCCTGTCTGGATCTGTTTGTTGTCTCTCTCCCGGGATCTGTTTGTTGTCCCTCCCTGTCTGGATCTGTTTGTTGTCCCTCTCTCTCTGGATCTGTTTGTTGTCCCTCCCTGTCTGTATCTGTTTGTTCTCCCTCTTTCTCTGGATCTGTTTGTTTTCCCTCTTTCTCTGGATCTGTTTGTTCTCCCTCCCTGTCTGGATCTGTTTGTTCTCCCTCTCTGTCTGGATTTGTTTGTTGTCCCTCTTTCTCTGGATCTGTTTGTTGTCCCTCTTTCTCTGGATCTGTTTGTTGTCTCTCTCTTCACTGGATCTGTTTGTTCTCCCTCCCTGTCTGGATCTGTTTGTTGTCCCTCTCTCTCTGGATCTGTTTGTTTTCCCTCCCTGTCTGGATCTGTTTGTTCTCCCTCCCTGTCTGGATCTGTTTGTTCTCCCTCCCTGTCTGGATCTGTTTGTTGTCCCTCTCTCTCTGGATCTGTTTGTTGTCCCTCCCTGTCTGGATCTGTTTGTTCTCCCTCCCTGTCTGGATCTGTTTGTTCTCCCTCCCTGTCTGGATCTGTTTTTTGTCCCTCTTTCTCTGTATATGTTTTTTCTCCCTCCCTGTCTGGATCTGTTGTCCCTCCCTGTCTGGATCTGTTTGTTGTCCCTCTTTCTCTGGATCTGTTTGTTCTCCCTCCCTGTCTGGATCCGTTTGTTCTCCCACCCTGTCTGGATCTGTTTGTTGTCCCTCTCTCTCTGGATCTGTTTGTTGTCTCTCTCTCTCTGGTTCTGTTTGTTCTCTCTCTCTCTCTGGATCTGTTTGTTCTCCCTCCCTGTCTGGATCTGTTTTTTGTCCCTCCCTGTCTGGATCTGTTTGTTGTCCCTCTCTCTCTGGATCTGTTTGTTGTCCCTCTTTCTCTGGATCTGTTTGTTCTCTCTCTCTCTCTCTGGATCTGTTTGTTCTCCCTCCCTGTCTGGATCTGGTTGTTGTCCCTCTTTCTCTGGATCTGTTTGTTGTCCCTCCCTGTCTGGATCTGTTTGTTGTCTCTCTCTCTGGATCTGTTTGTTGTCCCTCCCTGTCTGGATCTGTTTGTTGTCCCTAGTTTCTCTGGATCTGTTTGTTCTCCCTCCCTGTCTGGATCTGTTTGTTGTCCCTCTCTCTCTGGATCTGTTTGTTGTCTCTCTCTCTCTGGATCTGTTTGTTGTCCTTCCCTGTCTGGATCTGTTTGTTGTCCCTCTCTCTCTGGATCTGTTTGTTCTCCCTCCCTGTCTGGATCTGTTTGTTATCCCTCTCTCTCTGGATCTGTTTGTTGTCCCTCTTTCTCTGGATCTGTTTGTTCTCTCTCTCTCTCTCTGGATCTGTTTGTTCTCCCTCCCTGTCTGGATCTGGTTGTTGTCCCTCTTTCTCTGGATCTGTTTGTTGTCCCTCCCTGTCTGGATCTGTTTGTTGTCTCTCTCTCTGGATCTGTTTGTTGTCCCTCCCTGTCTGGATCTGTTTGTTGTCCCTAGTTTCTCTGGATCTGTTTGTTCTCCCTCCCTGTCTGGATCTGTTTGTTGTCCCTCTCTCTCTGGATCTGTTTGTTGTCTCTCTCTCTCTGGATCTGTTTGTTGTCCTTCCCTGTCTGGATCTGTTTGTTGTCCCTCTTTCTCTGGATATGTTTTATCTCCCTCCCTGTCTGGATCTGTTTGTTCTCCCTCCCTGTCTGGATCTGTTTTCCCTCCCTGTCTGGATCTGTTTGTTGTCCCTCGTTCTCTGGATCTGTTTGTTGTCCCTCCCTGTCTGGATCTGTTTGTTGTTTCTCTCTCTGGATCTGTTTGTTGTCCCTCCCTGTCTGGATCTGTTTGTTGTCCCTCTTTCTCTAGATCTGTTTGTTCTCCCTCCCTGTCTGGATCTGTTTGTTCTCCCTCCCTGTCTGGATCTGTTTGTTGTCTCTCTCTCTGGATCTGTTTGTTGTCCTTCCCTGTCTGGATCTGTTTGTTGCCCCTCTTTCTCTGGATCTGTTTGTTTTCCCTCTTTCTCTGGATCTGTTTGTTCTCCCTCCCTCCCTGGATCTGGTTGTTGTCCCTCGTTCTGTGGATCTGTTTGTTGTCCCTCCCTGTCTGGATCTTTTTGTTGTCTCTCTCTCTGGATCTGTTTGTTGTCCCTCCCTGTCTGGATCTGTTTGTTGTCCCTAGTTTCTCTGGATCTGTTTGTTCTCCCTCCCTGTCTGGATCTGTTTGTTGTCCCTCTCTCTGGATCTGTTTGTTGTCCCTCCCTGTCTGGATCTGTTTGTTGTCTCTCTCCCTGGATCTGTTTGTTGTCCCTCCCTGTCTGGATCTGTTTGTTGTCCCTCTCTCTCTGGATCTGTTTGTTGTCCCTCCCTGTCTGTATCTGTTTGTTCTCCCTCTTTCTCTGGATCTGTTTGTTTTCCCTCTTTCTCTGGATCTGTTTGTTCTCCCTCCCTGTCTGGATCTGTTTGTTGTCCCTCTCTCTCTGGATCTGTTTGTTGTCTCTCTCTCTCTGGATCTGTTTGTTGTCCTTCCCTGTCTGGATCTGTTTGTTGTCCCTCTCTCTCTGGATCTGTTTGTTCTCCCTCCCTGTCTGGATCTGTTTGTTATCCCTCTCTCTCTGGATCTGTTTGTTGTCCCTCTTTCTCTGGATCTGTTTGTTCTCTCTCTCTCTCTCTGGATCTGTTTGTTCTCCCTCCCTGTCTGGATCTGGTTGTTGTCCCTCTTTCTCTGGATCTGTTTGTTGTCCCTCCCTGTCTGGATCTGTTTGTTGTCTCTCTCTCTGGATCTGTTTGTTGTCCCTCCCTGTCTGGATCTGTTTGTTGTCCCTAGTTTCTCTGGATCTGTTTGTTCTCCCTCCCTGTCTGGATCTGTTTGTTGTCCCTCTCTCTCTGGATCTGTTTGTTGTCTCTCTCTCTCTGGATCTGTTTGTTGTCCTTCCCTGTCTGGATCTGTTTGTTGTCCCTCTTTCTCTGGATATGTTTTATCTCCCTCCCTGTCTGGATCTGTTTGTTCTCCCTCCCTGTCTGGATCTGTTTTCCCTCCCTGTCTGGATCTGTTTGTTGTCCCTCGTTCTCTGGATCTGTTTGTTGTCCCTCCCTGTCTGGATCTGTTTGTTGTTTCTCTCTCTGGATCTGTTTGTTGTCCCTCCCTGTCTGGATCTGTTTGTTGTCCCTCTTTCTCTGGATCTGTTTGTTCTCCCTCCCTGTCTGGATCTGTTTGTTCTCCCTCCCTGTCTGGATCTGTTTGTTGTCTCTCTCTCTGGATCTGTTTGTTGTCCTTCCCTGTCTGGATCTGTTTGTTGCCCCTCTTTCTCTGGATCTGTTTGTTTTCCCTCTTTCTCTGGATCTGTTTGTTCTCCCTCCCTCCCTGGATCTGGTTGTTGTCCCTCGTTCTGTGGATCTGTTTGTTGTCCCTCCCTGTCTGGATCTTTTTGTTGTCTCTCTCTCTGGATCTGTTTGTTGTCCCTCCCTGTCTGGATCTGTTTGTTGTCCCTAGTTTCTCTGGATCTGTTTGTTCTCCCTCCCTGTCTGGATCTGTTTGTTGTCCCTCTCTCTGGATCTGTTTGTTGTCCCTCCCTGTCTGGATCTGTTTGTTGTCTCTCTCCCTGGATCTGTTTGTTGTCCCTCCCTGTCTGGATCTGTTTGTTGTCCCTCTCTCTCTGGATCTGTTTGTTGTCCCTCCCTGTCTGTATCTGTTTGTTCTCCCTCTTTCTCTGGATCTGTTTGTTTTCCCTCTTTCTCTGGATCTGTTTGTTCTCCCTCCCTGTCTGGATCTGTTTGTTCTCCCTCTCTGTCTGGATTTGTTTGTTGTCCCTCTTTCTCTGGATCTGTTTGTTGTCCCTCTTTCTCTGGATCTGTTTGTTGTCTCTCTCTTCACTGGATCTGTTTGTTCTCCCTCCCTGTCTGGATCTGTTTGTTGTCCCTCTCTCTCTGGATCTGTTTGTTGTCCCTCCCTGTCTGGATCTGTTTGTTCTCCCTCCCTGTCTGGATCTGTTTGTTCTCCCTCCCTGTCTGGATCTGTTTTTTGTCCCTCTTTCTCTGTATATGTTTTTTCTCCCTCCCTGTCTGGATCTGTTGTCCCTCCCTGTCTGGATCTGTTTGTTGTCCCTCTTTCTCTGGATCTGTTTGTTCTCCCTCCCTGTCTGGATCCGTTTGTTCTCCCACCCTGTCTGGATCTGTTTGTTGTCCCTCTCTCTCTGGATCTGTTTGTTGTCTCTCTCTCTCTGGTTCTGTTTGTTCTCTCTCTCTCTCTGGATCTGTTTGTTCTCCCTCCCTGTCTGGATCTGTTTTTTGTCCCTCCCTGTCTGGATCTGTTTGTTGTCCCTCTCTCTCTGGATCTGTTTGTTGTCCCTCTTTCTCTGGATCTGTTTTTTCTCTCTCTCTCTCTCTGGATCTGTTTGTTCTCCCTCCCTGTCTGGATCTGGTTGTTGTCCCTCTTTCTCTGGATCTGTTTGTTGTCCCTCCCTGTCTGGATCTGTTTGTTGTCTCTCTCTCTGGATCTGTTTGTTGTCCCTCCCTGTCTGGATCTGTTTGTTGTCCCTAGTTTCTCTGGATCTGTTTGTTCTCCCTCCCTGTCTGGATCTGTTTGTTGTCCCTCTCTCTCTGGATCTGTTTGTTGTCTCTCTCTCTCTGGATCTGTTTGTTGTCCTTCCCTGTCTGGATCTGTTTGTTGTCCCTCTCTCTCTGGATCTGTTTGTTCTCCCTCCCTGTCTGGATCTGTTTGTTATCCCTCTCTCTCTGGATCTGTTTGTTGTCCCTCTTTCTCTGGATCTGTTTGTTCTCTCTCTCTCTCTCTGGATCTGTTTGTTCTCCCTCCCTGTCTGGATCTGGTTGTTGTCCCTCTTTCTCTGGATCTGTTTGTTGTCCCTCCCTGTCTGGATCTGTTTGTTGTCTCTCTCTCTGGATCTGTTTGTTGTCCCTCCCTGTCTGGATCTGTTTGTTGTCCCTAGTTTCTCTGGATCTGTTTGTTCTCCCTCCCTGTCTGGATCTGTTTGTTGTCCCTCTCTCTCTGGATCTGTTTGTTGTCTCTCTCTCTCTGGATCTGTTTGTTGTCCTTCCCTGTCTGGATCTGTTTGTTGTCCCTCTTTCTCTGGATATGTTTTATCTCCCTCCCTGTCTGGATCTGTTTGTTCTCCCTCCCTGCCTGGATCTGTTTTCCCTCCCTGTCTGGATCTGTTTGTTGTCCCTCGTTCTCTGGATCTGTTTGTTGTCCCTCCCTGTCTGGATCTGTTTGTTGTTTCTCTCTCTGGATCTGTTTGTTGTCCCTCCCTGTCTGGATCTGTTTGTTGTCCCTCTTTCTCTGGATCTGTTTGTTCTCCCTCCCTGTCTGGATCTGTTTGTTCTCCCTCCCTGTCTGGATCTGTTTGTTGTCTCTCTCTCTGGATCTGTTTGTTGTCCTTCCCTGTCTGGATCTGTTTGTTGCCCCTCTTTCTCTGGATCTGTTTGTTTTCCCTCTTTCTCTGGATCTGTTTGTTCTCCCTCCCTCCCTGGATCTGGTTGTTGTCCCTCGTTCTGTGGATCTGTTTGTTGTCCCTCCCTGTCTGGATCTTTTTGTTGTCTCTCTCTCTGGATCTGTTTGTTGTCCCTCCCTGTCTGGATCTGTTTGTTGTCCCTAGTTTCTCTGGATCTGTTTGTTCTCCCTCCCTGTCTGGATCTGTTTGTTGTCCCTCTCTCTGGATCTGTTTGTTGTCCCTCCCTGTCTGGATCTGTTTGTTGTCTCTCTCCCTGGATCTGTTTGTTGTCCCTCCCTGTCTGGATCTGTTTGTTGTCCCTCTCTCTCTGGATCTGTTTGTTGTCCCTCCCTGTCTGTATCTGTTTGTTCTCCCTCTTTCTCTGGATCTGTTTGTTTTCCCTCTTTCTCTGGATCTGTTTGTTCTCCCTCCCTGTCTGGATCTGTTTGTTCTCCCTCTCTGTCTGGATTTGTTTGTTGTCCCTCTTTCTCTGGATCTGTTTGTTGTCCCTCTTTCTCTGGATCTGTTTGTTGTCTCTCTCTTCACTGGATCTGTTTGTTCTCCCTCCCTGTCTGGATCTGTTTGTTGTCCCTCTCTCTCTGGATCTGTTTGTTGTCCCTCCCTGTCTGGATCTGTTTGTTCTCCCTCCCTGTCTGGATCTGTTTGTTCTCCCTCCCTTTCTGGATCTGTTTGTTGTCCCTCTCTCTCTGGATCTGTTTGTTGTCCCTCCCTGTCTGGATCTGTTTGTTCTCCCTCCCTGTCTGGATCTGTTTGTTCTCCCTCCCTGTCTGGATCTGTTTTTTGTCCCTCTTTCTCTGTATATGTTTTTTCTCCCTCCCTGTCTGGATCTGTTGTCCCTCCCTGTCTGGATCTGTTTGTTGTCCCTCTTTCTCTGGATCTGTTTGTTCTCCCTCCCTGTCTGGATCCGTTTGTTCTCCCACCCTGTCTGGATCTGTTTGTTGTCCCTCTCTCTCTGGATCTGTTTGTTGTCTCTCTCTCTCTGGTTCTGTTTGTTCTCTCTCTCTCTCTGGATCTGTTTGTTCTCCCTCCCTGTCTGGATCTGTTTTTTGTCCCTCCCTGTCTGGATCTGTTTGTTGTCCCTCTATCTCTGGATCTGTTTGTTGTCCCTCTCTCTCTGGATCTGTTTGTTGTCTCTCTCTCTCTGGATCTGTTTGTTGCCCCTCCCTGTCTAGATCTGTTTGTTGTCCCGCTCCCTCTGGATCTGTTTGTTGTCCCTCTCTCTCTGGATCTGTTTGTTGTCTCTCTCTCTGTCTGGATCTGTTTGTTGTCCCTCACTGTCTGGATCTGTTTGTTGTCCCCCTTTCTCTGGATCTGTTTGTTTTCCCTCTTTCTCTGGATCTGTTTGTTGTCTCTCTCTCTCTGGATCTGTTTGTTCTCCCTCCCTGTCTGGATCTGTTTGTTCTCCCTCCCTGTCTGGATCTGTTTGTTGTCTCTCTCTCTCTGGATCTGTTTGTTGTCCCTCCCTCTCTGGATCTGTTTGTTGTCTCTCTCTCTCTCTGGATCTGTTTGTTCTCCCTCCCTCCCTGGATCTGTTTGTTGTCCCTCGTTCTCTGGATCTGTTTGTTGTCCCTCCCTGTCTGGATCTGTTTGTTGTCTCTCTCCCGGGATCTGTTTGTTGTCCCTCCCTGTCTGGATCTGTTTGTTGTCCCTCTCTCTCTGGATCTGTTTGTTGTCCCTCCCTGTCTGTATCTGTTTGTTCTCCCTCTTTCTCTGGATCTGTTTGTTTTCCCTCTTTCTCTGGATCTGTTTGTTCTCCCTCCCTGTCTGGATCTGTTTGTTCTCCCTCTCTGTCTGGATTTGTTTGTTGTCCCTCTTTCTCTGGATCTGTTTGTTGTCCCTCTTTCTCTGGATCTGTTTGTTGTCTCTCTCTTCACTGGATCTGTTTGTTCTCCCTCCCTGTCTGGATCTGTTTGTTGTCCCTCTCTCTCTGGATCTGTTTGTTTTCACTCCCTGTCTGGATCTGTTTGTTCTCCCTCCCTGTCTGGATCTGTTTGTTCTCCCTCCCTGTCTGGATCTGTTTGTTGTCCCTCTCTCTCTGGATCTGTTTGTTGTCCCTCCCTGTCTGGATCTGTTTGTTCTCCCTCCCTGTCTGGATCTGTTTGTTCTCCCTCCCTGTCTGGATCTGTTTTTTGTCCCTCTTTCTCTGTATATGTTTTTTCTCCCTCCCTGTCTGGATCTGTTGTCCCTCCCTGTCTGGATCTGTTTGTTGTCCCTCTTTCTCTGGATCTGTTTGTTCTCCCTCCCTGTCTGGATCCGTTTGTTCTCCCACCCTGTCTGGATCTGTTTGTTGTCCCTCTCTCTCTGGATCTGTTTGTTGTCTCTCTCTCTCTGGTTCTGTTTGTTCTCTCTCTCTCTCTGGATCTGTTTGTTCTCCCTCCCTGTCTGGATCTGTTTTTTGTCCCTCCCTGTCTGGATCTGTTTGTTGTCCCTCTATCTCTGCATCTGTTTGTTGTCCCTCTTTCTCTGGATCTGTTTGTTGTCTCTCTCTCTCTGGATCTGTTTGTTGCCCCTCCCTGTCTAGATCTGTTTGTTGTCCCTCTCTCTCTGGATCTGTTTGTTGTCCCTCTCTCTCTGGATCTGTTTGTTGTCCCTCCCTGTATGTATCTGTTTGTTCTCCCTCTTTCTCTGGATCTGTTTGTTTTCCCTCTTTCTCTGGATCTGTTTGTTCTCCCTCCCTGTCTGGATCTGTTTGTTCTCCCTCTCTGTCTGGATTTGTTTGTTGTCCCTCTTTCTCTGGATCTGTTTGTTGTCCCTCTTTCTCTGGATCTGTTTGTTGTCTCTCTCTTCACTGGATCTGTTTGTTCTCCCTCCCTGTCTGGATCTGTTTGTTGTCCCTCTCTCTCTGGATCTGTTTGTTTTCCCTCCCTGTCTGGATCTGTTTGTTCTCCCTCCCTGTCTGGATCTGTTTGTTCTCCCTCCCTGTCTGGATCTGTTTGTTGTCCCTCTCTCTCTGGATCTGTTTGTTGTCCCTCCCTGTCTGGATCTGTTTGTTCTCCCTCCCTGTCTGGATCTGTTTGTTCTCCCTCCCTGTCTGGATCTGTTTTTTGTCCCTCTTTCTCTGTATATGTTTTTTCTCCCTCCCTGTCTGGATCTGTTGTCCCTCCCTGTCTGGATCTGTTTGTTGTCCCTCTTTCTCTGGATCTGTTTGTTCTCCCTCCCTGTCTGGATCCGTTTGTTCTCCCACCCTGTCTGGATCTGTTTGTTGTCCCTCTCTCTCTGGATCTGTTTGTTGTCTCTCTCTCTCTGGTTCTGTTTGTTCTCTCTCTCTCTCTCTGGATCTGTTTGTTCTCCCTCCCTGTCTGGATCTGTTTTTTGTCCCTCCCTGTCTGGATCTGTTTGTTGTCCCTCTATCTCTGCATCTGTTTGTTGTCCCTCTTTCTCTGGATCTGTTTGTTGTCTCTCTCTCTCTGGATCTGTTTGTTGCCCCTCCCTGTCTAGATCTGTTTGTTGTCCCTCTCTCTCTGGATCTGTTTGTTGTCCCTCTCTCTCTGGATCTGTTTGTTGTCTCTCTCTCTGTCTGGATCTGTTTGTTGTCTCTCTCTCTCTGGATCTGTTTGTTCTCCCTCCCTGTCTGGATCTGTTTGTTGTCTCGCTCTCTCTGGATCTGTTTGTTCTCCCTCCCTGTTTGGATCTGTTTGTTGTCCCTCTCTCTCTGGATCTGCTTGTTCTCCCTCCCTGTCTGGATCTGTTTGTTGTCCCTCTCTCTCTGGAACTGTTTGTTGTCCCTCTCTCTCTGGATCTGTTTGTTCTCTCTCTCTCTCTCTGGATCTGTTTGTTCTCCCTCCCTGTCTGGATCTGGTTGTTGTCCCTCTTTCTCTGGATCTGTTTGTTGTCCCTCCCTGTCTGGATCTGTTTGTTGTCCCTAGTTTCTCTGGATCTGTTTGTTCTCCCTCCCTGTCTGGATCTGTTTGTTCTCCCTCCCTGTCTGGATCTGTTTGTTGTCCCTCTCTCTCTGGATCTGTTTGTTCTCTCTCTCTCTCTCTGGATCTGTTTGTTCTCCCTCCCTGTCTGGATCTGTTTGTTGTCTCTCTCTCTGGATCTGTTTGTTGTCCCTCCCTGTCTGGATCTGTTTGTTGTCCCTAGTTTCTCTGGATCTGTTTGTTCTCCCTCCCTGTCTGGATCTGTTTGTTGTCTCTCTCTCTCTGGTTCTGTTTCTTGCCCCTCTCTCTCTGGATCTGTTTGTTGTCTCTCTCTCTCTGGATCTGTTTGTTGTCCTTCCCTGTCTGGATCTGTTTGTTGTCCCTCTTTCTCTGGATCTGTTTGTTCTCCCTCCCTGTCTGGATCTGTTTGTTCTCCCAGCCTGTCTGGGTCTGTTTGTTGTCCCTCTCTCTCTGGATCTGTTTGTTGTCCCTCTCTCTCTCTGGTTCTGTTTGTTCTCTCTCTCTCTCTGGATCTGTTTGTTCTCCCTCCCTGTCTGGATCTGTTTTTTGTCCCTCCCTGTCTGGATCTGTTTGTTGTCCCTCTATCTCTGGATCTGTTTGTTGTCCCTCTCTCTCTGGATCTGTTTGTTGTCTCTCTCTCTCTGGATCTGTTTGTTGCCCCTCCCTGTCTAGATCTGTTTGTTGTCCCGCTCTCTCTGGATCTGTTTGTTGTCCCTCTCTCTCTGGATCTGTTTGTAGTCTCTCTCTCTGTCTGGATCTGTTTGTTGTCCCTCCCTGTCTGGATCTGTTTGTTGTCCCCCTTTCTCTGGATCTGTTTGTTTTCCCTCTTTCTCTGGATCTGTTTGTTGTCTCTCTCTCTCTGGATCTGTTTGTTCTCCCTCCCTGTCTGGATCTGTTTGTTCTCCCTCCCTGTCTGGATCTGTTTGTTGTCTCTCTCTCTCTGGATCTGTTTGTTGTCCCTCCCTCTCTGGATCTGTTTGTTGTCTCTCTCTCTCTCTGGATCTGTTTGTTCTCCCTCCCTGTCTGGATCTGTTTTTTGTCCCTCTTTCTCTGTATATGTTTTTTCTCCCTCCCTGTCTGGATCTGTTGTCCCTCCCTGTCTGGATCTGTTTGTTGTCCCTCTTTCTCTGGATCTGTTTGTTCTCCCTCCCTGTCTGGATCCGTTTGTTCTCCCACCCTGTCTGGATCTGTTTGTTGTCCCTCTCTCTCTGGATCTGTTTGTTGTCTCTCTCTCTCTGGTTCTGTTTGTTCTCTCTCTCTCTCTCTGGATCTGTTTGTTCTCCCTCCCTGTCTGGATCTGTTTTTTGTCCCTCCCTGTCTGGATCTGTTTGTTGTCCCTCTATCTCTGCATCTGTTTGTTGTCCCTCTCTCTCTGGATCTGTTTGTTGTCTCTCTCTCTCTGGATCTGTTTGTTGCCCCTCCCTGTCTAGATCTGTTTGTTGTCCCTCTCTCTCTGGATCTGTTTGTTGTCCCTCTCTCTCTGGATCTGTTTGTTGTCTCTCTCTCTGTCTGGATCTGTTTGTTGTCTCTCTCTCTCTGGATCTGTTTATTCTCCCTCCCTGTCTGGATCTGTTTGTTGTCTCGCTCTCTCTGGATCTGTTTGTTCTCCCTCCCTGTTTGGATCTGTTTGTAGTCCCTCTCTCTCTGGATCTGCTTGTTCTCCCTCCCGTGCTGGATCTGTTTGTTGTCCCTCTCTCTCTGGAACTGTTTGTTGTCCCTCTCTCTCTGGATCTGTTTGTTCTCTCTCTCTCTCTCTGGATCTGTTTGTTCTCCCTCCCTGTCTGGATCAGGTTGTTGTCCCTCTTTCTCTGGATCTGTTTGTTGTCCCTCCCTGTCTGGATCTGTTTGTTGTCCCTAGTTTCTCTGGATCTGTTTGTTCTCCCTCCCTGTCTGGATCTGTTTGTTTTCCCTCCCTGTCTGGATCTGTTTGTTGTCCCTCTCTCTCTGGATCTGTTTGTTCTCTCTCTCTCTCTCTGGATCTGTTTGTTCTCCCTCCCTGTCTGGATCTGTTTGTTGTCTCTCTCTCTGGATCTGTTTGTTGTCCCTCCCTGTCTGGATCTGTTTGTTGTCCCTAGTTTCTCTGGATCTGTTTGTTCTCCCTCCCTGTCTGGATCTGTTTGTTGTCTCTCTCTCTCTGGTTCTGTTTCTTGTCCCTCTCTCTCTGGATCTGTTTGTTGTCTCTCTCTCTCTGGATCTGTTTGTTCTCCCTCCCTGTCTGGATCTGTTTTTTGTCCCTCTTTCTCTGTATATGTTTTTTCTCCCTCCCTGTCTGGATCTGTTGTCCCTCCCTGTCTGGATCTGTTTGTTGTCCCTCTTTCTCTGGATCTGTTTGTTCTCCCTCCCTGTCTGGATCCGTTTGTTCTCCCACCCTGTCTGGATCTGTTTGTTGTCCCTCTCTCTCTGGATCTGTTTGTTGTCTCTCTCTCTCTGGTTCTGTTTGTTCTCTCTCTCTCTCCCTGGATCTGTTTGTTCTCCCTCCCTGTCTGGATCTGTTTTTTGTCCCTCCCTGTCTGGATCTGTTTGTTGTCCCTCTATCTCTGCATCTGTTTGTTGTCCCTCTCTCTCTGGATCTGTTTGTTGTCTCTCTCTCTCTGGATCTGTTTGTTGCCCCTCCCTGTCTAGATCTGTTTGTTGTCCCTCTCTCTCTGGATCTGTTTGTTGTCCCTCTCTCTCTGGATCTGTTTGTTGTCTCTCTCTCTGTCTGGATCTGTTTGTTGTCTCTCTCTGTCTGGATCTGTTTATTCTCCCTCCCTGTCTGGATCTGTTTGTTGTCTCGCTCTCTCTGGATCTGTTTGTTCTCCCTCCCTGTTTGGATCTGTTTGTAGTCCCTCTCTC
Organism: Oncorhynchus mykiss; assembly: GCF_057628025.1. Classification (NCBI taxonomy): domain Eukaryota; kingdom Metazoa; phylum Chordata; class Actinopteri; order Salmoniformes; family Salmonidae; genus Oncorhynchus; species Oncorhynchus mykiss. The sequence goes on along the minus strand of NC_143027.1, from coordinate 36,601,595 downwards.
TCTGGATCTGCTTGTTCTCCCTCCCGTGCTGGATCTGTTTGTTGTCCCTCTCTCTCTGGAACTGTTTGTTGTCCCTCTCTCTCTGGATCTGTTTGTTCTCTCTCTCTCTCTCTGGATCTGTTTGTTCTCCCTCCCTGTCTGGATCTGGTTGTTGTCCCTCTTTCTCTGGATCTGTTTGTTGTCCCTCCCTGTCTGGATCTGTTTGTTGTCCCTAGTTTCTCTGGATCTGTTTGTTCTCCCTCCCTGTCTGGATCTGTTTGTTCTCCCTCCCTGTCTGGATCTGTTTGTTGTCCCTCTCTCTCTGGATCTGTTTGTTCTCTCTCTCTCTCTCTGGATCTGTTTGTTCTCCCTCCCTGTCTGGATCTGTTTGTTGTCTCTCTCTCTGGATCTGTTTGTTGTCCCTCCCTGTCTGGATCTGTTTGTTGTCCCTAGTTTCTCTGGATCTGTTTGTTCTCCCTCCCTGTCTGGATCTGTTTGTTGTCTCTCTCTCTCTGGTTCTGTTTCTTGTCCCTCTCTCTCTGGATCTGTTTGTTGTCTCTCTCTCTCTGGATCTGTTTGTTGTCCTTCCCTGTCTGGATCTGTTTGTTGTCCCTCTTTCTCTGGATATGTTTTTTCTCCCTCCCTGTCTGGATCTGTTGTCCCTCCCTGTCTGGATCTGTTTGTTGTCCCTCTTTCTCTGGATCTGTTTGTTCTCCCTCCCTGTCTGGATCTGTTTGTTCTCCCAGCCTGTCTGGGTCTGTTTGTTGTCCCTCTCTCTCTGGATCTGTTTGTTGTCCCTCTCTCTCTGGTTCTGTTTGTTCTCTCTCTCTCTCTGGATCTGTTTGTTCTCCCTCCCTGTCTGGATCTGTTTTTTGTCCCTCCCTGTCTGGATCTGTTTGTTGTCCCTCTATCTCTGGATCTGTTTGTTGTCCCTCTCTCTCTGGATCTGTTTGTTGTCTCTCTCTCTCTGGATCTGTTTGTTGCCCCTCCCTGTCTAGATCTGTTTGTTGTCCCGCTCTCTCTGGATCTGTTTGTTGTCCCTCTCTCTCTGGATCTGTTTGTTGTCTCTCTCTCTGTCTGGATCTGTTTGTTGTCCCTCCCTGTCTGGATCTGTTTGTTGTCCCCCTTTCTCTGGATCTGTTTGTTTTCCCTCTTTCTCTGGATCTGTTTGTTGTCTCTCTCTCTCTGGATCTGTTTGTTCTCCCTCCCTGTCTGGATCTGTTTGTTCTCCCTCCCTGTCTGGATCTGTTTGTTGTCTCTCTCTCTCTGGATCTGTTTGTTGTCCCTCCCTCTCTGGATCTGTTTGTTGTCTCTCTCTCTCTCTGGATCTGTTTGTTCTCCCTCCCTCCCTGGATCTGTTTGTTGTCCCTCGTTCTCTGGATCTGTTTGTTGTCCCTCCCTGTCTGGATCTGTTTGTTGTCTCTCTCTCTGGATCTGTTTGTTGTCCCTCCCTGTCTGGATCTGTTTGTTGTCCCTCTTTCTCTGGATCTGTTTGTTCTCCCTCCCTGTCTGGATCTGTTTGTTCTCCCTCCCTGTCTGGATCTGTTTGTTGTCTCTCTCTCTGGATCTGTTTGTTGTCCTTCCCTGTCTGGATCTGTTTGTTGCCCCTCTTTCTCTGGATCTGTTTGTTTTCCCTCTTTCTCTGGATCTGTTTGTTCTCCCTCCCTCCCTGGATCTGGTTGTTGTCCCTTGTTCTCTGGATCTGTTTGTTGTCCCTCCCTGTCTGGATCTGTTTGTTGTCTCTCTCTCTGGATCTGTTTGTTGTCCCTCCCTGTCTGGATCTGTTTGTTGTCCCTAGTTTCTCTGGATCTGTTTGTTCTCCCTCCCTGTCTGGATCTGTTTGTTCTCCCTCCCTGTCTGGATCTGTTTGTTGTCCCTCTCTCTGGATCTGTTTGTTGTCCCTCCCTGTCTGGATCTGTTTGTTGTCTCTCTCTCTGGATCTGTTTGTTGTCCCTCCCTGTCTGGATCTGTTTTTTGTCCCTCTTTCTCTGCATCTGTTTGTTGCCCCTCTTTCTCTGGATCTGTTTGTTTTCCCTCTTTCTCTGGATCTGTTTGTTCTCCCTCCCTGTCTGGATCTGTTTGTTCTCCCTCTCTGTCTGGATTTGTTTGTTGTCCCTCTTTCTCTGTATCTGTTTGTTGTCTCTCTCTCTCTGGATCTGTTTGTTGTCCCTCCCTCTCTGGATCTGTTTGTTGTCTCTCTCTCTCTCTGGATCTGTTTGTTCTCCCTCCCTCCCTGGATCTGTTTGTTGTCCCTCGTTCTCTGGATCTGTTTGTTGTCCCTCCCTGTCTGGATCTGTTTGTTGTCTCTCTCTCTGGATCTGTTTGTTGTCCCTCCCTGTCTGGATCTGTTTGTTGTCCCTCTTTCTCTGGATCTGTTTGTTCTCCCTCCCTGTCTGGATCTGTTTGTTCTCCCTCCCTGTCTGGATCTGTTTGTTGTCTCTCTCTCTGGATCTGTTTGTTGTCCTTCCCTGTCTGGATCTGTTTGTTGCCCCTCTTTCTCTTTATCTGTTTGTTTTCCCTCTTTCTCTGGATCTGTTTGTTCTCCCTCCCTCCCTGGATCTGGTTGTTGTCCCTTGTTCTCTGGATCTGTTTGTTGTCCCTCCCTGTCTGGATCTGTTTGTTGTCTCTCTCTCTGGATCTGTTTGTTGTCCCTCCCTGTCTGGATCTGTTTGTTGTCCCTAGTTTCTCTGGATCTGTTTGTTCTCCCTCCCTGTCTGGATCTGTTTGTTCTCCCTCCCTGTCTGGATCTGTTTGTTGTCCCTCTCTCTGGATCTGTTTGTTGTCCCTCCCTGTCTGGATCTGTTTGTTGTCTCTCTCTCTGGATCTGTTTGTTGTCCCTCCCTGTCTGGATCTGTTTTTTGTCCCTCTTTCTCTGGATCTGTTTGTTGCCCCTCTTTCTCTGGATCTGTTTGTTTTCCCTCTTTCTCTGGATCTGTTTGTTCTCCCTCCCTGTCTGGATCTGTTTGTTCTCCCTCTCTGTCTGGATTTGTTTGTTGTCCCTCTTTCTCTGTATCTGTTTGTTGTCCATCTTTCTCTGGATCTGTTTGTTGTCTCTCTCTCTCTGGATCTGTTTGTTCTCCCTCCCTGTCTGGATCTGTTTGTTGTCCCTCTCTCTCTGGATCTGTTTGTTGTCCCTCCCTGTCTGAATCTGTTTGTTCTCCCTCCCTGTCTGGATCTGTTTGTTCTCCCTCCCTGTCTGGATCTGTTTGTTCTCCCTCCCTGTCTGGATCTGTTTGTTGTCCCTCTTATTCTGGATCTGTTTTTTTGTCCCTCCTTCTCTGGATCTGTTTGTTGTCTCTCTCTCTCTGGATCTGTTTGTTCTCCCTCCCTGTCTGAATCTGTTTGTTGTCTCGCTCTCTCTGGATCTGTTTGTTCTCCCTCCCTTTCTGGATCTGTTTGTTGTCCCTCCCTGTCTGGATCTGTTTGTTCTCCCTCCCTGTCTGGATCTGTTTGTTGTCTCGCTCTCTCTGGATCTGTTTGTTCTCCCTCCCTGTCTGGATCTGTTTGTTGTCCCTCTCTCTCTGGATCTGTTTGTTCTCCCTCCCTGTCTGGATCTGTTTGTTGTCCCTCTCTCTCTGGATCTGTTTGTTGTCCCTCTTTCTCTGGATCTGTTTGTTCTCTCTCTCTCTCTGGATCTGTTTGTTCTCCCTCCCTGTCTGGATCTGGTTGTTGTCCCTCTTTCTCTGGATCTGTTTGTTGTCCCTCCCTGTCTGGATCTGTTTGTTGTCTCTCTCTCTGGATCTGTTTGTTGTCCCTCCCTGTCTGGATCTGTTTGTTGTCCCTAGTTTCTCTGGATCTGTTTGTTCTCCCTCCCTGTCTGGATCTGTTTGTTGTCCCTCTCTCTCTGGATCTGTTTGTTGTCTCTCTCTCTCTGGATCTGTTTGTTGTCCTTCCCTGTCTGGATCTGTTTGTTGTCCCTCTCTCTCTGGATCTGTTTGTTCTCCCTCCCTGTCTGGATCTGTTTGTTGTCCCTCTCTCTCTGGATCTGTTTGTTGTCCCTCTTTCTCTGGATCTGTTTGTTCTCTCTCTCTCTCTCTGGATCTGTTTGTTCTCCCTCCCTGTCTGGATCTGGTTGTTGTCCCTCTTTCTCTGGATCTGTTTGTTGTCCCTCCCTGTCTGGATCTGTTTGTTGTCTCTCTCTCTGGATCTGTTTGTTGTCCCTCCCTGTCTGGATCTGTTTGTTGTCCCTAGTTTCTCTGGATCTGTTTGTTCTCCCTCCCTGTCTGGATCTGTTTGTTGTCCCTCTCTCTCTGGATCTGTTTGTTGTCTCTCTCTCTCTGGATCTGTTTGTTGTCCTTCCCTGTCTGGATCTGTTTGTTGTCCCTCTTTCTCTGGATATGTTTTATCTCCCTCCCTGTCTGGATCTGTTCGTTCTCCCTCCCTGTCTGGATCTGTTTTCCCTCCCTGTCTGGATCTGTTTGTTGTCCCTCGTTCTCTGGATCTGTTTGTTGTCCCTCCCTGTCTGGATCTGTTTGTTGTTTCTCTCTCTGGATCTGTTTGTTGTCCCTCCCTGTCTGGATCTGTTTGTTGTCCCTCTTTCTCTGGATCTGTTTGTTCTCCCTCCCTGTCTGGATCTGTTTGTTCTCCCTCCCTGTCTGGATCTGTTTGTTGTCTCTCTCTCTGGATCTGTTTGTTGTCCTTCCCTGTCTGGATCTGTTTGTTGCCCCTCTTTCTCTGGATCTGTTTGTTTTCCCTCTTTCTCTGGATCTGTTTGTTCTCCCTCCCTCCCTGGATCTGGTTGTTGTCCCTCGTTCTGTGGATCTGTTTGTTGTCCCTCCCTGTCTGGATCTTTTTGTTGTCTCTCTCTCTGGATCTGTTTGTTGTCCCTCCCTGTCTGGATCTGTTTGTTGTCCCTAGTTTCTCTGGATCTGTTTGTTCTCCCTCCCTGTCTGGATCTGTTTGTTGTCCCTCTCTCTGGATCTGTTTGTTGTCCCTCCCTGTCTGGATCTGTTTGTTGTCTCTCTCCCTGGATCTGTTTGTTGTCCCTCCCTGTCTGGATCTGTTTGTTGTCCCTCTCTCTCTGGATCTGTTTGTTGTCCCTCCCTGTCTGTATCTGTTTGTTCTCCCTCTTTCTCTGGATCTGTTTGTTTTCCCTCTTTCTCTGGATCTGTTTGTTCTCCCTCCCTGTCTGGATCTGTTTGTTCTCCCTCTCTGTCTGGATTTGTTTGTTGTCCCTCTTTCTCTGGATCTGTTTGTTGTCCCTCTTTCTCTGGATCTGTTTGTTGTCTCTCTCTTCACTGGATCTGTTTGTTCTCCCTCCCTGTCTGGATCTGTTTGTTGTCCCTCTCTCTCTGGATCTGTTTGTTGTCCCTCCCTGTCTGGATCTGTTTGTTCTCCCTCCCTGTCTGGATCTGTTTGTTCTCCCTCCCTGTCTGGATCTGTTTGTTGTCCCTCTCTCTCTGGATCTGTTTGTTGTCCCTCCCTGTCTGGATCTGTTTGTTCTCCCTCCCTGTCTGGATCTGTTTGTTCTCCCTCCCTGTCTGGATCTGTTTTTTGTCCCTCTTTCTCTGTATATGTTTTTTCTCCCTCCCTGTCTGGATCTGTTGTCCCTCCCTGTCTGGATCTGTTTGTTGTCCCTCTTTCTCTGGATCTGTTTGTTCTCCCTCCCTGTCTGGATCCGTTTGTTCTCCCACCCTGTCTGGATCTGTTTGTTGTCCCTCTCTCTCTGGATCTGTTTGTTGTCTCTCTCTCTCTGGTTCTGTTTGTTCTCTCTCTCTCTGGATCTGTTTGTTCTCCCTCCCTGTCTGGATCTGTTTTTTGTCCCTCCCTGTCTGGATCTGTTTGTTGTCCCTCTATCTCTGCATCTGTTTGTTGTCCCTCTCTCTCTGGATCTGTTTGTTGTCTCTCTCTCTCTGGATCTGTTTGTTGCCCCTCCCTGTCTAGATCTGTTTGTTGTCCCTCTCTCTCTGGATCTGTTTGTTGTCCCTCTCTCTCTGGATCTGTTTGTTGTCTCTCTCTCTGTCTGGATCTGTTTGTTGTCTCTCTCTCTCTGGATCTGTTTGTTCTCCCTCCCTGTCTGGATCTGTTTGTTGTCTCGCTCTCTCTGGATCTGTTTGTTCTCCCTCCCTGTTTGGATCTGTTTGTTGTCCCTCTCTCTCTGGATCTGCTTGTTCTCCCTCCCGTGCTGGATCTGTTTGTTGTCCCTCTCTCTCTGGAACTGTTTGTTGTCCCACTCTCTCTGGATCTGTTTGTTCTCTCTCTCTCTCTCTGGATCTGTTTGTTCTCCCTCCCTGTCTGGATCTGGTTGTTGTCCCTCTTTCTCTGGATCTGTTTGTTGTCCCTCCCTGTCTGGATCTGTTTGTTGTCCCTAGTTTCTCTGGATCTGTTTGTTCTCCCTCCCTGTCTGGATCTGTTTGTTCTCCCTCCCTGTCTGGATCTGTTTGTTGTCCCTCTCTCTCTGGATCTGTTTGTTCTCTCTCTCTCTCTCTGGATCTGTTTGTTCTCCCTCCCTGTCTGGATCTGTTTGTTGTCTCTCTCTCTGGATCTGTTTGTTGTCCCTCCCTGTCTGGATCTGTTTGTTGTCCCTAGTTTCTCTGGATCTGTTTGTTCTCCCTCCCTGTCTGGATCTGTTTGTTGTCTCTCTCTCTCTGGTTCTGTTTGTTGTCCCTCTCTCTCTGGATCTGTTTGTTGTCTCTCTCTCTCTGGATCTGTTTGTTGTCCTTCCCTGTCTGGATCTGTTTGTTGTCCCTCTTTCTCTGGATATGTTTTTTCTCCCTCCCTGTCTGGATCTGTTGTCCCTCCCTGTCTGGATCTGTTTGTTGTCCCTCTTTCTCTGGATCTGTTTGTTCTCCCTCCCTGTCTGGATCTGTTTGTTCTCCCAGCCTGTCTGGGTCTGTTTGTTGTCCCTCTCTCTCTGGATCTGTTTGTTGTCCCTCTCTCTCTGGTTCTGTTTGTTCTCTCTCTCTCTCTGGATCTGTTTGTTCTCCCTCCCTGTCTGGATCTGTTTTTTGTCCCTCCCTGTCTGGATCTGTTTGTTGTCCCTCTATCTCTGGATCTGTTTGTTGTCCCTCTCTCTCTGGATCTGTTTGTTGTCTCTCTCTCTCTGGATCTGTTTGTTGCCCCTCCCTGTCTAGATCTGTTTGTTGTCCCGCTCCCTCTGGATCTGTTTGTTGTCCCTCTCTCTCTGGATCTGTTTGTTGTCTCTCTCTCTGTCTGGATCTGTTTGTTGTCCCTCCCTGTCTGGATCTGTTTGTTGTCCCCCTTTCTCTGGATCTGTTTGTTTTCCCTCTTTCTCTGGATCTGTTTGTTGTCTCTCTCTCTCTGGATCTGTTTGTTCTCCCTCCCTGTCTGGATCTGTTTGTTCTCCCTCCCTGTCTGGATCTGTTTGTTGTCTCTCTCTCTCTGGATCTGTTTGTTGCCCCTCCCTCTCTGGATCTGTTTGTTGTCTCTCTCTCTCTCTGGATCTGTTTGTTCTCCCTCCCTCCCTGGATCTGTTTGTTGTCCCTCGTTCTCTGGATCTGTTTGTTGTCCCTCCCTGTCTGGATCTGTTTGTTGTCTCTCTCCCGGGATCTGTTTGTTGTCCCTCCCTGTCTGGATCTGTTTGTTGTCCCTCTCTCTCTGGATCTGTTTGTTGTCCCTCCCTGTCTGTATCTGTTTGTTCTCCCTCTTTCTCTGGATCTGTTTGTTTTCCCTCTTTCTCTGGATCTGTTTGTTCTCCCTCCCTGTCTGGATCTGTTTGTTCTCCCTCTCTGTCTGGATTTGTTTGTTGTCCCTCTCTCTCTGGATCTGTTTGTTGTCCCTCTTTCTCTGGATCTGTTTGTTGTCTCTCTCTTCACTGGATCTGTTTGTTCTCCCTCCCTGTCGGGATCTGTTTGTTGTCCCTCTCTCTCTGGATCTGTTTGTTTTCCCTCCCTGTCTGGATCTGTTTGTTCTCCCTCCCTGTCTGGATCTGTTTGTTCTCCCTCCCTGTCTGGATCTGTTTGTTGTCCCTCTCTCTCTGGATCTGTTTGTTGTCCCTCCCTGTCTGGATCTGTTTGTTCTCCCTCCCTGTCTGGATCTGTTTGTTCTCCCTCCCTGTCTGGATCTGTTTTTTGTCCCTCTTTCTCTGTATATGTTTTTTCTCCCTCCCTGTCTGGATCTGTTGTCCCTCCCTGTCTGGATCTGTTTGTTGTCCCTCTTTCTCTGGATCTGTTTGTTCTCCCTCCCTGTCTGGATCCGTTTGTTCTCCCACCCTGTCTGGATCTGTTTGTTGTCCCTCTCTCTCTGGATCTGTTTGTTGTCTCTCTCTCTCTGGTTCTGTTTGTTCTCTCTCTCTCTCTGGATCTGTTTGTTCTCCCTCCCTGTCTGGATCTGTTTTTTGTCCCTCCCTGTCTGGATCTGTTTGTTGTCCCTCTATCTCTGCATCTGTTTGTTGTCCCTCTTTCTCTGGATCTGTTTGTTGTCTCTCTCTCTCTGGATCTGTTTGTTGCCCCTCCCTGTCTAGATCTGTTTGTTGTCCCTCTCTCTCTGGATCTGTTTGTTCTCTCTCTCTCTCTGGATCTGTTTGTTCTCCCTCCCTGTCTGGATCTGTTTGTTCTCCCTCCCTGTCTGGATCTGTTTGTTGTCCCTCTCTCTGGATCTGTTTGTTGTCCCTCCCTGTCTGGATCTGTTTGTTGTCTCTCTCTCTGGATCTGTTTGTTGTCCCTCCCTGTCTGGATCTGTTTTTTGTCCCTCTTTCTCTGGATCTGTTTGTTGCCCCTCTTTCTCTGGATCTGTTTGTTTTCCCTCTTTCTCTGGATCTGTTTGTTCTCCCTCCCTCCCTGGATCTGGTTGTTGTCCCTTGTTCTCTGGATCTGTTTGTTGTCCCTCCCTGTCTGGATCTGTTTGTTGTCTCTCTCTCTGGATCTGTTTGTTGTCCCTCCCTGTCTGGATCTGTTTGTTGTCCCTAGTTTCTCTGGATCTGTTTGTTCTCCCTCCCTGTCTGGATCTGTTTGTTCTCCCTCCCTGTCTGGATCTGTTTGTTGTCCCTCTCTCTGGATCTGTTTGTTGTCCCTCCCTGTCTGGATCTGTTTGTTGTCTCTCTCTCTGGATCTGTTTGTTGTCCCTCCCTGTCTGGATCTGTTTTTTGTCCCTCTTTCTCTGGATCTGTTTGTTGCCCCTCTTTCTCTGGATCTGTTTTTTTTCCCTCTTTCTCTGGATCTGTTTGTTCTCCCTCCCTGTCTGGATCTGTTTGTTCTCCCTCTCTGTCTGGATTTGTTTGTTGTCCCTCTTTCTCTGTATCTGTTTGTTGTCCATCTTTCTCTGGATCTGTTTGTTGTCTCTCTCTCTCTGGATCTGTTTGTTCTCCCTCCCTGTCTGGATCTGTTTGTTGTCCCTCTCTCTCTGGATCTGTTTGTTGTCCCTCCCTGTCTGAATCTGTTTGTTCTCCCTCCCTGTCTGGATCTGTTTGTTCTCCCTCCCTGTCTGGATCTGTTTGTTCTCCCTCCCTGTCTGGATCTGTTTGTTGTCCCTCTTACTCTGGATCTGTTTTTTTGTCCCTCCTTCTCTGGATCTGTTTGTTGTCTCTCTCTCTCTGGATCTGTTTGTTCTCCCTCCCTGTCTGAATCTGTTTGTTGTCTCGCTCTCTCTGGATCTGTTTGTTCTCCCTCCCTTTCTGGATCTGTTTGTTGTCCCTCCCTGTCTGGATCTGTTTGTTCTCCCTCCCTGTCTGGATCTGTTTGTTGTCTCGCTCTCTCTGGATCTGTTTGTTCTCCCTCCCTGTCTGGATCTGTTTGTTGTCCCTCTCTCTCTGGATCTGTTTGTTCTCCCTCCCTGTCTGGATCTGTTTGTTGTCCCTCTCTCTCTGGATCTGTTTGTTGTCCCTCTTTCTCTGGATCTGTTTGTTCTCTCTCTCTCTCTCTGGATCTGTTTGTTCTCCCTCCCTGTCTGGATCTGGTTGTTGTCCCTCTTTCTCTGGATCTGTTTGTTGTCCCTCCCTGTCTGGATCTGTTTGTTGTCTCTCTCTCTGGATCTGTTTGTTGTCCCTCCCTGTCTGGATCTGTTTGTTGTCCCTAGTTTCTCTGGATCTGTTTGTTCTCCCTCCCTGTCTGGATCTGTTTGTTGTCCCTCTCTCTCTGGATCTGTTTGTTGTCTCTCTCTCTCTGGATCTGTTTGTTGTCCTTCCCTGTCTGGATCTGTTTGTTGTCCCTCTCTCTCTGGATCTGTTTGTTCTCCCTCCCTGTCTGGATCTGTTTGTTGTCCCTCTCTCTCTGGATCTGTTTGTTGTCCCTCTTTCTCTGGATCTGTTTGTTCTCTCTCTCTCTCTCTGGATCTGTTTGTTCTCCCTCCCTGTCTGGATCTGGTTGTTGTCCCTCTTTCTCTGGATCTGTTTGTTGTCCCTCCCTGTCTGGATCTGTTTGTTGTCTCTCTCTCTGGATCTGTTTGTTGTCCCTCCCTGTCTGGATCTGTTTGTTGTCCCTAGTTTCTCTGGATCTGTTTGTTCTCCCTCCCTGTCTGGATCTGTTTGTTGTCCCTCTCTCTCTGGATCTGTTTGTTGTCTCTCTCTCTCTGGATCTGTTTGTTCTCTCTCTCTCTCTCTGGATCTGTTTGTTCTCCCTCCCTGTCTGGATCTGTTTGTTGTCCCTCTCTCTCTGGATCTGTTTGTTGTCCCTCTTTCTCTGGATCTGTTTGTTCTCCCTCCCTGTCTGGATCTGGTTGTTGTCCCTCTTTCTCTGGATCTGTTTGTTGTCCCTCCCTGTCTGGATCTGTTTGTTGTCTCTCTCTCTGGATCTGTTTGTTGTCCCTCCCTGTCTGGATCTGTTTGTTGTCCCTAGTTTCTCTGGATCTGTTTGTTCTCCCTCCCTGTCTGGATCTGTTTGTTGTCCCTCTCTCTCTGGATCTGTTTGTTGTCTCTCTCTCTCTGGATCTGTTTGTTGTCCTTCCCTGTCTGGATCTGTTTGTTGTCCCTCTCTCTCTGGATCTGTTTGTTCTCCCTCCCTGTCTGGATCTGTTTGTTGTCCCTCTCTCTCTGGATCTGTTTGTTGTCCCTCTTTCTCTGGATCTGTTTGTTCTCTCTCTCTCTCTCTGGATCTGTTTGTTCTCCCTCCCTGTCTGGATCTGGTTGTTGTCCCTCTTTCTCTGGATCTGTTTGTTGTCCCTCCCTGTCTGGATCTGTTTGTTGTCTCTCTCTCTGGATCTGTTTGTTGTCCCTCCCTGTCTGGATCTGTTTGTTGTCCCTAGTTTCTCTGGATCTGTTTGTTCTCCCTCCCTGTCTGGATCTGTTTGTTGTCCCTCTCTCTCTGGATCTGTTTGTTGTCTCTCTCTCTCTGGATCTGTTTGTTGTCCTTCCCTGTCTGGATCTGTTTGTTGTCCCTCTTTCTCTGGATATGTTTTATCTCCCTCCCTGTCTGGATCTGTTCGTTCTCCCTCCCTGTCTGGATCTGTTTTCCCTCCCTGTCTGGATCTGTTTGTTGTCCCTCGTTCTCTGGATCTGTTTGTTGTCCCTCCCTGTCTGGATCTGTTTGTTGTTTCTCTCTCTGGATCTGTTTGTTGTCCCTCCCTGTCTGGATCTGTTTGTTGTCCCTCTTTCTCTGGATCTGTTTGTTCTCCCTCCCTGTCTGGATCTGTTTGTTCTCCCTCCCTGTCTGGATCTGTTTGTTGTCTCTCTCTCTGGATCTGTTTGTTGTCCTTCCCTGTCTGGATCTGTTTGTTGCCCCTCTTTCTCTGGATCTGTTTGTTTTCCCTCTTTCTCTGGATCTGTTTGTTCTCCCTCCCTCCCTGGATCTGGTTGTTGTCCCTCGTTCTGTGGATCTGTTTGTTGTCCCTCCCTGTCTGGATCTTTTTGTTGTCTCTCTCTCTGGATCTGTTTGTTGTCCCTCCCTGTCTGGATCTGTTTGTTGTCCCTAGTTTCTCTGGATCTGTTTGTTCTCCCTCCCTGTCTGGATCTGTTTGTTGTCCCTCTCTCTGGATCTGTTTGTTGTCCCTCCCTGTCTGGATCTGTTTGTTGTCTCTCTCCCTGGATCTGTTTGTTGTCCCTCCCTGTCTGGATCTGTTTGTTGTCCCTCTCTCTCTGGATCTGTTTGTTGTCCCTCCCTGTCTGTATCTGTTTGTTCTCCCTCTTTCTCTGGATCTGTTTGTTTTCCCTCTTTCTCTGGATCTGTTTGTTCTCCCTCCCTGTCTGGATCTGTTTGTTCTCCCTCTCTGTCTGGATTTGTTTGTTGTCCCTCTTTCTCTGGATCTGTTTGTTGTCCCTCTTTCTCTGGATCTGTTTGTTGTCTCTCTCTTCACTGGATCTGTTTGTTCTCCCTCCCTGTCTGGATCTGTTTGTTGTCCCTCTCTCTCTGGATCTGTTTGTTGTCCCTCCCTGTCTGGATCTGTTTGTTCTCCCTCCCTGTCTGGATCTGTTTGTTCTCCCTCCCTGTCTGGATCTGTTTGTTGTCCCTCTCTCTCTGGATCTGTTTGTTGTCCCTCCCTGTCTGGATCTGTTTGTTCTCCCTCCCTGTCTGGATCTGTTTGTTCTCCCTCCCTGTCTGGATCTGTTTTTTGTCCCTCTTTCTCTGTATATGTTTTTTCTCCCTCCCTGTCTGGATCTGTTGTCCCTCCCTGTCTGGATCTGTTTGTTGTCCCTCTTTCTCTGGATCTGTTTGTTCTCCCTCCCTGTCTGGATCCGTTTGTTCTCCCACCCTGTCTGGATCTGTTTGTTGTCCCTCTCTCTCTGGATCTGTTTGTTGTCTCTCTCTCTCTGGTTCTGTTTGTTCTCTCTCTCTCTCTGGATCTGTTTGTTCTCCCTCCCTGTCTGGATCTGTTTTTTGTCCCTCCCTGTCTGGATCTGTTTGTTGTCCCTCTATCTCTGCATCTGTTTGTTGTCCCTCTCTCTCTGGATCTGTTTGTTGTCTCTCTCTCTCTGGATCTGTTTGTTGCCCCTCCCTGTCTAGATCTGTTTGTTGTCCCTCTCTCTCTGGATCTGTTTGTTGTCCCTCTCTCTCTGGATCTGTTTGTTGTCTCTCTCTCTGTCTGGATCTGTTTGTTGTCTCTCTCTCTCTGGATCTGTTTGTTCTCCCTCCCTGTCTGGATCTGTTTGTTGTCTCGCTCTCTCTGGATCTGTTTGTTCTCCCTCCCTGTTTGGATCTGTTTGTTGTCCCTCTCTCTCTGGATCTGCTTGTTCTCCCTCCCGTGCTGGATCTGTTTGTTGTCCCTCTCTCTCTGGAACTGTTTGTTGTCCCACTCTCTCTGGATCTGTTTGTTCTCTCTCTCTCTCTCTGGATCTGTTTGTTCTCCCTCCCTGTCTGGATCTGGTTGTTGTCCCTCTTTCTCTGGATCTGTTTGTTGTCCCTCCCTGTCTGGATCTGTTTGTTGTCCCTAGTTTCTCTGGATCTGTTTGTTCTCCCTCCCTGTCTGGATCTGTTTGTTCTCCCTCCCTGTCTGGATCTGTTTGTTGTCCCTCTCTCTCTGGATCTGTTTGTTCTCTCTCTCTCTCTCTGGATCTGTTTGTTCTCCCTCCCTGTCTGGATCTGTTTGTTGTCTCTCTCTCTGGATCTGTTTGTTGTCCCTCCCTGTCTGGATCTGTTTGTTGTCCCTAGTTTCTCTGGATCTGTTTGTTCTCCCTCCCTGTCTGGATCTGTTTGTTGTCTCTCTCTCTCTGGTTCTATTTGTTGTCCCTCTCTCTCTGGATCTGTTTGTTGTCTCTCTCTCTCTGGATCTGTTTGTTGTCCTTCCCTGTCTGGATCTGTTTGTTGTCCCTCTTTCTCTGGATATGTTTTTTCTCCCTCCCTGTCTGGATCTGTTGTCCCTCCCTGTCTGGATCTGTTTGTTGTCCCTCTTTCTCTGGATCTGTTTGTTCTCCCTCCCTGTCTGGATCTGTTTGTTCTCCCAGCCTGTCTGGGTCTGTTTGTTGTCCCTCTCTCTCTGGATCTGTTTGTTGTCCCTCTCTCTCTGGTTCTGTTTGTTCTCTCTCTCTCTCTGGATCTGTTTGTTCTCCCTCCCTGTCTGGATCTGTTTTTTGTCCCTCCCTGTCTGGATCTGTTTGTTGTCCCTCTATCTCTGGATCTGTTTGTTGTCCCTCTCTCTCTGGATCTGTTTGTTGTCTCTCTCTCTCTGGATCTGTTTGTTGCCCCTCCCTGTCTAGATCTGTTTGTTGTCCCGCTCCCTCTGGATCTGTTTGTTGTCCCTCTCTCTCTGGATCTGTTTGTTGTCTCTCTCTCTGTCTGGATCTGTTTGTTGTCCCTCCCTGTCTGGATCTGTTTGTTGTCCCCCTTTCTCTGGATCTGTTTGTTTTCCCTCTTTCTCTGGATCTGTTTGTTGTCTCTCTCTCTCTGGATCTGTTTGTTCTCCCTCCCTGTCTGGATCTGTTTGTTCTCCCTCCCTGTCTGGATCTGTTTGTTGTCTCTCTCTCTCTGGATCTGTTTGTTGTCCCTCCCTCTCTGGATCTGTTTGTTGTCTCTCTCTCTCTCTGGATCTGTTTGTTCTCCCTCCCTCCCTGGATCTGTTTGTTGTCCCTCGTTCTCTGGATCTGTTTGTTGTCCCTCCCTGTCTGGATCTGTTTGTTGTCTCTCTCCCGGGATCTGTTTGTTGTCCCTCCCTGTCTGGATCTGTTTGTTGTCCCTCTCTCTCTGGATCTGTTTGTTGTCCCTCCCTGTCTGTATCTGTTTGTTCTCCCTCTTTCTCTGGATCTGTTTGTTTTCCCTCTTTCTCTGGATCTGTTTGTTCTCCCTCCCTGTCTGGATCTGTTTGTTCTCCCTCTCTGTCTGGATTTGTTTGTTGTCCCTCTCTCTCTGGATCTGTTTGTTGTCCCTCTTTCTCTGGATCTGTTTGTTGTCTCTCTCTTCACTGGATCTGTTTGTTCTCCCTCCCTGTCGGGATCTGTTTGTTGTCCCTCTCTCTCTGGATCTGTTTGTTTTCCCTCCCTGTCTGGATCTGTTTGTTCTCCCTCCCTGTCTGGATCTGTTTGTTCTCCCTCCCTGTCTGGATCTGTTTGTTGTCCCTCTCTCTCTGGATCTGTTTGTTGTCCCTCCCTGTCTGGATCTGTTTGTTCTCCCTCCCTGTCTGGATCTGTTTGTTCTCCCTCCCTGTCTGGATCTGTTTTTTGTCCCTCTTTCTCTGTATATGTTTTTTCTCCCTCCCTGTCTGGATCTGTTGTCCCTCCCTGTCTGGATCTGTTTGTTGTCCCTCTTTCTCTGGATCTGTTTGTTCTCCCTCCCTGTCTGGATCCGTTTGTTCTCCCACCCTGTCTGGATCTGTTTGTTGTCCCTCTCTCTCTGGATCTGTTTGTTGTCTCTCTCTCTCTGGTTCTGTTTGTTCTCTCTCTCTCTCTGGATCTGTTTGTTCTCCCTCCCTGTCTGGATCTGTTTTTTGTCCCTCCCTGTCTGGATCTGTTTGTTGTCCCTCTATCTCTGCATCTGTTTGTTGTCCCTCTTTCTCTGGATCTGTTTGTTGTCTCTCTCTCTCTGGATCTGTTTGTTGCCCCTCCCTGTCTAGATCTGTTTGTTGTCCCTCTCTCTCTGGATCTGTTTGTTCTCTCTCTCTCTCTGGATCTGTTTGTTCTCCCTCCCTGTCTGGATCTGTTTGTTCTCCCTCCCTGTCTGGATCTGTTTGTTGTCCCTCTCTCTGGATCTGTTTGTTGTCCCTCCCTGTCTGGATCTGTTTGTTGTCTCTCTCTCTGGATCTGTTTGTTGTCCCTCCCTGTCTGGATCTGTTTTTTGTCCCTCTTTCTCTGGATCTGTTTGTTGCCCCTCTTTCTCTGGATCTGTTTGTTTTCCCTCTTTCTCTGGATCTGTTTGTTCTCCCTCCCTCCCTGGATCTGGTTGTTGTCCCTTGTTCTCTGGATCATTTTGTTGTCCCTCCCTGTCTGGATCTGTTTGTTGTCTCTCTCTCTGGATCTGTTTGTTGTCCCTCCCTGTCTGGATCTGTTTGTTGTCCCTAGTTTCTCTGGATCTGTTTGTTCTCCCTCCCTGTCTGGATCTGTTTGTTCTCCCTCCCTGTCTGGATCTGTTTGTTGTCCCTCTCTCTGGATCTGTTTGTTGTCCCTCCCTGTCTGGATCTGTTTGTTGTCTCTCTCTCTGGATCTGTTTGTTGTCCCTCCCTGTCTGGATCTGTTTTTTGTCCCTCTTTCTCTGGATCTGTTTGTTGCCCCTCTTTCTCTGGATCTGTTTGTTTTCCCTCTTTCTCTGGATCTGTTTGTTCTCCCTCCCTGTCTGGATCTGTTTGTTCTCCCTCTCTGTCTGGATTTGTTTGTTGTCCCTCTTTCTCTGTATCTGTTTGTTGTCCATCTTTCTCTGGATCTGTTTGTTGTCTCTCTCTCTCTGGATCTGTTTGTTCTCCCTCCCTGTCTGGATCTGTTTGTTGTCCCTCTCTCTCTGGATCTGTTTGTTGTCCCTCCCTGTCTGAATCTGTTTGTTCTCCCTCCCTGTCTGGATCTGTTTGTTCTCCCTCCCTGTCTGGATCTGTTTGTTCTCCCTCCCTGTCTGGATCTGTTTGTTGTCCCTCTTACTCTGGATCTGTTTTTTTGTCCCTCCTTCTCTGGATCTGTTTGTTGTCTCTCTCTCTCTGGATCTGTTTGTTCTCCCTCCCTGTCTGAATCTGTTTGTTGTCTCGCTCTCTCTGGATCTGTTTGTTCTCCCTCCCTTTCTGGATCTGTTTGTTGTCCCTCCCTGTCTGGATCTGTTTGTTCTCCCTCCCTGTCTGGATCTGTTTGTTGTCTCGCTCTCTCTGGATCTGTTTGTTCTCCCTCCCTGTCTGGATCTGTTTGTTGTCCCTCTCTCTCTGGATCTGTTTGTTCTCCCTCCCTGTCTGGATCTGTTTGTTGTCCCTCTCTCTCTGGATCTGTTTGTTGTCCCTCTTTCTCTGGATCTGTTTGTTCTCTCTCTCTCTCTCTGGATCTGTTTGTTCTCCCTCCCTGTCTGGATCTGGTTGTTGTCCCTCTTTCTCTGGATCTGTTTGTTGTCCCTCCCTGTCTGGATCTGTTTGTTGTCTCTCTCTCTGGATCTGTTTGTTGTCCCTCCCTGTCTGGATCTGTTTGTTGTCCCTAGTTTCTCTGGATCTGTTTGTTCTCCCTCCCTGTCTGGATCTGTTTGTTGTCCCTCTCTCTCTGGATCTGTTTGTTGTCTCTCTCTCTCTGGATCTGTTTGTTGTCCTTCCCTGTCTGGATCTGTTTGTTGTCCCTCTCTCTCTGGATCTGTTTGTTCTCCCTCCCTGTCTGGATCTGTTTGTTATCCCTCTCTCTCTGGATCTGTTTGTTGTCCCTCTTTCTCTGGATCTGTTTGTTCTCTCTCTCTCTCTCTGGATCTGTTTGTTCTCCCTCCCTGTCTGGATCTGGTTGTTGTCCCTCTTTCTCTGGATCTGTTTGTTGTCCCTCCCTGTCTGGATCTGTTTGTTGTCTCTCTCTCTGGATCTGTTTGTTGTCCCTCCCTGTCTGGATCTGTTTGTTGTCCCTAGTTTCTCTGGATCTGTTTGTTCTCCCTCCCTGTCTGGATCTGTTTGTTGTCCCTCTCTCTCTGGATCTGTTTGTTGTCTCTCTCTCTCTGGATCTGTTTGTTGTCCTTCCCTGTCTGGATCTGTTTGTTGTCCCTCTTTCTCTGGATATGTTTTATCTCCCTCCCTGTCTGGATCTGTTTGTTCTCCCTCCCTGTCTGGATCTGTTTTCCCTCCCTGTCTGGATCTGTTTGTTGTCCCTCGTTCTCTGGATCTGTTTGTTGTCCCTCCCTGTCTGGATCTGTTTGTTGTTTCTCTCTCTGGATCTGTTTGTTGTCCCTCCCTGTCTGGATCTGTTTGTTGTCCCTCTTTCTCTGGATCTGTTTGTTCTCCCTCCCTGTCTGGATCTGTTTGTTCTCCCTCCCTGTCTGGATCTGTTTGTTGTCTCTCTCTCTGGATCTGTTTGTTGTCCTTCCCTGTCTGGATCTGTTTGTTGCCCCTCTTTCTCTGGATCTGTTTGTTTTCCCTCTTTCTCTGGATCTGTTTGTTCTCCCTCCCTCCCTGGATCTGGTTGTTGTCCCTCGTTCTGTGGATCTGTTTGTTGTCCCTCCCTGTCTGGATCTTTTTGTTGTCTCTCTCTCTGGATCTGTTTGTTGTCCCTCCCTGTCTGGATCTGTTTGTTGTCCCTAGTTTCTCTGGATCTGTTTGTTCTCCCTCCCTGTCTGGATCTGTTTGTTGTCCCTCTCTCTGGATCTGTTTGTTGTCCCTCCCTGTCTGGATCTGTTTGTTGTCTCTCTCCCTGGATCTGTTTGTTGTCCCTCCCTGTCTGGATCTGTTTGTTGTCCCTCTCTCTCTGGATCTGTTTGTTGTCCCTCCCTGTCTGTATCTGTTTGTTCTCCCTCTTTCTCTGGATCTGTTTGTTTTCCCTCTTTCTCTGGATCTGTTTGTTCTCCCTCCCTGTCTGGATCTGTTTGTTCTCCCTCTCTGTCTGGATTTGTTTGTTGTCCCTCTTTCTCTGGATCTGTTTGTTGTCCCTCTTTCTCTGGATCTGTTTGTTGTCTCTCTCTTCACTGGATCTGTTTGTTCTCCCTCCCTGTCTGGATCTGTTTGTTGTCCCTCTCTCTCTGGATCTGTTTGTTGTCCCTCCCTGTCTGGATCTGTTTGTTCTCCCTCCCTGTCTGGATCTGTTTGTTCTCCCTCCCTTTCTGGATCTGTTTGTTGTCCCTCTCTCTCTGGATCTGTTTGTTGTCCCTCCCTGTCTGGATCTGTTTGTTCTCCCTCCCTGTCTGGATCTGTTTGTTCTCCCTCCCTGTCTGGATCTGTTTTTTGTCCCTCTTTCTCTGTATATGTTTTTTCTCCCTCCCTGTCTGGATCTGTTGTCCCTCCCTGTCTGGATCTGTTTGTTGTCCCTCTTTCTCTGGATCTGTTTGTTCTCCCTCCCTGTCTGGATCCGTTTGTTCTCCCACCCTGTCTGGATCTGTTTGTTGTCCCTCTCTCTCTGGATCTGTTTGTTGTCTCTCTCTCTCTGGTTCTGTTTGTTCTCTCTCTCTCTCTGGATCTGTTTGTTCTCCCTCCCTGTCTGGATCTTTTTTTTGTCCCTCCCTGTCTGGATCTGTTTGTTGTCCCTCTATCTCTGGATCTGTTTGTTGTCCCTCTCTCTCTGGATCTGTTTGTTGTCTCTCTCTCTCTGGATCTGTTTGTTGCCCCTCCCTGTCTAGATCTGTTTGTTGTCCCGCTCCCTCTGGATCTGTTTGTTGTCCCTCTCTCTCTGGATCTGTTTGTTGTCTCTCTCTCTGTCTGGATCTGTTTGTTGTCCCTCCCTGTCTGGATCTGTTTGTTGTCCCCCTTTCTCTGGATCTGTTTGTTTTCCCTCTTTCTCTGGATCTGTTTGTTGTCTCTCTCTCTCTGGATCTGTTTGTTCTCCCTCCCTGTCTGGATCTGTTTGTTCTCCCTCCCTGTCTGGATCTGTTTGTTGTCTCTCTCTCTCTGGATCTGTTTGTTGTCCCTCCCTCTCTGGATCTGTTTGTTGTCTCTCTCTCTCTCTGGATCTGTTTGTTCTCCCTCCCTCCCTGGATCTGTTTGTTGTCCCTCGTTCTCTGGATCTGTTTGTTGTCCCTCCCTGTCTGGATCTGTTTGTTGTCTCTCTCCCGGGATCTGTTTGTTGTCCCTCCCTGTCTGGATCTGTTTGTTGTCCCTCTCTCTCTGGATCTGTTTGTTGTCCCTCCCTGTCTGTATCTGTTTGTTCTCCCTCTTTCTCTGGATCTGTTTGTTTTCCCTCTTTCTCTGGATCTGTTTGTTCTCCCTCCCTGTCTGGATCTGTTTGTTCTCCCTCTCTGTCTGGATTTGTTTGTTGTCCCTCTTTCTCTGGATCTGTTTGTTGTCCCTCTTTCTCTGGATCTGTTTGTTGTCTCTCTCTTCACTGGATCTGTTTGTTCTCCCTCCCTGTCTGGATCTGTTTGTTGTCCCTCTCTCTCTGGATCTGTTTGTTTTCCCTCCCTGTCTGGATCTGTTTGTTCTCCCTCCCTGTCTGGATCTGTTTGTTCTCCCTCCCTGTCTGGATCTGTTTGTTGTCCCTCTCTCTCTGGATCTGTTTGTTGTCCCTCCCTGTCTTGATCTGTTTGTTCTCCCTCCCTGTCTGGATCTGTTTGTTCTCCCTCCCTGTCTGGATCTGTTTTTTGTCCCTCTTTCTCTGTATATGTTTTTTCTCCCTCCCTGTCTGGATCTGTTGTCCCTCCCTGTCTGGATCTGTTTGTTGTCCCTCTTTCTCTGGATCTGTTTGTTCTCCCTCCCTGTCTGGATCCGTTTGTTCTCCCACCCTGTCTGGATCTGTTTGTTGTCCCTCTCTCTCTGGATCTGTTTGTTGTCTCTCTCTCTCTGGTTCTGTTTGTTCTCTCTCTCTCTCTGGATCTGTTTGTTCTCCCTCCCTGTCTGGATCTGTTTTTTGTCCCTCCCTGTCTGGATCTGTTTGTTGTCCCTCTCTCTCTGGATCTGTTTGTTGTCCCTCTTTCTCTGGATCTGTTTGTTCTCTCTCTCTCTCTCTGGATCTGTTTGTTCTCCCTCCCTGTCTGGATCTGGTTGTTGTCCCTCTTTCTCTGGATCTGTTTGTTGTCCCTCCCTGTCTGGATCTGTTTGTTGTCTCTCTCTCTGGATCTGTTTGTTGTCCCTCCCTGTCTGGATCTGTTTGTTGTCCCTAGTTTCTCTGGATCTGTTTGTTCTCCCTCCCTGTCTGGATCTGTTTGTTGTCCCTCTCTCTCTGGATCTGTTTGTTGTCTCTCTCTCTCTGGATCTGTTTGTTGTCCTTCCCTGTCTGGATCTGTTTGTTGTCCCTCTCTCTCTGGATCTGTTTGTTCTCCCTCCCTGTCTGGATCTGTTTGTTATCCCTCTCTCTCTGGATCTGTTTGTTGTCCCTCTTTCTCTGGATCTGTTTGTTCTCTCTCTCTCTCTCTGGATCTGTTTGTTCTCCCTCCCTGTCTGGATCTGGTTGTTGTCCCTCTTTCTCTGGATCTGTTTGTTGTCCCTCCCTGTCTGGATCTGTTTGTTGTCTCTCTCTCTGGATCTGTTTGTTGTCCCTCCCTGTCTGGATCTGTTTGTTGTCCCTAGTTTCTCTGGATCTGTTTGTTCTCCCTCCCTGTCTGGATCTGTTTGTTGTCCCTCTCTCTCTGGATCTGTTTGTTGTCTCTCTCTCTCTGGATCTGTTTGTTGTCCTTCCCTGTCTGGATCTGTTTGTTGTCCCTCTTTCTCTGGATATGTTTTATCTCCCTCCCTGTCTGGATCTGTTTGTTCTCCCTCCCTGTCTGGATCTGTTTTCCCTCCCTGTCTGGATCTGTTTGTTGTCCCTCGTTCTCTGGATCTGTTTGTTGTCCCTCCCTGTCTGGATCTGTTTGTTGTTTCTCTCTCTGGATCTGTTTGTTGTCCCTCCCTGTCTGGATCTGTTTGTTGTCCCTCTTTCTCTGGATCTGTTTGTTCTCCCTCCCTGTCTGGATCTGTTTGTTCTCCCTCCCTGTCTGGATCTGTTTGTTGTCTCTCTCTCTGGATCTGTTTGTTGTCCTTCCCTGTCTGGATCTGTTTGTTGCCCCTCTTTCTCTGGATCTGTTTGTTTTCCCTCTTTCTCTGGATCTGTTTGTTCTCCCTCCCTCCCTGGATCTGGTTGTTGTCCCTCGTTCTGTGGATCTGTTTGTTGTCCCTCCCTGTCTGGATCTTTTTGTTGTCTCTCTCTCTGGATCTGTTTGTTGTCCCTCCCTGTCTGGATCTGTTTGTTGTCCCTAGTTTCTCTGGATCTGTTTGTTCTCCCTCCCTGTCTGGATCTGTTTGTTGTCCCTCTCTCTGGATCTGTTTGTTGTCCCTCCCTGTCTGGATCTGTTTGTTGTCTCTCTCCCTGGATCTGTTTGTTGTCCCTCCCTGTCTGGATCTGTTTGTTGTCCCTCTCTCTCTGGATCTGTTTGTTGTCCCTCCCTGTCTGTATCTGTTTGTTCTCCCTCTTTCTCTGGATCTGTTTGTTTTCCCTCTTTCTCTGGATCTGTTTGTTCTCCCTCCCTGTCTGGATCTGTTTGTTCTCCCTCTCTGTCTGGATTTGTTTGTTGTCCCTCTTTCTCTGGATCTGTTTGTTGTCCCTCTTTCTCTGGATCTGTTTGTTGTCTCTCTCTTCACTGGATCTGTTTGTTCTCCCTCCCTGTCTGGATCTGTTTGTTGTCCCTCTCTCTCTGGATCTGTTTGTTGTCCCTCCCTGTCTGGATCTGTTTGTTCTCCCTCCCTGTCTGGATCTGTTTGTTCTCCCTCCCTGTCTGGATCTGTTTTTTGTCCCTCTTTCTCTGTATATGTTTTTTCTCCCTCCCTGTCTGGATCTGTTGTCCCTCCCTGTCTGGATCTGTTTGTTGTCCCTCTTTCTCTGGATCTGTTTGTTCTCCCTCCCTGTCTGGATCCGTTTGTTCTCCCACCCTGTCTGGATCTGTTTGTTGTCCCTCTCTCTCTGGATCTGTTTGTTGTCTCTCTCTCTCTGGTTCTGTTTGTTCTCTCTCTCTCTCTGGATCTGTTTGTTCTCCCTCCCTGTCTGGATCTGTTTTTTGTCCCTCCCTGTCTGGATCTGTTTGTTGTCCCTCTCTCTCTGGATCTGTTTGTTGTCCCTCTTTCTCTGGATCTGTTTGTTCTCTCTCTCTCTCTCTGGATCTGTTTGTTCTCCCTCCCTGTCTGGATCTGGTTGTTGTCCCTCTTTCTCTGGATCTGTTTGTTGTCCCTCCCTGTCTGGATCTGTTTGTTGTCTCTCTCTCTGGATCTGTTTGTTGTCCCTCCCTGTCTGGATCTGTTTGTTGTCCCTAGTTTCTCTGGATCTGTTTGTTCTCCCTCCCTGTCTGGATCTGTTTGTTGTCCCTCTCTCTCTGGATCTGTTTGTTGTCTCTCTCTCTCTGGATCTGTTTGTTGTCCTTCCCTGTCTGGATCTGTTTGTTGTCCCTCTCTCTCTGGATCTGTTTGTTCTCCCTCCCTGTCTGGATCTGTTTGTTATCCCTCTCTCTCTGGATCTGTTTGTTGTCCCTCTTTCTCTGGATCTGTTTGTTCTCTCTCTCTCTCTCTGGATCTGTTTGTTCTCCCTCCCTGTCTGGATCTGGTTGTTGTCCCTCTTTCTCTGGATCTGTTTGTTGTCCCTCCCTGTCTGGATCTGTTTGTTGTCTCTCTCTCTGGATCTGTTTGTTGTCCCTCCCTGTCTGGATCTGTTTGTTGTCCCTAGTTTCTCTGGATCTGTTTGTTCTCCCTCCCTGTCTGGATCTGTTTGTTGTCCCTCTCTCTCTGGATCTGTTTGTTGTCTCTCTCTCTCTGGATCTGTTTGTTGTCCTTCCCTGTCTGGATCTGTTTGTTGTCCCTCTTTCTCTGGATATGTTTTATCTCCCTCCCTGTCTGGATCTGTTTGTTCTCCCTCCCTGCCTGGATCTGTTTTCCCTCCCTGTCTGGATCTGTTTGTTGTCCCTCGTTCTCTGGATCTGTTTGTTGTCCCTCCCTGTCTGGATCTGTTTGTTGTTTCTCTCTCTGGATCTGTTTGTTGTCCCTCCCTGTCTGGATCTGTTTGTTGTCCCTCTTTCTCTGGATCTGTTTGTTCTCCCTCCCTGTCTGGATCTGTTTGTTCTCCCTCCCTGTCTGGATCTGTTTGTTGTCTCTCTCTCTGGATCTGTTTGTTGTCCTTCCCTGTCTGGATCTGTTTGTTGCCCCTCTTTCTCTGGATCTGTTTGTTTTCCCTCTTTCTCTGGATCTGTTTGTTCTCCCTCCCTCCCTGGATCTGGTTGTTGTCCCTCGTTCTGTGGATCTGTTTGTTGTCCCTCCCTGTCTGGATCTTTTTGTTGTCTCTCTCTCTGGATCTGTTTGTTGTCCCTCCCTGTCTGGATCTGTTTGTTGTCCCTAGTTTCTCTGGATCTGTTTGTTCTCCCTCCCTGTCTGGATCTGTTTGTTGTCCCTCTCTCTGGATCTGTTTGTTGTCCCTCCCTGTCTGGATCTGTTTGTTGTCTCTCTCCCTGGATCTGTTTGTTGTCCCTCCCTGTCTGGATCTGTTTGTTGTCCCTCTCTCTCTGGATCTGTTTGTTGTCCCTCCCTGTCTGTATCTGTTTGTTCTCCCTCTTTCTCTGGATCTGTTTGTTTTCCCTCTTTCTCTGGATCTGTTTGTTCTCCCTCCCTGTCTGGATCTGTTTGTTCTCCCTCTCTGTCTGGATTTGTTTGTTGTCCCTCTTTCTCTGGATCTGTTTGTTGTCCCTCTTTCTCTGGATCTGTTTGTTGTCTCTCTCTTCACTGGATCTGTTTGTTCTCCCTCCCTGTCTGGATCTGTTTGTTGTCCCTCTCTCTCTGGATCTGTTTGTTGTCCCTCCCTGTCTGGATCTGTTTGTTCTCCCTCCCTGTCTGGATCTGTTTGTTCTCCCTCCCTTTCTGGATCTGTTTGTTGTCCCTCTCTCTCTGGATCTGTTTGTTGTCCCTCCCTGTCTGGATCTGTTTGTTCTCCCTCCCTGTCTGGATCTGTTTGTTCTCCCTCCCTGTCTGGATCTGTTTTTTGTCCCTCTTTCTCTGTATATGTTTTTTCTCCCTCCCTGTCTGGATCTGTTGTCCCTCCCTGTCTGGATCTGTTTGTTGTCCCTCTTTCTCTGGATCTGTTTGTTCTCCCTCCCTGTCTGGATCCGTTTGTTCTCCCACCCTGTCTGGATCTGTTTGTTGTCCCTCTCTCTCTGGATCTGTTTGTTGTCTCTCTCTCTCTGGTTCTGTTTGTTCTCTCTCTCTCTCTGGATCTGTTTGTTCTCCCTCCCTGTCTGGATCTGTTTTTTGTCCCTCCCTGTCTGGATCTGTTTGTTGTCCCTCTATCTCTGGATCTGTTTGTTGTCCCTCTCTCTCTGGATCTGTTTGTTGTCTCTCTCTCTCTGGATCTGTTTGTTGCCCCTCCCTGTCTAGATCTGTTTGTTGTCCCGCTCCCTCTGGATCTGTTTGTTGTCCCTCTCTCTCTGGATCTGTTTGTTGTCTCTCTCTCTGTCTGGATCTGTTTGTTGTCCCTCCCTGTCTGGATCTGTTTGTTGTCCCCCTTTCTCTGGATCTGTTTGTTTTCCCTCTTTCTCTGGATCTGTTTGTTGTCTCTCTCTCTCTGGATCTGTTTGTTCTCCCTCCCTGTCTGGATCTGTTTGTTCTCCCTCCCTGTCTGGATCTGTTTGTTGTCTCTCTCTCTCTGGATCTGTTTGTTGTCCCTCCCTCTCTGGATCTGTTTGTTGTCTCTCTCTCTCTCTGGATCTGTTTGTTCTCCCTCCCTCCCTGGATCTGTTTGTTGTCCCTCGTTCTCTGGATCTGTTTGTTGTCCCTCCCTGTCTGGATCTGTTTGTTGTCTCTCTCCCGGGATCTGTTTGTTGTCCCTCCCTGTCTGGATCTGTTTGTTGTCCCTCTCTCTCTGGATCTGTTTGTTGTCCCTCCCTGTCTGTATCTGTTTGTTCTCCCTCTTTCTCTGGATCTGTTTGTTTTCCCTCTTTCTCTGGATCTGTTTGTTCTCCCTCCCTGTCTGGATCTGTTTGTTCTCCCTCTCTGTCTGGATTTGTTTGTTGTCCCTCTTTCTCTGGATCTGTTTGTTGTCCCTCTTTCTCTGGATCTGTTTGTTGTCTCTCTCTTCACTGGATCTGTTTGTTCTCCCTCCCTGTCTGGATCTGTTTGTTGTCCCTCTCTCTCTGGATCTGTTTGTTTTCACTCCCTGTCTGGATCTGTTTGTTCTCCCTCCCTGTCTGGATCTGTTTGTTCTCCCTCCCTGTCTGGATCTGTTTGTTGTCCCTCTCTCTCTGGATCTGTTTGTTGTCCCTCCCTGTCTGGATCTGTTTGTTCTCCCTCCCTGTCTGGATCTGTTTGTTCTCCCTCCCTGTCTGGATCTGTTTTTTGTCCCTCTTTCTCTGTATATGTTTTTTCTCCCTCCCTGTCTGGATCTGTTGTCCCTCCCTGTCTGGATCTGTTTGTTGTCCCTCTTTCTCTGGATCTGTTTGTTCTCCCTCCCTGTCTGGATCCGTTTGTTCTCCCACCCTGTCTGGATCTGTTTGTTGTCCCTCTCTCTCTGGATCTGTTTGTTGTCTCTCTCTCTCTGGTTCTGTTTGTTCTCTCTCTCTCTCTGGATCTGTTTGTTCTCCCTCCCTGTCTGGATCTGTTTTTTGTCCCTCCCTGTCTGGATCTGTTTGTTGTCCCTCTATCTCTGCATCTGTTTGTTGTCCCTCTTTCTCTGGATCTGTTTGTTGTCTCTCTCTCTCTGGATCTGTTTGTTGCCCCTCCCTGTCTAGATCTGTTTGTTGTCCCTCTCTCTCTGGATCTGTTTGTTGTCCCTCTCTCTCTGGATCTGTTTGTTGTCCCTCCCTGTATGTATCTGTTTGTTCTCCCTCTTTCTCTGGATCTGTTTGTTTTCCCTCTTTCTCTGGATCTGTTTGTTCTCCCTCCCTGTCTGGATCTGTTTGTTCTCCCTCTCTGTCTGGATTTGTTTGTTGTCCCTCTTTCTCTGGATCTGTTTGTTGTCCCTCTTTCTCTGGATCTGTTTGTTGTCTCTCTCTTCACTGGATCTGTTTGTTCTCCCTCCCTGTCTGGATCTGTTTGTTGTCCCTCTCTCTCTGGATCTGTTTGTTTTCCCTCCCTGTCTGGATCTGTTTGTTCTCCCTCCCTGTCTGGATCTGTTTGTTCTCCCTCCCTGTCTGGATCTGTTTGTTGTCCCTCTCTCTCTGGATCTGTTTGTTGTCCCTCCCTGTCTGGATCTGTTTGTTCTCCCTCCCTGTCTGGATCTGTTTGTTCTCCCTCCCTGTCTGGATCTGTTTTTTGTCCCTCTTTCTCTGTATATGTTTTTTCTCCCTCCCTGTCTGGATCTGTTGTCCCTCCCTGTCTGGATCTGTTTGTTGTCCCTCTTTCTCTGGATCTGTTTGTTCTCCCTCCCTGTCTGGATCCGTTTGTTCTCCCACCCTGTCTGGATCTGTTTGTTGTCCCTCTCTCTCTGGATCTGTTTGTTGTCTCTCTCTCTCTGGTTCTGTTTGTTCTCTCTCTCTCTCTCTGGATCTGTTTGTTCTCCCTCCCTGTCTGGATCTGTTTTTTGTCCCTCCCTGTCTGGATCTGTTTGTTGTCCCTCTATCTCTGCATCTGTTTGTTGTCCCTCTTTCTCTGGATCTGTTTGTTGTCTCTCTCTCTCTGGATCTGTTTGTTGCCCCTCCCTGTCTAGATCTGTTTGTTGTCCCTCTCTCTCTGGATCTGTTTGTTGTCCCTCTCTCTCTGGATCTGTTTGTTGTCTCTCTCTCTGTCTGGATCTGTTTGTTGTCTCTCTCTCTCTGGATCTGTTTGTTCTCCCTCCCTGTCTGGATCTGTTTGTTGTCTCGCTCTCTCTGGATCTGTTTGTTCTCCCTCCCTGTTTGGATCTGTTTGTTGTCCCTCTCTCTCTGGATCTGCTTGTTCTCCCTCCCTGTCTGGATCTGTTTGTTGTCCCTCTCTCTCTGGAACTGTTTGTTGTCCCTCTCTCTCTGGATCTGTTTGTTCTCTCTCTCTCTCTCTGGATCTGTTTGTTCTCCCTCCCTGTCTGGATCTGGTTGTTGTCCCTCTTTCTCTGGATCTGTTTGTTGTCCCTCCCTGTCTGGATCTGTTTGTTGTCCCTAGTTTCTCTGGATCTGTTTGTTCTCCCTCCCTGTCTGGATCTGTTTGTTCTCCCTCCCTGTCTGGATCTGTTTGTTGTCCCTCTCTCTCTGGATCTGTTTGTTCTCTCTCTCTCTCTCTGGATCTGTTTGTTCTCCCTCCCTGTCTGGATCTGTTTGTTGTCTCTCTCTCTGGATCTGTTTGTTGTCCCTCCCTGTCTGGATCTGTTTGTTGTCCCTAGTTTCTCTGGATCTGTTTGTTCTCCCTCCCTGTCTGGATCTGTTTGTTGTCTCTCTCTCTCTGGTTCTGTTTCTTGCCCCTCTCTCTCTGGATCTGTTTGTTGTCTCTCTCTCTCTGGATCTGTTTGTTGTCCTTCCCTGTCTGGATCTGTTTGTTGTCCCTCTTTCTCTGGATCTGTTTGTTCTCCCTCCCTGTCTGGATCTGTTTGTTCTCCCAGCCTGTCTGGGTCTGTTTGTTGTCCCTCTCTCTCTGGATCTGTTTGTTGTCCCTCTCTCTCTCTGGTTCTGTTTGTTCTCTCTCTCTCTCTGGATCTGTTTGTTCTCCCTCCCTGTCTGGATCTGTTTTTTGTCCCTCCCTGTCTGGATCTGTTTGTTGTCCCTCTATCTCTGGATCTGTTTGTTGTCCCTCTCTCTCTGGATCTGTTTGTTGTCTCTCTCTCTCTGGATCTGTTTGTTGCCCCTCCCTGTCTAGATCTGTTTGTTGTCCCGCTCTCTCTGGATCTGTTTGTTGTCCCTCTCTCTCTGGATCTGTTTGTAGTCTCTCTCTCTGTCTGGATCTGTTTGTTGTCCCTCCCTGTCTGGATCTGTTTGTTGTCCCCCTTTCTCTGGATCTGTTTGTTTTCCCTCTTTCTCTGGATCTGTTTGTTGTCTCTCTCTCTCTGGATCTGTTTGTTCTCCCTCCCTGTCTGGATCTGTTTGTTCTCCCTCCCTGTCTGGATCTGTTTGTTGTCTCTCTCTCTCTGGATCTGTTTGTTGTCCCTCCCTCTCTGGATCTGTTTGTTGTCTCTCTCTCTCTCTGGATCTGTTTGTTCTCCCTCCCTCCCTGGATCTGTTTGTTGTCCCTCGTTCTCTGGATCTGTTTGTTGTCCCTCCCTGTCTGGATCTGTTTGTTGTCTCTCTCTCTGGATCTGTTTGTTGTCCCTCCCTGTCTGGATCTGTTTGTTGTCCCTCTTTCTCTGGATCTGTTTGTTCTCCCTCCCTGTCTGGATCTGTTTGTTCTCCCTCCCTGTCTGGATCTGTTTGTTGTCTCTCTCTCTGGATCTGTTTGTTGTCCTTCCCTGTCTGGATCTGTTTGTTGCCCCTCTTTCTCTGGATCTGTTTGTTTTCCCTCTTTCTCTGGATCTGTTTGTTCTCCCTCCCTCCCTGGATCTGGTTGTTGTCCCTTGTTCTCTGGATCTGTTTGTTGTCCCTCCCTGTCTGGATCTGTTTGTTGTCTCTCTCTCTGGATCTGTTTGTTGTCCCTCCCTGTCTGGATCTGTTTGTTGTCCCTAGTTTCTCTGGATCTGTTTGTTCTCCCTCCCTGTCTGGATCTGTTTGTTCTCCCTCCCTGTCTGGATCTGTTTGTTGTCCCTCTCTCTGGATCTGTTTGTTGTCCCTCCCTGTCTGGATCTGTTTGTTGTCTCTCTCTCTGGATCTGTTTGTTGTCCCTCCCTGTCTGGATCTGTTTTTTGTCCCTCTTTCTCTGGATCTGTTTGTTGCCCCTCTTTCTCTGGATCTGTTTGTTTTCCCTCTTTCTCTGGATCTGTTTGTTCTCCCTCCCTGTCTGGATCTGTTTGTTCTCCCTCTCTGTCTGGATTTGTTTGTTGTCCCTCTTTCTCTGTATCTGTTTGTTGTCTCTCTCTCTCTGGATCTGTTTGTTGTCCCTCCCTCTCTGGATCTGTTTGTTGTCTCTCTCTCTCTCTGGATCTGTTTGTTCTCCCTCCCTCCCTGGATCTGTTTGTTGTCCCTCGTTCTCTGGATCTGTTTGTTGTCCCTCCCTGTCTGGATCTGTTTGTTGTCTCTCTCTCTGGATCTGTTTGTTGTCCCTCCCTGTCTGGATCTGTTTGTTGTCCCTCTTTCTCTGGATCTGTTTGTTCTCCCTCCCTGTCTGGATCTGTTTGTTCTCCCTCCCTGTCTGGATCTGTTTGTTGTCTCTCTCTCTGGATCTGTTTGTTGTCCTTCCCTGTCTGGATCTGTTTGTTGCCCCTCTTTCTCTGGATCTGTTTGTTTTCCCTCTTTCTCTGGATCTGTTTGTTCTCCCTCCCTCCCTGGATCTGGTTGTTGTCCCTTGTTCTCTGGATCTGTTTGTTGTCCCTCCCTGTCTGGATCTGTTTGTTGTCTCTCTCTCTGGATCTGTTTGTTGTCCCTCCCTGTCTGGATCTGTTTGTTGTCCCTAGTTTCTCTGGATCTGTTTGTTCTCCCTCCCTGTCTGGATCTGTTTGTTCTCCCTCCCTGTCTGGATCTGTTTGTTGTCCCTCTCTCTGGATCTGTTTGTTGTCCCTCCCTGTCTGGATCTGTTTGTTGTCTCTCTCTCTGGATCTGTTTGTTGTCCCTCCCTGTCTGGATCTGTTTTTTGTCCCTCTTTCTCTGGATCTGTTTGTTGCCCCTCTTTCTCTGGATCTGTTTGTTTTCCCTCTTTCTCTGGATCTGTTTGTTCTCCCTCCCTGTCTGGATCTGTTTGTTCTCCCTCTCTGTCTGGATTTGTTTGTTGTCCCTCTTTCTCTGTATCTGTTTGTTGTCCATCTTTCTCTGGATCTGTTTGTTGTCTCTCTCTCTCTGGATCTGTTTGTTCTCCCTCCCTGTCTGGATCTGTTTGTTGTCCCTCTCTCTCTGGATCTGTTTGTTGTCCCTCCCTGTCTGAATCTGTTTGTTCTCCCTCCCTGTCTGGATCTGTTTGTTCTCCCTCCCTGTCTGGATCTGTTTGTTCTCCCTCCCTGTCTGGATCTGTTTGTTGTCCCTCTTACTCTGGATCTGTTTTTTTGTCCCTCCTTCTCTGGATCTGTTTGTTGTCTCTCTCTCTCTGGATCTGTTTGTTCTCCCTCCCTGTCTGAATCTGTTTGTTGTCTCGCTCTCTCTGGATCTGTTTGTTCTCCCTCCCTTTCTGGATCTGTTTGTTGTCCCTCCCTGTCTGGATCTGTTTGTTCTCCCTCCCTGTCTGGATCTGTTTGTTGTCTCGCTCTCTCTGGATCTGTTTGTTCTCCCTCCCTGTCTGGATCTGTTTGTTGTCCCTCTCTCTCTGGATCTGTTTGTTCTCCCTCCCTGTCTGGATCTGTTTGTTGTCCCTCTCTCTCTGGATCTGTTTGTTGTCCCTCTTTCTCTGGATCTGTTTGTTCTCTCTCTCTCTCTCTGGATCTGTTTGTTCTCCCTCCCTGTCTGGATCTGGTTGTTGTCCCTCTTTCTCTGGATCTGTTTGTTGTCCCTCCCTGTCTGGATCTGTTTGTTGTCTCTCTCTCTGGATCTGTTTGTTGTCCCTCCCTGTCTGGATCTGTTTGTTGTCCCTAGTTTCTCTGGATCTGTTTGTTCTCCCTCCCTGTCTGGATCTGTTTGTTGTCCCTCTCTCTCTGGATCTGTTTGTTGTCTCTCTCTCTCTGGATCTGTTTGTTGTCCTTCCCTGTCTGGATCTGTTTGTTGTCCCTCTCTCTCTGGATCTGTTTGTTCTCCCTCCCTGTCTGGATCTGTTTGTTGTCCCTCTCTCTCTGGATCTGTTTGTTGTCCCTCTTTCTCTGGATCTGTTTGTTCTCTCTCTCTCTCTCTGGATCTGTTTGTTCTCCCTCCCTGTCTGGATCTGGTTGTTGTCCCTCTTTCTCTGGATCTGTTTGTTGTCCCTCCCTGTCTGGATCTGTTTGTTGTCTCTCTCTCTGGATCTGTTTGTTGTCCCTCCCTGTCTGGATCTGTTTGTTGTCCCTAGTTTCTCTGGATCTGTTTGTTCTCCCTCCCTGTCTGGATCTGTTTGTTGTCCCTCTCTCTCTGGATCTGTTTGTTGTCTCTCTCTCTCTGGATCTGTTTGTTGTCCTTCCCTGTCTGGATCTGTTTGTTGTCCCTCTTTCTCTGGATATGTTTTATCTCCCTCCCTGTCTGGATCTGTTTGTTCTCCCTCCCTGTCTGGATCTGTTTTCCCTCCCTGTCTGGATCTGTTTGTTGTCCCTCTTTCTCTGGATCTGTTTGTTCTCCCTCCCTGTCTGAATCTGTTTGTTCTCCCACCCTGTCTGGATCTGTTTGTTGTCTCTCTCTCTCTGGATCTGTTTGTTCTCCCTCCCTGTCTGGATCTGTTTTTTGTCCCTCCCTGTCTGGATCTGTTTGTTGTCCCTCTATCTCTGGATCTGTTTGTTGTCCCTCTCTCTCTGGATCTGTTTGTTGTCTCTCTCTCTCTGCATCTGTTTGTTCTCCCTCCCTGTCTAGATCTGTTTGTTGTCCCTCTCTCTCTGGATCTGTTTGTTGTCCCTCTCTCTCTGGATCTGTTTGTTGTCTCTCTCTCTGTCTGGATCTGTTTGTTGTCCCTCCCTGTCTGGATCTGGTTGTTGTCCCCCTTTCTCTGGATCTGTTTGTTTTCCCTCTTTCTCTGGATCTGTTTGTTGTCTCTCTCTCTCTGGATCTGTTTGTTCTCCCTCCCTGTCTGGATCTGTTTGTTCTCCCTCCCTGTCTGGATCTGTTTGTTGTCCCTCTCTCTCTGGATCTGTTTGTTGTCCCTACCTCTCTGGATCTGTTTGTTGTCTCTCTCTCTCTCTGGATCTGTTTGTTCTCCCTCCCTCCCTGGATCTGGTTGTTGTCCCTCGTTCTCTGGATCTGTTTGTTGTCCCTCCCTGTCTGGATCTGTTTGTTGTCTCTCTCTCTGGATCTGTTTGTTGTCCCTCTCTGTCTGGATCTGTTTGTTGTCCCTCTTTCTCCGGATCTGTTTGTTCTCCCTCCCTGTCTGGATCTGTTTGTTCTCCCTCCCTGTCTGGATCTGTTTGTTGTCCCTCTCTCTGGATCTGTTTGTTGTCTCTCTCTGGATCTGTTTGTTGTCCTTCCCTGTCTGGATCTGTTTGTTGCCCCTCTTTCTCTGGATCTGTTTGTTTTCCCTCTTTTTCTGGATCTGTTTGTTCTCCCTCCCTGTCTGGATCTGTTTGTTCTCCCTCCCTGTCTGGATCTGTTTGTTGTCCCTCTCTCTGGATCTGTTTGTTGTCTCTCTCTGGATGTGTTTGTTGTCCTTCCCTGTCTGGATCTGTTTGTTGCCCCTCTTTCTCTGGATCTGTTTGTGTCCCTCTTTCTCTGGATCGGTTTGTTGTCTCTCTCTCTCTGGATCTGTTTGTTCTCCCTCCCTGTCTGGATCTGTTTGTTGTCTCACTCTCTCTGGATCTGTTTGTTCTCCCTCCCTGTCTGGATCTGTTTGTTGTCCCTCTCTCTCTGGATCTGTTTGTTGTCCCTCTCTCTCTGGATCTGTTTGTTGTCTCTCTCTGGATCTGTTTGTTCTCCCTCCCTGTCTGGATCTGTTTGTTGTCCCTCCCTGTCTGGATCTGTTTGTTCTCCCTCCCTGTCTGGATCTGTTTGTTCTCCCTCCCTGTCTGGATCTGTTTGTTCTCCCTCCCTGTCTGGATCTGTTTGTTGTCCCTCTTACTCTGGATCTGTTTGTTGTCCCTCTCTCTCTGGATCTGTTTGTTGTCTCTCTCTCTCTGGATCTGTTTGTTCTCCTTCCCTGTCTGGATCTGTTTGTTGTCTTGCTCTCTCTGGATCTGTTTGTTCTCTCTCCCTGTCTGGATCTGTTTGTTGTCCCTCCCTGTCTGGATCTGTTTGTTGTCCCTCCCTGTCTGGATCTGTTTGTTCTCCCTCCCTGTCTGGATCTGTTTGTTCTCCCTCCCTATCTGGATCTGTTTGTTGTCCTTCCCTGTCTGGATCTGTATGTTGTCCCTCTTTCTCTGGATCTGTTTATTCTCCCTCCCTGTCTGGATCTGTTTGTTCTCCCACCCTGTCTGGATCTGTTTGTTGTCTCTCTCTCTGGATCTGTTTGTTGTCCCTCCCTGTCTGGATCTGTTTGTTGTCTCTCTCTCTGGATCTGTTTGTTGTCCCTCCCTGTCTGGATCTGTTTGTTGCCCCTCTTTCTCTGGATCTGTTTGTTTTCCCTCTTTTTCTGGATCTGTTTGTTCTCCCTCCCTGTCTGGATCTGTTTGTTCTCACTCCCTGTCTGGATCTGTTTGTTGTCCCTCTCTCTGGATCTGTTTGTTGTCTCTCTCTGGATCTGTTTGTTGTCCTTCCCTGTCTGGATCTGTTTGTTGCCCCTCTTTCTCTGGATCTGTTTGTTGTCCCTCTTTCTCTGGATCGGTTTGTTGTCTCTCTCTCTCTGGATCTGTTTGTTCTCCCTCCCTGTCTGGATCTGTTTATTGTCTCGCTCTCTCTCGATCTGTTTGTTCTCCCTCCCTGTCTGGATCTGTTTGTTGTCTCACTCTCTCTGGATCTGTTTGTTCTCCCTCCCTGTCTGGATCTGTTTGTTGTCCCTCTCTCTCTGGATCTGTTTGTTGTCCCTCTCTCTCTGGATCTGTTTGTTGTCTCTCTCTGGATCTGTTTGTTCTCCCTCCCTGTCTGGATCTGTTTGTTGTCCCTCCCTGTCTGGATCTGTTTGTTCTCCCTCCCTGTCTGGATCTGTTTGTTCTCCCTCCCTGTCTGGATCTGTTTGTTGTCCCTCTTACTCTGGATCTGTTTGTTGTCCCTCTCTCTCTGGATCTGTTTGTTGTCTCTCTCTTTGGATCTGTTTGTTCTCCTTCCCTGTCTGGATCTGTTTGTTGTCTTGCTCTCTCTGGATCTGTTTGTTCTCTCTCCCTGTCTGGATCTGTTTGTTGTCCCTCCCTGTCTGGATCTGTTTGTTCTCCCTCCCTGTCTGGATCTGTTTGTTCTCCCTCCCTGTCTGGATCTGTTTGTTCTCCCTCCCTATCTGGATCTGTTTGTTGTCCTTCCCTGTCTGGATCTGTATGTTGTCCCTCTTTCTCTGGATCTGTTTATTCTCCCTCCCTGTCTGGATCTGTTTGTTCTCCCACCCTGTCTGGATCTGTTTGTTGTCTCTCTCTCTGGATCTGTTTGTTGTCCCTCCCTGTCTGGATCTGTTTGTTGTCTCTCTCTCTGGATCTGTTTGTTGTCCCTCCCTGTCTGGATCTGTTTGTTGCCCCTCTTTCTCTGGATCTGTTTGTTTTCCCTCTTTTTCTGGATCTGTTTGTTCTCCCTCCCTGTCTGGATCTGTTTGTTCTCCCTCCCTGTCTGGATCTGTTTGTTGTCCCTCTCTCTGGATCTGTTTGTTGTCTCTCTCTGGATCTGTTTGTTGTCCTTCCCTGTCTGGATCTGTTTGTTGCCCCTCTTTCTCTGGATCTGTTTGTTGTCCCTCTTTCTCTGGATCGGTTTGTTGTCTCTCTCTCTCTGGATCTGTTTGTTCTCCCTCCCTGTCTGGATCTGTTTATTGTCTCGCTCTCTCTCGATCTGTTTGTTCTCCCTCCCTGTCTGGATCTGTTTGTTGTCCCTCTCTCTCTCTGGATCTGTTTGTTGTCTCTCTCTCTCTCTGGATCTGTTTGTTCTCCCTCCCTGTCTGGATCTGTTTGTTGTCCCTCCCTGTCTGGATCTGTTTGTTCTCCCTCCCTGTCTGGATCTGTTTGTTCTCCCTCCCTGTCTGGATCTGTTTGTTCTCCCTCCCTGTCTGGATCTGTTTGTTGTCCCTCTTACTCTGGATCTGTTTTTTGTCCCTCTCTCTCTGGATCTGTTTGTTGTCTCTCTCTCTCTGGATCTGTTTGTTCTCCCTCCCTGTCTGGATCTGTTTGTTGTCTTGCTCTCTCTGGATCTGTTTGTTCTCCCTCCCTGTCTGGATCTGTTTGTTGTCCCTCCCTGTCTGGATCTGTTTGTTCTCCCTCCCTGTCTGGATCTGTTTGTTCTCCCTCCCTGTCTGGATCTGTTTGTTCTCCCTCCCTGTCTGGATCTGTTTGTTCTCCCTCCCTGTCTGGATCTGTTTGTTGTCCCTCCCTGTCTGGATCTGTTTGTTCTCCCTCCCTGTCTGGATCTGTTTGTTCTCCCACCCTGTCTGGATCTGTTTGTTGTCCCTCTCTCTCTGGATCTGTTTGTTCTCCCTCCCTGTCTGGATCTGTTTGTTGTCTCTCTCTCTTGATCTGTTTGTTGTCCCTCCCTGTCTGGATCTGTTTGTTGTCCCTAGTTTCTCTGGATCTGTTTGTCCTTCCTCCCTCCCTGGATCTGTTTGTTGTCCTTCCCTGTCTGGATTTGTTTGTTGTCCCTCTTTCTCTGGATCTGTTTGTTTTCCCTCTTTCTCTGGATCTGTTTGTTCTCCCTCCCTGTCTGGATCTGTTTGTTCTCCCTCCCGGTCTGGATCTGTTTGTTGTCCCTCCCTGTCTGGATCTGTTTTTTGTCTCTCTCTCTCTGGATCTGTTTGTTCTCCCTCCCTGTCTGGATCTGTTTGTTGTCCCTCTTTCTCTGGATCTGTTTGTTGTCCCTCTCTCTCTCTGGACGTGTTTGTTGTCCCTCTCTCTCTCTGGATCTGTTTGTTGTCCCTCCCTGTCTAGATCTGTTTGTTGTCTCTCCCTGTCTGGATCTGTTTGTTGTCCCTTTTTCTCTGGATCTGTTTGTTGTCCCTCTCTCTCTCTGGATCTGTTTGTTGTCTCTCTCTCTCTCTCTGGATCTGTTTGTTGTCCCTCCCTGTCTGGATCTGTTTGTTGTCCCTCTTTCTCTGGATCTGTTTGTTGTCCCTCTTTCTCTGGATCTGTTTGTTCTCCCTCCCTGTCAGGATCTGTTTGTTGTCCCTCTCTCTCTGGATCTGTTTGTTGTCTCTCTCTCTCTGGATCTGTTTGTTGTCCCTCTCTCTCTGGATCTGTTTGTTGTCTCTCTCTCTCTGGATCTGTTTGTTCTCTCTCTCTCTCTCTCTGGATCTGTTTGTTGTCTCTCTCTTTCTCTCTGGATCTGTTTGTTGTCCCTCTTTCTCTGGATCTGTTTGTTCTCCCTCCCAGTCTGAATCTGTTTGTTCTCCCTCCCTGTCTGGATCTGTTTGTTGTCCCTCTCTCTCTGGATCTGTTTGTTCTCTCTCTCTCTTTCTCTCTCTCTCTGGATCTGTTTGTTGTCCCTCCCTGTCTAGATCTGTTTGTTGTCTCTCCCTGTCTGGATCTGTTTGTTGTCCCTCTCTCTCTGGATCTGTTCGCTGTTCCTCTTTCTCTGGGCATGCTTACTCTCTCTCACGTATACAGCTCACATGTTGATCTCTGCCTTGCATAGAAGCTTCTCTTTCTGCATGACCCATCATTTATTTATGCCTAACAAAAGTAAGACATGTGCTGTACAAATTTATCTGAAAGCTTAAACATCTACTCGCTTTAAAAAAAAATCACTAACCTTCATCAGATATGCTCCCTCAGCCCTGTCAGCCTTCAGGTTCTTTACCTCATTCCTGTCTGCTGTGTTTTGACATATATTGTGATTAAACTCATATTTATAACAACTCGAGGCTTAATAGGTGATTAATCAGTTTAAGTTTTAATTTGTTTGTTTGAACTGCCTCTCTTGAAGAATTTACGTATATCCATCTAACGTTAGTCGTTAGCTAGCCTACCGTTGAGAAATTGAGGATAATACAAAGACATTGTTATCAACACTATGTCACCTTTTCTACACATGACCTACTTACAGTGCCTTGCGAAAGTATTCGGCCCCCTTGAACTTTGCGACCTTTTGCCACATTTCAGGCTTCAAACATAAAGATATAAAACTGTATTTTTTTGTGAAGAATCAACAACAAGTGGGACACAATCATGAAGTGGAACGACATTTATTGGATATTTCAAACTTTTTTAACAAATCAAAAACTGAAAAATTGGGCGTGCAAAATTATTCAGCCCCCTTAAGTTAATACTTTGTAGCGCCACCTTTTGCTGCGATTACAGCTGTTAGTCGCTTGGGGTATGTCTCTATCAGTTTTGCACATCGAGAGACTGAATTTTTTTCCCATTCCTCCTTGCAAAACAGCTCGAGCTCAGTGAGGTTGGATGGAGAGCATTTGTGAACAGCAGTTTTCAGTTCTTTCCACAGATTCTCGATTGGATTCAGGTTTGGACTTTGACTTGGCCATTCTAACACCTGGATATGTTTATTTTTGAACCATTCCATTGTAGATTTTGCTTTATGTTTTGGATCATTGTCTTGTTGGAAGACAAATCTCCGTCCCAGTCTCAGGTCTTTTGCAGACTCCATCAGGTTTTCTTCCAGAATGGTCCTGTTTTTGGCTCCATGCATCTTCCCATCAATTTTAACCATCTTCCCTGTCCCTGCTGAAGAAAAGCAGGCCCAAACCATGATGCTGCCACCACCATGTTTGACAGTGGGGATGGTGTGTTCAGCTGTGTTGCTTTTACACCAAACATAACATTTTGCATTGTTGCCAAAAAGTTCAATTTTGGTTTCATCTGACCAGAGCACCTTCTTCCACATGTTTGGTGTGTCTCCCAGGTGGCTTGTGGCAAACTTCAAACGACACTTTTTATGGATATCTTTAAGAAATGGCTTTCTTCTTGCCACTCTTCCATAAAGGCCAGATTTGTGCAATATACGACTGATTGTTGTCCTATGGACAGAGTCTCCCACCTCAGCTGTAGATCTCTGCAGTTCATCCAGAGTGATCATGGGCCTCTTGGCTGCATCTCTGATCAGTCTTCTCCTTGTATGAGCTGAAAGTTTAGAGGGACGGCCAGGTCTTGGTAGATTTGCAGTCGTCTGATACTCCTTCCATTTCAATATTATCGCTTGCACAGTGCTCCTTGGGATGTTTAAAGCTTGGGAAATCTTTTTGTATCCAAATCCGGCTTTAAACTTCTTCACAACAGTATCTCGGACCTGCCTGGTGTGTTCCTTGTTCTTCATGATGCTCTCTGCGCTTTTAACGGACCTCTGAGACTATCACAGTGCAGGTGCATTTATACGGAGACTTGATTACACACAGGTGGATTGTATTTATCATCATTAGTCATTTAGGTCAACATTGGATCATTCAGAGATCCTCACTGAACTTCTTGAGAGAGTTTGCTGCACTGAAAGTAAAGGGGCTGAATAATTTTGCACGGCCAATTTTTCAGTTTTTGATTTGTTAAAAAAGTTTGAAATATCCAATAAATGTCGTTCCACTTCATGATTGTGTCCCACTTGTTGTTGATTCTTCACAAAAAAATACAGTTTTATATCTTTATGTTTGAAGCCTGAAATGTGGCAAAAGGTCGCAAAGTTCAAGGGGGCCGAATACTTTCGCAAGGCACTGTATAATTGTTTTGCAATGGCCTACTGAATGAAAGCAATTGAGTATGAGAAGATATGTGCATGATGTTACGTCATCTGTCTCATTTATAGCCTGGAACTTTGATTATGACCAAAGTCTATAGTAGTGAATACTGAATATCTTCACTTGAATATCTCTCTCTCTCTCTATCTCTGTTCTAACTTACCATAAATTCACATCATAGACTATTTGCATGAATCCGTCCTGTCAGAGCCTTTTCTTGTCAGTTTACTGTTAGCTAGTAGTCAAGCCACAGCAGTAGCTAACGTTAACCAAAATGTTAGCTACAAGTAGACCTAACTGTCAGTAGCAAGTGCAGCAGCCTCTGCAGCAGCAGCCCCCTCCAAGTCCTAGTGCCCGCCCGGTAAGACGTTTAAGATGCGATGGAACGGTTGATAAAAAAAAAAGAAATCACATAGAAAACGCCCCCCTAAAATAGGCCTAGCGACGCCCCTGGGTGTGAGCATGCCTGTTGGGTGGTCTATCCCCTCACTCTGACAGACAGACAGCTGGCAGCCAATTAAAGGAATGTTGTAGTTAATCATTAGACTGAGGCATGTACCCTACTCAACATGAACTCGGTGACCTAGTGGTTAGAGTGTCTGCCCTGATAAATCAAATACACATTTTTTGGTCACATACACGTGTTTAGCAGATATTATTGTGGGTGTATTGAAATGCTTGTGTTTCTAGCTCCAACAGTGCAGTAATATCTAACAAGATTTATTTAACAATTTCACAACATATACCCAATACACACAGATCTAAGTAAAGGAATGGAATTAAGAATATATCAATATATGGACAAGCTATTTCAGAGCGGCATAGACTAAGATACAGTAGAGCAGAATAGAATACAGTATATACATATGAGATGAGTAATAGAAAATATGCAAACCTTATTAAAGTGACTACTGTTCCATTTATTTAAGTGGCCAGTGATTTCAAGTCTATGTATATAGGCAGCAGCCTCTAACATGCTAGTGATGGCTATTTAACAGTCTGATGGCCTTGAGATAGAATACGTTTTTCAGTCTCTCGGTCCCAGCTTTGATGCACCTGTACTGACCTCGCCTTCTGGATGATAGCGGGGTGAACAGGCAGTGGCTTGGGTGGTTGTTGTCCTTGATGATATTTTTGTCCTTCCTGTAACATTGGGTGCTGTAGGTGTCCTGGAGGGCAGGCAGTTCGACCCCAGTGATGCGTTAGGCAGACCGCGCCACCATCTGGAGAGTCCTGCGGTTGCGGGCGGTGCAGTTGCCATACTAGAAAGTGATACAGCCCGACAAGATGCTCTCAATTGTGCATCTGTAAAAGTTAGTGAGGGTTTTAGGTGTCAAGCCACACTGTCTGTGTGGGTGGACCATTTCAGTTTGTCAGTGATGTGCTCCCTCTGCTGTTTCCTGGATCATCTCCTTTGTTTTGTTGATATTGGAAGGTTTTTGTATTTCAATGTTTAAAATATTTAACCAGGTAGGCCAGTTGAGAACAAGTTCTCATGTACGACTGCGACCTTTCCAAGATAAAGCATAGCAGTGTTACACAGAGTTACACATAAACAAACATACAGTCAATAACACAAAATAAAATAAAATAGAAAGAATCTATGTACAGTGTGTGCAAATGTAGAAGAGTAAGGGAAGTAGAAATTAAATAGGCCATAGAGGCGAAAATAATTACAACTTAGCATTAATACTGGAGTGATATATGTGCAGATGAGGATGTGCAAGTAAACATACTGGGGTGCAAAAGAGCAAGAAGGTAAGTAATAATATGGGGATGAGGTAGTCGGTGTGCTATTTACAGATTGGCTGTGTACAGATACAGTGATCGATAAACTGCTCTGATAGCTTATGCTTAAAGTTAGAGAGGGAGATAAAAAACTTCAGCTTCAGAGATTTTTGCATTTGGTTCCAGTCATTGGTAGCAGAGAACTGGAAGGAAAGGCGACCAAAGGAAGTGTGGCTTTGGGGATGACCACGACAAGTTGGTCAGGATGATATCTAAGAGGGTGCCCATGGTTACGGATTTGGGTTGTACCTGGTAGGTTCATTGATAATTTGTGTGAGATTGAGGGCATCTAGTTTAGATTATAGGACGGCTGGGGTGTTAAGCATATCCCAGTTTAAGTCACCTTACAGTACAAGCTCTGAAGATAGATGGGGGGCAATCAATTCACATATGGTGTCCAGGGCACAGCTGGGTGCTCAAGGGGGTCTATAACAAGCGGCAACGGTGAGAGACTTGTTTCTGGAAAGGTGGATTTTGAAAGTAGAAGCTCGAATTGTTTGGGCACAGACCTGGAAAGTATGACAGAACTCTGCAGGCTATCTCTGCAGTAGATTGCAACTCCGCCCCCTTTGGCGGTTCTATCTTGTCGGAAAATGTTACCGTTAGGGATGGAAATTTCAGGATTTTTGGTGGCCTTCCTAAACCAGGATTCAGACACGACTAGGACATCCGAGTTGGCAGAGTGTGCTAAAGTAGTGATTAAAACAAACTTAGGGAGGAGGCTTCTAATGTTAACATGCATGAAACCAATGCTTTTACGGTTACACAAGTCAAAAAATGAGAACGCCTGGGGAATGGGCGTGATGCTGGGGACTGCAGTGCATGGGTTAACCTCTACATCACCAGAGGAGCAGTGGAGGAGTAGGATAAGAGTACGACTAAAGTCTAAAAGAACTGGTCGTCTAGTGCGTTCGGGACAGAGAGTAAAGGGGGCAGGTTTCTGGGCACGGAAGGATATATTCAAGGCATAATGTACAGACAAGGGTATGGTAGGATGTGAGTACAGTGGAGGTAAACCTAGGCATTGAGTGATGATAAGAGAGGTTTTGTCTCTAGAAGCTAGAAGCCTCCAGAAGCCAGGTGCGGTCACCGCATGTGTGGGAGGTGGAACAACAGGGCTAGCTAAGGCATATTGAGCAGGGCTGGAGGCTCTACAGTGAAATAAGACAAAAATTACTTACCAAAACAGCAATAGACAGGTTGGGCGTTTGATCACCGGTTGGGTCATACAAAAGACAAAATATGGAACCTGATGCATCTCTTCTTGGCACTCAGTATACAATTTTAAATAAAATACAATATAATCAAGATAAACAATCAAATTTCTCAGCAATCAACATTTTGTAAATCAAGCTGCCTGTCGCTAGAAACAGAAGATAGGCTACTATCCTATAGGCTGTTCTAGCTCAGACGAGGCTTACTGAATGCTGGTTACTCTATCCCTCTCAGAGAAACAGAAGATAGGCTTCTATCCCATAGGCTGTTCTAGCTCAGATGAGACTTACTGAATGCTGGTTACTCTTTCCATCCATCAGAGACCATGGAGCAGATGGAGAGGAGACGGCAATTAAATCCAGTAATTGTTTTATTAATTAGACTATCATGGAGAGCAGGTGGGCAAGACGCTCTTATGAATTACGTAGGGAGACTGATAATCACCATACATATATGTTTTCTGGTTGATTTATTAATTATCAGATGTTTTAGATGTTTATCAAGGATGATCTGTAGTTTGAATGGCGTAGGGAGACTGATAATCATGTCATCATACATGGAAGTGTTTTGGTTTGTTTATTCATTATCCAATGCTTTGGATGTTTGTATAATTGGGATGGATGCAGTTGTTGACGTGGCAACAATTTATTATCATCCTAGTGTCGCTGCTGTAGTGGTGACTGGTTTATTATGCATACTATTTAATTATGTAACAAAGTTAATTTATTGAAAATTAAATACTGAAATATCTTATTTACATAAGTATTCACACCTCTGAGTCATTCTTCCAAGATGGCATAGCAGTCAGGCGTCTTTGTCTTCGTCTGGTCGTGTCCCGTGTATATATCTTTATATATATATTTTAATATCTTTTTTCTTCACATATATTTTTTATATTTTTCTTAACCCCAACTTCAACATAGTCTCCTGCAACCCGCTTCACCCAAAGTGGTATGGATCTGATATTTTCTTTACTTTAGAACCGGAACCCCCAACAGAAGCTAGCCAGC
Organism: Oncorhynchus mykiss; assembly: GCF_057628025.1. NCBI lineage: Eukaryota > Metazoa > Chordata > Actinopteri > Salmoniformes > Salmonidae > Oncorhynchus > Oncorhynchus mykiss. The sequence goes on along the minus strand of NC_143027.1, from coordinate 36,558,945 downwards.
TAACTAGCTACTAGCTACTAGTCAGCTAGCCACTGCTAGCGGTCATCAGCTAACCTTTAGCCCGGACAACTCGTGCCAGTCTGCACAGCGCGATTCAACCCAGATCTTATCGGACCTCTTTTTCTCCAAATCTCTGGAGTCCTACCACAAGCTCTGAACCTCTTCACCTGGATCATCGCAGCTAGCTATCTGCTTTCCGATTGGCTTCTCCTGGCTAACATCTCTGTCCAGATGCAAGCACCAATTAGCCTGGAGCCAGCCTATGCTAGGCCCATCTCCCGACTAGCTGAAGACATCCATCAGCCACTTCTTGGGCTACAATACCTATTTTGCCAATTGGCCTGGACCCCTTTTATTGCCGATACGGAGCCCCGCTGATTCATCATGACTGGACTACCGACGTAATCCGCCAGGCGGGTTTTTTTTCAACAGGCTCCTCCTTTGCGACGTCCCCTGAATGCCCATCTGCTAGCCTGCTAGCTGCGGCCCGCTAGCTTCCCAGAGCATACCAGACTGTTAGCTGAAGAGGTCCATCACCCAATTTCTTGGGCTACTATACCTATTTTGCCAATTGGCCTGGATCCTTTTACTACACGGACCCCTGCAGATCCAACACGCCTGGTCTGCCGACGTAACCGCACGAGGGGGCTACAACAGACTTATTCCGTCGCAACTTCCCTCTAAGGCCCTTCTGCTAGCCTGCTAGCCCCGGCCCGCTAGCTGTCTGAATCGCCGTGTCTCCAGCCCACCCAGCTACTCACTGGACCCTATGATCACTTGGCTACGCATGCCTCTCCCTAATGTCAGTATGCCTTGTCCATTTCTGTTTTGTTTCGTGATTATTGTCTTATTTCACTGTAGAGCCTCCAGCCCTGCTCAATATGCCTCAGCTAACCCTCTTGTCCCACCTCCCACACATGCGGTGACCTCTCCTGGTTTAATTGATGTCTCTAGAGACAATACCTCTCTCATCGTCACTCAATGCCTAGGTTTACCTCCACTGTATTCACATCCTACCATACCTTTGTCCGTACATTATGCATTGAATCTATTCTACCGTACCCAGAAACATGCTCCTTTTACTCTCTGTTCCAAACGTACTAGACGACCAGTTCATATAGCTTTTAGCCGTACACTTATCCTACTCCTAGCTTCTCCTTTCAAAATCCACCTGTCCAGAAACAAGTCTCTCACCATTACCGCTTGCTATAGACCACCTTCTGCCCCCAGCTGTGTGCTGGACACCATATGTGAATTGATTGCCCCCCATCTTTCTTCAGAGCTTGTGCTGTTAGGTGGCCAAAACTGAGACATGCTTAACACCCCTGCCATCCTACAATCTAAGCTTGATGCCCTCAATCTCACACAAATGATCAATGAACCTACCAGGTACAACCCGAAATCCGTAAACACAGGCACCCTCAAAGATATCATCCTAACCAACCTGCCCTCGAATTACACCTCCCTAAAACACTTCAGTGAGCAGGCCTTTCTAATCGACCTGTCCAGGGTATCCTAGAAGTATATTGACATCATCCCGTCAGTAGAGGATGCCTGGCTGCTCTTTAAAAGTGCTTTCCTCACAATCTGAAATAAGCAAGCCCCATTCAAATAATTTAGAACCAGGAACAGGTATAGCCCGTGGTTCACTCAAGACCTGACTGCCCTTGACCGGCACAAACACATCCTGTGGCATACTGTATTAGCATCGAATAGCCCCTGTGATATGCAACTTTTCAGGGAAGTTAGGAACCAATATACTCAGGCAGTTAGGAAAGCAATGGCTAGCTTTTTCAAACAGAAATTTGCATCCTGCACCACAAACTCCAAAAAGTTCTGGGACATTGTAAAGTCCATGGAGTATAAGAGCATCTCCTCCCAGCTGCCCACTGCACTGAGGCTAGGAAACACTGTCACCACCGATAAATCCACGATAATTGAGAATTTCAATAAGCATTTTTCTACGGCTGGCCATGCTTTCCACCTGGCCACCCCTACTCTGGTCAACTGCCCTGCACCCCCCACAGCAACTTGCCCAAGCCTCCCCCATTTCCCCTTCACCAAAATCCAGACAGCTGATGTTCTGAAAGAGCTGCAAAATCTGGACCCCCTACAAATCAGCAGGGCTAGACAATCTGGACCCTCTCTTTCTAAAATTATCAGTCGAAATTGTTGCAACCCCTATTACTAGTCTGTTCAACCTCTCTTTCGTATCGTCTGAGATCCCCAAAGATTGGAAAGCTGCCACGGTCATCTCTCACTTCAAAGGGGGAGACACCTCTAGACCCAAACTGCTACAGACCTATATCTATCCTACCCTGCCTTTCTAAGGTCTTCGAAAGCCAAGTAAACAAACAGATCACCGACCATTTCTTATCCCACTGTACCTTCTCCGCTATGCAATCTGGTTTCCGAGCTAGTCATGGGTGCACCTCAGCGACGCTCAAGGTCCTAAACGATATCATAACCTCCATTGATAAGAGACAGTGCAGCTGTATTCATAGACCTGGCCAAGGCTTTCGACTCTGTCAATCACCACATTCTTATCGGCAGAGTCAACAGCCTTGGTTTCTCAAATGACTGCCTCGCATGGTTCACCAACTACTTCTCAGACAGAGTTCAGTGTGTCAAATCGGAGGGCCTGTTGTCCGGACCTCTGGCAGTCTCTATGGGGGTGCCACAGGGTTCAATTCTCGGGCCGGCTCTTTTCTCTGTATACATCAATGATGTTGCTCTTGCTGCAGGTGATTCTCTGATCCACCTCTACGCAGATGATACCATTCTGTATACTTCTGGCCCTTCTTTGGACAGTGTGTTAACTAACTTCCAGACGAGCTTCAATGTCATACAACTCTCCTTCATGGCCTCCAACTGCTCTTAAATGTAAGTAAAACTAAATGCATGCTCTTCAACCGATCACTACCAGCACCTCCCTGCCCATCCAGCATCACTACTCTGGACGGTTCTGACTTAGAATATGTGTTCATCTACAAATACCTAGGTGTCTGGTTACCCTGCTGAAAGGTGAATTCATCTCCCACTGTCTGGTGGAACGCAGACAATCATGTTTTTCTCTAGGATTTTGCCTGTGCTTAGCTCCATTCCGTTAATTGTTTATCCTGAAAAACTCTCCAGTCCTTAACAATTACAAGCATACCCATAACATGATGCAGCCACCACTATGCTTGAACATTTGAAGACTGGTACTCAGTAATGTGTTGTATTTGATTTGCCCCAAACATAACACTTTATATTCAGGACAAAAAAATAATTGCGCTTCCACATTTTTTGCAGTATTATTTTAGTGCCTCGTTGCAAACAGAATGCATGTTTTGGAATATTTTTTATTTTGTACAGGCTTCCTTCTTTTCTCTCTGTCAATTAGGTTAGTATTGTGGAGTAACTACAATGATGTTAATCCATCCTCAGTTTTCTACTATCACAGCCATTAAACTCTGTAACTGTTTTAAAGACACCATTGGCCTCGTGGTGAAATTCCTTCCTCTCTGGCAACTGAGTTAGGAAGGATGCCTGTAACTTTGTCATGACTGAGTGTATTGATACACAATCAAATTAAGTGATAATGCCCGAGAAGTCGGTGTTTGGAGGATATATTGGCATGGCTATTGTTAAGCCCAAGATGAAGTTGAGGGTTGGAAAACTGTGCCAATATAAGGAATTGGAGTTGTACAACTGAATGCATTCAACTGAAATGTGTCTTCCTCCATACAACGGGCTACCAACATACTCAAATAATGATTGACATATTTTCATAAAACATTTTATTTGGATGAATTTATTCATACTATTTCATCCTTCCACAAGATATAGTCCCGACACAAATCTAGGGTTGCTACCCAAGCCGGCTGGTCATTCGTTCTATCGGTTCGGTTGCCAGAGACGCGACCCAGTCTTTTTATTCTGTATCTATTGAAGCGACCCAGTCGTTCGTTCTAAATGTTCCATTGCCATACTGGCTGGCAACGTTCTTATCCCTTGCTTGCTTGCTAGCTAGCTAGCCAAATAAGGCTAACTTACAGTCACATTAAACAGTACAGCCAGAATAACAACAGTAGCTGCATTTGCATTTGTTTAAGCTTTTCTAGTGACATTTATTTGGACACATCCATGACAATGAGCTAAAGGCGCAATTTCACCTGGCATGGAAAATCTGCTCTTGTCAGGACACTGTTGTTCAGAGGAGCTAGCCAACCACACCGCTAACATAATCACTTCAAACTGAAGTTGGAAAGACAGCAAACTAGCTGCATTTCATTTCATTATACCTTTTTTCAATTGACATTTACTTGTATATATCCAATCAAATTATGCTATCTGATTCATGATTTCGAATGGCTGAGAAACTCTGCCTGCCTCTCTGTCTTGTCCCATCTCCTGAAATAGGACAGCTGGAGATCAAATTGGAATATTAAAATAATGTTGCAAGTGTCGAAGAGACAGACAGCAAGGTTTATACAAATCTCCGCTGTTGAAAACTCAATGTTAGTCTAAAAGAAATGTGAGATAATGTCTCGATGCTTTTTATAGTAGAGATCAAGTTTATAAATTGCCTGGATGGGCTGATGAGACAGGGGATTGTGCAGTCGGTTGGAACAGAGTAAATAGGCATTTCAAAATCATAGATTTTGGTAACTTGTGGTATAGACACCGGCTGGAATGATGTTTTAAGCTATTAGCATTCAGGATTAGACCCACCCATTGTATAAATTGTAATTAATAACTTCACCATGCTGAAAGGGATATTCAATGTCTGCTTTCTTTTACCCGTCTACCAATAGGTGCCTTTCTTTGTGAGGCATTGGAAAACATCCCTGGTCTTTGTAGTTGAATCTTTGTTTGAAATTAACTGCATGACTGAGGGACCATACAGATAATTGCATAAGTGGGGTACAGAGATGAGGTAGTCATAAAAAAATAATGTTAAAATAACTATTATTTCACACAGAGTCCATCCAATATACAGTTGAAGTTGAAAGTTTACATACACCTGAGCCAAATACATTTAAACGCAGTTTTTCACAATTCCTGACATTTAATCCAAGTATAAATTCCCTGTCTTAGGTCAGTTAGGATCACCACTTTATGTTAAGAATGTGAAATGTCAGAATAATAGTAGAGCGAATTATTTATTTCAGCTTTTATTTCTTTCATCACGTTCCCAGTAGGTCAGACGTTTACATACACTCAATTAGTATTTGGTAGCATTGCCTTTAATAAATTGTTTAACTTGGGTCAAACGTTTTGGATGGCCGTCCACAAGCTTCCCACAATAAGTTGGGTGAATTTTGGCCCATTCCTCCTGGCAGTACTGGTGAAACTGAGTCAGTGTTAAAGGCCTCCTTGCACGCACACACTTTTTCACAACTGCCCACAAATGCTCTATGGGATTCTGGTCAGGGCTTTGTGATGGCCACTCCAATACCTTGACTTTGTTGTCCTTAAGGCATTTTTCCACAACTTCGGAAGTATGCTTGTGGTCATTGTCCATTTGGAAGACCCATTTGTGACCAAGCTTCAACTGATGTCTTACCATGTTGCTTCAATATATCCACATAATATTCCTTCCTCATGATTCCATCTTTTGTGAAGTGCACCAGTCCTTCCTGCAGCAACGCACCTCCACAACATGATGCTGCCACCCCCGTGCTTCACGGTTGGGATGGTATTCTTCGGCTTGCAAGCCTCCTCCTTTTTGCCTCCAAAGATAACGATGGTCATTATGGACAAACAGTTCTATTTTTCTTTCAACAGACCCGTGTCCCCATGTGCAGTTGCAAACCGTAGTCTGGCTTTTTTTATGGCAGCTTTGGAGTAGTGGCTTCTTCCTTGCTGAGCGGCATTTCAGGTTATGTCGATATAGGACTCATTTTTACAATGATATAGATACTTTTGTACCTGTTTCCTCCAGCATCTTCACAAGGTCCTTTGCTGATGTTCTGGGATTGATTTTCACTTTTCGCACCAAAGTACGTTCATCTCTAGGAAACAGAACGCGTTTCCTGAGTGGTATGGTGGCTGTGTGGTCCCATGGTGTTTATACTTGCGTATTATTGTTTGTATAGATGAACGTGCTACCTTCAGGCATTTGGAAATTACTCCCAAGGATGAATCATACTTGTGGAGGTCTACAATTTTTTTCCTGGGCTGATTTCTTTTGATTTTCCTCTGATGTCAAGCAAAGAGGCACTGAGTTTGAAGGTAGGCCTTGAAATACATCCACAGGTACACCTTCAATTGACTCAAATTATGTCAATTAACCTGTCAGAAGCTTCTAAAGCCATGACATAATTTTCTGGAATTAGTGCATCTGGTCTCCAGTGCGTCTCCTCAGGCCGGGGTACATGGCACCAGCCCTACGCATGGTGTCCCCAGTTCGCCAGCACAGCCCAGTGCGGGCTATTCCACCTCGCCGCACTGGCCTGGCTACGGGGAGCATTCAGCCAGGTAGGGTTGGGCAGGCTCGGTGCTCGAGACCTCCAGTCCGCCTTCACCGTCCGGTCTATCCTGTGCCACCTCCATGCACCAGCCCTCCGGTGGCAGCCCCTCACACCAGGATGTCTTTCCGTCTCCTCCCCACAGGTGCTCCCGCCTGTTCAGTGCTGCCAGAGTCTCCCGTCTGTCCTGAGCTGCCAGAGTCTCCTGTCTGTCCTGAGCTGCCAGAGTCGCTCGTCTGTCCTGAGCTGCCAGAGCCGCCCGTCAGTCAGGAGCTGCCAGAGCCGCCCGTCAGTCAGGAGCTGCCAGAGCCGCCCGTCAGCCAGGAGCTGCCAGAGCCGTCCGTCAGCCAGCAGCTGTCAGAGCCGTCCGTCAGCCAGGAACTGCCAGAATCGCCCGTCACTCCGGAGCTGCCGGAATCGCCCTTCACTCCGGAACAGCCGGAGTCTCCTTCCTGTCCGGTGCCGCCGAAATCTCCCGTTCGTCCGGTGCTGCCGGAATCTCCCGTCCATTTGGGACCCATTACTAGGGTCCCCAGTCCGAGGTCGGCGGCGAGGGTTGCCGCTCAAAGGAGGCCACAGAGGTGGTTAAAGAGGCGGAGAAAGACTATAGTGGAGTGGGGTCCACGTCCCACGCCAGAGCCGCCACCGTGGACAGACACCCACCCAGACCCTCCTGTCAAACAGGAGATGTCTCTGAAGGAAAGACGGATATCATGTTGTGGCCTTTAAAGAGTTTTAAGTTTCTCCAAAATAACATACTTGAACATACTGTAGCTATAGTCATCACTCACTTAAGTTTGTCAAGGTCCCGCAATCAGCATTCACTATCCTGCTAGTTTAGGTGGGTTGTCTATGTTCCTTTTTCTATGTTTCGGGATTTCTGTGTTTGGCCTGGTATGGTTCTCAATCAGAGGCAGCTGTCAATCGTTGTTCCTGATTGAGAACCATACTTAGGTAGCCTGGTTTCACTTTTGAGTTGTCGGTGATTATTTTCCGCGTCAGTGTTTGTGCCACACAGGACTGTTTAGGTTATTTAGTTCTTTCACTTTGTTATTATGGATTTTGTAGTGTTCAGTTTTACATTAAAGTGGACACTTACCACGCTGCAAATTGGTCCGATATCTCTTACTCCTCGTCAGAAGAAGAGGACGAACGTTACAGTCATGCACAAAGTACATGTCCTAAATGACTTGCCAAAACTATAGTTTGCTAACAAGAAATTTGTGGAGTGGTTGAATAACGAGTTTAAATGACTCCAACCAAACTGTATGTAAACTTCCGACTGTATTACGTGAATTGTTAAGCACATTTTTACTCCTGAACTTAATTAGGCTTGCCATAACAAAGAGGTTGAATAGTTGTTGACTCAAGGCATTTCAGCTTTTCAATTTTAATGAATTTGTAAACATTTCAAACAACATAAGATAGAATACAGTAGACGGCACACGTCAAACGTGTGATTTATGACCCTATATGACATGGGGTCATAAATCACACGTGTGTATGCTCATATATGGACATCCTGACAGGAAGTTCTCAGGTGCTCTAGGGAGTGCCCATATATGGGCATCCTGTCGTTCGGTTCTCACGCTTTAGAGTGAGTGTTTATTTAAGCATATAGTGCATCTGTTCCTTTGAAGTTGTCATGATGATGTGTAGGGACCTCGTTGAACTGGGGGATGTGTTTGAACATTTCAAAGAGTATGGCCCCCACCCTGTTTTAGTGACCTTAGGGTAGTTGTCTATGAAACAGGAATATCCGGGGGTATTGGGGGGCAGAAGCATTATAAATAAAGCCCAGAACACCACAAGCGACCACAATAAACCACTAAAATAAATTAAACATGGATTTTGTGATCAGTGACACACACGTGATGACTGTAACAACGGAAGCAGGACCTTGTTTGAAACATAGAGAAAGGTCTGAGTATAAAGCATCAATATATGATGTGCCAAAAAATCGGTTTATAAATATGTATAGAACCCAAATACCGCCCGCAACTGCGCTGAAAGATCAAGTGATGCTGTCTAATGGACAGCTATGGGGTTATCTGTTTGATTACCCAGCCTGTAGAGTGAAACTCTATACCGTAGGCGAAGAATATACAGACCAGACTTTATGAGTGGACTACAGGCTTGAAGACTGGCAGATGTTTCGCAAGGTGGTGTGTCCCGAACTGAGAGTTATCACAAAGGGGTATAGCTTGTTCACGGGCTACGAGACCCATTGGGAAGGTGCCCCTGACTCCTCAAGAAGAATATTTCATAGGGTGAAAATACAAAGAAAGAATGGACTTTCATGTGGGTGCGTGGAGTTCTGTATCAGCAACGAGAAAATCCGCAACGGCAACAACAGGGATGGTGGCCTGACTGGGGATTTTAGGTTGCGTATGCTTATTCCTTTTAACTTCTTATGGGCAGGTGGGACGGTAGCGTCCCACCTGGCCACCATCCGGTGAAATTGCAGAGCGCGGAATTCAAAAATACCAAATTCAAATATTTAACATTCTTGAAAATATGTGTTATACATAAAAATAAAGCTTAACTTCTTGGTAATACAGCCACTGTGTCAGATTTCAAAAAGGCTTTACGGCGAAAGCAAACCATGAGATTATCTGAGGACAGCGCCCCGCATACAAACACATGAAAATCATATTTCAACCAGGCAGGTGCCCCACAAAAGTTAGAAATAGCGATATAACTCATGCCTTACCTTTGAAGATCTTCTTCTGTTAGCACTCCAAAATGTCCCAGAAACATCACAAATAGTCCTTTTGTTCGATAATGTCCTTCTTTATGTCCCAAAAATGTCAATTTATTTGGCGCATTTGATTCAGAAATACACCGGTTTCAACTCGCCCAACATGCCTACAAAGTATCTAATAAGTTAACTGTAAACTTGGTCCAACCATTTCAAACATTCCTAATCCAACCTCAGGTACCCAAAAACGTAAATAATCAATCAAATTTGAGACGGAATAAACTGTTTCCAATACCGGATAAAAACAATGTGAAGCGCGCTCCAGTTCACACGCATCAAAACAGTAGTCTGCCTGAACTGACACTTACAATGAATAAGACTACTTCATAATTTCTCAAAAGAAAAAGCTCAAACAATTTCTAAAGGCTGTTGACATCTAGTGGAAACCATAGGAACTGCAACCAGGTTCCTCATAAATAGGGGTTCCCATAGAAAACAATTGGAAAATCCTATGACCTCAAAAAAAAAGCCCCCTGGGTTGGTTTGTCCTCGGAATTTCGCCTGCCATATCAGTTCTGTTACACTCACAGACATTATTTTAACAGTTTTAGAAACTGTAGTGTGTTTTCTATCAAAATCTACCAATATATATGCATATCCTAGCTTCTGGGCCTGAGTAACAGGCAATTTACTTTGGGCACGTTTTTCATCTGGAGGTGAAAATACTGCCCCCTACCCAAGAGAGGTTAACCTCTCTGAGTAACAGGCAATTTACTTTGGGCACGTTTTTCATCTGGAGGTGAAAATACTGCCCCCTACCCAAGAGAGGTTAACCTGTGGGACGCTCCCACCTGGCCAACATCCAGTGAGATTGCAGAGCGCCAAATTCAAATACAGAAATACTCATTATAATAATTCAGAAAAGATACAACTATTTTACATCATTTTTAAACCTATCTTCTTGTGAATCCAACCACGGTGTCAGATTTTAAAAATGCTTTACGGCGAAAGCATACCTTATGATTATTTGAGAACATAGCCCAGCAGACAAATCATTACAAACAGTAACCAGCCAAGTAGAAGAGTTACACAAGTCAGAAATAGAGATAAAATGAATCACTTACCTTTGATAATCTTCATATGGTTGCACTCAGAAGACATTCATTTATTCACTAAATGTTCCTTTTGTTCGATAAAGTCTCTTTATATCCAAAAACCTCTGTTTTGTTTGCACATTTTCTTCAGTAATCCACAGGCTCAAACGCAGTTACAACAGGCAGACCAAAAATCCAAATAGTATGCGTAAAGTTCGTAGAAACATTTCAAACGATGTTCATAATCAATCCTCAGGTTGTTTTCAGCCTAAATAATCGATAATATTTCAACCGGACAATAATGTCGTCAATATAAAAGGTAAACAAGAAAGGCACTCTCTCGGTCGCGTGCATGAAAAAGCTCTGTGACACGGCAGTGTCCACTCATTCAGACTGCTCTTACTCCCTAATTTTTCAGAATACAAGCCTGAAACAATTTCTAAAGACTGTTGGCATCTAGTGGAAGGCATATGAACTGCAATTTGAGTCCTAAGTCAATGGATACTGTAATGGGGTGGTCAGTGGTCAGTACTATTTTTGTGGAAACCACCAAGGCCTCTGTTGCCGTACATTTAGACGTGGTGATTGGAGAGTATATAAGAGAAAAAATAATCGGTTGTGAGATCAATCACCCCAGCCAACGACGACATCCGTGTTTATATGTCCCACAGCGGTATTACTTCTTCAACCATTTTGAGGAGCTGGTGAAAAGACTGTGGTCCAGCCACTTTATACATTCGATGGTCAGAGCCCTGGAGTCTATGGGTCTTGTGCCATCTATTCCCAGAGTTTAAGGGTTAACCGAGGCTTTCCTACATGAACTGAAGGAGTCGATCTACATCCACGAGAAACTCAAAGAAATCCGGCACACACTGGTGGACAACAACAAATACAAGGAAGATTTTGTGGCTGATGTGGAGACTTTCTGGCTCAATAATCCCGTAGAGAGTAGCAATACATATTGGAGCAAATCATGAATCATGTAAGACATACGGGCGAGAGTCTACAGTCGTGGCCAAAAATTTGAGAATGACACAAATTTTAATTTCCGCAAAGTTTGCTGCTTCAGTGTCTTTAGATATTTTTGTCAGATGTTACTATGGAATACTGAAGTATAATTACAAGCATTTCTTAAGTGTCAAAGGCTTTTATTGACAATTACATGAAGTTGATGCAAAGAGTCAATATTTGCAGTGTTGACCATTCTTTTTCAAGGCCTCTGCAATCCACCCTGGCATGCTGTCAACTAATTTCTGGGCCACATTCTGATTGATGGCAGCCCATTGTTGCATAATCAATGCTTGGAGTTTGTCAGAATTTGTGGGGTTTTGTTTGTTCACCCGCCTCTTGAGGATTGACCACAAGCTCTCAATGGGATTAAGGTCTGGGGAGTTTCCTGGCCATGGTGTCACGTTCTGACCTCAGTTCTTTTGTTATGTCTTTGTTTTAGTATGGTCAGGGCGTGAGTTGGGTGGGTTGTCTTTGTTCGTTTTTCTATGATTTGCTTTTCTGTGTTTGGCCTTGTATGGTTCTCAATCAGAGGCAGCTGTCAATCGTTGTCCCTGATTGAGAACCATACTTAGGCAGCCTGTTTTCACCCTTGAGTTGTGGGTGATTGTTTCCTGTGTCTGTGTTTGTACCACACAGGACTGTTTCGATTTTCGTTTGTTCATTCACGTTGTTATTTTGTATTTTTGTAGTGTTCAGTTTTATATATTAAAATGGACACTTACCACGCTGCGCATTGATCCTCCGATCCTTCCTACTACTCCTCTTTGTCAGAAGAGAATATCAGTATGTCCGTGATGTTTTTCCTGGAGAGAAGTGGCTTCTTTGCTGCCCTTCTTGACACAAGGCTATCCTCCAATATCCAATATTCACCGGTGCAAACAAAGGACTGGAGGCATGTGCTCGCTACTGTGCTGAATCTCAAGAGTTTCATCTGCTAGGGCCTATTCACTCGGACATTTTCTTTTGAGAAAGTTTACTCTTAAATTCAGTTGATTTAAGGCTAAAATTAACCAGGGCCAAGGATGAGTTTTGTCTGAAGTCTGCCCAAGAAGGTGACATTAGTTTAAAATTTTTGGGGCAACGCTTTTTATTTTAAAAAGTGTCTGTATCTCCGGCCTTTTGTCTGGGTCATTCACAGGCTTTGATGAAAGGAAATGCCCTTTACCCTCTCCAAAGAATTACCATGAAAACCTTTAGCATACCGGTGGGCAGTAGAATCTGTAGTCAAGAAAACCCTTTTCTAGGCCCTTTACCCCGCTACATGGTTATAGACTTGGTTGATCACGCCTCTAATACGGGCAGTTTACATTAAAAAAAACGTTCATTTTCAACATTTCAATGCAAAGTATGTAGCTCTCTGTCATGACGGATGTCAGGTCCCTGCTAAGGCTTTCCAACCTCAATTTAATAACATATCTGTGCAAGAATTTTACAATCTATTCCTGGCTACCGGGAGGCATCGATAAGGTCTCTCTTTACATATTGACAGAAATTATTTAGCACATGGTTACACATTGTATGTATTCAATTTATCATCTGATGATGACACCTCGGAAAATCTGTCTGTGGTGTCCCAGATTCCAAGAACACAGGATGAGATGTTACTATCCTTTGTGCAAGCACTCCCAAGGTAACCTCAGGCTGGAAATGCGTTTCCATACACCTTTATTCAATCTTGGAAGTGAATGCCCGAAGACAAGTCTTAGTGGATTATTATTAATTAAGGATTGTTGAGCAAAGACATGAACACCCAAGAGCTAGAAGGTCTCATGAGCCCCTTAATTGGAAAACAATTTCGTGGAGTGTGGGCTTGTGGTGAATTACCTATTGAGAAATGGCAGGAGCGACCGGCCATGTTTATTGTCAATATCCATCCTAAACACATGCCGGGTGAACATTGGCTAGCTGTGACATTAGAAGACGAAGGACGAAGAAAAATCTAAACTTTTTTTGATTCCTACGGCTTTCCCCCCGGATTTTCACATTTCCCCAAATCTATTAAACAGTTTTTGACCAAAAATGGATCATAATCTACTACAGCATCAAACAAATACAAGATAACCTTTCCACTACATGTGGTCAACACGGTGTATTCTACCTATGACAAAGAGCCCGTGGATTTTCTTTTGAAGATGTTATGTCTCTATAATGATGATGTAAGAAGTAAGGATAGTGTTGAAGATTGTTTTGTTAGAAAATATAAAGTGTTCAAGTATGTGTCCTTTAAGACCCTGTAATCAAGGTGCATGCTCACGTCAAATGTTTCAAGAATGTCACAAATGTTAAATTGTATCATTTTTCAAATAAAATGTATTGAATTTAATCATAGTCATTCAAAAGTCATTCAAAATTCTAACCACACTGAGATATCAGGATTACGAAAAGGTCTGGAGACATTCAGGGGTGTAAATGAGTTATCATCATCATCCCTTTCAAAGGGGGGAGGGGTTGTTAGAACATCTTTAGGGGTGCTGTAGCTCATTGAAGGTTTTTGTTATAAAGTTTGAATCTGTTGACGAAGCTTATAATTTGGTACACCCAAGAGGGGAATATTGAGGATTGCCAGGGCCTTAAGAAACTGACGCCACCTGGGAGGTCTACTGTCATCAGCAACCTTGTGGGCTGCTGTGGTACTTTTAAGCAAGTCCATCATATGAGAACCATTGACAACAGCGCCCTGAAAGATTAACTCTCCTTTGTCATTCCAAGTAGCAGCCCCCTTTGAGTTTTTTTATCTTGTTCATAATGTATCTAACATTTTTTCTGTTACGTGCCAGAACATGTGTCAACATGTCATGCATAACATTATCTTCAATAGTCATTTGATCTTCAACCGGTAAGATCGCCAGTCCAGGCATTACAGGGGCTTGGCTCTCTCTAGGCGCGTCATCTTTTAAAGGGTCCGGTAGGGAAAGCGATAAATGTTTGCTCTCTCTCTCACCTTGTTTTACCAAGGCCAAATACCTTTGCAAGAGGTTTGTGTATTTTTGGACCTTATCATAGGGGTTCAATCCTTTTCGGTTCAAAATATCCTTCATGGTCATATCCAAATCATTTCCCGCTGTTTGTATGATATTTTCAGGACCCTGTAATTGCTGTTTAAGTCTATTCAACTCTTGTTGAGGCACCAAGTGGATTTTATTTTCCATCACACTCTGTGTTCAACCCCCACGTCTGGCAGCAATAAGGCTGGTGATGAAGGGCACTGCTATACTTATTAAAGGTAGGAGAAAACCCCCAGACTGTTGTATGCTTTGTCTTTTCTTTTGAAGACTGGCCCTTTAATTGGCAAAGAGCTTGATCGCGGTCTTTTGTCTCTTTATTTTTTTTAAATTGTGTCAGGGTGAGTGGAATGCGTCCTTTGAGAAGATTCAAAGCAATCTCACATAGGAATAATATGAGATCTGAAAAACAGTGACCCAAGATGGCCTTTTGTTCTTTAGGGGTAGCCCCAACTAGGGGTAGCCCCAACTAGGGGTGGCCCCAACTAGGGGTGGCCCCAACTAGGGGTGGCCCCAACTAGGGGTAGACCCAACTAGGGGTGGCCCAACTAGGGGTAGACCCAACTAGGGGTAGCCCCAACTAGGCTTCTCAAGAGCGGCAGGTTTCTTTTTAAACGCAGAGACATAGAGGTTACTTTTTAGGAATGTAAGCCGCCGGCCACTCCCACGGAAACAAGCCTGTTCGGAGCCTCAGGTGTTCTGGAGTATTTTATTTTAAATCCACGATTTGGTAGCGTCCTCATAGCTCTCCATAAAGTAGGATTTAATTCCAGGGTACATCTGCTGAGCTAGAGTGTTTATTTGTAGTTTGTCTCTAAAACCATGTAATTGGCGTTCAAACTAATGGTACGGCTATTTTTACCTTGGTGAAACACATTCTGCACCAAGTAAAGCACGGACAGGTTTCTATGATGAGTATATTGGGTAAAAGCTTGTGCAATTTCAGGATGTTCGCTACCTGCAAATAGCATATCGTCCAAAACCAGCAGATTGTTTTTATGAGGAGGTAAAAGTTCATCATCACATAGGGATGTGGGTATATTTCTATTTTCTTCAACAGCTCATCATACAAAGGTTGATAACATGAATAACACCACACAATATTGTCAGGTTTCTGAGATAATACATGTTCAGAATTCTCCAAAATACTTTTTACAAAACAAGTTTTACCGCTATTGGATGGGCCTGCGATTAAGGCCGAAAATGGTAGTTGCAACCTGGGGTCAAAACCTTCTACAGCAGCCAATATATCTTAAGGTTTAAGACACACGGGGCTTGTAACCTAAGTCAGTAGCCAAAGGGCAAGGTGGTCCCATCAGGTAAAAGCAGTCTCTTGTCATAGACTACCCGGAATCTTTTAGTAAGTGGGGCATTCCTTAGATGGAAACCCTTTTTATCCCTAACCCTCTTTTTGTAGGAGCTCAAAATTTCCAATTCACTATTCCGGTCATTTATGAACCCCTCGACCATTTTCATAGTTTTGAGTCACGCCTTTGGCTTTCAACACCACATGCTTGTCTTTAGTCCTAAAAGCATAGCTTTTGGGATCACAGGAGGACCACTCTGTGATATGGTCACCATCTTCGAGTTCACTTGTTAAACCACCCAGATAGTTGCTAAGAGGGGGGTTCCAATCACCCGGTTTGCTTACATAGACCACATAGTCTGTGTCATGATAAAGAACACGCCTCTGCAACTGTTCCATGAGCATGTACAGTTCAAGTCGACCATAGGCCGTGGTAAACGCTGCAAGAAATACATTTACATTACCCGGAGGTAGAACCCACTTATTGTTACGTCTCCATTGCACCAGGGCAATGTCTTGACTCAAGAATGAAAAATGTGAAATTTCGTATTGGTCCAAAAAAACAAATTACAAAAATGATTCTGGGTTTTTAATGATTGACGTTGTTAGCATATTGCTTCTCTGGGAAAGTTTGCCCCAAAGCAAGTTTAAGTACAATTTCGACAGATTTCTTTTGGTTTTGTTGACCTCTATTCTGTCAGGGTCAAGGCCTATACCTTCTCTGTCGTGATAGTCTTGAATGTACTTGTCTTTGCTCTCTTGACCTGTGACCGATGCAGGATAGCCTGAAGCCATTTGCTTGCATCTCAAGAAGGTCTTGATGTACTCTTTAAAAAGAGTGTCTGATTTCCTGGAAAAGTTCCACTCTTCAAAGATTTTGGCCACACAATACCCTTTCTCTAGAACCTTAGAGAATTCAACTGTGAACCATACACCTGTCAGGGCACTTTCTTGATCTGAATGATCACAAGGCTTTTCCTGGTTGTTGTTTTCACTGCAGGTGCGACAAAGGGGAAAGAAAAGTATTCCTTGAGGTCCCTTGTAAGGCAACACCGGCAGAAACAAACCCTGGGGCGGGTAAACAGTTGCCTTGATCAGACCTAAATAGTTTTGGGGTAAGTCAAAGTCACGGTGAATAATTTCAGGGTGCCCCATAGGATAGCAGGAGGAACTCATTACATGAGGATAAAGGGATGTAAAATCTACATATCCTATTGTCTCGTCTGGTTGTGCTACGTACCATAATGTCAAAGCATTGGTACAACCTCCATACAAGGCCTGTCGGGGTTCCAAGGGTTCTGGTGTGTCAAAGCTGTAAAGGAAAGCTCGAACATGAGGATCAGACTTTTTGAGTTGGGTCCACTCATGTTCCCACATCACATTCACTTTCAACCTGTAAGTCGCCTGTAAAGATTCCAATTTGTCTTGGAACTCCTGGTACATATCCCCAAAAGTATTTTGGGTTAGGACACACATGGCCTGGGGCACAAAGCAAGAATACAACCTTGGAAGAAACACCCGTTGTACTCAAACACTGTTTCAACACTGTCAATCTGTGTGTATCCATCTATGTGATACGGCCCAAATGCCTTCTCCCCACTATTCAAAGCATGTTGAATATTTTTTTTAAATCCTGGGCCAAGTACTCCAACCACTCCAGGGATCAATGCCGGCATCTTTGATTACCTCTTCTCTGAATCTGAGGCATCCTTCACGAAGTATAACCACATCATTGTCACAGTATGACTCCATCTCTTTATGGAAATCGAAGGTGCTATGACATACTGTCTCATACCATGTCATGAATCTCTCTCGCTCTTTGGGAGACATTTGGTCACACCCGGACATTTCGGGGCTGGGATAAGATCCAATATAATGTAGATTCTCCTCAGACGTGAAGAAATGAGGAAACCAACCTTTCACAGAGTTTTCAAAACCCAAGGCCTCAGGCATTTGAGCCAGTCTCATGGGTAAGAAACTTAAACTGTCAATGTATCTCTGGTTGAAGGCAGGGTCTACAAAACACAAGATTTTACTACCTTGCGTTATCTTCTTAAGGTATAGGGGGCAGCATTTTCACTTTTGGATAAATAGCGTGCCCAATTTCAACTTCCTGCTACTCATGCCAAGAATATAAGATATGCATAGTATTAGTAGATTTGGATAGAAAACACTCTGATGTTTCTAAAACTGTTTGAATCATGTCTGTGAGTATAACAGAACTTATGTAGCAGGCAAAACCCAGAAACTTTTCACCCTTGAAAGTCACGGTAGATACAACAATAGGCAAATTAACCCCTGATTGCTGATTAGTCTCAAAATCATAAAACACATATTTCTCTGAATGTTCATCTTCAGCCAAGGGCTGAATATAACACTCATGTGGCACTTCTTGAACCACTTCAGCGTCTGCTTTTCAAAGGCGCTTTACAGATTGGGCAATGTATGATTCCACACACATGAGGTTTAGGGCTGTCTATTTTAAGGTTCTAATTGCAATGGCATTTTGGACATATCTTGTTATTGTCACAACTGCTTACAGATTTACATGCCTTGGGGTGCCACGTTTCAATTTTGTGTTTTTCGTAGCAGTAGGCCGAACGACATGTGCGTTTACAATCCGCACAGGGTGTTAGGTTTAAGGGTTGCATCGGACATGTTTCATCCAGACATACTGAACAGTTATAACAACAAGAGTGCCCCCCCCTTTCGGGTGTAACCTGTATGACATGATGGACACACATGGCGCTCCTAAAAACACGGTGATGTTGGTAATAGCATAATAATGGCCGTTTTGCACATAAAAGTACAGAATCTGAGGATGAGGTTGTGGGTTGTTCTGGAATTTCAAGAGAGCTGCATTAGGTCTACTGTGGTACAAAACCACAATCTTGATGTTCAGAAATTTTTCAAATTTGACTATGTCAGAGAACGCCACAGCATCCTGTATACCTAGACCCATGTCATTTTGGAGCTCCCTAGCATTTTGTAAAGCCTCTAGATCAATACATCCAGGGTTGAGTAAATGTGCTAGGCCTATTGCAAAGCATAACTGATTACCAGGATTGTGAACGTTTATGAGATACAGTGAGGGAAAATAGTATTTGATCCCCTGCTGATTTTGTATGTTTGCCCACTGACAAAGAAATTATCTGTCTATAATTTTAATGGTAGGTGTATTTGAACAGTGAGAGACAGAATAACAACAAAATAATCCTGAAAAACGCATGTTAAAATGATTTATACATTTTAATGAGGGAAATAAGAATTTGACCCCCTCTCAATCACAAAGATTTCTGGCTCCTAGGTGTCTTTTATACAGGTAACAAACTGAGATTAGGAGCACACTTAAAGGGAGTGCTCCTAATCTCAGCTTGTTACCTGTATAAAAGACACCTGTCCACAGGAGCAATCAATCAGATTCCAAACTCTCCACCATGGCCAACACCAAAGAGCTCTCCAGGGATGTCAGGGACAAGATTGTAGACCTACACAAGGCTGGAATGGGCTGGAATGGGCTACAAGAGCAGCTTGGTGAGAAGGTGACAACAGTTGGTGCGATTATTCGCAAATGAAAGAAACACAAAAGAACTGTCAATCTCCCTCGGCCTGGGACTCCATGCAAGATCTCACCTTGTAGAGTTGCAATGATCATGAGAACGGTGAGGAATCATTCCAGAACTACACGGGAGGATCTTGTCAATGATCTCAAGGCAGCTGGGTCCATAGTCACCAAGAAAACAATTAGTAACACACTATGCCGTGAAGGACTGAAATCCTGCAGCGCCCGCAAGGTCCCCTTGCTCAAGAAAGCACATACACATGCCCGTCTGAAGTTTGCCAATGAACATCTGAATGATTCAGAGGACAACTGGGTGAAAGTGTTGTGGTCAGATGAGACCAAAATGGAGCTCTTTGGCATCAACTCAACTCGCCGTGTTTGGAGGAGGAATGCTGCCTATGACCCCAAGAATACCATCCCCACCGTCAAACATGGAGGTGGAAACATTATGCTTTGGGGGTATTTTTCTGCTAAGGGGACAGGACAACTTCACAGCATCAAAGGGATGATGGACGGGGCCATGTACCGTCAAATCTTGGATGAGAACCTCCTTCCCTCAGCCAGGGCATTGAAAATGGGTCATGGATGGGTATTCCAGCATGACAATGACCTAAAACACATGGCCAAGGCAACAAAGGAGTGAAGAAGAAGCACATTAAGGTCCTGGAGTGGCCTAGCCAGTCTCCAGACCTTAATCCCATAGAAAATCTGTGGAGGGAGCTGAAGGTTTGAGTTGCCAAACGTCAGCCTCGAAACCTTAATGACTTGGAGAAGATCTGCAAAGAGGAGTGGGACAAAATCCCTCCTGAGATGTGTGCAAACCTGGTGACCAACTACAAGAAACATCTGACCTCTGTGATTGCCAACAAGGGTTTTGCCACCAAGTACTAAGTCATATTTTGCAGAGGGGTCAAAAACGTGTTTCCCTCATTAAAATGCAAATCAATTTATAACATTTTTGACATGCACTTTTCTGGATTTGTTTGTTGTTATTCTGTCTCTCACTGTTCAAATAAACGTACCATTAAAATTATAGACTGATCATTTCTTTGTCAGTGGGCAAACGTAGAAAATCAGCAGGGGATCAAATACTTTTTTCCCTCACTGTATTCCCTTTTATTGTTTATGATTTCTGATTGCATGAGACTATCAGGTTTCCTTCTCTGACCCCCTTCACCTAGGGGTTGAGGTACTATCAGCTATGACGGATAAATTAGATTGAACAAGTCGTTCCAGCAGGGTAAAACACGAGACACAGTGTTTTGCATGCTATCTCCACAAATTTCAAGCTGTAAGACATCATGAGGTCTGGCAAAATCTGTTGCCCTCTCTAAAAGTTTGCTCAGAGTATCCAAGATCATCACATAAAAAACTGCATAATCAAGGTTCTGATTCATCCATGTGAAATTAAAAAACGGACAAATCTCTTTATTGCTGAATTTATTTCGGTACACAACCCGAACACAACCCGGAGTTAAAGGAGGTATGTGTGTGTGGTCTGGTGTTGAAGATCTTGTGCTCTCATTAATTTGGTTAATTAAGGATAGGAGTTCTGCCGGGATCTGCGATAACAGGTTTTCATCTGTTGACCCTGTCTCATTCATTTCATTAATTAAGGATATGAGTTCTGCTGGGATCAACGATAACAGGTTTTCATCTGTCGGAATTATGGAACCCCGTTCCGCTAACGGAACCCCTCGCCAACAGCCAATGAAATTGCAGGGCGCAAAATTCAATCAACAGAAATCTCATAATTAAATTTTCTCAAACATACAAGTATTAGATACCATTTTAAAGATAAAATCTCCTTAATCCAACCACAGTGTCCGATTACGAAAAGCTTTTAGGCGAAAGCAGAACATATCATTATGTTAGGTCAGCAACTAGTCACAGAAAGCAGATTTTCCAACTAAATAGAGGAGTCACAAAAAGCAGAAATGGAGATAAAATGAATCACTAACCTTTGATATTCTTCATCAGATGACACTCCCGGGACATCATGTTACGCAATACATGTATGTTTTGTTCGATCAAGTTCATATTTATATCCAAAAACCTCTGTTTACATTTGGCTTTGCCTCCCAAACATCCTGTGAATTTGCACAGAGCCACATATATTTACATAAATACTCATAATAAACATTGATAAAGATACAAGTCTTATTCACAGATTTAAAGATATCCTTCTCCTTAATGCAACCGCTGTTTTAGATTTTTTTCTTTTACTTTACGGAAAAAGCAAACCATGCAATAATCTGAGTGCAGCGATCAGAGACCAAAACAACCCAAAAAGATATCCGCCATTTTGGAGTCAACAGAAGTCAGAAATACCATTATAAACATTCACTTACCTTTGATGATCTTCATCCGAATGCACTCCCAGGAATCCCAGTTCCACAATAAATGTTTGATTTGTTCCATAAAGTCCATCATTTATGTCCAAATAACTCCTTTTGGTTCGCGCGTTCAGTACACAATCTAAACTCACGACGCACAGCAGCTCCTGGCAAAAGTTCAGACGAAAAGTTACGATACAGTCTGTAGAAACATGTCAAACGATGTATAGAATCTATCTTTAGGATGTTTTTAACATAAATCTTCAATAATGTTCCAACTGGAGAATTCCTTTGTCTTCAGAAAAGCAATGGAACGAGAGCTACCTCTCATGTGAATGCGCGTGACCAGCTCTTGGCACTCTGCCAGACCACTGACTCAAAGAGCCCTTATGAGCCACTCCTTTATAGTAAAAGCCTCAAACAAGTTTCAAAAGACGGTTGACATCTAGTGGAAGCCTTAGGAAATCCTCCGGTTGGAATATGTAACCCATATGTCCATCACTCATATCCAAAACTCCTTTAAAACATTCAGGGGCCTCACATAAAATGTCCTCGAGGCTTTTGTCAATGGGCCTATGAGACATGTTTAATTTGCTGTTTAATGTTCTGGGTTTATTTTTAATTTCTTGTTTAGTGTTCTGGGGTTTATCGTGGTCGCTTGTGGTGTTCTGGGGTTTATTTATAATGCTT
Source organism: Oncorhynchus mykiss (assembly GCF_057628025.1). NCBI lineage: Eukaryota > Metazoa > Chordata > Actinopteri > Salmoniformes > Salmonidae > Oncorhynchus > Oncorhynchus mykiss. Next base: position 36,536,788 of record NC_143027.1, on the reverse strand, counting down.
CTGCCCCCCAATACCCCCGGACATTCCTGTTTCATAGACAACAGCCCTAAGGTCACTACAACAAGTTGCGGGGCCATACTCTTTGAAATGTTCAAACACATCCCCCAGTTCAACGACGTCCCTACACATCAATCATCATGACAACTTAGAAGGAACCGATGCACTATATGCTTAAATAAACACTCACTCTAAAGCGTGAGAACCGAACGACAGGATGCCCATATATGGGTACTCCCCAGAGCACGTGAGAACTTCCTGTCAGGATGTCCTTCCTGTTAGGATGCCCATATATGAGCATGACATAGGGTCATAAATCACACGTTTGACGTGTGCCGTCTACTGTATTCTTTCTAACATATTTCCACTTTGACATTATGGGTTGTTATGTCTCAACCTTTAAGTCTTTACTGAAGAATCATCTCTTCAGTGGGTCATATGATTGAGTGTAGTCTGGCCCAGGAGTGGGAAGGTGAACGGAAAGGTTCTGGAGCAACGAACCGCCCTTGCTGTCTCTGCCTGGCCGGTTCCCCTCTTTCCACTGGGATTCTCTGCCTCTAACGCTATTACAGGGGCTGAGTCACTGGCTTACTGGGGCTCTCTCATACCGTCCCTGGGAGGGGTGCGTCACCTGAGTGGGTTGAGTCACTGATGTGGTCATCCTGTCTGAGTTGGCCCCCCCCTCTTGGGTTGTGCCGTGGCGGAGATCTTTGTGGGCTATACTCAGCCTTGTCTCAGGATGGTAAGTTGGTGGTTGAAGATATCCCTCTAGTGGTGTGGGGGCTGTGCTTTGGCAAAGTGGGTGGGGTTATATCCTTCCTGTTTGGCCCTGTCCAGGGGTGTCCTCGGATGGGGCCACAGTGTCTCCTGACCCCTCCTGTCTCAGCCTCCAGTATTTATGCTGCAGTAGTTTGTGTCGGGGGGCTAGGGTCAGTTTGTTGTATCTGGAGTACTTCTCCTGTCCTATTCGGTGTCCTGTGTGAATTTAAGTGCGCTCTGTCTAATTCTCTCTTTCTTTCTCTCTCTCGGAGGACCTGAGCCCTAGGACCATGCCTCAGGACTACCTGACATGATGACTCCTTGCTGTCCCCAGTCCACCCAGTGCTGCTGCTCCAGTTTCAACTGTTCTGCCTTATTATCATTGGACCATGCTGGTCATTTATGAACATTTGAACATCCTGGCCATGTTCTGTTATAATCTCCACCCGGCACAGCCAGAAGAGAACTGGCCACCCCACATAGCTTGATTCCTCTCTAGGTTTCTTCCTAGGTTTTGGCCTTTCTAGGGAGTTTTTCCTAGCCACCGTGCTTCTACACCTGCATTGCTTGCTGTTTGGGGTTTTAGGCTGGGTTTCTGTACAGCACTTTGAGATATCAGCTGATGTACGAAGGGCTATATAAAGAAATTTGATTTGATTTATGTGTAGGCCATTGACAAAAAAAAATATATTTTATAAAAAATGTATTGATTAAATGTCATATTTCTCAAGGTTCGAGAATTAGTTGCATATTATAGTATCTTGTGTGCCTGATGATGCTCCTCATCCCTGTTTTTCTGCTGGCCGCGCAATATCAAGTGCGCCTGGTGTGGTCTCAATAAAATGATCCACAGCATATACTATAGGCTATAGGCCTAGGCTATACGAAGTGCATGCTCGGAGAAGCACAGGGCAAAGTTATATTTCTAAGAAAATGTACTTCTTTCCCGAGTTTTTGCACTGCTTGGATGGTGTAGATAAAACTAGGCTACATTGCATTACACACTGCAATGGATAGGTGTTCCCAATCATGAGCCCCAGCCTGCCCTGCTCTTGATGATGTAAACTGTTTTGTGCTGCCTAACGAAGGACTGTGCTGTGAATGGTGGCACTTCAGGAGGTGAGTCAATTTGTTTTAGAAAATCTGTGCATGAGGACTAGGCCTACAGATGTCCTATTCATTTGAAAGGGAGAGTGCAAAGATGAGAAGGAGGACCGGAGGTAAGCTTGTTATGGCTATAATTGATTTGAATAAAAACAATATGTTGTTGTCCATAATGAAGCTATTCATACTGACCTCACAATAAGCCATATCGAGTAATTTACATAATTTGCATTACTATGAAGCGGCAGCCACGGAGATGGACAGGACATGGGTGCTGAAAGTGGGTTAACAGTCTTCTTTTTAATTTGACTTAAGTCTACTAACAACAAAACATCTTTGTATTGGGGGCTATTTCTTCATATTCACGAAATAAGCGGTAGGCCTACCTGTTTGACAGACAAAAATATAGTCTACTGTCAATGGATTTCGTTAGCCAATTCCTTTCAGTCACCATTAGGGTTGAATCTTTTCCCAGTATATTACAAGTTTTCCATCCCAAGAATAAATCACTTTTCTCCTGGTAACCCGGTATTTCCCGCCAAAACTGGAAGTGTCATTCAAAAGCATATTAATAGCCAATGTCTGGATTTCATTGGAGCTTTGGTCGGCATTAACATTGAAGCCTGAGCCTGATGAGCCACACATTAAATACATTTTATGAGCCCTACATTAAAGACATATAAGCCCAAAAAAGCCACAATTATTGTGTCACTATCTAATACACAGTCTATGATATATAGGCTACTTCACAGAAAAGCATAAAAGCCTGTAGATGTGGCAATGTTCTCTGAGAATTAGATATGGCTATGCGCTGTCTGACCCCACCCTGAGCATTGCTTATTGATCATGCAGATAGCAGAGAGAAGGGCATAGAGAAGCCAGATTTAGACAATAAATACAATTTAACAGTTCCATTTTACATCATGCTGTTCATATAAATAAGGTATTATAATTTCTCACAGTTATTCATTTCTGGAAAAGAGTGTGGATTTGGGCGGTAAATCTCAGTAGCCCAGTTCTCGCTATTCAACCCTAGTCACCATGCCCACCTTAAATATCTTTGTCAGTGAAGAGCTTGGTGTGTAAGTTAAAACCTGCGCTCGATTAAGGGGGTATCTGAGGGTATTGTGGCTTTTGTTAAATAAAATGGCTAAAAGCATAGGCCTACCCCTTGTCAGCTTAAGATAAAAAATATATACATAGATATATACAGTGCATTTGGAAAGTATTCAGACCCTTCAACTTTTTCCACATTTTGTTACCTTACAGCCTTATTCTAAAATGGATAAATCAATCTAGAAACAATACCCCATAATGACAAACCAAAAATCGTTTTTTTTTTTTTTTTTTTGCAAATGTATTAAAAACAAGCAACGGAAATATAAAATTTACATAAGTATTCAGACACTTTACTCAGAACTTTGTTGAAGCACCTTTGGCAGTGATTACAGCCTCGAGTCTTCTTCGGTATGACGCTCCAAGCTTGGCACACCTGTATTTGTGGAGTTTCTCCCATTCTTCTCTGAGGATACTCTCAAGCTCTGTCAGGTTGGATGGGGAGTGTGGCTGCACAGCAATTTTCAGTTCTCTCCAGAGATGTTCAATCAGGTTCAAGTTTGGGCTCTGTCCGCTGTCACCATATCTATTCGTTATGGCCATGGAAATGCTAGCTATTAAAATCAGATCAAATTACAACATTAGAAGATTAGAAATCAAAGGCTGAAATGTCCATGTATGCCGATGACTCAAGTTTTATGTTAAGTTGTCACGCCCTGACCATAGAGAGCCTTTTTATTATCTATTTTGCTTAGGTCGGGGTGTGATCTAGGTTTGTTTGTTTCTTTCTTTTTGTTTGGCAGTTTCGCGCAAATAAATATGTGGAACTTTAATCACGCTGCACCTTGGTCCGTCTCTCCACACAACCGTGACATAAGTCCGCAAGCTAGACTCCTGCAATGTTTCATTGAAGATCTAGATAACTTTTCTGTACTCTCTGGATTAAAACCTAATTATGATAAGTGTACAATATTACGCTTTGGATCTTTAAAAAATAAAACTTTTACTTTACCCTGAAGTTTATCAGGCTGACAGTGAAGTAGACATACTTGTTATTCACGTCACAAAATATATGAATGAGCTCTCCACAATGAATTTCAATAGAAAACTTGAAAAATATCCTGCAAAGATCCTGCAGCCATGGTGGTAAATACCTGTCTATTTATGGAAAAATTGCCCTGATTAACTCCTTAGTCATATCTCAGTTTACTGACTTACTTATGGCGCTGCCTATTCCTGATGATTTGTTTTTCAAATCATATAAGCAAAAAAACATTTTGCTTTATCTGGGACGCTAAACCAGACAAGATAAAGAGTGCCTATCTATATAGTGAATATGAATTAGGTGGGTTGAGATGATTAAATATAAAAGCACTAAACCTCTCTCTAAAAGCTTCACTTATTAAAAAGTTTTACTTTAACCCTAAATGGTTCTTACTTGTAGTGCCTTACCATAGAGCACCTTCTATCTACCAAAATGTACTATTGTGTACCTTAGTAGCGCTTCTCTTCCTCTTCTTTCTACTAGTATACCAGTTTCATTTGAGGACCAGGATGTTGACAGCTGTGCCATACAGATTGCAAAATAGTTGGGAAGAAATTTTTGATGTACCGATTCCATGGTAAAGGGTGTATGAGTTGATATATAAAACGACGCAATATTCAAAACTTCGTGCTTTTCCGCTAAAATTATTATATAGATTTCTTTCCACCAACAATCATCGAAGGGGCATACAATCGTCAAAGCTCTGCCGATTTTTTTGTGAGAATACAGAATCAATAGTCTATTTATTTTGGTATTGCCCTCATGTAGCCTGTTTCTGGTCTCAGGTTCAGGTATGGATGAAAATGCATTGATCATTGATCTAAAATTTACCCTAGAAATAGTACTGTTGGGAGATATGGAGAGACCGGGTCAGTCAATTACTAATATAATAATACCATTAGTAAAAGTATTTATCTTCAATTCGCAATCTGTGGATTCTATTCAATTAGATAGATTGAAATTTTATGTTAAACATCACAGCATAGTAGAAAGATATGGTGAGTGGAAATCCAAAGAGGGTGGCCAGCAGAGAGTCTGTTAGATGACTAATTTGACGTAGTTGTTGAGCAGCTTCACTGCAAGTATATTGTATGTTTTAAATATTCAATAATACTATCTATATATATTCAAAAATACTGCAGAAATGCTAAATTGACTGGCCTGATAAATTTGGGATGGCCGGGCAGTGATAGTGGTTCCTCTCCATCGCTCGTTGTGTTGATTTCATCATGTCCATTTGGTGATGTTTTTTCACTATTGAATCATATTGCAAATGCACTGTGCATTTGCAATATGTTTCAATGGGCTTTTACCATCACGAATTGTTCATGCTCAAAAATACTGCAGAAATGCAAAATTGACTGGCCTGATGAACTCGGGATGGCTGGGCAGTGATTCTGGTTCCTCTCCATCACTCGTTGGGGTTGATTTCAGAATGTCACTTTGGTGATGGTACCTCACTGTTTAAACATATTGCAAATGGACAAAAGTCAGCCAGCAAGTCACCGTCCATCAGTCAATTAGATGTCATTCTGACACCAAACTGATAAAAACTGACACCACACCCACTTTTTCCAACTCGTTTAGAAGCCAACTATCACATATTTCAGAGCAGGCCCAAAATTCACAGCGCCTTCTGTTCAAACCATAATAAAAACGTAAAACATGTAGTTACATAGTTACGATAGTTTTGTTCATTATAACTACAGCCTACTCCGGTTGTTAAGTGGTGCCATGTCATGAACTCAATATTTATAGGTTAGAAATACATTGTATATTCAGACAAAGCTGTGACTCTCCTGTCTGTAACTAGAACAGTAGTTGCTTTAAAAATGATCTTTCTCCCACAATAGCATTTTGAACAACGGTCATATGCATGCTTGTGCTTCTCTGAATCTCTCCCTACTCCGTGCTCACAGTGTGGAGCGTTGTGAGAGTTGTGAGAGTTGGCAGCTGACAGGGAAACAGGGGCAGGCAGATACTTTCATAGCAGGAATCAACATAATGAATAGGTTATTACCAAGGGTGCAACTTTGTTTTTAGAAGTGAGGGGGTCCAAGTCGGTCCTTGCTCAGAATTTTTTTGAACACCTAAAGCTAATTTCCTGCATTTCTACTAGAGCTGCCCCTGACCAATTAAATATTTTATTTTGATTAATAAATTTGTTGAACATTTTTTAAACATATTTTTCCATATATAGACACAATGTATGTGTTTTAATCAAATCAACTGTATGTTTTAAGCATGCTTTGACTAAATAATGAAGACACAAATTACTCAAAGTGAGCCAGAGATCAAGATAACCTGTTCCCGACCCACCTGCTGCTGCTGGCCTTTGGCCTTCCTAGATTCTGCTGTTATGCTCCTGAAGTTGGCTACACCAGTGGTTGGCAACCTTTTTTGTTTGGGGTGCCAATTTATCTTACTATTTCCACCAATCTGCATGCCAGTTCTGATTTTCATATGAACATTTTCATGAAACAGTTTTATTTCATTTATAATAGTCTTTGTATCTCAAAATTATTGTATCATGACACAAGGCGAGACCCAGATGCAGACACAGGAGGCAGATGGTTGGAGTCTTACAATATTTCTTTATTCTATTGTAAGGCAAGAGAATGGTCGTGGACAGGCAAAACCAGTTCAGAGTCCAAAAGGTACTGAAGGGCAGGCAGAATCAAGGTCAGGGCAGGCAGGATGATCAGGCAGGCGGGAAAGTATTCCAGAGTCAGCCAGGGGTCAAAACCGGGAAGACTATCAAAAAGCGAATAGCAAAAGGAGTACGGGAAAAACACGCTGGTTGACTTGACTAACATACAAGACGAACTGGCACAGAGAGACAGGAAACACAGGGATAAATACAATGGGGAGAATACGCAACACCTGGAGGGGGTGGAGACAATCACAAGGACAGTGAAACAGATCAGGGCGTGACACATTGTCTGTGGTTATTCTATAGTCTATCTAAATATAAATGAAAATTGTACAAATCTGAAAGTATATTTTATTGTCATTGCCAACTATGTAATAATAGCCTACATAAAGCCAACACATAAAAACATTGCAGCCTGCAGGTAAAAAAATATACTGATAAAAATAAATACTCTATAAATCACATTGGCTATGCATGGCCTGTCTGCAACAATCTTGAAACATTGTGTGAACTATCAACTGGTTCGCACCCAAAAACTCTCTCTAGCAAACTTTAAACATTCTATAAAATATTCTGGGCTCCCTCAGAGTTTCCATTGCCAGTGAGCTATAAGGGATGAGAAGTAATCTGTCATTATGACGTTTCTACTGGATCAGAGCGTTACATTTTTCTCTTTCATGTCGAGTGGTTATCGATCTGGAAATATTTTTCAAATACTTGACTGCCTCCTCAGATTCAAAGTTAAGATCATCCATGGCGAAGGAGAGCATCTATTCAGCAAGTTCGCCCCAGGGGTTCCTCCCGTTTTCCCTCTGGGTGGGCCAGGCTGCTATTGTCATTCTCAATTGATTCTAAAAACACTTTGTTTACTCGCATTCTGAGGTGAAGAAAAAATGACTTTGAGAAGCCCAACAGCTCAAAAGTGGTGGTGAGTTTTAAGACAATCAGAAATACTATCAGACGTCACCAAATGGGCACATGTATAGGCCTACATTGCACGCAGGCCAGGTAGACGAGCCCTACTTCTACACTCAGCAAAAAAAGAAACGTCCTCTCACTGTCTACTGTGTTTATTTTCAGCAAACTTAACATGTGTAAATATTTGTATGAACATAACAAGATTCAACAACTTGAGACAAACGGAACAAGTTCCACAGACATGTGACTAACAGAAATTGAATAATGTGTCCCTGAACGAGGGGGGGGGGGGGTCAAAATCAAAAGTAACAGTCAGTATCTGGTGTGGTCACCAGCTGCATTAAGTACAGCAGTGTGTCTCCTCCTCATGGACTGCACCAGATTTGTCAGTTCTTGCTGTGAGATGTTACCCCACTCTTCAACCAAGGCACTTGCAAGTTCCCGGACATTTCTGGGGGAATGACCCTGGCCCTCACCCTCCGATCCAACAGGTCCCAGAGATCTGGGCTCTTCGCTGACCATGGCAGAACACTGACATTTCTGTCTTGCAGGAAATCACGCACAGAACAAGCAGTATATGGCTGATGGCATTGTCATGCTGGAGGGTCATGTCAGGATGAGCCTGCAGGTAGGGTGCCACATGAGGGAGGAGGATGTCTTCCCTGTAACGCACAGCGTTGAGATTGCCTGCAATGACAACAAGCTCAATCTGATGGTGCTGTGACACATCGCCCCAGACCACGACGGACCCTCCACCTCTAAATCGATCTCGGTCCAGAGTACAGGCCTCTGTGTAACGCTCATTCTTTCGACGATAAACGTGAATCCGACCATCACCCCTGGTGAGACAACCGTCAGTGAAGAGCCCTTTTTGAGGATTGTCTGGTCCAGCGACGGTGGGTTTGTGCCTATAGGTGATGTTGTTGCCGGTGTCTGGTGAGGACCTGCCTTACAACAAGCCTACAAGCCCTCAGTCCAGCCTCTCTCAGCCTATTGCAGACAGTCTGAGCACTGATGGAGGGATTGTGCGTTCCTGGTGTAACTCGGGCAGTTGTTGTTGCCATCCTGTACCTGTCCCGCAGGTGTGATGTTCGGATGAACCCATCCTGTGCAGGTGTTGTTACACGTGGTCTGCCACTGCAAGGACAATCAGCTGTCTCTCCTGTCTCTCTGTAGCGCTGTCTTAGGAGTCTCACAGTATGGACGTAGCAATTTATTGCCCTGGCCACATCTGCAATCCTCATGCCTCACGCAGATGAGCAGGGACCCTGGGCATCTTTCTCTTGGTGTTTTTCAGAGTCAGTAGAAAGGCCTCTTTTAGTGTCCTAAGTTTTCATAACTGTAACCTTAAATGCCTACCGTCTGCATCTTCATGTTGCATGTTCATTAATTGTTTATTGTTCATTGAACAAGCATGGGAAACAGTGTTGAAAGCCTTTACAATGAAGATCTGTGAAGTTATTTGGATTTTGATGAATTATCTTTGAAAGACAGGGTCCTGATAAAGGGATGTTTCTTTTGTTGCTGAGTTTATGTGCGTAATCAGGTGCGGTCCTTACGCTACATTGACAGGAGCATTTCAAACAAAAGACAATGAATAAATTGACAAAACTCGTAAATGAAATAAACAGAGTTGTTTCTCATAAGTGTAGCATAGGTTGTGAGTCCTACAAAACACATGTCCACTCAGACAATGAGAACGAACAGTAAATTACTGTAGTAATAATATACTGAGTGCATTAAGAGAAACGATACAACCAAACAAACATTGCAGATTAGAAATTATGGTAATTAACAGTAAATGTAGGCTACTACTGGTGATTCATTTAATGGGGAATTCATAGGCACAGCTAACAATGCACACAATGAATTCAATGAATTCCCACAAAATGGCGGGAGAGAGCGCATTCTGGAGAGAGACATGCCTTGTGCATCTGAGCCACAATCCACAAATTCTTGGACTGTGCCATCCCCGCAGCCTCCTCAATGGAATAATCCACTGAGACAGGAGCAAATCACACAGGTGTCTCATGTGTCATGAAAAAATATTTATATTTGTGACTGCTTGACAACAAAAAAAATAATGTTTTCAATAAAGACCCTTTTGTCATACATATTCCATATAAGGTACCTTATGAAAGTTGCACAGTATACCCTTAATCTTGTAATAAATCAAATATAATGACAGACAACTTGACATTTCTGCCATCCATTGGATAACCAACCTTCCAATGAATGGAAATGCATTTCTTAGTCGCTGTAAATGCTAGGTTTCACAGTGTCTTCTGATAACAGTCTCCAAGATCAACATTTCCAAGAAAACAAAACCAGGGAGAAGGGAGAATCTGTGACACTCTGAGATAAAATAATACTCTTTGCCAGAATTCTGCCAGCCTTCACAAGATCATAACATATGCAAATATGTCCCCTTTTGTGTGTTACACCTCCAGCAAGGAATTACATTTCTGAGTGCATTATATTTAGTTTCACTGGCAAACGTCAGTAATTTATTTCTGAAATTATGTGAACATGACTGGGTACTCAAACATATCTGTATCCATTCATTATCATCCATAGTTTGTTGTGTACTGACTGTGCACCATGATAGTGTCACAGGTGTAGAGAGGAGTAGGCAGGAGGCAGGAGGCAGCCGCAGGTTTAGAACTACTGAATTTATTAAAGCACCATAGATCAAAGCTGGACAAAACCCAAAGTGCAAAATAATAAAGTACTCAAGAAATAGTAGGAGAGATTCCTCTCAGGAGAACAAACAACATTTACAATGACCAACAAAGACAAATGACAGAGGGAGTATATAGACAGTGATAGAATGGAGATTGGAATCAGGTGTGTGTCGTGATGATGAGACAAGTCCGGGGTTGATGAGTGAAGGGCGTTTTCTAGCAGCAGGTTCGGCAGCAGCTAGAAGCCCTGCGACGCCGAACGCCTGAAATGGACAGGACGGGGAGCCAAAGCAAAGGCCGGTGTGAGATATAGTGTAGTCTGTAGAGCTGTTTATACTGTGTCAGTGTGAAAAGTAGGGAATTAACTGGGCAAACTGACAGATCAATAACATTACATTGCTATACTGACTCACATTGGGCTGTCAAAAAACGTCAGAATATCTGTCTTCAATCATTTGTCCACTGGTTTCATTGTTTGATTCAGGTCTAGTGTGATTGAGGCAAAAATAATAGCTAAAGTTAGTGAGCTAGCTAGCTAATGTCAGTCAACTTTTGGCTAGCTCTAATGGTACATCAACTGCCGAAAACTAGCCTAGTTAATTTACTTCTGTTGAAACGGGACAAAAAAGCTACAAAACATTTCCATACACACAACAGATGTTAGATACTGCTACATTATCTGATAGATACTGTAGCTAGAGGCTAGAGCTGAACGAGCTGTAGAGCTGAACTAGCTGTGGGAGCTGATTTAGTTCTGGGTGCCGAGATTAGGGTTTCACTTAAGGGGCTCTATTTTAACAGAAAAAGTCACATCCGGTCAGTAGCTGTATCAAAGTGGCATGAAAATAGTGTTTCTCGGAGGCGAAAGGGCTGGGTTTTGATGAAGCAACAAGTTGTGGGTGTGTCCAGGCTTGGCCCCTCATTATCCAGTCAGAACATGCTCCATGGCTAAATATGTGGTTTCTTCAAGTTATGTATTTATGGTCTTTTATGTATTGTGTTGATATCAACTCCAATTCAAATGTTAGTCCGATATAGCCTAGTTCATTAAATAGCCGGCCCTATATTTGCTAAATATTTTGAAAAATGTTCAGTCCACATTGTTCTAATGGCATTGCTTCAATATGGAAACACAATGTTAAACATACGCTGTAACATTCACACTTATATAGGGGCTAGACCTACTGTAAATTGTAGTCTTGTCATGGACATGCCACCATAGTCAATAAGAACGATTACATGCATTAGGCTATTGATAAGACCTAAAAGACAGCTTATAATTCAAATAAAATCATAACAACTTTTTTTTTAAAGGCTATGTCTAAATACAGTTACAGGCACCATTTGCTCCCCATAGGCATATAATACAGACTCCACTTAGATTATAGAGGTTTTACACACAGAAGCTGGATAAAGATCCTATATAAAGAGTGTCGTGTCTTTGGCTATGCCGGAATAATTGTTATGACGTCAACATTAATCATCATCTTACTTCAGTCTCATATTCTGAAAGTTGTAAATTCTTGGTTATCTGCAAGAATCCTGGCTAAAAAGTTGCAATAAATATTTATTCTGAGCTGCGCTTCAGTAAGTTGGTGGTAGATGGAAGGCCGTGTTGCCAAACCGAGTCCTTTGTCCTTTGAAGAATGTCTCTGGTGGTCACTTGAATAAGTTGTAGTGACGTCGTTGTGTGGTAAAACGCTGTTGTGTGGTAGATGGGATACTCTGTCTGTTCCTTCCTAACCTGCGTTTGCAGCTGCGGTCGCTAACTCAACGGCTAGGAGGTATCACTTCTGTCGTGAATAAGAGTTCAAAGTTCATACCATTCGCAACCAAAGCTCATGCTGATGTTGGCTTCGTTCTTGTAGTTTTGTCTGACCCATTCGGACATGGGATCGTCATCTCACATCCGCGGAACAGAAAGTTATGTTGTAGTCAAGAGCTTATATAGGAAGGAAGAGGAGGGTGTGTTTGAAAAGTTTTATAGCCTTTGTCCCTTCACAGGGGAGGGCCACTGATTGAGCAGCCCTATCTTATGAAAACCCAAATCTCACATTTTAGAAGCTAAAATCACATTTCATCACATCACAAATAATTTCATATTCAAACATTTAAATTGAACAACAATTCCATGTGAATCTGATAACTCTGATGTATAGACTTTCCATTGTGGAGTTTATGTCATCTTATCATTGATGAGAATGTCTCAGATGACAACCGAACTGACATCACATTCATTAAGTACCACTGCACATGTTTAATTGTTCGGATTACCAGATTACCATTTCCCCCACATACTGATATTCCCAGAATATCTATGTTAACCAAGGGGTTTTTAAATGTAACCTCAGTAGGTTAGAGACGAGAAAAGGGGGGAAGAGGTATTTATGACGGTCATAGACCTATCCCCCAGGCCAATTTCATGACAAGAGAAAGGGGGAATGTCCACTCACATTTATACTGCTCACAAATGTAATGTTTAAAACATCATAGACCTATCTTACAGATCATATTTGCAGTTCTCCACGCAATTGCATTGCATTTGAGCCATGTACGTTCTCACTTTCTAATTAGTTTGGCTTTTTATTTCAATTAAACAACAAAACAATGTGTTTTTTAAGCATACTTTTTAAACTACTGACCACAACCACAAAACTACTGACCACAACTACTGAACCACAAACCTACTTACCAAAACTACTGACCAAAACTACTGATCACAGCTACGCAACTACTGACCACACAACTAATGAACCACACAACTAATGACCCAACCATACAACTACTGACCACAACTACTGATCACAACCACAAACCTACTGACCACTACTACTGACCACAACTACTGATCACAACTACACAACTACTGACCACTACTACTGACCAGAAATACTGATCACAACCACAAAACTACTGACCATTACTACTGACCACTACTACTGACCACAACTACTGACCACAACTACTGACTACGTCCATACTGAATGGCTCAAAGATCCTGCAACACAACTGCACAACTACTGACCACACAACTACTGACTACAATTTCTGACAACAACTACTGCTCTGTCCTGCACTAGCTTTGTTCCTATGTGTAGTAGCCAGCTCTAGTTCGCACTAGCTCTGGTATGCACTATAAATTATAACTACATATATCGACATAAATATGCATAAATAAAAATGCATACATTTAAATATGCATCAATTAGTAAGTTGATCTGCTAATATGTAGATGCAAATTATTGTGAGGTAGAAAATGGCGTCCACCAATGCTGCTCGAATTGGATACAACAAAGCTGTCTCCGTTCTCTCACTTCATATTTCATCCGATCACTTCCCAATGCACTTCTTTCAGTTTTCACACGCAACAACTGTAGCTTAGACACTGACCACAACTATTGACCACATCCATACTATAGGGCCCAAAGAACCTACAACACATCTACAGAACTACTGACCACAAATACTGACCACAACTAGACCACATAACTACTGACTACAATTTCTATCAACCACTACTGACCAAACTACTGACCACAACCACACAACTACTGACCACAACTACTGAATCACAGACCGATTTACTAAAACGACTGACGGCTACTGACCACAACTACTGACCACAACCGCACAACTACTGACCACAACTACTGACCACACAACTACTGAACCATACAACTAATGACCACAACCACACAACTACTGACCCCAACTACTGATCACAACCACACTACTGACCATAACTACTGACCACAAAAGTGCTGAACCACATAACTAATGATTACTACACCACAGCTATTGACCACAACTATTGACCACATCCATACTGTAGGGCCAAAGAACCTGCAACACAAATACCCAACTACTAACCACAACTACTGACCACATAAATACTGACTACAATTTCTGACACCTACTGACCACAACTAACAAACTACTGACCATAACTGCTGACCACAAATACTGACCACAACTACTGCTCTGGTCTGCAGTAGCTCTGGTCCAGTTCTGGTCCTGGGTGTAACTAGCCAGCTGTGAGATTAGTAATAAACTAAAAGCTGAAATGTCTTGAGTCAATAAATATTCAACACCTTTGTAAGTTTAGGAGTAAAAATGTGCTTAAAAATCACATAATAAGTTGCATGGATTCATTTCGTGTTCAATAATAGTGGTAAATATGATTTTTGAATGACTACCCCATCTCTGTACCCCACACATACAATGATCTGTAAGGTCCTTCAATCGAATAGTGAATTCCCAGCACAGATTCAACCACAAAGACCGTGGAGGTTGTCCAATGCTTCGCAAAGAAGGGTACCAATTGGTAGATGTGAAAAAAGAAAAGAAAAGAGCAGAAGCTGAATATCCCTTGAGCATGGTGAAGTTATTAATTACACTTTGGATGGTGTATCAATACACCCAGTCACTACAAAGATTCAGGAATCCCTAACTCAGTTGCCAGAGAGGACTTAGACTTTTCAAGGTTTTAATGGTTGTGATATGAGAAAACTGAGGATGGATCAACAACATTGCAGTTACTCCACAATACTAACATGATGACGTGAAAAGAAGGAAGTCTGTACATAATAAAACATATTCCAAAACATGAATCATGTTTGCAACAAGGCACTTAAGTAATACTGCAAAAAAATGGCAAAGAAATAAAAATGTTGTCCTGAATAGAAAGCGTTATGTTTGGGGAAAATACAACACATCACTGAGTATCACTAGTTTCAAGCGTAGTGGTGGCTGCATCATGTTATGGGTAAAATCGGCAAGGGAGATTTTTAGGATAAAAATGAATGGTTACAGCTACAGTGCCTTGCGAAAGTATTCGGCCCCCTTGAACTTTGCGACCTTTTGCCACATTTCAGGCTTCAAACATAAAGATATAAAACTATATTTTTTTGTGAAGAATCAACAACAAGTGGGACACAATCATGAAGTGGAACGACATTTATTGGATATTTCAAACTTTTTTAACAAATCAAAAACTGAAAAATTGGGTGTGCAAAATTATTCAGCCCCTTTACTTTCAGTGCAGCAAACTCTCTCTAGAAGTTCAGTGAGGATCTCTGAATGATCCAATGTTGACCTAAATGACTAATGATGATAAATACAATCCACCTGTGTGTAATCAAGTCTCCGTATAAATGCACCTGCACTGTGATAGTCTCAGAGGTCCGTTAAAAGCGCAGATAGCATCATGAAGAACAAGGAACACACCAGGCAGGTCCGAGATACTGTTGTGAAGAAGTTTAAAGCCGGATTTGGATACAAAAAGATTTCCCAAGCTTTAAACATCCCAAGGAGCACTGTGCAAGCGATAATATTGAAATGGAAGGAGTATCAGACCACTGCAAATCTACCAAGACCTGGCCGTCCCTCTAAACTTTCAGCTCATACAAGGAGAAGACTGATCAGAGATGCAGCCAAGGGGCCCATGATCACTCTGGATGAACTGCAGAGATCTACAGCTGAGGTGGGAGACTCTGTCCATAGGACAACAATCAGTCGTATATTGCACAAATCTGGCCTTTATGGAAGAGTGGCAAGAAGAAAGCCATTTCTTAAAAATATCCATAAAAAGTGTCATTTAAAGTTTGCCACAAGCCACCTGGGAGACATACCAAACATGTGGAAGAAGGTGCTCTGGTCAGATGGGGTGCTCTCTCTGCTGTCTCCTGTAGTCCACAATCAGCTCCTTCATTTTGTTAACATTGAGGGAGAGGTTATTTTCCTGGCACCACTCTGCCAGGGCTCTCACCTCCTCCCTATAGGCTGTCTCATTGTTGTTGGTAATCAGGCCTACCACTGTTGTCTTGTCAACCAACTTGATGATTGAGTTGGAGATGTGCAGTCATGGGTTAACAGGGAGTACAGGAGAGGGCTGAGCACCCACCCATTTGGGGCCCACGTGTTGAGGATCAGCGTGGCGGAGGTGTTGTTGCCTACCTTTACCACCTGGGGTCGGCCCATCAGGAAGTCTAGGACCCAGTTGCACAGGGAGGGGTTCAGACCCATGGCCCTGAGCTTAGTGATGAGCTTGGTGGGCACTATGGTGTTGAAGGTGGAGCTGTAAGCAATGAACAATATTCTTACATAGGTATTCCTCTTGTCCAGGTGGGATAGTGCAATGGCGATTGCGTCGTCAATGTATCTGTTGGGGCGGAATGCCAATTGTAGTGGGTCTATGGTAAGGTGGAGGAGATATGATCCTTAACTAACCTCTCAAACCACTTCATGATGACAAGTGAGTCCTGCGGAGCAATAGTCATTTAGCTCAGTTTCCTTCGCTTTCTTGGGAACGGGAAAAATGACATCTTGCAGCAAGTGGGGAGGGAAAACAGACTGGGGTAGGGAGAGATTGAATATGTCCATAAGCACTCCAGCCAGCTGGCCTGCACATGCTCTGAGCACCCTCAAAGCTCATCACTAAGCTAAGGACCCTGGGACTAAACACCTCCCTCTGCAACTGAATCCTGGACTTCCTGATGGGCAGCCCCCATGTGGTAAGGGTAGGTAACAACACATCCACCACGCTGATCCTCAACACAGGGGCCCCTTAGGGGTGCGTGCTCAGTCCCCTCTTGTACTCCGTGTTCACTCATGACTGCACCGCCAGGCAAGACTCCAACACCATCATTAAGTTTGCCGATGACACAACAGTGGTAGGCCTGATCCCTGACAACGATGAGACAGCCTATAGGGAGGTGGTTAGAGACACCACCGTGTGGTGCCAGGAAAACAACCTCTCTCTCAACTTGATCAAGACAAAGAAGATGATTGTGGACTACAGGAAAAGGAGGACTGAGCACGCCCCCATTCTCATCGACGGGGCTGTAGTGGAGCAGGTTGAGAGCTTCAAGTTCCGTGGTGTCCACATCACCAACAAATTAACATGTTCCAAGCACACCAAGACAGTCGTGAAGAGGGCACGACAAACCTATTCCCCCTCAGGAGACTGCAAGGATTTGGCAAGGGTCCTCAGATCCACAAAAGGTTTACAGCTGCACCATTGAGAGCATCCTGACGGGTTGCATCATTGCCTGTTATGGCAACTTCTCGGCCTCTGGCAAAGCACTTCAGAGGGTAGTGCGTACGGCCCAGTACATCACTGGGGCCAAGTTTCCTGCCATCCAGGACCTCTATACCAGACGCTGTAAGAGGAAGGCCCTAAACATGTAGGTATTTTCTTAAAACTGCATTGTTGGTTAAGGGCTTGTAAGTAAGCATTTCTCTGTAAGGTCTACCTACACCTGTTGTATTCGGCGCATGTGACAAATAACATTTGATTTGATTTTGATTTGACACGGATTGGGATGTCATCTGGGCGGACAGCCTTGCAAGGACACTTGCACAGAAGAGAGCAGTGGGTGTGTTTGACAATCTCAGTCTACTGTCAACCTTCCACCAAGGCTCAGAAATACATTGACTATGCTCCTTTTGTCAGTAGCCATGCCAGAACATACGCTATCTATATAGATCTTCAATGCATCAATATGCTGCACCACCACCAACATTCCAAGAAGCTGTTGCTCCAATACAATGCTCCATCGATGGGACATTTGGCCTTCGATCAAAAGTGTTATCCATTACACTGCATTCTCATGCACTGTCAGGGGCGCAACTTTCACTGAGGACGAGGGGGACATAACCCCCCAACCCCACACATTCTGAAATGGCATTTCTGTCCCCTCCAGTTTTATCAATTCACTGTGATACAACTCTGGGGGTGCTTTAGGTCATTGCGGATGCCTCAGTGAGGTCAGGTAGGCTGTTTTCCGGTTTTAGATGGCTGGATTATGGAGACCACAGAGCGTACAGACAGGCTGTGTGAATGAAAAGCTTCTGAAAGGCTGGAGTATAGGACCAGCACTGGAGAGCTGAACAGCTGCTCTCTGTGTTGTGCATTTTCTCTGAGTTGTAAAAGGAAGCAGAGCAGAAACTGGATACTCTTTAGCTGATTTATCTAGCTGGCAAGGTAACTGCTGTTTGACAGAAAATAAATATATATTCCCAGTGCTGAGCTAGTAGTGTAACATTAGCTAATGTTTTATCCCATCTTGACGGAAGTGAATGAATTACTAGCAGCTACTGTAGTTAGTTAGCAAGTAACTACCACAGCCAGTTCAGCTGTAGCTAGCCTCTAGCTATCTGTCACTTAGCTGTATTTAACAGCTGTTGTGTGTATGGACATGTTTTATAGACTTTGTTTTGTACCGTTTCAACAGAAGTGCATTTTATGATGTACCATTAGCTAGCAGAGCTAGCCAAACATTGGCTAATGTTAGCTAGCTATTATTTTTCCCTCAATCACAGTAGACCTTGTTGGATTCGATATTTTGAACATTGAGATATTAAAGACATGATAGATCAGACGCATAGTATATTAATAAGGAGTGAGATCTGTAGAAAGACAGTGGCTGTGGAATGTGCTGGGTGGACAGGAGGAGCTCAAATGATTGCTATAGGGGAGGCAGATACCTGTGGACTAGAAGAAGGAGGGGTTGAGGTCAGGAGGTGAGGTCAGATCCCCTGAAGGGAGTAATAAAAGTTTACTACCCTTTTCCTGTGGAACCATAAGATCTAAGGATTGGAGAGAAGGAGGAGTGTCTTAAGGGGGATATATATACCTGATATGGGAGAAATGTTGGGTTGTCTGAATTACAGCTGTAGAGAACCTTTGGGAAGAATTAAACTTTGTTAAAGCTTCTCTAGTGTCCATGAGTTATTTACTCTGAAAAATAAGAACCTAACAGATGGCGTTGTCAGCCGGATTCACCACGAGTTGTAGTCAAACCAAAGAGTCCAGATCAGTGGGGCAGAGCTGGCAACAAACAAGGCAGGCTAGTTCCTATATCTATTTCCACTCATTTTGACATCTTGGGGAGATGAGAATCGTTGGCTGAACTAATTATGGGATACGGACCTGGAGAGCCTAAGTTTAATTCTACAGGTCCATTGTGTAACGGCCAGTCGTAGCTTTGTGGTATATGCTAGTACCATAAAGTATAGAGTAAGTCCCTAGCAGAATAGATCTGTGGAGGGTAAGTCGCATAAGTCCCGAGCAGGATAGTTCCTGTGGAGGGTAGAATCTCATAGATAAAGTCCCAAGCATAAAGCCTGTGGAGGGTAAAATCTCATAGAGACATGGGAAGTCCTGAACAGGGTAGTCCTGTGGAGGGTAAAGCCAAAGTGTAACGGTATATAGACCCGTAAGGGCAAAAGGCCCAGTCGCAGGGGCCGTGAGAGCGCAGGGTGTGAGTGTATGTGTGAAAGAAGTTCGTTTTGTGACCTGTTGGGGTAGTGAACCATGGCAGATTATGTGGAAATAGGAGGACAAGTGTGAATCATTTTGGTGATGAGTGTTATCAATAATAGGGATATTGGAGGAGATACAGGACAAAGCCGTTAAGTGATCCGTATTCTCCAGTAATACATTTGCAGACGCTATGGTATCGGTTCTAATACAAAGTATAAGTGCTGTGACCAATGAATTATTATCCGGGGGAGTGTGTAGTGCTATCTTAGAACATAGTTAATAGAAGGTGTGTATTATAGATGGGAGTGAAGAAATCTAAAATACCCTGAACACTGTCGGGAGTGTTTAGTGAATAATAACTATATATATGGCGACAAACAGACCCGTTTCTCCCTGTAATATAGAGCTAGCACATTTTAATAAAGCCATGGAGGCGCTGAAAGAAGTGCACAAGCATTCTACCAATTCGACTGGAATATGGGAAAAATTTAGCAAATTAGATAAAAATTTGACAACATTTTCCTGCTGACGGAGAATGCAAATCAAATAAAGACTTCAGGGAGGCAAATTATGACTTGGCATAAAGACTTGGCAGAATCAAAAGCTCAATATACCAGCGTTTTGATGTCAGTATTCTATCAACAAAAAAATGCATCACGATAAACCCAGAATGAATATCAGTACACTACTTCAGAAGGACTGGGAACAGGAGTGTATTGATAGAATTTGCACTTCTGCTTTGATGGCAGGTTTGAACCCTGTGATCAAAACGGTAATTGGGGGGGTGGTAGATTTAATTCAAGACGATGTTTTGAGACTGGAATATAACTCCGCTCACCTTGCAGACGTGCGAGGGGTTAATAGGGCCATAGAGAAAATCACTAACTATAGTTTCAATGGCAGAGATAAGACTAAGAAACGTAGCGAAAAAACATCAAAGCGTAAGGAGATAGCTCCCTGTTTTAGATGTGGGACTATGGGGCATTGGAAGAATGCGTGAAAGGTGATACTGGAACCTGCTGCATTCGAAGGAAATGACGTTATACAAGAGTTTGCATCTTTTTCAAAAGAGCAACAACTAATCGTTTTGAGATTAGCAAGAATAGAACTTTCACCTAGCGGTGTATAGTCTCTGTTCGATCGATAAGTGGTTCATAGAGATTACAGTTTCTATGTGATGGAAGACGTATGAGATCACGTTCTACCTAACTTTTAGTAGAGTACCTATGGGATTTAAAAATAGTTCCACTTGGTATCATTTTGCATTGAAACAATCGTTAAATGGGTGTCAATTTGTAGGTTCTGTGTTGGTACAATACGTGGATGATTTGTTATTAGCGTCAAAAGACGAAGAAACTCATATGCGAGACCGCACCACATTGGTAGACAATTTGGGGGAACAGGATCATAAAGCATCATCTGACAAAGCACAACTAGCAAAGCAAGAGGTAACATATTTGGGGGTTTCGATTTCTTAGGGCAAGATACACAATTACCCGGGATTGGGTAGAAACCATGCGTTCTTTGGCACGGCCAAACACAAACACTCAAACACTTAAATTTTGTTAGACATTTTATTCCGTCGTTCTCTGAAATTGGTGAGACACTTACATAGTGGACGAAAGGGGGACCCGGGGGTCCCCATGAGAGGATAGAGTGTAACCAAGAGTGTGAGGAAGTATTTGTTGAGTTAAAGAAGCAATTGTCAAGTGCCAGCATTGGGATTGCCAAACCTAAAATTATCTTTAAAAAAATGTTGTTCATGAACAGGAAGAACATTGTAGCGCGATGGTTACTCAAAAATCAGGAGGGGCAAGAGGAATGCCATTGTGCCGTAGGGCGGTATAGGCAATCGAAATGGTGCTGCATAGCACGGCTTCCATTACAATGGGTCAAAAAGTACATTTGTATGTTCCACACGCAGTAGCAACCCTAGTGGACAGCACGAAAGCACAACATGTTACTGGTGCAAGATGGACAAACTGGGAGTTAACGTTAAATGGGGAAAATCTACAATTTCATAAGAATGGTGATTTGAATCCTGCATCGTTGATGCTGTTGCATGGGGAGGGTGAATCACATACATGTGACCCAGATCAGATTACACCAAAACCTAGGCCTGATTCGCAAGAGACAGCATTGGAATCGGGAAAAGTATTGTATACAGATGGCTCTAGTAACATGACCACAAAAAAGGAAGAGAGTAACGGGGTACGCTGTGTGTGGTAAGCATTTGGAGTAGTTGATGAATTGGATACATTGTGGTCACAACGGGGCATGTTAACAGTGACAGGAACACCAATAAAAAATGGTCTGGAGGTAGAGGCATTATTAGAAGCATGTCAGTTAACCAGTAAATTAGCAGTGGTGAAATGTGAGCCTCATACTAGTCGTACAGATAATATCGGCATAGGTAATCGTAAAGCAGACGAAATGGCTAAGGCGGCTGCCTTGGTGAGAGAAAAAGTGTTAGAGAACCACATGTAATATTGCGGATTCCTTACGATGAGAAATTGGCTACATTTGCCACAGGAAAATGTATTTTGGGTTGAAGATTCTAGGCGAAATGGCAGGGGAATGGATTCTAAAGGTAACACATTTCAATTACATGGCCAAACACTCCTTGCAAATGCAGAAGGCCTTAGGTTTGTTTACATCATTAGACATTTTATGTGGTTTTATTTTTAAATACATTTACATTTTATGTCGTCTTATTCTGGAATGGAATTCTAGAATGGACGAAAGGGTGGAGGGGTCACGAGGAATTAGTATAGGGGTCACAAGGAATTAGTATAAGGGTCACGAGGAATTAGTATAGGGGTTGCAAGACCTAAAATGTACTTTACATTTTTTGGTGTAGTGGTTATGGAGAATCATGGAGAAAAGGAGACCAGTGAATCGCTAGACTCGGTGGAGAGATAATGTCACCGTGTAGTGGGATTTATTGGATGGGGTCTTTTCAATTTAGTTGTGATTGGGATACAGCGAGAGAGAATTGCTGAAGCACGATGAGGGGTGGGGGGCGCTGCTAACATTTATTTGGCCGAGAGTCTCCAGAAAGAGATTTTTGTTAGGTTTTTGGTTTGTTAGGGGAATCACTGGATGATAGCTTGGGACAACCATGAACTGTTTTTTGTTGTCTTTTGTTGTACCCTGTATTCAGAATTGTTATGTTACAATTGTGAGTGGTGCTAAGTTATTAAACATGTACTTTGTTTCTCTTTTCTTTTCAAGTCAATATGTTTTTAGGTTTTGTGGAACATGAGGGACATAAGGGACATTGTTCCCGAGGAGGGAATGATGTATACTGACTAACTGACTTGAGAATGTGTTCGTATGTTTATAACTGTAGAAAATGCATTAGGAGTAGTGACGTGTGTGTTCTGGGTTAGATGTAATGATAGAGGAGTACAGTGTGTTCTGGGGTAGATGTAATGATAGAGGAGTACCGTGTGTTCTGGGTTAGATGTAATGATAGAGGAGTACCGTGTGTTCTGGGTTAGATGTAATGATAGAGGAGTACCGTGTGTTCTGGGTTAGATGTAATGATAGAGGAGTACCGTGTGTTCTGGGTTAGATGTAATGATAGAGGAGTACCGTGTGTTCTGGGTTAGATGTAATGATAGAGGAGTACCGTGTGTTCTGGGTTAGATGTAATGATAGAGGAGTACCGTGTGTTCTGGGTTAGATGTAATGATAGAGGAGTACCGTGTGTTCTGGGTTAGATGTAATGATAGAGGAGTACAGTGTGTTCTGGGTTAGATGTAATGATAGAGGAGTACCGTGTGTTCTGGGTTAGATGTAATGATAGAGGAGTACCGTGTGTTCTGGGTTAGATGTAATGATAGAGGAGTACAGTGTGTTCTGGGTTAGATGTAATGATAGAGGAGTACCGTGTGTTCTGGGTTAGATGTAATGATAGAGGAGTACCGTGTGTTCTGGGTTAGATGTAATGATAGAGGAGTACAGTGTGTTCTGGGTTAGATGTAATGATAGAGGAGTACAGTGTGTTCTGGGTTAGATGTAATGATAGAGGAGTACAGTGTGTTCTGGGTTAGATGTAATGATAGAGGAGTACAGTGTGTTCTGGGTTAGATGTAATGATAGAGGAGTACCGTGTGTTCTGGGTTAGATGTAATGATAGAGGAGTACAGTGTGTTCTGGGTTAGATGTAATGATAGAGGAGTACCGTGTGTTCTGGGTTAGATGTAATGATAGAGGAGTACCGTGTGTTCTGGGTTAGATGTAATGATAGAGGAGTACCGTGTGTTCTGGGTTAGATGTAATGATAGAGGAGTACCGTGTGTTCTGGGTTAGATGTAATGATAGAGGAGTACCGTGTGTTCTGGGTTAGATGTAATGATAGAGGAGTACAGTGTGTTCTGGGTTAGATGTAATGATAGAGGAGTAGCGTGTGTTCTGGGTTAGATGTAATGATAGAGGAGTACAGTGTGTTCTGGGTTAGATGTAATGATAGAGGAGTACAGTGTGTTCTGGGTTAGATGTAATGATAGAGGAGTACCGTGTGTTCTGGGTTAGATGTAATGATAGAGGAGTACAGTGTGTTCTGGGTTAGATGTAATGATAGAGGAGTACAGTGTGTTCTGGGTTAGATGTAATGATAGAGGAGTACCGTGTGTTCTGGGTTAGATGTAATGATAGAGGAGTACCGTGTGTTCTGGGTTAGATGTAATGATAGAGGAGTACAGTGTGTTCTGGGTTAGATGTAATGATAGAGGAGTACCGTGTGTTCTGGGTTAGATGTAATGATAGAGGAGTATCATTCCCCAGAGACTGTATATTGTTACAGGAGATAGCTCATAGAAGAGGGAGAGCAGCTAACTGTACACAATATGGGGATTTAGTTGAACATTACACATACTGTACCTAGATCATGGTGAGAGTAAAAGAGATAGTGGTGGCATATCAGACACTTTGGGAAACTTTCACGACACCTGTGACTCAGAGTTTTGTTACTCCCAACTCAGTCATTTTTTCTCCAATTTCTAACCGACAGTGAACATTTGACAGATTACATGCAGTTATTCTCATTATTCTCATGGCAGTCGCGGTAGGGACAGTAACTGAAGGAGCAGTACTAGTAGCGAAGGATACTGTATTGACAGCATGGAATTGGACTACTGTGCAAATGAGGGGTATTGTGAGACTATAGTCATGGGCCATGTTGGAAGTAGCAGTGGTTACTTTAGTAGCAGGGTTGGGATATCAGTTTATGACGACTCATGTCACATGTATTGGTAACTGGTAACTGGGGGACTGATGGGAGGACAGGGGATGCGGTTATTCAAATGTCACAAATTACGTTGTCAGGAAATGACCCATGTGTTGCAGTGTGTATTTCCTCAGGTGAAAGCAGAGATATAACCAAGGGCACGGGCTGAATTCTGGAGATTGAGTGTACATCAAGAGACACCAGGCGGGGGTGTTGGGACAGCGTTGGTTTGGGACACACGCTACTCCGTACAGTACCTGCAGCGATAAAGATTGTCATGTCTCTCCTTGGGGGGGTGCATAGTTCTCACGTGAAGTGAGGTCCAGCTGCATAATGGGTGACGACACCATGACGGAGGAAGCAGAGAGAGCGAGAGAGCGAGAGAGAGAGAGAGAGAGAGAGCGAGACTAGATTCCACTGTAAGACATACAGATGGGTTGGGTCTGGGAGCTACTATAAACATTATAGTTGGTTTGGGGTTTAGCCGCTTTATTGGTTAATGCATCCTATGATAGAGGATAGAGGGGTAATTGTACTCTGAACAAAATGTTGAAGGCATTGATGTGAAAGCATGCACAGTGCTGAGTTACCTCAAGAGGATGGAACGTGGATTAGGGATACGCACTTGCATATCAGGTGACGTGCCGATCAGCTGAAATGGAGGAGACGGGGGAACAAAGTGAAAATGACTTGGGAACACCTCTCGGAACCTGGGGCCTAAAGGGGAAGACTGGGTGAAAGCATGTGGAAGCTTTTTAGGGCTTTGATTTTTGTGGAACCCAACAGGAAAGTATCCTGGAGGCATAGAGTCAGGTGAAGATGGAGTGGGAATTGTCATGGTCTCAGACTTTGGTTTTCATGCATATATAATTATGCATAGTTTATCACATCATTAATACTGTCCTGTTTTGTGTATCTTTTTGTTGCTTTCCAATTCTTGTGCTACTACTCTCTTAGGAACCAGAAGGGGGAAGTGGAGAAACTTAAAGCTGCTCCATCTGACATAGAACGAGACAGCAGATTCAGCTGGAATGGCTTTTTGTTGTGTGATGACAGATGGAAATTAAACTGTGTGATCATAGTACAGAGGCCATACGTCTGTAAATTTGTAAACCTCGCGGTGAATGTTTGTTCATCGTTTGTTCCATTTGTTCGTTTGTTTAATTCATGTTTTATAATCATTTGTTCGTTTTTTTCATTCATGTTTTATTATCATTGTTTATCCATTTATTAGTAATTTCTAAGTTTATGTAAATTGAACATTAGGATGCTATTGTTCAAGAGGAGGGACTGTTGGATTCGACATTTTGAACATTGAGATATTAAAGACATGATAGATCAGACGCATAAGTATATTAAGGAGTGATATCTGTAGAAAGACAGTGGCTGTGGAATGTGCTGGGTGGACGGGAGGAGCTCAAATGATTGCTATAGGGGAGGCAGATGGACACCTGTGGACTAGAAGAAGGAGGGGTTGAGGTCAGGAGGTGAGGTCAGATCCCCTGAAGGGAGTAATAAAGGTTTACTACCCTTTTCCTGTGGAACCATAAGATGTAAGGATTGGAGAGAAGGAGGAGTGTCAAGCTGATATGGGAGAAATGTTGGGTTGTCTGAATAACAGCTGTACAGAACCTTCGGGAAGAATTCAACTTTGTTAAAGCTTCTCTTGTGTCTGTGAGTAATTTACTCTGTTAAAATAAGAACCTAACACCCTGAATCAAATGATGAAACCAGCGGACAAACAATTTAAGACATTCTGGTGTTTTTTTCAGCTCAATTTGAGTTTTTATTAGTCAGTAAAGCAATGTAACGTTATTGATCTGTCCGTTTCCCTAGCTAATTCCCTCCTTTTCACACTGACACGGTATATACAGCTCTATAGGCTTCACTGTGCACAGTCAGTACACAACACTATGCTCATCATGTCTTAGCAGGATCAGATGGTGACAGGTGTCACCTCTAAAATTGATTTCCAAACTGTATCAAGGGTTGATAGGCTTTTCCCGATGACACAAAGCATATAAAACAAACATGGGAGAAAGACCTGGGAGACACTATTGATGATGAATGGATACAGATGTGTTAGAATGCCCAGTCATGTTCATAACATCTCAGTCATAAATTACAGCAGTTTAAGACCATAGAACATACTATATGCCAGTGAAACTGAATTACATGCAATCAGAAATGTTATTCCTCTGCTGGAGGTGTAAAACACTAAAGGGGACATATTTGCATATGTTATGATCTTGTGAAGGCTGGCTGAATTCTGGCAAAGAGAGTATGTTCTTGTATCTCAGAGTGTCTACAGACTCTCTTCTCCCTGTTTTGTTTACTTGGAAATGTTGATACTGGAGACTGATATCAGAAGAAACTACGTAAACTAGCATTTATAGCGGCTGTCACGCCCTGATCTGTTTCACCTGTCCTTGTGATTGTCTCCACCCCCTTCAGGTGTCGCTTATTTTCCCCAGTGTATTTATCCCTGTGTTTACTGTCTCTCTGTGCCAGTTCGTCTTGTATGTTTCCAAGTCAACCAGTGTTTTCCCCGTACTCCTGCTTTTTGCGTTCTCCTTTTTCTAGTCCTCCTGGGTTTTGACCCTTGCCTGTTTCTGGACTTTGAACCTGCCTGCCTGACCATTCTGCCTGCCTTGACCACGAGCCTGTCTGCCACTCTGTACCTCCCTGATTCTGATCTGGTTTTGACCTTTTTGCCTGTCTATGACCATTATCTTGCTTACCCCTTTGGATTAATACACATTGTAAGACTCCAACCATCTGCCTCCTGTGTCTGCATTTGGGTCTCGCCTTGTGCCTTGATAGCTGCTACGAAATGCATTGCCATTCATTGCAAGGCTGTTTATCCTCCCACAATGGATGGAAGAAATGTCAAGTTATGTATCACTAGACTTGATTTATTACAAGATTAAGGGTACACTGCAACTTTCATAAGGTCTGGATGCCTTATATGGAATACTGTACGACAAAAGGAGTTTATATTGGAAACATGCCCACATCAGGGGAATTACCTATTTAGGCATCCCCTAGCTGCCGGGCAGCTCAGTCCTGACCCTGGGGTCTGCCGTCCTGTTGGTTGTCACTCTGGCCTTGGCCTAACACACCTGGAACCAATTATGAACGTTTCACTAAGATCCTAAAGCTGAGTGGGGTGTGTTGGGTTGGGGCGCTGCAGGGCTGTGGACCCCTAGGGGCAGGACGGGTTGACCCAGCAATATTGTATTCAAGTAAAAAAAGAGCTCCACGGTACTATTGTGCCTATTATATCAATTATATGGAGGGTCTACTGTTTCTGTGTGTTAATGTGTATGTGTTTTAGAAAACACTTATTTTCCAAATCTTTCCTTGGGAAGGAAGTTGTGTTTTGGGAAGAGTTGACTAGATTGGTGGGGGTCGGGGCGTGCAGGCGGCTTGGGCTGATTGGTCGGTCTGGCTGAAATTTGATATAGAGGTTGTTTTAAGACATTCAAACGTCTTTGTACTTTATCTGTAAGAGTTGTTCATTTGTTAGGCTACTGGTTAAAGGTGCAACACAATATTGACTATTGAATTACTTTTGATCTAGTTCAGTCTTATCAATCTCTTAAACATATTTCATACCTAGCTTGATGATTGTGGGCATTTTTGCTTACTTTGTCGTTCTAAATAGAGACCGCTAGAAGGGCCATGGGTCATATTAGATTGTGTAGAAACCTTTAGATGCCCCCAAAGAAGGGAGGACCCCCCCCCCCCCAGACCCCTGCCAAGTTATGCCCCCCCTCTTCTAAAACCAAAGTTGCACCCCTGTGTATTTAATTTGTATTTCAGAGCTGTAGTCTAACTTTCCAATAAATGGTGAAATGATATTAGGATAGCTATGAGGCTCGTATGTGTAAAATAATTATATTTTGAGACCAAAGTAATGGTGGATTGATGAGAAACATATGAAATGGTTTCTGAGGGAATTGCCCTGGTACTGACATTTTCAGTGTCTTCAAGAATTGTAAAGATGAATTTAAAGGTATTCTCCGGGTTGGCTGGTTGGGAAGTGCTTGTAATGAATAAGAGAACAGGTGGGAACCATACTGTAGGTGTAAAGAGCAATGAAATGTATCTGGCAGAAATATCACACTAAGTCTTAAGTCCAGCCATCACCTATTTCAATGACAGAACAACAGATTTGGCACTTATGTGAGCAATTTTGTTGTTTGTTCTTGTGGTGATTTAGAACATTTTGGCAGCAGGGTTGAATGACTCTTGCATTATAATGGTCTTGCTTTTGACACTTAAATAGATTTGCTTAGAAACGACTGCTCCTGGTCACCGTCATTACATCCTGCAGGGCTTTGACATGCTAACTGTACCAAAAATGGAGGGACACTCAGTCAATGACATTGAACAAAGGACAAGTCTTCAGTTCCTATTGATTTTCGCCATAAAGTGCTTCTTGGCAACAATGCTTTGGCACAAGTATTTCCCATTGAAGAAATGATTGAAGATGTGAAATTGAAGTCTTCCACCAGAAAAATAAAACTTAATGCTGGCGTAGACATAGACCTTGACCTTTTCTCAATTGGATTTCCTCAACTCCCGCGTCCTCTCGGATCCTTTTGAAAAAGGTCAAAGGTTATTGAAGGTTGGCGGCGAGGAAAGGGAACGTGGACGAAAATATGTTTGTATGAAATCAAATGTTCTATCATCAGGAAACAAGGTAAGACCCAAGTGCAGACTGTGTGAAGTAACAATGTTTATTGTAACAGGGGCAGGCAAACGACAGGTCAAGGCAGGCAGGGGTTGATAATCCAGAGTAGAGGCCAAGGTAGAGGACGGCAGGCAGGCTCATTCAGAGTGGTCAGGCAGGTTGGTACAGGTTCAGGACAGGCAAGGGTCAAAAACCAGGAAGCCGAGAAAAAGCGAGACTAGGAAAAAATCCAGGCGCTGAGAAAAACCACTGGTTGACTTGACCAAACAAGACAAACTGGCACAGACAGACAGAAAACACAGGTATAAATACCCAGAGGATAAGTGGGGAAGATGGGCGACACCCGGACGGGGTGGAGACAAGCACAAGGACAGGTGAAACAGATCAGGGTGTGACAATTATATTGACAAGATAGTCGAGCAACCACTCTAACAATGGGAATACATGTTCTAAAAGGTGGAAGGCAGGCAGGTGAGAGGATGCGAGATCAAGTGGCACCATTCTAGCCAATGAGAGGGCAGATACGTGTGTGAACAACAGCCACAAATTTTATTCAGAGCTAATCTGCCCTGAGTTCCCTGCAAATGTGAATGTGTCTATTTCTTTGATTTATTCTATGCTATCCTTCCAATTTGAATGGCAGCTGAGCTCTTGTGAATGAAATCATCATATTTGTCATATCATTGTGTTTTTTCTCCTGCTTGTGGGTTTTTGCAGCATGGGCGCACACACAGACATCTATAGAACACAATATTGCTATGCTGCCATCACGTGGACATGAAGAGGTAACTGAACTGTGCGTTGAGTGATCGTTATTCTAGTTCCAAATTAACATGCTATAAATCAAATTGACAACAAACTGTCAAAAATGTTGATCATACCACAAATGATTTTCATTTTTAGCTTTTAATTTATCGCGCAACATAAAACAATATTGTGGGTTGTACCACATACACTATGTATTCACATAATACACCATACAGCTACAAAGAGAGACTGAACAAAAACAAAACAACTTTTTTACATACTGCATACTTGACATGAAAAAATAGAACCAAGAACAATCTTTGAACTCAAAAAGGAATGTAGCTGCCAGTTGTGGTGTTTTGTTTGTTTTCTGTTTATTTGGGGCAGGATTTAAGCTTGAGCCCAGCTTTAGAACTGAGAGGGGGGTATAAATGGTGATAATATTTGTGTGTGTGTTTATGAGAAAGAGAAAGGGGGACAGCGAGGGGTGTGAGGGGGAGGGGGGCGGTGAGGGAGAGAAGGAGAAAAGGATAGAGAGATGGACTGATTATTATATAATTAATTTCAAAGTTGCTGAAATGACAAGTCCACCTATATCAATCAGCGCATTTGTAATAACCTAAGTATTACAATACTTATATTTGATCAAATTAACCTCATGTAGCCAATTAGCAATTACATTTTTTGTTGACCAAATTCGATTCTCTCTCATTGACCTCCATACAAAAATTCCTCACTTCGTGGTCATATTTTCACGTACAGATTTTGGGCTGCGTAAACCCTCTCACTTTGCC
This sequence comes from Oncorhynchus mykiss, assembly GCF_057628025.1. Lineage (NCBI taxonomy): Eukaryota > Metazoa > Chordata > Actinopteri > Salmoniformes > Salmonidae > Oncorhynchus > Oncorhynchus mykiss. The sequence continues at coordinate 36,505,834 of NC_143027.1, read as the reverse complement.
TCTTCCTCTCTGATGAAATGAGACTCTCCTATTCCTCCTGCGTGTCATCAGGCAAATTACGTTTACAGTGGTGTATGCCAAAATAAATGTGTCATTTTTTTATTTTAAATTAAGCTAATTAAATGAGTTGTGCAAGTCCTTTTATAGATAAAACGAGACGCATCTTCTTCTTCGGTCATGCTTTAACCTCAGACCTCCAAGGAATCCTTGCAGGAAAGATATCATCCCATTATGAGAGAAAATAGAGTAATTGCATCAAAGTACACCCTGCACCTGATTGGCGACTCTTTTGATTTGGGTGATGAGGTTGAACGATGTTGGATTGGACGTTGCAGGAGGTTTAATTCGGTCCAACGTGTAATTTGTTGACCTGGTCAGTGGTTACTTGATTGGTACAGTGTACAGATGGGTAATGGAGGGCGAGGCAGAAATGACAAGGTACTGTGTCATGTCCAGAAGTCGTGATAGAGGCAAGGCACGATGAGGTGCAAAACACATTTTATTCACAGCTAATCTGTCCTAAATTCCCTCCTAATGGGAACGTGTCTATTGGTGTGATTTATTCTATGCTATACTTCCAATTTGAATGGCAGCTGATCTCTGTGAATGAAATCATCATATTTTGCATATCATTGTGCTTTTCCTCCTGCTGCTGGGCTCTTGCTGCAAGGTCGTACATGCGCACACACACAGAGACAGTCAGACAGAGACAGTCAGAGGGAAACAGTGAGAGACAGACACAGACAGACAGACAGACAGACAGACAGACAGACAGACAGACAGACAGACAGACAGACAGACAGACAGACAGACAGACAGACAGACAGACAGAGACAGTGAGAGAGAGACAGTGAGAGACAGTGTGAGACAGACACAGACAGAGAGTGAGAGACAGACACAGACAAATAGACAGAGATAATCAGACAGAGACAGTCAGACAGACAGTGAGAGACAGTGAGAGGCAGACACAGACAGATAGACAGACAGACAGAACATAATATTGCTGTGCTGCCACCACGTGGACATGAAGAGGTAACTGAACTGTGCTTTGAGTGATCGTTATTCTAGTTCTAACATGCTATAAGTAAAATTGACAAAATGTAAAAAAAAATATTGATCATACCACAAATGATTTTCATTTTTAGCTTTTTATTTATCGCGCAACATAAAACAATATTGTGGGTTGTACCACATACACTATGTATTCACATAATACACCATACAGCTACAAAGAGAGACTGAACAAAAACAAAACAACTTTTTTACATACTGCATACTTGACATGAAAAAATAGAACCAAGAACAATCTTTGAACTCAAAAAGGAATGTAGCTGCCAGTTGTGGTGTTTTGTTTGTTTTCTGTTTATTTGGGGCAGGATTTAAGCTTGAGCCCAGCTTGAGAACTGAGAAGGGGGTATAAATTGTGATAATATTTGTGTGTGTGTTTATGAGAAAGAGAAAGGGGGACAGAGAGAGGGGGGAGGGAGAGATGGGGGGGGGGGGAGAAGGAGAAAAGGATAGAGAGAGAGAGCTGGAAAGTATGTGAGGAAATATGTGAGATGTGTAAGCAGTTAGTGAGTGTATAAGTACGTAAGAAAATAAGTGCATGAGGGAGAAAAATAGAGTGGGAGTACACAATTGTTCCAATATTGTTCCAATATTTTAACATTCTCCCCTCACCATTAAAATGTACAACATACCCAAAACAGTCATGTTTAATAGAATAGCTTCCGCACATACACTGCAACAAGTTCTCAATTAAGATAACAGTCTGTTCACTTCAATATAATATGATCATTCAATCCCCATACCAGTTAAAAGTACCTTATGGGGACAAGGATTAATAAAAGTGTATGTATGAAATGTGTGAGTGCTTCAATTCAACAGTTGTCTTTTTTTGTTTGTCCACTGCCTTGAACATGAATGGGACGTTCCCATAAGATCAGCACCGGAGCAGTTCCCCACCCACTGAAACGGACATATTTAAAATAATAGTTCCTCTTATCATTCTAAGAGCTATAAAAAATATCAGTGATATAATATAACCCCCCCCCCCCCCCTCCAACACACACACACACTATTCCACGGGGGGGGGGGGGCACCATAGCACCAGCCTCCTTTGAGCATGTTTCTGTTATTTCCATCACATCTTGTATAGAAATGTACAAAATTCATCTGAAGAATATAATGACCGGCACCCATTATTACATACTGAATGAATATGACTGAATCATTATAACTGTGTGTGACTCATGCATTATCGTTTTTTAAAAGGGGGGAGTTTGTTCTTAAAGTGAGAATAGAATACAGTTGAAACAGGATCATGAGTAGTGGTGAGACAAAGGAACAGGCATATTTTCCCCCAGTCTCTAAGTTAGTCAAAGTCCTGTTGGTCATGTCTGTGACAATCTATGACAATTAACAAAAGACAATATTACAAACTATACTACCAGGTATTACCTGGTGTCTTCCAGTAATACACTGTACCTTCAGTCTGGTACTACAAGTGTTAAGTTGTCATGGTTTTTCATTAAGGTTACATCGTTTACTACTGTTATAATCACTATCGTTGATAATAATAACCAACAACCACATTGAAAATGAGTTACGGCGGTGGCAACCTCTCACCTCATAGTCTAACACAATGAACAAGATCGCTGGCTGGGGCTACACCTCACCTCTGTCACTAGAGTTCTCTCACACATTTCTGATGAGTTTGATTCTGCACCTGTTTGATTCTCGTGTTTAAAAAAAATCAAAATATTTTGAGCTCTATTCAATCCGTATCGTTGAAGCGTTAACAGATTTCGTGATCGAAATGTAGTCATTTCCGATTGCGCCGACATGTGATGCATTTAGCGGGAATGCCGTCTCTTCCAACACCAGACCGTTGCGTTTAAATTTCAATTGGGCTTTACCACTGAATTCCTGCGATACGGATTGATTACAGAGCCCTTCGTTTAGCATTGGTTCTCAGAACGGACAGCTAGATATCATACTCGGGTTTATAAGCAGCCTGATTACTGATTAGGTCTATCTCTTCTCACGAAGGGGGACTGGTTGGTTGCTGTCAGAGGTATCGTGTAGTACAGTACTAATGAAATCCGGACAGCAGTATTGAGTATACATCTACAGACACAACAACATATTGGAAATCACTGTGTTGCTTTCTGCTGCTGAAGGCTGTCTGACAAACTGACTGGACTTAAAAGCCTGGAATCATTCATGATTTAGTCATTATCCCTCACCAGTTAAATAATCTTAGCTAAATATTTTAAATATTTACATTTTTTTTATCCCCCCGCCAAAAAAAAACACAAACCAAAAAAACGAAGCTTCAAGTTGTCAATAATCTGTTATTTTTTCAAGATTAAAAGTGCTTTTATAAAATCTTTTCTTCTGTATGTACAATTTGTATTACCTATAAAAAAAAAACGAAAAACAATCATCATTATCATGTAATAAATAAGAATAAAAAAGTGGATTAAAATGAGTTTAGATAAGAGAGCACACAGGGAAGCTGTGGACTAATGTTCATCATGTTTCTCTGTCCTCTGTGGTGCCTGTGTGTGTGTGTTTCTAGCTTTTTGCAACCATGACCAGTGTCTCTGCAACGTTGAGGTATAGAGAGCTCTATATCGACAACTTCATAAGCACCAGGGTTTTTCGTCTCAGAAGTGAGCACCAAGCAGACTCTGGTTCTCACACGCACTTACACAAGCGTGCGCGCGCACACACACACACACACACACACACACACACACACACACACACACACACACACACACACACACACACACACACACACACACACACACACACACACACACACACACACACACACACACACACACAAAAGCTAAGAGCTGGATACAACATGCAGCACTGCACTGCACTGAGTGAGAGGCCTCTCTAACAGGCTGAGGAGGATCTTAGTGCAAGATGTGGAAAAAAGATTCACAACCTCTTGTAGCCCAGTCCACTGTGGTGCACATTAGATAGAGACAGCTGGGGTTCAACCCACTGACTGCAACACTTGATGACTTAGGGCCAATGCAGAGGCAGCCAGGATTGGTGAATAAGGTTTTACTGGCTCTGTTGTGACAATGTATGCATAGAGACAAACCTAGCTCTGCTTCAAGACAACAAACAGCACCATGCAGAAGCAGGACTGACTGACTGAGCCCTTGGTGTGTCGACATGCGTAGAGAAAGCACCAGTGTGTGTTTAGGAGTGCATTTCTGGCCACACACTATTCCCATCTATGTCTCCGGTTTCAGTGTAAAGGCCTTGCGTGGCCTGTGCTGCCTGCGGTCGTTAGAAGGACCAGACTTTGGCGGCCATGCCTCGGTGGTTTAAAGCAGTAAGGCATTGCTCTGTGCTGGCTGGATGACAAGAGCTTTGTGTGTGTGCGTGTGTCTGTGTATCAGTGCACCATTTTACAGGGGCTTACAGGGGAGTCATAGAACTGGAGGGATAGATCTCTCAACCAACACCTGAAGGATGACGAGGACTTCCAGTGCCTGTTGTTCTACTCACTCTACGTCTATGCCATAGAAGCACCCAATTCCTTATATTCAGCATCTAGTGCCATGAAGAGTAGAGAAATGGAGTGACTGACAATCTCCCTGTGAAAAGGATGAAGGTCAACATGAAGCACCAATAGAGTGAGATGGATTGGTAGGGTGAGAGTAACAATGACGAGAGAAGAACCCTTCTCTTCACAGCAAGGCAGACAAGAGAGGAGTTTTAAAAAAAGGCATGAGTTTCGTTGCTAAAAACCGGATGGTTCTGAGAAGTTTCTGTGGGTGGTGGCGTTTCTCTTCACTCTTTCTGGTAATGATTAGTGATTCAAATGTTTAGAACTCCATGCTGGAAAGACTGTGTTGAGGAGCCTTGCAGTGCTGAGAAAGGCCAAGTACAGTCACAAGAATGTCAAAGGCCTACGGAAAAACAACAAAGAAATGGGCAGATTTCCAGAAATATGGGGAAAAATAAAGATCCGACTGAGAGACAGAACCCCTCGGGGAAAAACCAAAACCAATCACATCATTAATAACAACATGAAGGACAAAACAGCCATATCAAACAAAACAAACAAATCAACTCAGCATCATAAAAATAACAATACCTGTAATAACAACATTGACAGTAACAATAGCAATCGTAATAATATTGATAATAATAGTAATAATTAGGAGGATCATTAAAATTCTATGAAGAAGGAGAAGCGATGGAGTCCCCCCGCGGAGGAAAGAGGACGAGCACCACAGGCAGCGTGTCTGTATGGCCCAGGGTCTGGTCCAAACTGCTGCCTGACATGAGGTACAAAAACAAACAAAACAAAACGAGGAGTTAAACCAGTAGTCCCCCTCCTTCCAGCCCAGAGGAAACAGAGCAGGAAGAGAAGGATGGAGAGAGACACGGGACTAAAGGAAGGGCTGAGACACTCCTCCCTGGCCTGCTCAGCCCTCTCTCCCTCCACCAGTCTGTGTCTGTGTGTCCATCCATCCTCACACAAAGTGGCTGTAGGGCCCGGTGAGGGTGGTAAAGGCGTAGGGGGATACAGTGATGGTAGAGGTGGTGTGTCGCGTGGAGGCCAGCCGTGTCACCGGCCCCTCTCTCTTGTCCGTGGTCTGGCCAGGCCCCGGGCTGGCCCCTGCTGCCGTGGCCCCCAATTTGCGTTTCTTCCCAGGTTTGATGTCGTCGTAGGGCAGCCCCAGTAGAGCTGCCTCCTGCTGCCTCTCTCTAGCCCGCTCCGCCAGCATCTTCATCTTGGCCTCCCAGATCCACTGGCCGTGGCACGGCTGGTTCATGTTCTTGTGCTGGTAGAACACTAGGGAGATGCGGGTGGGGTGAGAGCGGTCGGGCCTCTTGAGCGGTGTGGTGGCGTGCAGCTCGCGCCGGGCGCACTCAATCAGGATGGACCCGTGGGCGGGCGCCACCGCCACCCCTCCGATGCTGGGGTCCAAGAAGTTATGCTCGCTGTCCGACCACCGCTCTTCCTCCTCGAGGTTGCGAGGAGTCTCAGCCTGGGACTGTCCATCCGACTGCTGTAGGGCATCGGGGAACAAGCGTCCCTCTGGGGCCGGGGACGGTGTACCTGCCATAGAGCCTCCGGAAGACTTCCAGGCCTTCTCCTGGAGCCCCAAGGGGGTCGAGCCCCAACTCTCGCCCGCCTTGGACCACATCTTGTCGGGGAAGCCTCCGACGGGACTGGGGCTATAACCAGCAGGAACCATGCTCATGGGCCAAGCCTTAGGCTGAGGGCTGGAATCAGGGCTGTCCCAGTGGTGGGGGGTGCCGGGGTGTGAGGAGGGAAAGGGGGACGGGGGTATCTTTATGGAGGGGGACGGGGAGGGAGCAGGGGAGGCAGTGGGGGTGTTTGGGCCATGGTAAGAGTTCCACTGCTGGGAGTATGGGGAGGGCTGTTGTGGGGGATGCTGATGCTGCTCTTGGAGGTATGGGGACTGGAAAGTCTGGCGAGGTCCCTGCTGGTGAAACTGCTGCTTGTCTGAAGTGAAGGGAGCCTCCGGGGGGCCTGGTGGTTGGAGGTTGCCTTCCCAACTGCTGGGCACCCTAATGCCGTTGGGCTTGTGCCCATGCCAGGGCCCTCCAGCAGCGCCAGGCTGAAGGGTGGTGCTGGGCATGCTGGGACAGCTCTGGGCATTGACCTCCTTATAAACTGGCATATCCATGGGCTCCTGCTTGATGACGGGGGTCCCTCTGTGGGAGGGCTCTGAGGAGGCTGAAGAGGGACGTGATTGGTTGTAGTCAGGCTGATGAGGGTGTGGGTAAGCGCTGCGTTGGTGTTGGTTGGCTGGGTCTCCGTGCTGCTGCTGCTCAAGGTGGCCTGGGCTCGAGTAGGAGTGAGCCAGCCTGGCCTGGAGGCTCTGAACGTCTGGCTTCTTGTCCAGAGGACTGGGGGAAAACTTGGGCCCCATGTGGTGCCAGGAGCCGTTGCAGCCCTCGTAAGTGAGCTCATGGGGGAAAAGTGTGCTAGGGTTGGGAGGGTAGGTGTAGTAGCTATAGGGCAGTGCTGCCGGTAGATTAGGGCGGTAGCCATTGACAGGGCCTGGTGGAGGTGGAAGGGCAGGGGGCTGGCCATTGGAAGAGAGGCCTCCCCGTGCGTAGTAGCCAGGGCGGGAGGGGTAGACGTGGTAGGGGTCGGCAGCCTGGGCAGGGTAGCCCTCCAGCTGACCATGGAAGGGCTGGAAGCGCTGGTCCACTGGCTCCTTCTTTATGGTGGGCTTCACCTCCTGCTTAGGGATGGCTGTGGAGGAGGGAAGATAGAGGGGTGATAAGACAGGTAAGATCAAGCGGTTTTAACCTCTTGAAACTAGGGGGCACTATTTTTATGTTTGGAAAAATAACGTTCCCAAAGTAAACGGCCTATTTCTCAGGACCAGATGCTAGAATATGCATATAATTGGCAGATTAGGATATAAACACTCTATAGTTTCCAAAACTGTCAAAATGTTGTCTGTGAGTTAAACAGAACTGATATTGCAGGCTAAAACCTGAGGAAAATCCAATCAGGAAGTGCCCCTGTTTTTGAAACCTCTCTGTTGTTATGCATCCCTATTGCCCATTTAAAGGGATATCAACCAGATTCAACAGCCTTTAGACATAGTTTCAGGCTTTTATTTTGAAGAATGAGCGTGAACGACCACATTGCGTAAGTGGATAGGTGGGGGCTCTCAGAGTGAGTTGTGCGCAAAAGAGAAAGGTGGCTATACTCCCGGTCTTAGTGAAAAGCCAACTGTCCCGGTTGATATATTATCGAATAGATATTTGAAAAACACCCTGAGGATTGATTATAAATGGATATAATTTGGAATTTCTGTCTGCGTTGTCGTGACCTTTCTGGTGGATTCCTGGGCATAACGCACCAAACTAACGGAGGTATTTGGATATAAAAAATATCTTTATGGAACAAAAGGAACATTTGTTGTCTAACTGGCAGTCTCGTGAGTGAAAACATCCGAAGATCATCAAAGGCAAACGATTCATTCGATTGCTTTTCTGATTTTCTTGACCAAGTTACCTGATGCTAAGTGTACTTATTGTTTTGTGGAGTGATCGATAAACTTACACAAATGCTTGTATTGCTTTCGCTGTAAAGAATAATTTCAAAATCTGAGACGACAGGTGGATTAACAAAAGGCTAAGCTGTGTTTTGCAAAATTGCACTTGTGATTTCATGAATATGAATATTTTCTAGTAATATTATTTGACTGCTGATGACAATTATACCGGATCCGGAATGGGTGGTTCAGAGAGGTTAATGGTTCACTTGGTTGGACTTTTGGGATTGATGGGTTTGATTCCTGCATGGGCTGCATACTGTAAGCCGTCTAGCTATAGGTTCGTAACCGGCCGCCACCGGGAGGACTGTGGGGCGAAGCACAATTGGCCTAGCGTCGTCCGGGTTAGGGAGGGATTGGCCGGTAGGGATATCCTTGTCTCATAGCGCACCAGCGACTGCTGTGGCGGGCCGGGCACAGTGCGCGCTAACCAAGGTTGCCAGGTGCACAGTGTTTCCTCCGACACATTGGTGCGGCTGGATTCCGGGTTGGATGTGTGCTGTGTTAAGAAGCAGTGCGGCTTGGTTGGGTTGTGTATCCGAGGACGCATGACTTTCAACCTTCATCTCTCCTGAGACTGTACGGGAGTTGTAGCGATGAGACAAGATAGTAGCTACTAAACAATTGGACACTACGAAATTGGGGACAAAAAGGGGTAAAACTTTTTTTTTTAAAGTAAAAATAAATAAAAAAAGACTAGCTATAGGTGTTAAGTGTAGGTCAGTTTAGATTAAAGCATCTACTCTCGGGCTCCCCAACTGGTAGACCATATGTTCCAGCCCCCAGACCGTCCGTCCAAGAAAAACGATCCCTGATCTGCTCTATGACCACACTATTATCATCGTACTGTAAAGCTGGTTGGAGTTTTGCTCACAATACTAGAGTGATGGGTTTATTGTTATCATCAACCTCACAGTACTCATAAAGCCACTCTCCTACATGTTTATAGTAGAGTTCAGAGGTCATCTCACCTTTATTGCCATTCTGTCTGACAGGGGAGCCAGCGTGCCGGACCTCCATCTTGATCCCGGGTTTCTCCGGCGTCTCTGTGGGCGTTGGCGGCTGCTGCTTGCCCTTCTTCTTCTCGGAGGCACGGTTCTTAGCGTCCAGGCGGCGCTGGCGGCAGGACTTGGCTCGCTCGGGCAGCTTGCGGACCTCGCGGCGGAAGTTGTTGAGCACCTGAATGGCGCCTGTACGCATCTTTTGACGCTGGCCCTCCTCGCTGCCGAACTCGTCTGTGAGGGCGGCCTTGTAGAGGGGAAGTACGTGGAGCTGCTCGTCCTCTGGGATCTCCCCCACCGTACGGTTGTCCTCTTTAGTCAGCGTGCACACCTGGGGGTGAACAGAGGGGTGTTAGCGTAGCGAGAGAGACAGCGCAACTGCTGTGTGTCGTACAGTTGTCCTGCACAACTTTCAAGTTTCATGTACTGGCCCTCAAAATTCTTACTTGCAAGTTCCTTCTTGACAATGCAACAACAATAAGAAATAATAAAAGATAAGAATACGAACATAGAGTAAATGGCTCAGTAGAATAGAATAAACATTTTAGCATAAGTACAATACAGGAAGGCAGAATTTATAGTCCAATATTTACACATGCTTTGTGGAAGGGGGTATTGGGGGGCAAGTGCACCTGGACCGTACAGGGGGAGTGGTAGGGGTGGAGGAAGGGTTAGGGTGGGACACTCACTGTCTGTTCTATCCTCATGTAGTCAGACACAGACACTATACCAACCCCCATAGGCCCCCCCACACAGCGGAGCATCCATACAATGTCCACAAATAGAGAGGGAAAGAGCGAGAAAGAAGATTGACGAGAGAGTGACGGAGAGAGCGACAAAAAGAGAGAACGAGACAGGGGCAGAGGTAAGGCTGTGTGTCGTACCACAGTGCAGCCGTTGTAGAGATTGTGCTGGTCCTTGTGGGCATGGGCACAGAAGTCCATACAGGCGGTGACGCCGGAGAACGGCCGGCCTTCCTTCAGACCCAACCTGCAGTCTGTGGCTTTCGTCTCATTCTGACACTGAGGGACAGGAGAGGGGACACAAGTTGGGTTAGCGTGGTTTTACTCTACAGACCATATCTAGCACTCATTGCAGCCGTGAGTTTTTATTGTGCACTTTTTGGTGGGACACAGGGAAGAGGACGACATGTCCCAGAACAACCTGTTACTGTACACAACATATCTAACACATAGCATCCTTCAGCTTGTTTTGTTTACTTTCAGAGGGACCGTCTACTATTTAGAGTTCCGGTGCTGGTCTCAGTTAGGTGTACACTCTTAGAAAAACCCTCTGTGGGAAGGGTCCTACAATGAACCCCAACGGGTTCTACACGGAACCAAAAAGGGTTCTTCAAAGGGTTCTCCTATGGGGACAGCCGACGAACCCTGTCAGGCTCGAGATGGCACCTTTTTCCCCTAAGAGTGTAAGTGCAGGTAGGTGATGGTGAGTGAAAAGGCAGATGTTACCTGGTTACTGTAGGCCTGTGGGGCCAGCTGCTTGTACAGGGGAGCCACCTCAGTGGCCAGATCCTGGAAGTTATCCCTGAGTTGATCCTCCTAACATACACACAAAGACAGATACCCTGGTAGCTCAATCACAGTGTTAGCTTAGTGTGGTGTGGTCAATAATAATAATTGTACACAGGTGGTATGTCGTTTTTGGATATAAACGCGAGGAAGGGAGGCATCTCTTGTCTGTGGAGGCTGTGAGTCTGTGAGTCTCAGTAGTACAGATATGGTACTACACATTACCTCTTGGGGGTGGTCTCCTGCCAGTCTGAACTTGCGGGGTGTTTTGCTGCGGGCGTACTTGCAGCCGTTGAAGTACATGCTCCAGGAGCAGCCGAAGGAGAACGAAGCTCCACAGCTGTCGGGGTCCTTGCCTTGGCACGCGCACGTACGACTGCAGGCAGGCAGGGGGAGACAGAGAGCACGAACACAGTCAGCACCACTCACAAACCCCCATCAGACACTCACAAGGTAATGTTCATCGTTCAGAAAGAGAACACCTCAGTGCATTGAATGTCTATTGACAACGACAATGAAGTAGTCTGCAGTCCATAAGTAGACTAACTTGCTCATTTATTTTCATGCACAGACGTTCTGTCTGAAAGCCTCCCTCAGTGCGCCATCTAAACATCTTTGCACTGCTGAGTTTACTGCTAATTTAAGAAGAATATAAGCATATTCAGCCGACTCATTCGTGGTTCTGTGAACGTTTCCTGTCACTCACTCGTCGTTGAGTCCACAGCGGCGGCTAGTGGGGTTGCCGAACTGTGTGAGGGTGGCGGAGAGCTCTCGATAGAGCTTGTCGCCTAGCGCCCGGGGCACGCCCTCCCACGCCATGATGAGGATGATGATGAAGGCGTTGGGACAGTGGTGACCCGCCCGGGGACGCACCAGACACAGCAACTTCTCTGTATCACTGCCCCGACGAATCACCTGACGGGAGAGGGCGAGAGAAAGGGAGAGAGAGAGTGAGAGATTGACATCCGGATTCTCCTCTACTCTATCAATAGTGTCTGTTGAGAAGCCATGAACCCGTTAGCAGGGTGTCAAAGAGAGTGACAGAGGTAGAGAGTGACAGAGGTAGAGACCTCCAGCTGGGCAGGAGAGGGCTCAGGGAGACCCCCTACCGGACCCCCTACTGCTTTACTGTCTGAGGGTGAGGCTGTGGTGTTTGTCTACTACCTCTGCTCTACTCCCCCTCATTTTCACTAATGGCTATTAGTATATAGAAGGAGTGAAGTGTGAAATGTCTGTTTGGTTTTACAATGTCTGGTGAAAGTTGTGTGTTGATAAGAAATTGTTTGTGGTTACCTACACTAGTGTGTTGTGTCAGCCCAAGGGCCAGTCTGTTTGTGCTACCATGTCAACCCCCTGTCACTCATGGTCATGTTTGGCTTGGTAATGAGACCAATGGAGTTGGTTAGAGCACACACAGATCTGGGACCAGGTGTTGACACACAAATCTGGGACCGGGTGTTGACACACAGATCTGGGACCTGGTGTTGACACACAGATCTGGGACCAGGTGTTGACACACAGATCTGGGACCGGGTGTTGACACACAGATCTGGGACCGGGTGTTGACACACAGATCTGGGACCTGGTGTTGACACACAGATCTGGGACCAGGTGTTGACACACAGATCTGGGACCAGGTGTTGACACACAGATCTGGGACCGGGTGTTGACACAGATCTGGGACCGGGTGTTGACACACAGATCTGGGACCTGGTGTTGACACACAGATCTGGGATCAGGTGTTGTGTAAGGTTAGGCTTTGTTTGTTCTGTGAGAGGTAGGTTCAGTGTTTTATGTACTCACCCACTTGGCGATGGGACATCCCTGAGAGCTCTTGCCTTCCCGGCCGGTGTAGACTACCTTTTCAATACGGATAGCATCTCCCTTCTCTCCATACCTGCACCGAGAGACAGACAGTACAGTGTGAGTGTATGTCTTCCTGAACACAACAGTTCAACTGATTTGTTTCCAGTATAAAACGTTCACATCATGCCTTAAAACACCCGTGAGCTGTGGTATATTAACTAATGGCATTATTGGTTAGTAAGCAAGTAGCCTATGAGCTTCTGCATGACCATAATGCAAATATTTGAGAGTTGAAGGTGTCTTGTCAAACACAGAAACCACAAGCTGGCTGGCCAAGAGGAGTGTTCACAGGACACCGTTGATATTCACAGAGGCGTGACGGGAGCAGCCAAAGCCCAACATAATCTGACCAGAACATTGTTAGTCAGTGTGTCTGACGAAGAGAATGAAACCCGAACCCTTCAGGGCCGTCCACGCCATGCGATAACTATAACGATAATTATAACCATATCATTTTTTGTTTTTTTTTGTTTTTATCGTTCTAGTTCAAGTGAACAGGAGCATTCGAAGCTTCAATGATAACCACAAAGAGAGCGGAGATCGACTAACGAGAGCTACGGTTTGTCCCTGTCCCTCCGATGATAAAGCGTTGACAGCCAATCAAAAAACGTGTTCTATTGAAGAGTTTGTCCTTGGTTCTAGGTGTGCGAGGCTGCTTGGAACAGGAGAGAAGGCAAAGTGCACAGTAACGTTGCCTGAATAACTGGGCATGTGTGAGCATATTGGTGGCCACATTAAATTATAGGACGACTTGGGAGAATGATCAACGTCAAAACAGCGCCTATCTGTACGAGAAGGCCATGTTTTCTGATGGTATCTGTTAACGGAGATACAACCCGACATAATACACACTATGACGAGCCTGCTAATATGCCTTTCTGGACCTTGTAAACTGCAAAGAAAAGTCCCATTAGCCTACTGATCCAAATGGCTGCATAATCAGGCCAAGGCTTTATGCAGTTATATCGGCATGAGTCATTCAAAACAGGACGTTGGAGCAGTTACTCAAATTAGCATATGCATCACTGCAGTTTTACAGTCCTGTAGAATAATTGTGTACTCACTTGATACAATAATACATTCCTCATTGCACTGTGTCGTTGTCTCCTAGGTAGAATAATGTTCTTGTTTAAAAATGTAGAAGTAATCAACAGTGGAGCTTTGTGTGCCAGAAAGGACTTGCAGAGCGCAGCCTGGAGGAATGCACATATTTATTTATTTGTCCTGCACTTTGACAGGTAAATATGAATAGCCCTACTATTTAGATAATGACTGGCCTAATATTTAGCTTCTTACTTTGGCTACAACTCTAGCCCTTCTCTTCCAGCTGTTCCAGTGTGCAATAGGCTATATGGCTACAATATGCTATATGGCTACAATAGGCTATATGGCTACAATAGGCTATATGGCTACAATAGGCTATATGGCTACAATAGGCTATATGGCTACAATAGGCTATATGGCTACAATAGGCTATATGGCTACTATAGGCTATATGGCTACAATAGGCTATATGGCTACAATAGGCTATATGGCTACAATAGGCTATATGGCTACAATGGGCTATATGGCTACAATGGGCTATATGGCTACAATAGGCTATATGGCTACAATAGGCTATATGGCTACAATAGGCTATATGGCTACAATAGGCTATATGGCTACAATAGGCTATATGGCTACAATAGGCTATTTGGCTACAATAGGCTATATGGCTACTCCACTATTGCTCTTCTCGTGAAATCGCAGGAAAAGCTATAGGCTACAAAATAGGACATTTCTTTAGCACTTTTTATACTAGGCCTAATATAATTTTGTGGAGAGAAGCAGGCCTGCCCTTGCTAAAATGTAAAAAAGGCCTTGGGTAAATGAACTGTCAGTTAAGGAGAGAGAGTGCGTTGGTGTGATCCCTTTGGCCGGTTATGATACTATGGTTGCACTGATGCATTGCACATGGTTGCACAGGACATACAGAACGAGATGAGCACAGTGGGAAAAAAGATCCAAGCGAATTGACAAGCATAAAAAAAATGGAAATCACTTGCAAACGACTTGAGCAAAGAGGCAAGCAATGTCACGTCAAAGACGTGCAGGCTAAACCGCGTTTGTTGTAGAACTGCTACATTCAAATACAAGTTTCAATATTATTTTTCATTTTCATTGGTTTAAATAGTACCCGCAAAACACCAGTCTCAATGTAAACAGTGAAGAGGCGACTCTGGGATGCTGGCCTTCTAGGCAGAGTTGCAAAGAAAAAGCCATATCTCAGACTGGCCAATAAAAGGAAAATGTTCAAATGGGCAAAAGAACACAGACACTGGACAGAGGAACTCTACCTAGATGGCAAGGATCCCGGAGTCGCCTCTTCACTGTTAACGGGGCCTCCCACTCCTTTTTCTATTCTGGTTAGAACCAGTTTGTGCTGTTCTGTGATGGGAGTAGTACACAGCGTTGTGCGAGATTTTCAGTTTCTTGGCAATTTCTTGCAAAGAATACCCTTAATTTCTCAGAACAAGAATTGACTGATGAGTTTCAGAAGAATGTTCTTTGTTTCTGGCCATTTTAAGCCTGTAATCGAACCCAGAAATGCGGATGCTCCAGATACTCACCTAGTCTAAAGAAGGCCAGTTTTATTGCTTCTAGTCTAAAGAAGGCCAGTTTTATTGCTTCTAGTCTAAAAAAGGCCAGTTTTATTGATTCTTTAATCACAACTACAGTTTTCATCTGGCAAAGGGTTTTCTAATGATCAAATAGCCTTTTAAAATGATAAACTTGGATTAGCTAACACAACGTGCCATTGGAACACAGGAGTGATGGTTGTTGATAATGGGCCTCTGTACGCCTATGTAGATATTTCATAAAAAAATCTGCCGTTTCCAGCTACAATAGTCATTTACAACATTAACAATGTCTACACTGTATTTCTGATCAATTTGAGGTTATTTTAATGGACAAAAAATGCGCTTTTCTTTCAAAAACAAGGACATATCTATGTGACCCCAAACTTTTGAACTGTAGTGTATATATATATATATATATTTTTTTTTTGGGGGGGGGGGGGGGGGGACATAAAAGAATGTAAAAACTACAGGAATTCCGCTCCAAGTGATTTTACTTTAAGAAATCTGTTCCCAAGTATTCACACGCATAATAGATACGTGATCATATACAAATGTACGCAACATGTCGATCTTGTCTTATCGCTGCAACTCCCCAACAGACTCGGGAGGCGAAGGTTGAGTCATGTGTCCTCCAAAACACCCGCCCGCATAACCCGGAAGCCAGCCGCACCAATGTGTCGCTGACATCCGAGGTCACCCTGCAGGTGGATGCTCCAACCTTAAACCTGACCCTTACTCTAACCCTAAACCTAACCCTTACTCCAACAAACCTAACCCTTACTCCAACCTTAAACCTAACCCTTACTCTAACCCTAAACCATAACCCTAGCAAGCGGTTGCATATCAACATGTGCAGTTGATCATTTGTGGATACTATGACCTAATCTCTTGATCATCTATAGGGAACTATCCAAATCAAGTGTAACCGCATCCGTGTGCGTTGGCTTGGTATATGTGTATGTGCCTGGTTAGGTTCTGGCGCGTGTCCCTCGCTGCACAATGTGTAAAGAGATGTGGCTGAGTTAGCTACCAGCATTACTCAGATGTTCCTTCTTCCCTGTGTATCATACCTGTCATGTTGATAACGTCACCCCTGACCGGGTCTATCATGGTGGGACACATGTGGCTTTGTCCTTAATGGGAACTCATTCACCAATTATCAGCCGGTCAAAGTGTGTTGGCTCGGCCTCCACAGGGGTGGGCCAATGGGGTCAGAGGTGAGTCAGAGGTCAGGGGGAGACTATGGAGGGCTTTAGTTCTTACGTCATCTCTCAAACAAAGAAGGCTCTCCCTCCTCTCCTCACCTACCTACCTACACCCCCCCCCCCCCCCCCCCCCCCCCCCCAATCCATCCTGATGAGTCACTGGTCTATAGAAACAGTCCTCTGTCAATATAATGGCCAGTCACTCTCGGTCCCGGTCCCCTATACAACAATGTGTGGGTCCCAACCTAAGCAGCCCCCCCATGTTTAGTCAGTGAAAACTCAGCTGCATTTGAACTATTCCTGTTTTGTCAGTTGATAATTGCGTAACTATTAGGATACATGGTAAATGTGATTGTTTCCATTCCTAGTTTCACGTTACCATTCTCCCAAGAGGAATTATGAAACTGAGTCTATCCATTCCCTAGTTTCACGTTACCATTCTCCCAAGAGGAATTATGAAACTGAGTCTATCCATTCCCTAGTTTCATGTTACCATTCTCCCAAGAGGAATTATGAAACTGAGTCTATCCATTCCCTAGTTTCATGTTACCATTCTCCCAAGAGGAATTATGAAACTGAGTCTATCCATTCCCTAGTTTCATGTTACCATTCTCCCAAGAGGAATTATGAAACTGAGTCTATCCATTCCCTAGTTTCATGTTACCATTCTCCCAAGAGGAATTATGAAACTGAGTCTATCCATTCCCTAGTTTCATGTTACCATTCTCCCAAGAGGAATTATGAAACTGAGTCTATCCATTCCCTAATGAAAATGTACTCGGTTTGATTCTCATTATCTCTCTCTCTCTCTCTATATATATATATATATATATATATAGAGAGAGAGAGAGAGAGAGAGAGAGAGAGAGAGAGAGAGATATATATATACCGCTCTCTGTCTCCCTCTCTGTCTCCTCCTCTCATCTCTCCCTGCCTCTCCTTTCTTTGTCTCTTCCCCTCATCTCTCCCTACCTCTCCTTTCTCTCTCTTCCTCTCATCTCTCCCTACTTCTCCTCTCTCTTCCTCTCAACTCTCCTTACCTCTCTCCTATCCTCTCTCTATGCCTAGCCCTCTTCTCTGTTTGGTCTGATCTGCTGATGCGGTTATTTCCTGTTCCTCCTATTGGATTCTGGGTCAGGGATTCCCTGGGGACAGGATCACAGGGGTGTTAAGGGGGGGAGAGTAGGAGGACAGCAGCACTGGGGAGAGAGAGCAAAATAGAGGGAGGCATGGAGAGAGAGAGAGAGAGAGAGTGGGAAGAAAAGAGAGAGTGATGCTAGCTCACAGCTGTGAGAGAGTTTGATGCCAATACTCTTGTTCATAGGCAGAGGATAGGAGAGAAGGAATGAAAAGAGGGGGAGAGAAAGGGAGAGGGCAAAGGGTAGAGAAAGGAAGACAGAGGGAGATGGGGAGGGAAAGGGGGAGAGAGAGGGAGAAGGAAAAGGGGAGAGAAAAGGAGCGAGCGAGAACGAGAGAGGGAGAGGGGGAGAAAGAGCAAGCGAGAGTGAGAGAATGTGAGGGAGTGGGAAAGGAGAGGGAGAAGGGGAGAGAAAGGGAGATGGGGAGAGAAAGGGGGAGAGCGAGGGAGGAGGGGAGAGAAAGGGAGGGGGGGGGAGAGGGAGAGAGAGGGAGATAGAGAAGAGGAAAGGGAGACAGAGAAGGAGAAAGGCAGAGGAGAGACGGAGAAGGGGAGAGACGGAGAGAGAGCGAGAGGGGGATAGAGAGGAAGAGGGGACAGGAGAGAAGGAGGAAGAGGGAGAATGAGAGAGAGACTGTGAAGAAGAGGACAGCTAGCTCTGCTCTAGGTGAATCAGGAGACTGCCATTGCCAGTTGCGTGGCTGTAATCTAGGGTGCTAAAATCCCTGGACAAGCACACCAGCTACAACAGTATTTTGTAGTGTTTCCTCCACCCACCCGTCAATTTCAGTCCATGCTCCTTTTCCCTGCCTTATCTAGAGGTAAATACTAGTATGTATCATACTCCTATGGTTTCTGAGTTATTTCAGTCTGTCAGTCTCTTCTCT